>NC_091995.1:53526106-54126106 GCF_044704955.1 Pristiophorus japonicus
ACAGGACAGAGAATGGAGAGCACCAGTTCAAACTGTCACAGGACAGAGAGTGGAGAGCACCAGTTCCAACTGTCACAGGACAGAGAGTGGAGAGCACCAGTTCAAACTGTCACAGGACAGAGAGTGGACAGCACCAGTTCAAACTGTCACAGGACAGAGAGTGGAGAGCACCAGTTCAAACTGTCACAGGACAGTGAGTGGAGAGCACCAGTTCCAACTGTCACAGGACAGAGAGTGGAGAGAACCAGTTCAAACTGTCACAGGATGGGAGAGTGGAGAGCACCAGTTCAAACTGTCAGAGGACAGAGAGTGGAGAGCACCAGTTCAAACTGTAACAGGACAGTGAGTGGAGAGCAACAGTTCAAACTGTCACAGGACAGAGAGTGGAGAGCACCAGTTCAAACTGTCACAGGACAGAGAGTGGAGAGCACCAGTTCAAACTGTCACAGGAGAGAGAGTGGAGAGCACCAGTTCAAACTGTCACAGGACAGAGAGTGGAGAGCACCAGTTCAAACTGTCACAGGACAGAGAGTGGAGAGCACCAGTTCCAACTGTCACAGGACGGGAGAGTGGAGAGCACCAGTTCACACTGTCACAGGACAGAGAGTGGGGAGCACCAGTTCCAACTGTCACAGGACAGAGAGTGGAGAGCACCAGTTCAAACTGTCACAGGACAGAGAGTGGAGAGCACCAGTTCCAACTGTCACAGGACAGAGAGTGGAGAGCACCAGTTCCAACTGTCACAGGACAGAGAGTGGAGAGCACCAGTTCAAACTGTCACAGGACAGAGAGTGGAGTGCACCAGTTCAAACTGTCACAGGACAGAGAGTGGAGAGCACCAGTTCAAACTGTCACAGGACAGAGAGTGGAGAGCACCAGTTCCAACTGTCACAGGACATAGAGTGGAGAGCACCAGTTCAAACTGTCACAGGACAGAGAGTGGAGAGCACCAGTTCAAACTGTCACAGGACAGAGAGTGGAGAGCACCAGTTCAAACTGTCACAGGACAGAGAGTGGAGAGCACCAGTTCCAACTGTCACAGGACAGAGAGTGGACAGCACCAGTTCAAACTGTCACAGGACAGAGCGTGGAGAGCACCAGTTCCAACTGTCACAGGACAGAGAGTGGAGAGCACCAGTTCAAACTGTCACAGGACAGAGAGTGGAGAGCACCAGTTCCAACTGTCACAGGAAAGAAAGTGGAGAGCACCAGTTCAAACTGTCACAGGACAGAGAGTGGAGAGCACCAGTTCCAACTGTCACAGGACAGAGAGTGGAGAGCACCAGTTCAAACTGTCACAGGACAGAGAGTGGAGAGCACCAGTTCCAACTGTCACAGGACAGAGAGTGGAGAGCACCAGTTCAAACTGTCACAGGACAGAGAGTGGAGAGCACCAGTTCAAACTGTCACAGGACAGAGAGTGGAGAGCACCAGTTCAAACTGTCACAGGAGAGAGAGTGGAGAGCACCAGTTCAAACTGTCACAGGACAGAGCGTGGAGAGCACCAGTTCCAACTGTCACATGACGGGAGAGTGGAGAGCACCAGTTCAAACTATCACAGGACAGAGAGTGGAGAGCACCAGTTCCAACTGTCACAGGACAGAGAGTGGAGAGCACCAGTTCAAACTGTCACAGGACAGAGAGTGGAGAGCACCAGTTCCAACTGTCACAGGACAGAGAGTGGAGAGCACCAGTTCCAACTGTCACAGGACAGAGAGTGGAGAGCATCAGTTTCAACTGTCACAGGACAGAGAGTGGAGAGCACCATTTCCAACTGTCACAGGACAGAGAGTGGAGAGCACCAGTTCCAACTGTCACAGGACAGAGAGTGGAGAGCACCAGTTCCAACTGTCACAGGACAGTGAGTGGAGAGCACCAGTTCCAACTGTCACAGGACGGGAGAGTGGAGAGCACCAGTTCACACTGTCACAGGACAGAGAGTGGGGAGCACCAGTTCCAACTGTCACAGGACAGAGAGTGGAGAGCACCAGTTCAAACTGTCACAGGACAGAGAGTGGAGAGCACCAGTTCCAACTCTCACAGGACAGAGAGTGGAGAGCACCAGTTCCAACTGTCACAGGACAGAGAGTGGAGAGCACCAGTTCAAACTGTCACAGGACAGAGAGTGGAGAGCACCAGTTCAAACTGTCACAGGACAGAGAGTGGAGAGCACCAGTTCCAACTGTCACAGGACAGAGAGTGGAGAGCACCAGTTCAAACTGTCACAGGACAGAGAGTGGAGAGCACCAGTTCAAACTGTCACAGGACAGAGAGTGGACAGCACCAGTTCCAACTGTCACAGGACAGAGAATGGAGAGCACCAGTTCAAACTGTCACAGGACAGTGAGTGGAGAGCACCAGTTCCAACTGTCACAGGACAGAGAGTGGAGAGCACCAGTTCAAACTGTCACAGGATGGGAGAG
This sequence comes from Pristiophorus japonicus, assembly GCF_044704955.1. Lineage (NCBI taxonomy): Eukaryota > Metazoa > Chordata > Chondrichthyes > Pristiophoridae > Pristiophorus > Pristiophorus japonicus. Next base: position 53,528,530 of record NC_091995.1, read on the forward strand.
TGGAGAGCACCAGTTCCAACTGTCACAGGAAAGAAAGTGGAGAGCACCAGTTCAAACTGTCACAGGACAGAGAGTGGAGAGCACCAGTTCCAACTGTCACAGGACAGAGAGTGGAGAGCACCAGTTCAAACTGTCACAGGACAGAGAGTGGAGAGCACCAGTTCCAACTGTCACAGGACAGAGAGTGGAGAGCACCAGTTCAAACTGTCACAGGACAGAGAGTGGAGAGCACCAGTTCAAACTGTCACAGGACAGAGAATGGAGAGCACCAGTTCAAACTGTCACAGGAGAGAGAGTGGAGAGCACCAGTTCAAACTGTCACAGGACAGAGCGTGGAGAGCACCAGTTCCAACTGTCACATGACGGGAGAGTGGAGAGCACCAGTTCAAACTATCACAGGACAGAGAGTGGAGAGCACCAGTTCCAACTGTCACAGGACAGAGAGTGGAGAGCACCAGTTCAAACTGTCACAGGACAGAGAGTGGAGAGCACCAGTTCCAACTGTCACAGGACAGAGAGTGGAGAGCACCAGTTCCAACTGTCACAGGACAGAGAGTGGAGAGCATCAGTTTCAACTGTCACAGGACAGAGAGTGGAGAGCACCAGTTCAAACTGTCACAGGACAGAGAGTGGAGAGCACCAGTTCCAACTGTCACAGGATAGAAAGTGGAGAGCACCAGTTCAAACTGTCACAGGACAGAGAGTGGAGAGCACCAGTTCCAACTGTCACAGGACAGAGAGTGGAGAGCACCAGTTCAAACTGTCACAGGACAGAGAGTGGAGAGCACCAGTTCCAACTGCCACAGACAGAGAGTGGAGAGCACCAGTTCAAACTGTCACAGGACAGAGAGTGGAGAGCACCAGTTCAAACTGTCACAGGACAGAGAGTGGAGAGCACCAGTTCAAACTGTCACAGGAGAGAGAGTGGAGAGCACCAGTTCAAACTGTCACAGGACAGAGCATGGAGAGCACCAGTTCCAACTGTCACAGGACGGGAGAGTGGAGAGCACCAGTTCAAACTATCACAGGACAGAGAGTGGAGAGCACCAGTTCCAACTGTCACAGGACAGAGAGTGGAGAGCACCAGTTCAAACTGTCACAGGACAGAGAGTGGAGAGCACCAGTTCCAACTGTCACAGGACAGAGAGTGGAGAGCACCAGTTCCAACTGTCACAGGACAGAGAGTGGAGAGCATCAGTTTCAACTGTCACAGGACAGAGAGTGGAGAGCACCAGTTCCAACTGTCACAGGACAGAGAGTGGAGAGCACCAGTTCAAACTGTCACAGGACAGAGAGTGGAGAGCACCAGTTCCAACTGTCACAGGACAGAGAGTGGAGAGCACCAGTTCAAACTGTCACAGGACAGTGAGTGGAGAGCACCAGTTCCAACTGTCACAGGACGGGAGAGTGGAGAGCACCAGTTCACACTGTCACAGGACAGAGAGTGGGGAGCACCAGTTCCAACTGTCACAGGACAGAGAGTGGAGAGCACCAGTTCAAACTGTCACAGGACAGAGAGTGGAGAGCACCAGTTCCAACTCTCACAGGACAGAGAGTGGAGAGCACCAGTTACAACTGTCACAGGACAGAGAGTGGAGAGCACCAGTTCAAACTGTCACAGGACAGAGAGTGCAGAGCACCAGTTCAAACTGTCACAGGACAGAGAGTGGAGAGCACCAGTTCCAACTGTCACAGGACAGAGAGTGGAGAGCACCAGTTCAAACTGTCACAGGACAGAGAGTGGAGAGCACCAGTTCAAACTGTCACAGGACAGAGAGTGGAGAGCACCAGTTCCAACTGTCACAGGACAGAGAGTGGAGAGCACTAGTTCAAACTGTCACAGGACAGAGAATGGAGAGCACCAGTTCAAACTGTCACAGGACAGAGAGTGGAGAGCACCAGTTCCAACTGTCACAGGACAGAGAGTGGAGAGCACCAGTTCAAACTGTCACAGGACAGAGAGTGGACAGCACCAGTTCAAACTGTCACAGGACAGAGAGTGGAGAGCACCAGTTCAAACTGTCACAGGACAGTGAGTGGAGAGCACCAGTTCCAACTGTCACAGGACAGAGAGTGGAGAGCACCAGTTCAAACTGTCACAGGATGGGAGAGTGGAGAGCACCAGTTCAAACTGTCAGAGGACAGAGAGTGGAGAGCACCAGTTCAAACTGTAACAGGACAGTGAGTGGAGAGCAACAGTTCAAACTGTCACAGGACAGAGAGTGGAGAGCACCAGTTCAAACTGTCACAGGACAGAGAGTGGAGAGCAACAGTTCAAACTGTCACAGGAGAGAGAGTGGAGAGCACCAGTTCAAACTGTCACAGGACAGAGAGTGGAGAGCACCAGTTCAAACTGTCACAGGACAGAGAGTGGAGAGCACCAGTTCCAACTGTCACAGGACGGGAGAGTGGAGAGCACCAGTTCACACTGTCACAGGACAGAGAGTGGGGAGCACCAGTTCCAACTGTCACAGGACAGAGAGTGGAGAGCACCAGTTCAAACTGTCACAGGACAGAGAGTGGAGAGCACCAGTTCCAACTGTCACAGGACAGAGAGTGGAGAGCACCAGTTCCAACTGTCACAGGACAGAGAGTGGAGAGCACCAGTTCAAACTGTCACAGGACAGAGAGTGGAGAGCACCAGTTCAAACTGTCACAGGACAGAGAGTGGAGAGCACCAGTTCAAACTGTCACAGGACAGAGAGTGGAGAGCACCAGTTCCAACTGTCACAGGACAGAGAGTGGAGAGCACCAGTTCAAACTGTCACAGGACAGAGAGTGGAGAGCACCAGTTCAAACTGTCACAGGACAGAGAGTGGAGAGCACCAGTTCAAACTGTCACAGGACAGAGAGTGGAGAGCACCAGTTCCAACTGTCACAGGACAGAGAGTGGACAGCACCAGTTCAAACTGTCACAGGACAGAGCGTGGAGAGCACCAGTTCCAACTGTCACAGGACAGAGAGTGGAGAGCACCAGTTCAAACTGTCACAGGACAGAGAGTGGAGAGCACCAGTTCCAACTGTCACAGGAAAGAAAGTGGAGAGCACCAGTTCAAACTGTCACAGGACAGAGAGTGGAGAGCACCAGTTCCAACTGTCACAGGACAGAGAGTGGAGAGCACCAGTTCAAACTGTCACAGGACAGAGAGTGGAGAGCACCAGTTCCAACTGTCACAGGACAGAGAGTGGAGAGCACCAGTTCAAACTGTCACAGGACAGAGAGTGGAGAGCACCAGTTCAAACTGTCACAGGACAGAGAGTGGAGAGCACCAGTTCAAACTGTCACAGGAGAGAGAGTGGAGAGCACCAGTTCAAACTGTCACAGGACAGAGCGTGGAGAGCACCAGTTCCAACTGTCACATGACGGGAGAGTGGAGAGCACCAGTTCAAACTATCACAGGACAGAGAGTGGAGAGCACCAGTTCCAACTGTCACAGGACAGAGAGTGGAGAGCACCAGTTCAAACTGTCACAGGACAGAGAGTGGAGAGCACCAGTTCCAACTGTCACAGGACAGAGAGTGGAGAGCACCAGTTCCAACTGTCACAGGACAGAGAGTGGAGAGCATCAGTTTCAACTGTCACAGGACAGAGAGTGGAGAGCACCATTTCCAACTGTCACAGGACAGAGAGTGGAGAGCACCAGTTCCAACTGTCACAGGACAGAGAGTGGAGAGCACCAGTTCCAACTGTCACAGGACAGTGAGTGGAGAGCACCAGTTCCAACTGTCACAGGACGGGAGAGTGGAGAGCACCAGTTCACACTGTCACAGGACAGAGAGTGGGGAGCACCAGTTCCAACTGTCACAGGACAGAGAGTGGAGAGCACCAGTTCAAACTGTCACAGGACAGAGATTGGAGAGCACCAGTTCCAACTCTCACAGGACAGAGAGTGGAGAGCACCAGTTCCAACTGTCACAGGACAGAGAGTGGAGAGCACCAGTTCAAACTGTCACAGGACAGAGAGTGGAGAGCACCAGTTCAAACTGTCACAGGACAGAGAGTGGAGAGCACCAGTTCCAACTGTCACAGGACAGAGAGTGGAGAGCACCAGTTCAAACTGTCACAGGACAGAGAGTGGAGAGCACCAGTTCAAACTGTCACAGGACAGAGAGTGGACAGCACCAGTTCCAACTGTCACAGGACAGAGAGTGGAGAGCACCAGTTCAAACTGTCACAGGACAGTGAGTGGAGAGCACCAGTTCCAACTGTCACAGGACAGAGAGTGGAGAGCACCAGTTCAAACTGTCACAGGATGGGAGAGTGGAGAGCACCAGTTCCAACTGTCACAGGAAAGAAAGTGGAGAGCACCAGTTCAAACTGTCACAGGACAGAGAGTGGAGAGCACCAGTTCCAACTGTCACAGGACAGAGAGTGGAGAGCACCAGTTCAAACTGTCACAGGACAGAGAGTGGAGAGCACCAGTTCCAACTGTCACAGGACAGAGAGTGGAGAGCACCAGTTCAAACTGTCACAGGACAGAGAGTGGAGAGCACCAGTTCAAACTGTCACAGGACAGAGAATGGAGAGCACCAGTTCAAACTGTCACAGGAGAGAGAGTGGAGAGCACCAGTTCAAACTGTCACAGGACAGAGCGTGGAGAGCACCAGTTCCAACTGTCACATGACGGGAGAGTGGAGAGCACCAGTTCAAACTATCACAGGACAGAGAGTGGAGAGCACCAGTTCCAACTGTCACAGGACAGAGAGTGGAGAGCACCAGTTCAAACTGTCACAGGACAGAGAGTGGAGAGCACCAGTTCCAACTGTCACAGGACAGAGAGTGGAGAGCACCAGTTCCAACTGTCACAGGACAGAGAGTGGAGAGCATCAGTTTCAACTGTCACAGGACAGAGAGTGGAGAGCACCATTTCCAACTGTCACAGGACAGAGAGTGGAGAGCACCAGTTCCAACTGTCACAGGACAGAGAGTGGAGAGCACCAGTTCCAACTGTCACAGGACAGTGAGTGGAGAGCACCAGTTCCAACTGTCACAGGACGGGAGAGTGGAGAGCACCAGTTCACACTGTCACAGGACAGAGAGTGGGGAGCACCAGTTCCAACTGTCACAGGACAGAGAGTGGAGAGCACCAGTTCAAACTGTCACAGGACAGAGAGTGGAGAGCACCAGTTCCAACTCTCACAGGACAGAGAGTGGAGAGCACCAGTTCCAACTGTCACAGGACAGAGAGTGGAGAGCACCAGTTCAAACTGTCACAGGACAGAGAGTGGAGAGCACCAGTTCAAACTGTCACAGGACAGAGAGTGGAGAGCACCAGTTCCAACTGTCACAGGACAGAGAGTGGAGAGCACCAGTTCAAACTGTCACAGGACAGAGAGTGGAGAGCACCAGTTCAAACTGTCACAGGACAGAGAGTGGACAGCACCAGTTCCAACTGTCACAGGACAGAGAGTGGAGAGCACCAGTTCAAACTGTCACAGGACAGTGAGTGGAGAGCACCAGTTCCAACTGTCACAGGACAGAGAGTGGAGAGCACCAGTTCAAACTGTCACAGGATGGGAGAGTGGAGAGCACCAGTTCAAACTGTCAGAGGACAGAGAGTGGAGATCACCAGTTCAAACTGTAACAGGGCAGTGAGTGGAGAGCAACAGTTCAAACTGTCACAGGACAGAGAGTGGAGAGCACCAGTTCAAACTGTCACAGGACAGAGAGTGGAGAGCACCAGTTCAAACTGTCACAGGAGAGAGAGTGGAGAGCACCAGTTCAAACTGTCACAGGAGAGAGAGAGGAGAGCACCAGTTCAAACTGTCACAGGACAGAGCGTGGAGAGCACCAGTTCCAACTGTCACACGACAGAGAGTGGAGAGCACCAGTTCCAACTGTCACAGGACAGAGAGTGGAGAGCACCAGTTCAAATTGTCACAGGACAGTGAGTGGAGAGCACCAGTTCAAACTGTCACAGGACAGAGAGTGGAGAGCACCAGTTCCAACTGTCACAGGACAGAGAGTGGAGAGCATCAGTTTCAACTGTCACAGGACAGAGATTGGAGAGCACCATTTCCAACTGTCACAGGACAGAGAGTGGAGAGCACCAGTTCAAACTGTCACAGGACAGAGAGTGGAGAGCACCAGTTCCAACTGTCACAGGACAGAGAGTGGAGAGCACCAGTTCAAACTGTCACAGGACAGAGAGTGGAGAGCACCAGTTCAAACTGTCACAGGACAGAGAGTGGAGAGCACCAGTTCCAACTGTCACAGGACGGGAGAGTGGAGAGCACCAGTTCACACTGTCACAGGACAGAGAGTGGGGAGCACCAGTTCCAACTGTCACAGGACAGAGAGTGGAGAGCACCAGTTCAAACTGTCACAGGACAGAGAGTGGAGAGCACCAGTTCCAACTGTCACAGGACAGAGAGTGGAGAGCACCAGTTCCAACTGTCACAGGACAGAGAGTGGAGAGCACCAGTTCAAACTGTCACAGGACAGAGAGTGGAGAGCACCAGTTCAAACTGTCACAGGACAGAGAGTGGAGAGCACCAGTTCCAACTGTCACAGGACAGAGAGTGGAGAGCACCAGTTCAAACTGTCACAGGACAGAGAGTGGAGAGCACCAGTTCAAACTGTCACAGGACAGAGTGTGGAGAGCACCAGTTCCAACTGTCACAGGACGGGAGAGTGGAGAGCACCAGTTCAAACTGTCACAGGACAGAGAGTGGAGAGCACCAGTTCCAACTGTCACAGGACAGAGAGTGGAGAGCACCAGTTCAAACTGTCACAGGACAGAGAGTGGAGAGCACCAGTTCCAACTGTCACAGGACAGAGAGTGGAGAGCACCAGTTCCAACTGTCACAGGACAGAGAGTGGAGAGCATCAGTTTCAACTGTCACAGGACAGAGAGTGGAGAGCACCAGTTCCAACTGTCACAGGACAGAGATTGGAGAGCACCAGTTCAAACTGTCACAGGACAGAGAGTGGAGAGCACCAGTTCCAACTGTCACAGGACAGAGAGTGGAGAGCACCAGTTCCAACTGTCACAGGAGAGAGAGTGGAGAGCACCAGTTCAAACTGTCACAGGACAGAGAGTGGGGAGCACCAGTTCCAACTGTCACAGGACAGAGTGTGGAGAGCACCAGTTCAAACTGTCACAGGACAGAGAGTGGAGAGCACCAGTTCAAACTGTCACAGGAGAGAGAGTGGAGAGCACCAGTTCAAACTGTCACAGGACAGAGAGTGGAGAGCACCAGTTCCAACTGTCACAGGACAGAGAGTGGAGAGCACCAGTTCAAACTGTCACAGGACAGAGAGTGGAGAGCACCAGTTCAAACTGTCACAGGACAGAGAGTGGAGAGCACCAGTTCAAACTGTCACAGGACAGAGAGTGGAGAGCACCAGTTCAAACTGTCACAGGACAGAGAGTGGAGAGCACCAGTTCCAACTGTCACAGGACAGAGAGTGGAGAACACCAGTTCCAACTGTCACAGGACAGAGAGTGGAGAGCACCAGTTCAAACTGTCACAGGACAGAGAGTGGAGAGCACCAGTTCAAACTGTCACAGGACAGAGAGTGGAGAGCACCAGTTCCAACTGTCACAGGACAGAGAGTGGAGAGCACCAGTTCAAACTGTCACAGGACAGAGAATGGAGAGCACCAGTTCAAACTGTCACAGGACAGAGAGTGGAGAGCACCAGTTCAAACTGTCACAGGACAGAGAGTGGACAGCACCAGTTCAAACTGTCACAGGACAGAGAGTGGAGAGCACCAGTTCAAACTGTCACAGGACAGTGAGTGGAGAGCACCAGTTCCAACTGTCACAGGACAGAGAGTGGAGAGCACCAGTTCAAACTGTCACAGGATGGGAGAGTGGAGAGCACCAGTTCAAACTGTCAGAGGACAGAGAGTGGAGAGCACCAGTTCAAACTGTCACAGGACAGTGAGTGGAGAGCACCAGTTCAAACTGTCACAGGACAGAGAGTGGAGAGCACCAGTTCAAACTGTCACAGGACAGAGAGTGGAGAGCACCAGTTCAAACTGTCACAGGAGAGAGAGTGGAGAGCACCAGTTCAAACTGTCACAGGACAGAGAGAGGAGAGCACCAGTTCAAACTGTCACAGGAGAGAGCGTGGAGAGCACCAGTTCCAACTGTCACAGGACAGAGAGTGGAGAGCACCAGTTCCAACTGTCACAGGACAGAGAGTGGAGAGCACCAGTTCAAACAGTCACAGGACAGTGAGTGGAGAGCACCAGTTCCAACTGTCACAGGACAGAGAGTGGAGAGCACCAGTTCCAACTGTCACAGGACAGAGAGTGGAGAGCATCAGTTTCAACTGTCACAGGACAGAGAGTGGAGAGCACCAGTTCCAACTGTCACAGGACAGAGAGTGGAGAGCACCAGTTCCAACTGTCACAGGACAGAGTGTGGAGAGCACCAGTTCAAACTGTCACAGGACAGAGAGTGGAGAGCACCAGTTCAAACTGTCACAGGAGAGAGAGTGGAGAGCACCAGTTCAAACTGTCACAGGACAGAGAGTGGAGAGCACCAGTTCAAACTGTCACAGGACAGAGAGTGGAGAGCACCAGTTCAAACTGTCACAGGACAGAGAGTGGAGAGCACCAGTTCCAACTGTCACAGGACAGAGAGTGGAGAGCACCAGTTCAAACTGTCACAGGACAGAGAGTGGAGAGCACCAGTTCAAACTGTCACAGGACAGAGAGTGGAGAGCACCAGTTCAAACTGTCACAGGACAGAGAGTGGAGAGCACCAGTTCAAACTGTCACAGGACAGAGAGTGGAGAGCACCAGTTCCAACTGTCACAGGACAGAGAGTGGAGAGCACCAGTTCCAACTGTCACAGGACAGAGAGTGGAGAGCACCAGTTCAAACTGTCACAGGACAGAGAGTGGAGAGCACCAGTTCAAACTGTCACAGGACAGAGAGTGGAGAGCACCAGTTTCAACTGTCACAGGACAGAGAGTGGAGAGCACCAGTTCAAACTGTCACAGGACAGAGAGTGGAGAGCACCAGTTCAAACTGTCACAGGACAGAGAGTGGAGAGCACCAGTTCAAACTGTCACAGGACAGAGAGTGGAGAGCACCAGTTCAAACTGTCACAGGACAGAGAGTGGACAGCACCAGTTCAAACTGTCACAGGACAGAGAGTGGAGAGCACCAGTTCAAACTGTCACAGGACAGTGAGTGGAGAGCACCAGTTCCAACTGTCACAGGACAGAGAGTGGAGAGCACCAGTTCAAACTGTCACAGGATGGGAGAGTGGAGAGCACCAGTTCAAACTGTCAGAGGACAGAGAGTGGAGAGCACCAGTTCAAACTGTCACACGACAGTGAGTGGAGAGCACCAGTTCAAACTGTCACAGGACAGAGAGTGGAGAGCACCAGTTCAAACTGTCACAGGACAGAGAGTGGAGAGCACCAGTTCAAACTGTCACAGGAGAGAGACTGGAGAGCACCAGTTCAAACTGTCACAGGAGAGAGAGAGGAGAGCACCAGTTCAAACTGTCACAGGAGAGAGCGTGGAGAGCACCAGTTCCAACTGTCACAGCACAGTGAGTGGAGAGCACCAGTTCCAACTGTCACAGGACAGAGAGTGGAGAGCACCAGTTCAAACAGTCACAGGACAGTGAGTGGAGAGCACCAGTTCCAACTGTCACAGGACAGAGAGTGGAGAGCACCAGTTCCAACTGTCACAGGACAGAGAGTGGAGAGCATCAGTTTCAACTGTCACAGGACAGAGAGTGGAGAGCACCAGTTCCAACTGTCACAGGACAGAGAGTGGAGAGCACCAGTTCAAACTGTCACAGGACAGAGAGTGGAGAGCACCAGTTCCAACTGTCACAGGACAGAGAGTGGAGAGCACCAGTTCAAACTGTCACAGGACAGTGAGTGGAGAGCACCAGTTCAAACTGTCACATGACAGAGTGTGGAGAGCACCAGTTCCAACTTTCACAGGACGGGAGAGTGGAGAGCACCAGTTCACACTGTCACAGGACAGAGAGTGGGGAGAACCAGTTCCAACTGTCACAGGACAGAGAGTGGAGAGCACCAGTTCAAACTGTCACAGGACAGAGAGTGGAGAGCACCAGTTCCAACTGTCACAGGACAGAGAGTGGAGAGCACCAGTTCCAACTGTCACAGGACAGAGAGTGGAGAGCACCAGTTCAAACTGTCACAGTACAGAGAGTGGAGAGCACCAGTTCAAACTGTCACAGGACAGAGAGTGGAGAGCAGCAGTTCCAACTGTCACAGGACAGAGAGTGGAGAGCACCAGTTCAAACTGTCACAGGACAGAGAGTGGAGAGCACCAGTTCAAACTGTCACAGGACGGGAGAGTGGAGAGCACCAGTTCAAACTGTCACAGGACAGAGAGTGGAGAGCACCAGTTCCAACTGTCACAGGACAGAGAGTGGAGAGCTCCAGTTCAAACTGTCACAGGACAGAGAGTGGAGAGCACCAGTTCCAACTGTCACAGGACAGAGAGTGGAGAGCACCAGTTCCAACTGTCACAGGACAGAGAGTGGAGAGCATCAGTTTCAACTGTCACAGGACAGAGAGTGGAGAGCACCAGTTCCAACTGTCACAGGACAGAGAGTGGAGAGCACCAGTTCAAACTGTCACAGGGCAGAGAGTGGAGAGCACCAGTTCCAACTGTCACAGGACAGAGAGTGGAGAGCACCAGTTCCAACTGTCACAGGACAGAGAGTGGAGAGCACCAGTTCAAACTGTCACAGGACAGTGAGTGGAGAGCAACAGTTCCAACTGTCACAGGACGGGAGAGTGGAGAGCACCAGTTCACACTGTCACAGGACAGAGAGTGGGGAGCACCAGTTCCAACTGTCACAGGACAGAGTGTGGAGAGCACCAGTTCAAACTGTCACAGGACAGAGAGTGGAGAGCACCAGTTCAAACTGTCACAGGAGAGAGAGTGGAGAGCACCAGTTCAAACTGTCACAGGACAGAGAGTGGAGAGCACCAGTTCCAACTGTCACAGGACAGAGAGTGGAGAGCACCAGTTCAAACTGTCACAGGACAGAGAGTGGAGAGCACCAGTTCCAACTGTCACAGGACAGAGAGTGGAGAGCACCAGTTCAAACTGTCACAGGACAGAGAGTGGAGAGCACCAGTTCAAACTGTCACAGGACAGAGAGTGGAGAGCACCAGTTCCAACTGTCACAGGACAGAGAGTGGAGAGCACCAGTTCAAACTGTCACAGGACAGAGAGTGGAGAGCACCAGTTCCAACTGTCACAGGACAGAGAGTGGAGAGCACCAGTTCAAACTGTCACAGGACAGAGAGTGGAGAGCACCAGTTCCAACAGTCACAGGACAGAGAGTGGAGAGCACCAGTTCAAACTGTCACAGGACAGAGAGTGGAGAGCACCAGTTCAAACGGTCACAGGACAGAGAGTGGAGAGCACCAGTTCCAACTGTCACAGGACAGAGAGTGGAGAGCACCAGTTCAAACTGTCACAGGACAGAGAGTGGAGAGCACCAGTTCCAACTGTCACCGGACGGGAGAGTGGAGAGCACCAGTTCAAACTGTCACAGGACAGAGAGTGGAGAGCACCATTTCAAACTGTCACAGGACAGAGAGCGGAGAGCACCAGTTCCAACTGTCACAGGCCAGAGAGTGGGGAGCACCAGTTCCCACTGTCACAGGACGGGAGAGTGGAGAGCACCAGTTCAAACTGTCACAGGACAGAGAGTGGACAGCACCAGTTCAAACTGTCACAGGACAGTGAGTGGAGAGCACCAGTTCCAACTGTCACAGGACAGAGAGTGGAGAGCACCAGTTCAAACTGTCACAGGACAGAGAGTGGAGAGCACCAGTTCAAACTGTCACAGGAGAGTGAGTGGAGAGCACCAGTTCAAACTGTCACAGGAGAGAGAGTGGAGAGCACCAGTTCAAACTGTCACAGGACAGAGCGTGGAGAGCACCAGTTCAAACTGTCACAGGACGGGAGAGTGGAGAGCACCAGTTCAAACTGTCACAGGACAGAGAGTGCAGAGCACCAGTTCCAACTGTCACAGGACAGAGAGTGGAGAGCACCAGTTCAAACTGTCACAGGACAGAGAGTGGAGAGCACCAGTTCCAACTGTCACAGGACAGAGAGTGGAGAGCACCAGTTCAAACTGTCACAGGACAGAGAGTGGAGAGCACCAGTTCCAACTGTCACAGGACAGAGATTGGAGAGGACCAGTTCAAACTGTCACAGGACAGAGAGTGGAGAGCACCAGTTCAAACTGTCACAGGACAGTGAGTGGAGAGCACCAGTTCCAACTGTCACAGGACGGGAGAGTGGAGAGCACCAGTTCACACTGTCACAGGACAGAGAGTGGGGAGCACCAGTTCCAACTGTCACAGGACAGAGAGTGGAGAGCACCAGTTCAAACTGTCACAGGACAGAGAGTGGAGAGCACCAGTTCCAACTGTCACAGGACAGAGAATGGAGAGCACGAGTTCCAACTGTCACAGGACAGAGAGTGGAGAGCACCAGTTCCAACTGTCACAGGACAGAGAGTGGAGAGCACCAGTTCAAACTGTCACAGGACAGAGAGTGGAGAGCACCAGTTCCAACTGTCACAGGACAGAGAGTGGAGAGCACCAGTTCAAACTGTCACAGGACAGAGAGTGGAGAGCACCAGTTCAAACTGTCACAGGACAGAGCGTGGAGAGCACCAGTTCCAACTGTCACAGGACGGGAGAGTGGAGAGCACCAGTTCAAACTGTCACAGGACAGAGAGTGGAGAGCACCAGTTCCAACTGTCACAGGACAGAGAGTGGAGAGCACCAGTTCAAACTGTCACAGGACAGAGAGTGGAGAGCACCAGTTCCAACTGTCACAGGACAGAGAGTGCAGAGCACCAGTTCCAACTGTCACAGGACAGAGAGTGGAGAGCATCAGTTTCAACTGTCACAGGACAGAGAGTGGAGAGCACCAGTTCCAACTGTCACAGGACGGGAGAGTGGAGAGCACCAGTTCAAACTGTCACAGGACAGAGAGTGGAGAGCACCAGTTCCAGCTGTCACAGGACAGAGAGTGGAGAGCACCAGTTCAAACTGTCACAGGACAGAGAGTGGAGAGCACCAGTTCCAACTGTCACAGGACAGAGAGTGGAGAGCACCAGTTCCAACTGTCACAGGACAGAGAGTGGAGAGCATCATTTTCAACTGTCACAGGACAGAGAGTGGAGAGCACCAGTTCCAACTGTCACAGGACTGAGAGTGGAGAGCACCAGTTCAAACTGTCACAGGACAGAGAGTGGAGAGCACCAGTTCCAACTGTCACAGGACAGAGAGTGGAGAGCACCAGTTCAAACTGTCACAGGACAGTGAGTGGAGAGCACCAGTTCCAACTGTCACAGGACGGGAGAATGGAGAGCACCAGTTCACACTGTCACAGGACAGAGAGTGGGGAGCACCAGTTCCAACTGTCACAGAACAGAGAGTGGAGAGCACCAGTTCAAACTGTCACAGGACAGAGAGTGGAGAGCACCAGTTCAAATTGTCACAGGACAGTGAGTGGAGAGCACCAGTTCCAACTGTCACAGGACAGAGAGTGGAGATCACCAGTTCAAACTGTCAGAGGACAGAGAGTGGAGAGCACCAGTTCAAATTGTCACAGGACAGTGAGTGGAGAGCACCAGTTCAAACTGTCACAGGACAGAGAGTGGAGAGCACCAGTTCAAACTGTCACAGGAGAGAGAGTGGAGAGCACCAGTTCAAACTGTCACAGGAGAGAGAGTGGAGAGCACCAGTTCAAACTGTCACAGGAGAGAGAGTGGAGAGCACCAGTTCAAACTGTCACAGGACAGAGCGTGGAGAGCACCAGTTCCAACTGTCACAGGACGGGAGAGTGGAGAGCACCAGTTCAAACTGTCACAGGACAGAGAGTGGAGAGCACCAGTTCCAACTGTCACAGGACAGAGAGTGGAGAGCACCAGTTCAAACTGTCACAGGACAGAGAGTGGAGAGCACCAGTTCCAACTGTCACAGGACAGAGAGTGGAGAGCACCAGTTCCAACTGTCACAGGACAGAGAGTGGAGAGCATCAGTTTCAACTGTCACAGGACAGAGAGTGGAGAGCACCAGTTCCAACTGTCACAGGACAGAGAGTGGAGAGCATCAGTTTCAACTGTCACAGGACAGAGAGTGGAGAGCACCAGTTCCAACTGTCACAGGACAGAGAGTGGAGAGCACCAGTTCCAACTGTCACAGGACAGAGAGTGGAGAGCTCCAGTTCAAACTGTCACAGGACAGAGAGTGGAGAGCACCAGTTCCAACTGTCACAGGACAGAGAGTGGAGAGCACCAGTTCCAACTGTCACAGGACAGAGAGTGGAGAGCATCAGTTTCAACTGTCACAGGACAGAGAGTGGAGAGCACCAGTTCCAACTGTCACAGGACAGAGAGTGGAGAGCACCAGTTCAAACTGTCACAGGGCAGAGAGTGGAGAGCACCAGTTCCAACTGTCACAGGACAGAGAGTGGAGAGCACCAGTTCCAACTGTCACAGGACAGAGAGTGGAGAGCACCAGTTCAAACTGTCACAGGACAGTGAGTGGAGAGCAACAGTTCCAACTGTCACAGGACGGGAGAGTGGAGAGCACCAGTTCACACTGTCACAGGACAGAGAGTGGGGAGCACCAGTTCCAACTGTCACAGGACAGAGTGTGGAGAGCACCAGTTCAAACTGTCACAGGACAGAGAGTGGAGAGCACCAGTTCAAACTGTCACAGGAGAGAGAGTGGAGAGCACCAGTTCAAACTGTCACAGGACAGAGAGTGGAGAGCACCAGTTCCAACTGTCACAGGACAGAGAGTGGAGAGCACCAGTTCAAACTGTCACAGGACAGAGAGTGGAGAGCACCAGTTCCAACTGTCACAGGACAGAGAGTGGAGAGCACCAGTTCAAACTGTCACAGGACAGAGAGTGGAGAGCACCAGTTCAAACTGTCACAGGACAGAGAGTGGAGAGCACCAGTTCCAACTGTCACAGGACAGAGAGTGGAGAGCACCAGTTCAAACTGTCACAGGACAGAGAGTGGAGAGCACCAGTTCCAACTGTCACAGGACAGAGAGTGGAGAGCACCAGTTCAAACTGTCACAGGACAGAGAGTGGAGAGCACCAGTTCCAACAGTCACAGGACAGAGAGTGGAGAGCACCAGTTCAA
Source organism: Pristiophorus japonicus (assembly GCF_044704955.1). NCBI lineage: Eukaryota > Metazoa > Chordata > Chondrichthyes > Pristiophoridae > Pristiophorus > Pristiophorus japonicus. The sequence goes on from NC_091995.1 coordinate 53,543,670, forward strand.
ACTGTCACAGGACAGAGAGTGGAGAGCACCAGTTCAAACGGTCACAGGACAGAGAGTGGAGAGCACCAGTTCCAACTGTCACAGGACAGAGAGTGGAGAGCACCAGTTCAAACTGTCACAGGACAGAGAGTGGAGAGCACCAGTTCCAACTGTCACCGGACGGGAGAGTGGAGAGCACCAGTTCAAACTGTCACAGGACAGAGAGTGGAGAGCACCATTTCAAACTGTCACAGGACAGAGAGCGGAGAGCACCAGTTCCAACTGTCACAGGACAGAGAGTGGGGAGCACCAGTTCCCACTGTCACAGGACGGGAGAGTGGAGAGCACCAGTTCAAACTGTCACAGGACAGAGAGTGGACAGCACCAGTTCAAACTGTCACAGGACAGTGAGTGGAGAGCACCAGTTCCAACTGTCACAGGACAGAGAGTGGAGAGCACCAGTTCAAACTGTCACAGGACAGAGAGTGGAGAGCACCAGTTCAAACTGTCACAGGAGAGTGAGTGGAGAGCACCAGTTCAAACTGTCACAGGAGAGAGAGTGGAGAGCACCAGTTCAAACTGTCACAGGACAGAGCGTGGAGAGCACCAGTTCAAACTGTCACAGGACGGGAGAGTGGAGAGCACCAGTTCAAACTGTCACAGGACAGAGAGTGCAGAGCACCAGTTCCAACTGTCACAGGACAGAGAGTGGAGAGCACCAGTTCAAACTGTCACAGGACAGAGAGTGGAGAGCACCAGTTCCAACTGTCACAGGACAGAGAGTGGAGAGCACCAGTTCAAACTGTCACAGGACAGAGAGTGGAGAGCACCAGTTCCAACTGTCACAGGACAGAGATTGGAGAGGACCAGTTCAAACTGTCACAGGACAGAGAGTGGAGAGCACCAGTTCAAACTGTCACAGGACAGTGAGTGGAGAGCACCAGTTCCAACTGTCACAGGACGGGAGAGTGGAGAGCACCAGTTCACACTGTCACAGGACAGAGAGTGGGGAGCACCAGTTCCAACTGTCACAGGACAGAGAGTGGAGAGCACCAGTTCAAACTGTCACAGGACAGAGAGTGGAGAGCACCAGTTCCAACTGTCACAGGACAGAGAATGGAGAGCACGAGTTCCAACTGTCACAGGACAGAGAGTGGAGAGCACCAGTTCCAACTGTCACAGGACAGAGAGTGGAGAGCACCAGTTCAAACTGTCACAGGACAGAGAGTGGAGAGCACCAGTTCCAACTGTCACAGGACAGAGAGTGGAGAGCACCAGTTCAAACTGTCACAGGACAGAGAGTGGAGAGCACCAGTTCAAACTGTCACAGGACAGAGCGTGGAGAGCACCAGTTCCAACTGTCACAGGACGGGAGAGTGGAGAGCACCAGTTCAAACTGTCACAGGACAGAGAGTGGAGAGCACCAGTTCCAACTGTCACAGGACAGAGAGTGGAGAGCACCAGTTCAAACTGTCACAGGACAGAGAGTGGAGAGCACCAGTTCCAACTGTCACAGGACAGAGAGTGCAGAGCACCAGTTCCAACTGTCACAGGACAGAGAGTGGAGAGCATCAGTTTCAACTGTCACAGGACAGAGAGTGGAGAGCACCAGTTCCAACTGTCACAGGACGGGAGAGTGGAGAGCACCAGTTCAAACTGTCACAGGACAGAGAGTGGAGAGCACCAGTTCCAGCTGTCACAGGACAGAGAGTGGAGAGCACCAGTTCAAACTGTCACAGGACAGAGAGTGAAGAGCACCAGTTCCAACTGTCACAGGACAGAGAGTGGAGAGCACCAGTTCCAACTGTCACAGGACAGAGAGTGGAGAGCATCATTTTCAACTGTCACAGGACAGAGAGTGGAGAGCACCAGTTCCAACTGTCACAGGACTGAGAGTGGAGAGCACCAGTTCAAACTGTCACAGGACAGAGAGTGGAGAGCACCAGTTCCAACTGTCACAGGACAGAGAGTGGAGAGCACCAGTTCAAACTGTCACAGGACAGTGAGTGGAGAGCACCAGTTCCAACTGTCACAGGACGGGAGAATGGAGAGCACCAGTTCACACTGTCACAGGACAGAGAGTGGGGAGCACCAGTTCCAACTGTCACAGAACAGAGAGTGGAGAGCACCAGTTCAAACTGTCACAGGACAGAGAGTGGAGAGCACCAGTTCAAATTGTCACAGGACAGTGAGTGGAGAGCACCAGTTCCAACTGTCACAGGACAGAGAGTGGAGATCACCAGTTCAAACTGTCAGAGGACAGAGAGTGGAGAGCACCAGTTCAAATTGTCACAGGACAGTGAGTGGAGAGCACCAGTTCAAACTGTCACAGGACAGAGAGTGGAGAGCACCAGTTCAAACTGTCACAGGAGAGAGAGTGGAGAGCACCAGTTCAAACTGTCACAGGAGAGAGAGTGGAGAGCACCAGTTCAAACTGTCACAGGAGAGAGAGTGGAGAGCACCAGTTCAAACTGTCACAGGACAGAGCGTGGAGAGCACCAGTTCCAACTGTCACAGGACGGGAGAGTGGAGAGCACCAGTTCAAACTGTCACAGGACAGAGAGTGGAGAGCACCAGTTCCAACTGTCACAGGACAGAGAGTGGAGAGCACCAGTTCAAACTGTCACAGGACAGAGAGTGGAGAGCACCAGTTCCAACTGTCACAGGACAGAGAGTGGAGAGCACCAGTTCCAACTGTCACAGGACAGAGAGTGGAGCGCCAGTTCAAACTGTCACAGGACAGAGAGTGGAGAGCACCAGTTCCAACTGTCACAGGACAGAGAGTGGAGAGCACCAGTTCCAACTGTCACAGGACAGAGAGTGGAGAGCACCAGTTCCAACTGTCACAGGACAGAGAGTGGAGAGCACCAGTTCAAACTGTCACAGGACAGAGAGTGGAGAGCACCAGTTCGAACTGTCACAGGACAGAGAGTGGAGAGCACCAGTTCAAACTGTCACAGGACAGAGAGTGGAGAGCACCAGTTCAAACTGTCACAGGACAGAGAGTGAAGAGCACCAGTTCCAACTCTCACAGGACGGGAGAGTGGAGAGCACCAGTTCACACTGTCACAGGAGAGAGAGTGGGGAGCACCAGTTCCAACTGTCACAGGACAGAGTGTGGAGAGCACCAGTTCAAACTGTCACAGGACAGAGAGTGGAGAGCAGCAGTTCAAACTGTCACAGGAGAGAGAGTGGAGAGCACCAGTTCAAACTGTCACAGGACAGAGAGTGGAGACCACCAGTTCCAACTGTCACAGGACAGAGAGTGGAGAGCACCAGTTCAAACTGTCACAGGACAGAGAGTGGAGAGCACCAGTTCCAACTGTCACAGGACAGAGAGTGGGGAGCACCAGTTCCAACTGTCACAGGACAGAGTGTGGAGAGCACCAGTTCAAACTGTCACAGGACAGAGAGTGGAGAGCACCAGTTCCAACTGTCACAGGACAGAGAGTGGAGAGCACCAGTTCCAACTGTCACAGGAGAGAGAGTGGAGAGCACCAGTTCAAACTGTCACAGGACAGAGAGTGGAGCACCAGTTCAAACTGTCACAGGACAGAGAGTGGAGAGCACCAGTTCCAACTGTCACAGGACAGAGAGTGGAGAGCACCAGTTCCAACTGTCACAGGACAGAGAGTGGAGAGCACCAGTTCCAACTGTCACAGGACAGAGAGTGGAGAGCACCAGTTCAAACTGTCACAGGACAGAGAGTGGAGAGCACCAGTTCCAACTGTCACAGGACAGAGAGTGGAGAGCACCAGTTCAAACTGTCACAGGACAGAGAGTGGAGAGCACCAGTTCAAACTGTCACAGGACAGAGAGTGGAGAGCACCAGTTCCAACTGTCACAGGACGGGAGAGTGGAGAGCACCAGTTCACACTGTCACAGGACAGAGAGTGGGGAGCACCAGTTCCAACTGTCACAGGACAGAGTGTGGAGAGCACCAGTTCAAACTGTCACAGGACAGAGAGTGGAGAGCAGCAGTTCAAACTGTCACAGGAGAGAGAGTGGAGAGCACCAGTTCAAACTTTCACAGGACAGAGAGTGGAGAGCACCAGTTCCAACTGTTACAGGACAGAGAGTGGAGAGCACCAGTTCAAACTGTCACAGGACAGAGAGTGGAGAGCACCAGTTCCAACTGTCACAGGACAGAGAGTGGAGAGCACCAGTTCAAACTGTCACAGGACAGAGAGTGGAGAGCACCAGTTCAAACTGTCACAGGACAGTGAGTGGAGAGCACCAGTTCCAACTGTCACAGGACAGAGAGTGGAGAGCACCAGTTCAAACTGTCACAGGACAGAGAGTGGAGAGCACCAGTTCAAACTGTCACAGGAGAGAGAGTGGAGAGCACCAGTTCAAACTGTCACAGGAGAGAGAGTGGAGAGCACCAGTTCAAACTGTCACAGGACAGAGCGTGGAGAGCACCAGTTCCAACTGTCACAGGACGGGAGAGTGGAGAGCACCAGTTCAAACTGTCACAGGAAAGAGAGTGGAGAGCACCAGTTCCAGCTGTCACAGGACAGAGAGTGGAGAGCACCAGTTCAAACTGTCACAGGACAGAGAGTGGAGAGCACCAGTTCCAACTGTCACAGGACAGAGAGTGGAGAGCACCAGTTCCAACTGTCACAGGACAGAGAGTGGAGAGCATCATTTTCAACTGTCACAGGACAGAGAGTGGAGAGCACCAGTTCCAACTGTCACAGGACAGAGAGTGGAGAGCACCAGTTCAAACTGTCACAGGACAGAGAGTGGAGAGCACCAGTTCCAACTGTCACAGGACAGAGAGTGGAGAGCACCAGTTCAAACTGCCACAGGACAGTGAGTGGAGAGCACCAGTTCCAACTGTCACAGGACGGGAGAATGGAGAGCACCAGTTCACACTGTCACAGGACAGAGAGTGGGGAGCACCAGTTCCAACTGTCACAGAACAGAGAGTGGAGAGCACCAGTTCAAACTGTCACAGGACAGAGAGTGGAGAGCACCAGTTCAAACTGTCACAGGACAGTGAGTGGAGAGCACCAGTTCCAACTGTCACAGGACAGAGAGTGGAGATCACCAGTTCAAACTGTCACAGGACAGAGAGTGGAGAGCACCAGTTCAAACTGTCACAGGACAGTGAGTGGAGAGCACCAGTTCAAACTGTCACAGGACAGAGAGTGGAGAGCACCAGTTCAAACTGTCACAGGAGAGAGAGTGGAGAGCACCAGTTCAAACTGTCACAGGAGAGAGAGTGGAGAGCACCAGTTCAAACTGTCACAGGAGAGAGAGTGGAGAGCACCAGTTCAAACTGTCACAGGACAGAGCGTGGAGAGCACCAGTTCCAACTGTCACAGGACGGGAGAGTGGAGAGCACCAGTTCAAACTGTCACAGGACAGAGAGTGGAGAGCACCAGTTCCAACTGTCACAGGACAGAGAGTGGAGAGCACCAGTTCAAACTGTCACAGGACAGAGAGTGGAGAGCACCAGTTCCAACTGTCACAGGACAGAGAGTGGAGAGCACCAGTTCCAACTGTCACAGGACAGAGAGTGGAGAGCATCAGTTTCAACTGTCACAGGACAGAGAGTGGAGAGCACCAGTTCCAACTGTCACAGGACAGAGAGTGGAGAGCACCAGTTCAAACTGTCACAGGACAGAGAGTGGAGAGCACCAGTTCCAACTGTCACAGGACAGAGAGTGGAGAGCACCAGTTCCAACTGTCACAGGACAGAGAGTGGAGAGCACCAGTTCCAACTGTCACAGGACAGAGAGTGGAGAGCACCAGGTCAAACTGTCACAGGACAGAGAGTGGAGAGCACCAGTTCAAACTGTCACAGGACAGAGAGTGGAGAGCACCAGTTCCAACTGTCACAGGACAGAGAGTGGAGAGCACCAGTTCAAACTGTCACAGGACAGAGAGTGGAGAGCACCAGTTCAAACTGTCACAGGACAGAGAGTGGAGAGCACCAGTTCCAACTGTCACAGGACAGAGAGTGGAGAGCACCAGTTCCAACTGTCACAGGACAGAGAGTGGAGAGCACCAGTTCAAACTGTCACAGGACAGAGAGTGGAGAGCACCAGTTCAAACTGTCACAGGACGGGAGAGTGGAGAGCACCAGTTGAAACTGTCACAGGACAGAGAGTGGAGAGCACCAGTTCAAACTGTCACAGGACAGTGAGTGGAGAGCACCAGTTCCAACTGTCACAGGACAGAGAGTGGAGAGCACCAGTTCAAACTGTCACAGGACAGAGAGTGGAGAGCACCAGTTCAAACTGCCACAGGAGAGAGAGTGGAGAGCAACAGTTCAAACTGTCACAGGAGAGAGAGTGGAGAGCACCAGTTCAAACTGTCACAGGACAGAGAGTGGAGAGCACCAGTTCCAACTGTCACAGGACGGGAGAGTGGAGAGCACCAGTTCAAACTGTCACAGAACAGAGAGTGGAGAGCACCAGTTCCAACTGTCACAGGACAGAGAGTGGAGAGCACCAGTTCAAACTGTCACAGGACAGAGAGTGGAGAGCAGCAGTTCCAACTTTCACAGGACAGAGAGTGGAGAGCACCAGTTCCAACTGTCACAGGACAGAGAGTGGAGAGCATCAGTTTCAACTGTCACAGGACAGAGAGTGGAGAGCACCAGTTCCAACTGTCACAGGACAGAGAGTGGAGAGCACCAGTTCAAACTGTCACAGGACAGAGAGTGGAGAGCACCAGTTCCAACTGTCACAGGACAGAGAGTGGAGAGCACCAGTTCAAACTGTCACAGGACAGTGAGTGGAGAGCACCAGTTCCAACTGTCACAGGACCGGAGAGTGGAGAGCACCAGTTCACACTGTCACAGGACAGAGAGTGGGGAGCACCAGTTCCAACTGTCACAGGACAGAGAATGGAGAGCACCAGTTCAAACTGTCACAGGACAGAGAGTGGAGAGCACCAGTTCCAACTGTCACAGGACAGAGAGTGGAGAGCATCAGTTCCAACTGTCACAGGACAGAGAGTGGAGAGCACCAGTTCAAACTGTCACAGGACAGAGAGTGGAGAGCACCAGTTCACACTGTCACAGGACAGAGAGTGGAGAGCACCAGTTCCAACTGTCACAGGACAGAGAGTGGAGAGCACCAGTTCCAACTGTCACAGGACAGAGAGTGGAGAGCACCAGTTCAAACTGTCACAGGACAGAGAGTGGAGAGCACCAGTTCAAACTGTCACAGGACAGAGAGTGGAGAGCACCAGTTCAAACTGTCACAGGACAGAGAGTGGACAGCACCAGTTCAAACTGTCACAGGACAGAGAGTGGAGAGCACCAGTTCAAACTGTCACAGGACAGTGAGTGGAGAGCACCAGTTCCAACTGTGACAGGACAGAGAGTGGAGAGCACCAGTTCAAAGTGTCACAGGATGGGAGAGTGGAGAGCACCAGTTCCAACTGTCAGAGGATGGGAGAGTGGAGAGCACCAGTTCAAACTGTCACAGGACAGTGAGTGGAGAGCACCAGTTCAAACTGTCACAGGACAGAAAGTGGAGAGCACCAGTTCAAACTGTCACAGGACAGAGAGTGGAGAGCACCAGTTCAAACTGTCACAGGAGAGAGAGTGGAGAGCACCAGTTCAAACTGTCACAGGAGAGAGAGTGGAGAGCACCAGTTCAAACTGTCACAGGACAGAGCGTGGAGAGCACCAGTTCCAACTGTCACAGGACAGAGAGTGGAGAGCACCAGTTCCAACTGTCACAGGACAGAGAGTGGAGAGCACCAGTTCAAACTGTCACAGGACAGAGAGTGGAGAGCACCAGTTCCAACTGTCACAGGACAGAGAGTGGAGAGCACTAGTTCCAACCGTCACAGGACAGAGAGTGGAGAGCATCAGTTTCAACTGTCACAGGACAGAGAGTGGAGAGCACCAGTTCCAACTGTCACAGGACAGAGAGTGGAGAGCACCAGTTCAAACTGTCACAGGACAGAGAGTGGAGAGCACCAGTTCCAACTGTCACAGGACAGAGAGTGGAGAGCACCAGTTCAAACTGTCACAGGACAGAGAGTGGAGAGCACCAGTTCAAACTGTCACAGGACAGTGAGTGGAGAGCACCAGTTCCAACTGTCACAGGACCGGAGAGTGGAGAGCACCAGTTCACACTGTCACAGGACAGAGAGTGGGGAGCACCTGTTCCAACTGTCACAGGACAGAGAGTGGAGAGCACCAGTTCAAACTGTCACAGGACAGAGAGTGGAGAGCACCAGTTCAAACTGTCACAGGACAGAGAGTGGAGAGCACCAGTTCAAACTGTCACAGGACAGAGAGTGGAGAGCACCAGTTCCAACTGTCACAGGACAGAGAGTGGAGAGCACCAGTTCAAACTGTCACAGGACAGAGAGTGGAGAGCACCAGTTCAAACTGTCACAGGACAGAGTGTGGAGAGCACCAGTTCCAACTGTCACAGGACGGGAGAGTGGAGAGCACCAGTTCAAACTGTCACAGGACAGAGAGTGGAGAGCACCAGTTCCAACTGTCACAGGACAGAGAGTGGAGAGCACCAGTTCAAACTGTCACAGGACAGAGAGTGGAGAGCACCAGTTCCAACTGTCACAGGACAGAGAGTGGAGAGCACCAGTTCCAACTGTCACAGGACAGAGAGTGGAGTGCATCAGTTTCAACTGTCACAGGACAGAGAGTGGAGAGCACCAGTTCCAACTGTCACAGGACAGAGAGTGGAGAGCACCAGTTCAAACTGTCACAGGACAGAGAGTGGAGAGCACCAGTTCAAACTGTCACAGGACAGTGAGTGGAGAGCACCAGTTCGAACTGTCACAGGACGGGAGAGTGGAGAGCACCAGTTCACACTGTCACAGGACAGAGAGTGGGGAGCACCAGTTCCAACTGTCACAGGACAGAGTGTGGAGAGCACCAGTTCAAACTGTCACAGGACAGAGAGTGGAGAGCACCAGTTCAATCTGTCACAGGAGAGAGAGTGGAGAGCACCAGTTCAAACTGTCACAGGACAGAGAGTGGAGAGCACCAGTTCCAACTGTCACAGGACAGAGAGTGGACAGCACCAGTTCAAACTGTCACAGGACAGAGAGTGGAGAGCACCAGTTCAAACTGTCACAGGACAGAGAGTGGAGAGCACCAGTTCCAACTGTCACAGGACAGAGAGTGGAGAGCACCAGTTCAAACTGTCACAGGACAGAGAGTGGAGAGCACCAGTTCCAACTGTCACAGGACAGAGAGTGGAGAGCACCAGTTCAAACTGTCACAGGACAGAGAGTGGAGGGCACCAGTTCCAACTGTCACAGGACAGAGAGTGGGGAGCACCAGTTCCCACTGTCACAGGACGGGAGAGTGGAGAGCACCAGTTCAAACTGTCAAAGGACAGAGAGTGGAGAGCACCAGTTCAAACTGTCACAGGACAGAGAGTGGAGAGCACCAGTTCAAACTGTCACAGGACAGAGAGTGGAGAGCACCAGTTCCAACTGTCACAGGACAGAGAGTGGAGAGCACCAGTTCAAACTGTCACAGGAGAGAGAGTGGAGAGCACCAGTTCAAACTGTCACAGGAGAGAGAGTGGAGAGCACCAGTTCAAACTGTCACAGGACAGAGCGTGGAGAGCACCAGTTCCAACTGTCACAGGACGGGAGAGTGGAGAGCACCAGTTCAAACTGTCACAGGACAGAAAGTGGAGAGCACCAGTTCCAACTGTCACAGGACAGAGAGTGGAGAGCACCAGTTCAAACTGTCACAGGACAGAGAGTGGAGAGCACCAGTTCCAACTGTCACAGGACAGAGAGTGGAGAGCACCAGTTCAAACTGTCACAGGACAGAGAGTGGAGAGCACCAGTTCCAACTGTCATAGGACAGAGAGTGGAGAGCACCAGTTCAAACTGTCACAGGACAGAGAGTGGAGAGCACCAGTTCCAACTGTCACAGGACAGAGAGTGGAGAGCACCAGTTCCAACTGTCACAGGACAGAGAGTGGAGAGCACCAGTTCCAACTGTCACAGGACAGAGAGTGGAGAGCACCAGTTCAAACTGTCACAGGACAGAGAGTGGAGAGCACCAGTTCAAACTGTCACAGGACAGAGAGTGGAGAGCACCAGTTCCAACTGTCACAGGACAGAGAGTGGAGAGCACCAGTTCAAACTGTCACAGGACAGAGAGTGGAGAGCACCAGTTCAAACTGTCACAGGACAGAGAGTGGAGAGCACCAGTTCCAACTGTCACAGGACAGAGAGTGGAGAGCACCAGTTCAAACTGTCACAGGACAGAGAGTGGAGAGCACCAGTTCCAACTGTCACAGGACAGAGAGTGGAGAGCACCAGTTCAAACTGTCACAGGACAGAGAGTGGACAGCACCAGTTCTAACTGTCACAGGACAGAGAGTGGAGAGCACCAGTTCAAACTGTCACAGGACAGAGAGTGGAGAGCACCAGTTCAAACTGTCACAGGACAGAGAGTGGAGAGCACCAGTTCCAACTGTCATAGGACAGAGAGTGGAGAGCACCAGTTCAAACTGTCACAGGACAGAGAGTGGAGAGCACCAGTTCCAACTGTCACAGGACAGAGAGTGGAGAGCACCAGTTCCAACTGTCACAGGACAGAGAGTGGAGAGCACCAGTTCCAACTGTCACAGGACAGAGAGTGGAGAGCACCAGTTCAAACTGTCACAGGACAGAGAGTGGAGAGCACCAGTTCAAACTGTCACAGGACAGAGAGTGGAGAGCACCAGTTCCAACTGTCACAGGACAGAGAGTGGAGAGCACCAGTTCAAACTGTCACAGGACAGAGAGTGGAGAGCACCAGTTCAAACTGTCACAGGACAGAGAGTGGAGAGCACCAGTTCCAACTGTCACAGGACAGAGAGTGGAGAGCACCAGTTCAAACTGTCACAGGACAGAGAGTGGAGAGCACCAGTTCCAACTGTCACAGGACAGAGAGTGGAGAGCACCAGTTCAAACTGTCACAGGACAGAGAGTGGACAGCACCAGTTCTAACTGTCACAGGACAGAGAGTGGAGAGCACCAGTTCAAACTGTCACAGGACAGAGAGTGGAGAGCACCAGTTCCAACTGTCACCGGACGGGAGAGTGGAGAGCACCATTTCAAACTGTCACAGGACAGAGAGAGGAGAGCACCAGTTCCAACTGTCACAGGACAGAGAGTGGGGAGCACCAGTTCCCAATCTCACAGGACGGGAGAGTGGAGAGCACCAGTTCCAACTGTCACAGGACAGAGAGTGGACAGCACCAGTTCAAACTGTCACAGGACAGAGCGTGGAGAGCACCAGTTCAAACTGTCACAGGACAGTGAGTGGAGAGCACCAGTTCAAACTGTCACAGGACAGAGAGTGGAGAGCACCAGTTCAAACTGTCACAGGACAGAGAGTGGAGAGCACCAGTTCCAACTGTCACAGGACAGAGAGTGGAGAGCACCAGTTCAAACTGTCACAGGACAGAGAGTGGACAGCACCAGTTCCAACTGTCACAGGACAGAGAGTGGAGAGCACCAGTTCAAACTGTCACAGGACAGAGAATGGAGAGCACCAGTTCCAACTGTCACCGGACGGGAGAGTGGAGAGCACCAGTTCAAACTGTCACAGGACAGAGAGTGGAGAGCACCATTTCAAACTGTCACAGGACAGAGAGGAGAGCACCAGTTCCAACTGTCACAGGACAGAGAGTGGGGAGCACCAGTTCCCACTGTCACAGGACGGGAGAGTGGAGAGCACCAGTTCAAACTGTCACAGGACAGAGAGTGGAGAGCACCAGTATAAACTGTCACAGGACAGTGAGTGGAGAGCACCAGTTCCAACTGTCACAGGACAGAGAGTGGAGAGCACCAGTTCAAACTGTCACAGGACAGAGAGTGGAGAGCACCAGTTCAAACTGTCACAGGAGAGAGAGTGGAGAGCACCAGTTCAAACTGTCACAGGAGAGAGAGTGGAGAGCACCAGTTCAAACTGTCACAGGACAGAGCGTGGAGAGCACCAGTTCCAACTGTCACAGGACGGGAGAGTGGAGAGCACCAGTTCAAACTGTCACAGGACAGAGAGTGGAGAGCACCAGTTCCAACTGTCACAGGACAGAGAGTGGAGAGCACCAGTTCAAACTGTCACAGGACAGAGAGTGGAGAGAACCAGTTCCAACTGTCACAGGACGGGAGAGTGGAGAGCACCAGTTCACACTGTCACAGGACAGAGAGTGGGGAGCACCAGTTCCAACTGTCACAGGACAGAGAGTGGAGAGCACCAGTTCAAACTGTCACAGGACAGTGAGTGGAGAGCACCAGTTCCAACTGTCACAGGACGGGAGAGTGGAGAGCACCAGTTCACACTGTCACAGGACAGAGAGTGGGGAGCACCAGTTCCAACTGTCACAGGACAGAGAGTGGAGAGCACCAGTTCAAACTGTCACAGGACAGAGAGTGGAGAGCACCAGTTCAAACTGTCACAGGACAGAGAGTGGAGAGCACCAGTTCCAACTGTCACAGGACAGAGATTGGAGAGCACCAGTTCAAACTGTCACAGGACAGAGAGTGGAGAGCACCAGTTCAAACTGTCACAGGACAGAGAGTGGAGAGCACCAGTTCCAACTGTCACAGGACAGAGAGTGGAGAGCACCAGTTCAAACTGTCACAGGACAGAGAGTGGAGAGCACCAGTTCAAACTGTCACAGGACAGAGAGTGGAGAGCACCAGTTCAAACTGTCACAGGACAGAGAGTGGAGAGCACCAGTTCAAACTGTCACAGGACAGAGAGTGGACAGCACCAGTTCAAACTGTCACAGGACAGAGAGTGGAGAGCACCAGTTCAAACTGTCACAGGACAGTGAGTGGAGAGCACCAGTTCCAACTGTCACAGGACAGAGAGTGGAGAGCACCAGTTCAAACTGTCACAGGATGGGAGAGTGGAGAGCACCAGTTCAAACTGTCACAGGACAGTGAGTGGAGAGCACCAGTTCAAACTGTCACAGGACAGAGAGTGGAGAACACCAGTTCAAACTGCCACAGGACAGAGAGTGGAGAGCACCAGTTCAAACTGTCACAGGAGAGAGAGTGGAGAGCACCAGTTCAAACTGTCACAGGAGAGAGAGTGGAGAGCACCAGTTCAAACTGTCACAGGACAGAGCGTGGAGAGCACCAGTTCCAACTGTCACAGGACAGAGAGTGGAGAGCACCAGTTCCAACTGTCACAGGACAGAGAGTGGAGAGCACCAGTTCCAACTGTCACAGGACAGAGAGTGGAGAGCACCACTTCCAACTGTCACAGGACAGAGAGTGGAGAGCATATGTTCAAACTGTCACAGGACAGAGAGTGGAGAGCATCAGTTTCAACTGTCACTGGACAGAGAGTGGAGAGCACCAGTTCAAACTGTCACAGGAGAGAGAGTGGAGAGCACCAGTTCAAACTGTCACAGGACAGAGAGTGGAGAGCATCAGTTTCAACTGTCACAGGACAGTGAGTGGAGAGCACCAGTTCAATCTGTCACAGGACAGAGAGTGGAGAGCACCAGTTCAAACTGTCACAGGACAGAGAGTGGACAGCACCAGTTCAAACTGTCACAGGACAGAGAGTGGAGAGCACCAGTTCAAACTGTCACAGGACAGTGAGTGGAGAGCACCAGTTCCAACTGTCACAGGACAGAGAGTGGAGAGCACCAGTTCAAACTGTCACAGGATGGGAGAGTGGAGAGCACCAGTTCAAACTGTCACAGGACAGTGAGTGGAGAGCACCAGTTCAAACTGTCACAGGACAGAGAGTGGAGAGCACCAGTTCAAACTGTCACAGGACAGAGAGTGGAGAGCACCAGTTCCAACTGTCACAGGACAGAGAGTGGAGAGCACCAGTTCCAACTGTCACAGGACAGAGAGTGGAGAGCACCAGTTCAAACTGTCACAGGAGAGAGAGTGGAGAGCACCAGTTCAAACTGTCACAGGACAGTGCGTGGAGAGCACCAGTTCCAACTGTCACAGGACAGAGTGGAGAGCACCAGTTCCAACTGTCACAGGACAGAGAGTGGAGAGCACCAGTTCCAACTGTCACAGGACAGAGAGTGGAGAGCATATGTTCAAACTGTCACAGGACAGAGAGTGGAGAGCATCAGTTTCAACTGTCACTGGACAGAGAGTGGAGAGCACCAGTTCAAACTGTCACAGGAGAGAGAGTGGAGAGCACCAGTTCAAACTGTCACAGGACAGAGCGTGGAGAGCACCAGTTCCAACTGTCACAGGACAGAGAGTGGAGAGCACCAGTTCCAACTGTCACAGGACAGAGAGCGGAGAGCACCAGTTCCAACTGTCACAGGACAGAGAGTGGAGAGCATATGTTCAAACTGTCACAGGACAGAGAGTGGAGAGCACCAGTTCAAACTGTCACAGGACAGTGAGTGGAGAGCACCAGTTCACACTGTCACAGGACAGAGAGTGGGGAGCACCAGTTCCAACTGTCACAGGACAGAGAGTGGAGAGCACCAGTTCCAACTGTCACAGGACAGAGAGTGGAGAGCATATGTTCAAACTGTCACAGGACAGAGAGTGGAGAGCACCAGTTCAAACTGTCACAGGACAGTGAGTGGAGAGCACCAGTTCACACTGTCACAGGACAGAGAGTGGGGAGCACCAGTTCCAACTGTCACAGGACAGAGAGTGGAGAGCACCAGTTCAAACTGTCACAGGACAGAGAGTGGAGAGCACCAGTTCCAACTGTCACAGGACAGAGAGTGGAGAGCACCAGTTCCAACTGTCACAGGACAGAGAGTGGAGAGCACCAGTTCAAACTGTCACAGGACAGAGAGTGGAGAGCACCAGTTCAAACTGTTACAGGACAGAGAGTGGAGAGCACCAGTTCCAACTGTCACAGGACAGAGAGTGGAGAGCACCAGTTCCAACTGTCACAGGACAGAGAGTGGAGAGCACCAGTTCAAACTGTCACAGGACAGAGTGTGGAGAGCACCAGTTCCAACTGTCACAGGACGGGAGAGTGGAGAGCACCAGTTCAAACTGTCACAGGACAGAGAGTGGAGAGCACCAGTTCCAACTGTCACAGGACAGAGAGTGGAGAGCACCAGTTCCAACTGTCACAGGACAGAGAGTGGAGAGCATCAGTTTCAACTGTCACAGGACAGAGAATGGATTGCACCAGTTCCAACTGTCACAGGACAGAGAGTGGAGAGCACCAGTTCAAACTGTCACAGGACAGAGAGTGGAGAGCACCAGTTCAAACTGTCACAGGACAGTGAGTGGAGAGCACCAGTTCGAACTGTCACAGGACGGGAGAGTGGAGAGCACCAGTTCACACTGTCACAGGACAGAGAGTGGGGAGCACCAGTTCCAACTGTCACAGGACAGAGTGTGGAGAGCACCAGTTCAAACTGTCACAGGACAGAGAGTGGAGAGCACCAGTTCAAACTGTCACAGGAGAGAGAGTGGAGAGCACCAGTTCAAGCTGTCACAGGACAGAGAGTGGAGAGCACCAGTTCCAACTGTCACAGGACAGAGAGTGGAGAGCATCAGTTCAAACTGTCACAGGACAGAGAGTGGAGAGCACCAGTTCCAACTGTCACAGGACAGAGAGTGGAGAGCCCCAGTTCAAACTGTCACAGGACAGAGAGTGGAGAGCATCAGTTCAAACTGTCACAGGACAGAGAGTGGAGAGCACCAGTTCCAACTGTCACAGGACAGAGAGTGGAGAGCACCAGTTCAAACTGTCACAGGACAGAGAGTGGAGAGCACCAGTTCCAACTGTCACAGGACAGAGAGTGGAGAGCACCAGTTCAAACTGTCACAGGACAGAGAGTGGAGAGCACCAGTTCCAACTGTCACAGGACAGAGAGTGGAGAGCACCAGTTCAAACTGTCACAGGACAGAGAGTGGAGAGCACCAGTTCCAACTGTCACAGGACAGAGAGTGGAGAGCACCAGTTCAAACTGTCACAGGACAGAGAGTGGAGAGCACCATTTCAAACTGTCACAGGACAGAGAGTGGAGAGCACCAGTTCCAACTGTCACAGGACAGAGAGTGGGGAGCAACAGTTCCCACTGTCACAGGACGGGAGAGTGTAGAGCACCAGTTCAAACTGTCACAGGACAGAGAGTGGAGAGCACCAGTTCAAACTGTCACTGGACAGTGAGTGGAGAGCACCATTTCCAACTGTCACAGGACAGAGAGTGGAGAGCACCAGTTCAAACTGTCACAGGACAGAGAGTGGAGAGCACCAGTTCAAACTGTCACAGGAGAGAGAGTGGAGAGCACCAGTTCAAACTGTCACAGGAGAGAGAGAGGAGAGCACCAGTTCCAATTGTCACAGGACAGAGAGTGGAGAGCACCAGTTCAAACTGTCACAGGACAGAGAGTGGAGAGCACCAGTTCCAACTGTCACCGGACGGGAGAGTGGAGAGCACCAGTTCAAACTGTCACAGGACAGAGAGTGGAGAGCACCATTTCAAACTGTCACAGGACAGAGAGTGGAGAGCACCAGTTCCAACTGTCACAGGACAGAGAGTGGGGAGCACCAGTTCCCACTGTCACAGGACGGGAGAGTGGAGAGCACCAGTTCAAACTGTCACAGGACAGAGAGTGGAGAGCACCAGTTCAAACTGTCACTGGACAGTGAGTGGAGAGCACCAGTTCCAACTGTCACAGGACAGAGAGTGGAGAGCACCAGTTCAAACTGTCACAGGACAGAGAGTGGAGAGCACCAGTTCAAACTGTCACAGGAGAGAGAGTGGAGAGCACCAGTTCAAACTGTCACAGGAGAGAGAGTGGAGAGCACCAGTTCAAACTGTCACAGGACAGAGCGTGGAGAGCACCAGTTCCAACTGTCACAGGACGGGAGAGTGGAGAGCACCAGTTCAAACTGTCACAGGACAGAGAGTGGAGAGCACCAGTTCCAACTATCACAGGACAGAGAGTGGAGAGCACCAGTTCAAACTGTCACAGGACAGAGAGTGGAGAGCACCAGTTCCAACTGTCACAGGACAGAGAGTGGAGAGCACCAGTTCAAACTGTCACAGGACAGAGAGTGGAGAGCACCAGTTCCAACTGTCACAGGACAGAGAGTGGAGAGCACCAGTTCAAACTGTCACAGGACAGAGAGTGGAGAGCACCAGTTCAAACTGTCACAGGACAGTGAGTGGAGAGCACCAGTTCCAACTGTCACAGGACGGGAGAGTGGAGAGCACCAGTTCACACTGTCACAGGACAGAGAGTGGGGAGCACCAGTTCCAACTGTCACAGGACAGAGAGTGGAGAGCACCAGTTCAAACTGTCACAGGACAGAGAGTGGAGAGCACCAGTTCCAACTGTCACAGGACAGAGAGTGGAGAGCACCAGTTCCAACTGTCACAGGACAGAGAGTGGAGAGCACCAGTTCAAACTGTCACAGGACAGAGAGTGGAGAGCACCAGTTCAAACTGTCACAGGACAGAGAGTGGAGAGCACCAGTTCCAACTGTCACAGGACAGAGAGTGGAGAGCACCAGTTCAAACTGTCACAGTACAGAGAGTGGAGAGCACCAGTTCAAACTGTCACAGGACAGAGCGTTGTGAGCACCAGTTCCAACTGTCACAGGACGGGAGAGTGGAGAGCACCAGTTCAAACTGTCACAGGAGAGAGAGTGGAGAGCACCAGTTCCAACTGTCACAGGACAGAGAGTGGAGAGCATATGTTCAAACTGTCACAGGACAGAGAGTGGAGAGCACCAGTTCCAACTGTCACAGGACAGAGAGTGCAGAGCACCAGTTCCAACTGTCACAGGACAGAGAGTGGAGAGCATCAGTTTCAACTGTCACAGGACAGAGAGTGGAGAGCACCAGTTCCAACTGTCACAGGACAGAGAGTGGAGAGCACCAGTTCAAACTGTCACAGGACAGAGAGTGGAGAGCACCAGTTCAAACTGTCACAGGACAGAGAGTGGAGAGCACCAGTTCACACTGTCACAGGACAGAGAGTGGAGAGCACCAGTTCAAACTGTCACAGGACAGTGAGTGGAGAGCACCAGTTCCAACTGTCACAGGACGGGAGAGTGGAGAGCACCAGTTCACACTGTCACAGGACAGAGAGTGGGGAGCACCAGTTCCAACTGTCACAGGACGGGAGAGTGGAGAGCACCAGTTCACACTGTCACAGGACAGAGAGTGGAGAGCACCAGTTCCAACTGTCACAGGACAGAGAGTGGAGAGCACCAGTTCAAACTGTCACAGGACAGAGAGTGGAGAGCACCAGTTCAAACTGTCACAGGACAGTGAGTGGAGAGCACCAGTTCCAACTGTCACAGGACGGGAGAGTGGAGAGCACCAGTTCACACTGTCACAGGACAGAGAGTGGGGAGCACCAGTTCCAACTGTCACAGGACAGAGTGTGGAGAGCACCAGTTCAAACTGTCACAGGACAGAGAGTGGAGAGCACCAGTTCAAACTGTCACAGGACAGAGAGTGGAGAGCACCAGTTCCAACTGTCACAGGACAGAGAGTGGAGAGCACCAGTTCCAACTGTCACAGGACAGAGAGTGGAGAGCACCAGTTCAAACTGTCACAGGACAGAGAGTGGACAGCACCAGTTCCAACTGTCACAGGACAGAGAGTGGAGAGCACCAGTTCAAACTGTCACAGGACAGAGAATGGAGAGCACCAGTTCCAACTGTCACCGGACGGGAGAGTGGAGAGCACCAGTTCAAACTGTCACAGGACAGAGAGTGGAGAGCACCATTTCAAACTGTCACAGGACAGAGAGTGGGGAGCACCAGTTCCCACTGTCACAGGACGGGAGAGTGGAGAGCACCAGTTCAAACTGTCACAGGACAGAGAGTGGAGAGCATCAGTACAAACTGTCACAGGACAGTGAGTGGAGAGCACCAGTTCCAACTGTCACAGGACAGAGAGTGGAGAGCACCAGTTCAAACTGTCACAGGACAGAGAGTGGAGAGCACCAGTTCAAACTGTCACAGGAGAGAGAGTGGAGAGCACCAGTTCAAACTGTCACAGGAGAGAGAGTGGAGAGCACCAGTTCAAACTGTCACAGGACAGAGCGTGGAGAGCACCAGTTCCAACTGTCACAGGACGGGAGAGTGGAGAGCACCAGTTCAAACTGTCACAGGACAGAGAGTGGAGAGCACCAGTTCTAACTGTCACAGGACAGAGAGTGGAGAGCACCAGTTCCAACTGTCACAGGACAGAGAGTGGAGAGCACCAGTTCCAACTGTCACAGGACAGAGAGTGGAGAGCACCAGTTCCAACTGTCACAGGACAGAGAGTGGAGAGCACCAGTTCAAACTGTCACAGGACAGAGAGTGGAGAGCACCAGTTCAAACTGTCACAGGAGAGAGAGTGGAGAGCACCAGTTCAAACTGTCACAGGAGAGAGAGTGGAGAGCACTAGTTCAAACTGTCACAGGACAGAGCGTGGAGAGCACCAGTTCCAACTGTCACAGGACAGAGAGTGGAGAGCACCAGTTCCAACTGTCACAGGACAGAGAGTGGAGAGCACCAGTTCAAACTGTCACATGACAGAGAGTGGAGAGCACCAGTTCCAACTGTCACAGGACAGAGAGTGGAGAGCACCAGTTCCAACTGTCACAGGACAGAGAGTGGAGAGCACCAGTTCAAACTGTCACAGGACAGAGAGTGGAGAGCACCAGTTCCAACTGTCACAGGACAGAGAGTGGAGAGCACCAGTTCCAACTGTCACAGGACAGAGAGTGGAGAGCACCAGTTCAAACTGTCACAGGACAGAGAGTGGAGAGCACCAGTTCCAACTGTCACAGGACAGAGAGTGGAGAGCACCAGTTCAAACTGTCACAGGACAGAGAGTGGAGAGCACCAGTTCCAACTGTCACAGGACAGAGAGTGGAGAGCACCAGTTCAAACTGTCACAGGACAGAGAGTGGAGAGCACCAGTTCAAACTGTCACAGGACAGAGAGTGGAGAGCACCAGTTCCAACTGTCACAGGACAGAGAGTGGAGAGCACCAGTTCAAACTGTCACAGGACAGAGAGTGGAGAGCACCAGTTCCAACTGTCACCGGACGGGAGAGTGGAGAGCACCAGTTCAAACTGTCACAGGACAGAGAGTGGAGAGCACCATTTCAAACTGTCACAGGACAGAGAGTGGAGAGCACCAGTTCCAACTGTCACAGGACAGAGAGTGGGGAGCACCAGTTCCCACTGTCACAGGACGGGAGAGTGGAGAGCACCAGTTCAAACTGTCACAGGACAGAGAATGGAGAGCACCAGTTCAAACTGTCACTGGACAGTGAGTGGAGAGCACCAGTTCCAACTGTCACAGGACAGAGAGTGGAGAGCACCAGTTCAAACTGTCACAGGACAGAGAGTGGAGAGCACCAGTTCAAACTATCACAGGAGAGAGAGTGGAGAGCACCAGTTCAAACTGTCACAGGAGAGAGAGTGGAGAGCACCAGTTCAAACTGTCACAGGACAGAGCGTGGAGAGCACCAGTTCCAACTGTCACAGGACGGGAGAGTGGAGAGCACCAGTTCAAACTGTCACAGGACAGAGAGTGGAGAGCACCAGTTCCAACTGTCACAGGACAGAGAGTGGAGAGCACCAGTTCAAACTGTCACAGGACAGAGAGTGGAGAGCACCAGTTCCAACTGTCACAGGACAGAGAGTGGAGAGCACCAGTTCAAACTGTCACAGGACAGAGAGTGGAGAGCACCAGTTCCAACTGTCACAGGACAGAGAGTGGAGAGCACCAGTTCAAACTGTCACAGGACAGAGAGTGGAGAGCACCAGTTCAAACTGTCACAGGACAGTGAGTGGAGAGCACCAGTTCCAACTGTCACAGGACGGGAGAGTGGAGAGCACCAGTTCACACTGTCACAGGACAGAGAGTGGGGAGCACCAGTTCCAACTGTCACAGGACAGAGAGTGGACAGCACCAGTTCCAACTGTCACAGGACAGAGAGTGGAGAGCACCAGTTCAAACTGTCACAGGACAGAGAATGGAGAGCACCAGTTCCAACTGTCACCGGACGGGAGAGTGGAGAGCACCAGTTCAAACTGTCACAGGACAGAGAGTGGAGAGCACCATTTCAAACTGTCACAGGACAGAGAGTGGGGAGCACCAGTTCCCACTGTCACAGGACGGGAGAGTGGAGAGCACCAGTTCAAACTGTCACAGGACAGAGAGTGGAGAGCACCAGTACAAACTGTCACAGGACAGTGAGTGGAGAGCACCAGTTCCAACTGTCACAGGACAGAGAGTGGAGAGCACCAGTTCAAACTGTCACAGGACAGAGAGTGGAGAGCACCAGTTCAAACTGTCACAGGAGAGAGAGTGGAGAGCACCAGTTCAAACTGTCACAGGAGAGAGAGTGGAGAGCACCAGTTCAAACTGTCACAGGACAGAGCGTGGAGAGCACCAGTTCCAACTGTCACAGGACGGGAGAGTGGAGAGCACCAGTTCAAACTGTCACAGGACAGAGAGTGGAGAGCACCAGTTCAAACTGTCACAGGACAGAGAGTGGAGAGCACCAGTTCCAACTGTCACAGGACAGAGAGTGGAGAGCACCAGTTCCAACTGTCACAGGACAGAGAGTGGAGAGCACCAGTTCCAACTGTCACAGGACAGAGAGTGGAGAGCACCAGTTCAAACTGTCACAGGACAGAGAGTGGAGAGCACCAGTTCAAACTGTCACAGGAGAGAGAGTGGAGAGCACCAGTTCAAACTGTCACAGGAGAGAGAGTGGAGAGCACTAGTTCAAACTGTCACAGGACAGAGCGTGGAGAGCACCAGTTCCAACTGTCACAGGACAGAGAGTGGAGAGCACCAGTTCCAACTGTCACAGGACAGAGAGTGGAGAGCACCAGTTCAAACTGTCACAGGACAGAGAGTGGAGAGCACCAGTTCCAACTGTCACAGGACAGAGAGTGGAGAGCACCAGTTCCAACTGTCACAGGACAGAGAGTGGAGAGCACCAGTTCAAACTGTCACAGGACAGAGAGTGGAGAGCACCAGTTCCAACTGTCACAGGACAGAGAGTGGAGAGCACCAGTTCAAACTGTCACAGGACAGAGAGTGGAGAGCACCAGTTCCAACTGTCACAGGACAGAGAGTGGAGAGCACCAGTTCAAACTGTCACAGGACAGAGAGTGGAGAGCACCAGTTCAAACTGTCACAGGACAGAGAGTGGAGAGCACCAGTTCCAACTGTCACAGGACAGAGAGTGGAGAGCACCAGTTCAAACTGTCACAGGACAGAGAGTGGAGAGCACCAGTTCCAACTGTCACCGGACGGGAGAGTGGAGAGCACCAGTTCAAACTGTCACAGGACAGAGAGTGGAGAGCACCATTTCAAACTGTCACAGGACAGAGAGTGGAGAGCACCAGTTCCAACTGTCACAGGACAGAGAGTGGGGAGCACCAGTTCCCACTGTCACAGGACGGGAGAGTGGAGAGCACCAGTTCAAACTGTCACAGGACAGAGAATGGAGAGCACCAGTTCAAACTGTCACTGGACAGTGAGTGGAGAGCACCAGTTCCAACTGTCACAGGACAGAGAGTGGAGAGCACCAGTTCAAACTGTCACAGGACAGAGAGTGGAGAGCACCAGTTCAAACTATCACAGGAGAGAGAGTGGAGAGCACCAGTTCAAACTGTCACAGGAGAGAGAGTGGAGAGCACCAGTTCAAACTGTCACAGGACAGAGCGTGGAGAGCACCAGTTCCAACTGTCACAGGACGGGAGAGTGGAGAGCACCAGTTCAAACTGTCACAGGACAGAGAGTGGAGAGCACCAGTTCCAACTGTCACAGGACAGAGAGTGGAGAGCACCAGTTCAAACTGTCACAGGACAGAGAGTGGAGAGCACCAGTTCCAACTGTCACAGGACAGAGAGTGGAGAGCACCAGTTCAAACTGTCACAGGACAGAGAGTGGAGAGCACCAGTTCCAACTGTCACAGGACAGAGAGTGGAGAGCACCAGTTCAAACTGTCACAGGACAGAGAGTGGAGAGCACCAGTTCAAACTGTCACAGGACAGTGAGTGGAGAGCACCAGTTCCAACTGTCACAGGACGGGAGAGTGGAGAGCACCAGTTCACACTGTCACAGGACAGAGAGTGGGGAGCACCAGTTCCAACTGTCACAGGACAGAGAGTGGAGAGCACCAGTTCAAACTGTCACAGGACAGAGAGTGGAGAGCACCAGTTCCAACTGTCACAGGACAGAGAGTGGAGAGCACCAGTTCCAACTGTCACAGGACAGAGAGTGGAGAGCACCAGTTCAAACTGTCACAGGACAGAGAGTGGAGAGCACCAGTTCAAACTGTCACAGGACAGAGAGTGGAGAGCACCAGTTCCAACTGTCACAGGACAGAGAGTGGAGAGCACCAGTTCAAACTGTCACAGGACAGAGAGTGGAGAGCACCAGTTCAAACTGTCACAGGACAGAGCGTTGTGAGCACCAGTTCCAACTGTCACAGGACGGGAGAGTGGAGAGCACCAGTTCAAACTGTCACAGGACAGAGAGTGGAGAGCACCAGTTCCAACTGTCACAGGACAGAGAGTGGAGAGCACCAGTTCAAACTGTCACAGGACAGAGAGTGGAGAGCACCAGTTCCAACTGTCACAGGACAGAGAGTGGAGTGCACCAGTTCCAACTGTCACAGGACAGAGAGTGGAGAGCATCAGTTTCAACTGTCACAGGACAGAGAGTGGAGAGCACCAGTTCAAACTGTCACAGGACAGAGAGTGGAGAGCACCAGTTCCAACTGTCACAGGACAGAGAGTGGAGAGCACCAGTTCAAACTGTCACAGGACAGAGAGTGGAGAGCACCAGTTCAAACTGTCACAGGACAGTGAGTGGAGAGCACCAGTTCCAACTGTCACAGGACGGGAGAGTGGAGAGCACCAGTTCACACTGTCACAGGACAGAGAGTGGGGAGCACCAGTTCCAACTGTCACAGGACAGAGTGTGGAGAGCACCAGTTCAAACTGTCACAGGACAGAGAGTGGAGAGCACCAGTTCAAACTGTCACAGGACAGAGAGTGGAGAGCACCAGTTCCAACTGTCACAGGACAGAGAGTGGACAGCACCAGTTCAAACTGTCACAGGACAGAGCGTGGAGAGCACCAGTTCAAACTGTCACAGGACAGTGAGTGGAGAGCACCAGTTCAAACTGTCACAGGACAGAGAGTGGAGAGCACCAGTTCAAACTGTCACAGGACAGAGAGTGGAGAGCACCAGTTCCAACTGTCACAGGACAGAGAGTGGAGAGCACCAGTTCAAACTGTCACAGGACAGAGAGTGGACAGCACCAGTTCCAACTGTCACAGGACAGAGAGTGGAGAGCACCAGTTCAAACTGTCACAGGACAGAGAATGGAGAGCACCAGTTCCAACTGTCACAGGACAGAGAGTGGAGAGCACCAGTTCAAACTGTCACAGGACAGAGAGTGGAGAGCACCAGTTCAAACTGTCACAGGACAGAGAGTGGAGAGCACCAGTTCAAACTGTCACAGGACAGAGAGTGGAGAGCACCAGTTCCAACTGTCACAGGACAGAGAGTGGAGAGCACCAGTTCCAACTGTCACAGGACAGAGAGTGGAGAGCACCAGTTCAAACTGTCACAGGACAGAGAGTGGAGAGCACCAGTTCCAACTGTCACAGGACAGAGAGTGGAGAGCACCAGTTCAAACTGTCACAGGACAGTGAGTGGAGAGCACCAGTTCCAACTGTCACAGGACGGGAGAGTGGAGAGCACCAGTTCACACTGTCACAGGACAGAGAGTGGGGAGCAGCAGTTCCAACTGTCACAGGACAGAGAGTGGAGAGCACCAGTTCAAACTGTCACAGGACAGAGAGTGGAGAGCACCAGTTCCAACTGTCACAGGACAGAGAGTGGAGAGCACCAGTTCCAACTGTCACAGGACAGAGAGTGGAGAGCACCAGTTCAAACTGTCACAGGACAGAGCGTGGAGAGCACCAGTTCAAACTGTCACAGGACAGAGAGTGGAGAGCACCATTTCAAACTGTCACAGGACAGAGAGTGGAGAGCACCAGTTCCAACTGTCACAGGACAGAGAGTGGGGAGCACCAGTTCCCACTGTCACAGGACGGGAGAGTGGAGAGCACCAGTTCAAACTGTCACAGGACAGAGAATGGAGAGCACCAGTTCAAACTGTCACTGGACAGTGAGTGGAGAGCACCAGTTCCAACTGTCACAGGACAGAGAGTGGAGAGCACCAGTTCAAACTGTCACAGGACAGAGAGTGGAGAGCACCAGTTCAAACTATCACAGGATAGAGAGTGGAGAGCACCAGTTCAAACTGTCACAGGAGAGAGAGTGGAGAGCACCAGTTCAAACTGTCACAGGACAGAGCGTGGAGAGCACCAGTTCCAACTGTCACAGGACGGGAGAGTGGAGAGCACCAGTTCAAACTGTCACAGGACAGAGAGTGGAGAGCACCAGTTCCAACTGTCACAGGACAGAGAGTGGAGAGCACCAGTTCAAACTGTCACAGGACAGAGAGTGGAGAGCACCAGTTCCAACTGTCACAGGACAGAGAGTGGAGAGCACCAGTTCAAACTGTCACAGGACAGAGAGTGGAGAGCACCAGTTCCAACTGTCACAGGACAGAGAGTGGAGAGCACCAGTTCAAACTGTCACAGGACAGAGAGTGGAGAGCACCAGTTCAAACTGTCACAGGACAGTGAGTGGAGAGCACCAGTTCCAACTGTCACAGGACGGGAGAGTGGAGAGCACCAGTTCACACTGTCACAGGACAGAGAGTGGGGAGCACCAGTTCCAACTGTCACAGGACAGAGAGTGGACAGCACCAGTTCCAACTGTCACAGGACAGAGAGTGGAGAGCACCAGTTCAAACTGTCACAGGACAGAGAATGGAGAGCACCAGTTCCAACTGTCACCGGACGGGAGAGTGGAGAGCACCAGTTCAAACTGTCACAGGACAGAGAGTGGAGAGCACCATTTCAAACTGTCACAGGACAGAGAGTGGGGAGCACCAGTTCCCACTGTCACAGGACGGGAGAGTGGAGAGCACCAGTTCAAACTGTCACAGGACAGAGAGTGGAGAGCACCAGTACAAACTGTCACAGGACAGTGAGTGGAGAGCACCAGTTCCAACTGTCACAGGACAGAGAGTGGAGAGCACCAGTTCAAACTGTCACAGGACAGAGAGTGGAGAGCACCAGTTCAAACTGTCACAGGAGAGAGAGTGGAGAGCACCAGTTCAAACTGTCACAGGAGAGAGAGTGGAGAGCACCAGTTCAAACTGTCACAGGACAGAGCGTGGAGAGCACCAGTTCCAACTGTCACAGGACGGGAGAGTGGAGAGCACCATTTCAAACTGTCACAGGACAGAGAGTGGAGAGCACCAGTTCAAACTGTCACAGGACAGAGAGTGGAGAGCACCAGTTCCAACTGTCACAGGACAGAGAGTGGAGAGCACCAGTTCCAACTGTCACAGGACAGAGAGTGGAGAGCACCAGTTCCAACTGTCACAGGACAGAGAGTGGAGAGCACCAGTTCAAACTGTCACAGGACAGAGAGTGGAGAGCACCAGTTCAAACTGTCACAGGAGAGAGAGTGGAGAGCACCAGTTCAAACTGTCACAGGAGAGAGAGTGGAGAGCACCAGTTCCAACTGTCACAGGACAGAGAGTGGAGAGCACCAGTTCAAACTGTCACAGGACAGAGAGTGGACAGCACCAGTTCCAACTGTCACAGGACAGAGAGTGGAGAGCACCAGTTCAAACTGTCACAGGACAGAGAATGGAGAGCACCAGTTCCAACTGTCACAGGACAGAGAGTGGAGAGCACCAGTTCAAACTGTCACAGGACAGAGAGTGGAGAGCACCAGTTCAAACTGTCACAGGACAGAGAGTGGAGAGCACCAGTTCAAACTGTCACAGGACAGAGAGTGGAGAGCACCAGTTCCAACTGTCACAGGACAGAGAGTGGAGAGCACCAGTTCCAACTGTCACAGGACAGAGAGTGGAGAGCACCAGTTCAAACTGTCACAGGACAGAGAGTGGAGAGCACCAGTTCCAACTGTCACAGGACAGAGAGTGGAGAGCACCAGTTCAAACTGTCACAGGACAGTGAGTGGAGAGCACCAGTTCCAACTGTCACAGGACGGGAGAGTGGAGAGCACCAGTTCACACTGTCACAGGACAGAGAGTGGGGAGCAGCAGTTCCAACTGTCACAGGACAGAGAGTGGAGAGCACCAGTTCAAACTGTCACAGGACAGAGAGTGGAGAGCACCAGTTCCAACTGTCACAGGACAGAGAGTGGAGAGCACCAGTTCCAACTGTCACAGGACAGAGAGTGGAGAGCACCAGTTCAAACTGTCACAGGACAGAGCGTGGAGAGCACCAGTTCAAACTGTCACAGGACAGAGAGTGGAGAGCACCATTTCAAACTGTCACAGGACAGAGAGTGGAGAGCACCAGTTCCAACTGTCACAGGACAGAGAGTGGGGAGCACCAGTTCCCACTGTCACAGGACGGGAGAGTGGAGAGCACCAGTTCAAACTGTCACAGGACAGAGAATGGAGAGCACCAGTTCAAACTGTCACTGGACAGTGAGTGGAGAGCACCAGTTCCAACTGTCACAGGACAGAGAGTGGAGAGCACCAGTTCAAACTGTCACAGGACAGAGAGTGGAGAGCACCAGTTCAAACTATCACAGGATAGAGAGTGGAGAGCACCAGTTCAAACTGTCACAGGAGAGAGAGTGGAGAGCACCAGTTCAAACTGTCACAGGACAGAGCGTGGAGAGCACCAGTTCCAACTGTCACAGGACGGGAGAGTGGAGAGCACCAGTTCAAACTGTCACAGGACAGAGAGTGGAGAGCACCAGTTCCAACTGTCACAGGACAGAGAGTGGAGAGCACCAGTTCAAACTGTCACAGGACAGAGAGTGGAGAGCACCAGTTCCAACTGTCACAGGACAGAGAGTGGAGAGCACCAGTTCAAACTGTCACAGGACAGAGAGTGGAGAGCACCAGTTCCAACTGTCACAGGACAGAGAGTGGAGAGCACCAGTTCAAACTGTCACAGGACAGAGAGTGGAGAGCACCAGTTCAAACTGTCACAGGACAGTGAGTGGAGAGCACCAGTTCCAACTGTCACAGGACGGGAGAGTGGAGAGCACCAGTTCACACTGTCACAGGACAGAGAGTGGGGAGCACCAGTTCCAACTGTCACAGGACAGAGAGTGGACAGCACCAGTTCCAACTGTCACAGGACAGAGAGTGGAGAGCACCAGTTCAAACTGTCACAGGACAGAGAATGGAGAGCACCAGTTCCAACTGTCACCGGACGGGAGAGTGGAGAGCACCAGTTCAAACTGTCACAGGACAGAGAGTGGAGAGCACCATTTCAAACTGTCACAGGACAGAGAGTGGGGAGCACCAGTTCCCACTGTCACAGGACGGGAGAGTGGAGAGCACCAGTTCAAACTGTCACAGGACAGAGAGTGGAGAGCACCAGTACAAACTGTCACAGGACAGTGAGTGGAGAGCACCAGTTCCAACTGTCACAGGACAGAGAGTGGAGAGCACCAGTTCAAACTGTCACAGGACAGAGAGTGGAGAGCACCAGTTCAAACTGTCACAGGAGAGAGAGTGGAGAGCACCAGTTCAAACTGTCACAGGAGAGAGAGTGGAGAGCACCAGTTCAAACTGTCACAGGACAGAGCGTGGAGAGCACCAGTTCCAACTGTCACAGGACGGGAGAGTGGAGAGCACCATTTCAAACTGTCACAGGACAGAGAGTGGAGAGCACCAGTTCAAACTGTCACAGGACAGAGAGTGGAGAGCACCAGTTCCAACTGTCACAGGACAGAGAGTGGAGAGCACCAGTTCCAACTGTCACAGGACAGAGAGTGGAGAGCACCAGTTCCAACTGTCACAGGACAGAGAGTGGAGAGCACCAGTTCAAACTGTCACAGGACAGAGAGTGGAGAGCACCAGTTCAAACTGTCACAGGAGAGAGAGTGGAGAGCACCAGTTCAAACTGTCACAGGAGAGAGAGTGGAGAGCACTAGTTCAAACTGTCACAGGACAGAGCGTGGAGAGCACCAGTTCCAACTGTCACAGGACAGAGAGTGGAGAGCACCAGTTCCAACTGTCACAGGACAGAGAGTGGAGAGCACCAGTTCAAACTGTCACAGGACAGAGAGTGGAGAGCACCAGTTCCAACTGTCACAGGACAGAGAGTGGAGAGCACCAGTTCCAACTGTCACAGGACAGAGAGTGGAGAGCACCAGTTCAAACTGTCACAGGACAGAGAGTGGAGAGCACCAGTTCCAACTGTCACAGGACAGAGAGTGGAGAGCACCAGTTCAAACTGTCACAGGACAGAGAGTGGAGAGCACCAGTTCCAACTGTCACAGGACAGAGAGTGGAGAGCACCAGTTCAAACTGTCACAGGACAGAGAGTGGAGAGCACCAGTTCAAACTGTCACAGGACAGAGAGTGGAGAGCACCAGTTCCAACTGTCACAGGACAGAGAGTGGAGAGCACCAGTTCAAACTGTCACAGGACAGAGAGTGGAGAGCACCAGTTCCAACTGTCACCGGACGGGAGAGTGGAGAGCACCAGTTCAAACTGTCACAGGACAGAGAGTGGAGAGCACCATTTCAAACTGTCACAGGACAGAGAGTGGAGAGCACCAGTTCCAACTGTCACAGGACAGAGAGTGGGGAGCACCAGTTCCCACTGTCACAGGACGGGAGAGTGGAGAGCACCAGTTCAAACTGTCACAGGACAGAGAATGGAGAGCACCAGTTCAAACTGTCACTGGACAGTGAGTGGAGAGCACCAGTTCCAACTGTCACAGGACAGAGAGTGGAGAGCACCAGTTCAAACTGTCACAGGACAGAGAGTGGAGAGCACCAGTTCAAACTATCACAGGAGAGAGAGTGGAGAGCACCAGTTCAAACTGTCACAGCAGAGAGAGTGGAGAGCACCAGTTCAAACTGTCACAGGACAGAGCGTGGAGAGCACCAGTTCCAACTGTCACAGGACGGGAGAGTGGAGAGCACCAGTTCAAACTGTCACAGGACAGAGAGTGGAGAGCACCAGTTCCAACTGTCACAGGACAGAGAGTGGAGAGCACCAGTTCAAACTGTCACAGGACAGAGAGTGGAGAGCACCAGTTCCAACTGTCACAGGACAGAGAGTGGAGAGCACCAGTTCAAACTGTCACAGGACAGAGAGTGGAGAGCACCAGTTCCAACTGTCACAGGACAGAGAGTGGAGAGCACCAGTTCAAACTGTCACAGGACAGAGAGTGGAGAGCACCAGTTCAAACTGTCACAGGACAGTGAGTGGAGAGCACCAGTTCCAACTGTCACAGGACGGGAGAGTGGAGAGCACCAGTTCACACTGTCACAGGACAGAGTGTGGGGAGCACCAGTTCCAACTGTCACAGGACAGAGAGTGGAGAGCACCAGTTCAAACTGTCACAGGACAGAGAGTAGAGAGCACCAGTTCCAACTGTCACAGGACAGAGAGTGGAGAGCACCAGTTCCAACTGTCACAGGACAGAGAGTGGAGAGCACCAGTTCAAACTGTCACAGGACAGAGAGTGGAGAGCACCAGTTCAAACTGTCACAGGACAGAGAGTGGAGAGCACCAGTTCCAACTGTCACAGGACAGAGAGTGGAGAGCACCAGTTCAAACTGTCACAGGACAGAGAGTGGAGAGCACCAGTTCAAACTGTCACAGGACAGAGCGTTGTGAGCACCAGTTCCAACTGTCACAGGACGGGAGAGTGGAGAGCACCAGTTCAAACTGTCACAGGACAGAGAGTGGAGAGCACCAGTTCCAACTGTCACAGGACAGAGAGTGGAGAGCACCAGTTCAAACTGTCACAGGACAGAGAGTGGAGAGCACCAGTTCCAACTGTCACAGGACAGAGAGTGGAGTGCACCAGTTCCAACTGTCACAGGACAGAGAGTGGAGAGCATCAGTTTCAACTGTCACAGGACAGAGAGTGGAGAGCACCAGTTCAAACTGTCACAGGACAGAGAGTGGAGAGCACCAGTTCCAACTGTCACAGGACAGAGAGTGGAGAGCACCAGTTCAAACTGTCACAGGACAGAGAGTGGAGAGCACCAGTTCAAACTGTCACAGGACAGTGAGTGGAGAGCACCAGTTCCAACTGTCACAGGACGGGAGAGTGGAGAGCACCAGTTCACACTGTCACAGGACAGAGAGTGGGGAGCACCAGTTCCAACTGTCACAGGACAGAGTGTGGAGAGCACCAGTTCAAACTGTCACAGGACAGAGAGTGGAGAGCACCAGTTCAAACTGTCACAGGACAGAGAGTGGAGAGCACCAGTTCCAACTGTCACAGGACAGAGAGTGGACAGCACCAGTTCAAACTGTCACAGGACAGAGCGTGGAGAGCACCAGTTCAAACTGTCACAGGACAGTGAGTGGAGAGCACCAGTTCAAACTGTCACAGGACAGAGAGTGGAGAGCACCAGTTCAAACTGTCACAGGACAGAGAGTGGAGAGCACCAGTTCCAACTGTCACAGGACAGAGAGTGGAGAGCACCAGTTCAAACTGTCACAGGACAGAGAGTGGACAGCACCAGTTCCAACTGTCACAGGACAGAGAGTGGAGAGCACCAGTTCAAACTGTCACAGGACAGAGAATGGAGAGCACCAGTTCCAACTGTCACAGGACAGAGAGTGGAGAGCACCAGTTCAAACTGTCACAGGACAGAGAGTGGAGAGCACCAGTTCAAACTGTCACAGGACAGAGAGTGGAGAGCACCAGTTCAAACTGTCACAGGACAGAGAGTGGAGAGCACCAGTTCCAACTGTCACAGGACAGAGAGTGGAGAGCACCAGTTCCAACTGTCACAGGACAGAGAGTGGAGAGCACCAGTTCAAACTGTCACAGGACAGAGAGTGGAGAGCACCAGTTCCAACTGTCACAGGACAGAGAGTGGAGAGCACCAGTTCAAACTGTCACAGGACAGTGAGTGGAGAGCACCAGTTCCAACTGTCACAGGACGGGAGAGTGGAGAGCACCAGTTCACACTGTCACAGGACAGAGAGTGGGGAGCAGCAGTTCCAACTGTCACAGGACAGAGAGTGGAGAGCACCAGTTCAAACTGTCACAGGACAGAGAGTGGAGAGCACCAGTTCCAACTGTCACAGGACAGAGAGTGGAGAGCACCAGTTCCAACTGTCACAGGACAGAGAGTGGAGAGCACCAGTTCAAACTGTCACAGGACAGAGAGTGGAGAGCACCAGTTCAAACTGTCACAGGACAGAGAGTGGAGAGCACCAGTTCCAACTGTCACAGGACAGAGAGTGGAGAGCACCAGTTCAAACTGTCACAGGACAGAGAGTGGAGAGCACCAGTTCAAACTGTCACAGGACAGAGAGTGGAGAGCACCAGTTCCAACTGTCACAGGACAGAGAGTGGAGAGCACCAGTTCAAACTGTCACAGGACAGAGAGTGGAGAGCACCAGTTCAAACTGTCACAGGACAGAGAGTGGAGAGCACCAGTTCAAACTGTCACAGGACAGAGAGTGGAGAGCACCAGTTCAAACTGTCACAGGACAGAGAGTGGACAGCACCAGTTCAAACTGTCACAGGACAGAGAGTGGAGAGCACCAGTTCAAACTGTCACAGGACAGTGAGTGGAGAGCACCAGTTCCAACTGTCACAGGACAGAGAGTGGAGAGCACCAGTTCAAACTGTCACAGGATGGGAGAGTGGAGAGCACCAGTTCAAACTGTCAGAGGATGGGAGAGTGGAGAGCACCAGTTCAAACTGTCACAGGACAGAGAGTGGAGAGCACCAGTTCAAACTGTCACAGGAGAGAGAGTGGAGAGCACCAGTTCAAACTGTCACAGGAGAGAGAGTGGAGAGCACCAGTTCCAACTGTCACAGGACAGAGCGTGGAGAGCACCAGTTCCAACTGTCACAGGACAGAGAGTGGAGAGCACCAGTTCCAACTGTCACAGGACAGAGAGTGGAGAGCACCAGTTCAAACTGTCACAGGACAGAGAGTGGAGAGCACCAGTTCCAACTGTCACAGGACAGAGAGTGGAGAGCACCAGTTCCAACTGTCACAGGACAGAGAGTGGAGAGCACCAGTTCAAACTGTCACAGGACAGAGAGTGGAGAGCACCAGTTCCAACTGTCACAGGACAGAGAGTGGAGAGCACCAGTTCAAACTGTCACAGGACAGAGAGTGGAGAGCACCAGTTCCAACTGTCACAGGGCAGAGAGTGGAGAGCACCAGTTCAAACTGTCACAGGACAGAGAGTGGAGAGCACCAGTTCAAACTGTCACAGGACAGAGAGTGGAGAGCACCAGTTCCAACTGTCACAGGACAGAGAGTGGAGAGCACCAGTTCAAACTGTCACAGGACAGAGAGTGGAGAGCACCAGTTCCAACTGTCACCGGACGGGAGAGTGGAGAGCACCAGTTCAAACTGTCACAGGACAGAGAGTGGAGAGCACCATTTCAAACTGTCACAGGACAGAGAGTGGAGAGCACCAGTTCCAACTGTCACAGGACAGAGAGTGGGGAGCACCAGTTCCCACTGTCACAGGACGGGAGAGTGGAGAGCACCAGTTCAAACTGTCACAGGACAGAGAATGGAGCGCACCAGTTCAAACTGTCACTGGACAGTGAGTGGAGAGCACCAGTTCCAACTGTCACAGGACAGAGAGTGGAGAGCACCAGTTCAAACTGTCACAGGACAGAGAGTGGAGAGCACCAGTTCAAACTGTCACAGGAGAGAGAGTGGAGAGCACCAGTTCAAACTGTCACAGGAGAGAGAGTGGAGAGCACCAGTTCAAACTGTCACAGGACAGAGCGTGGAGAGCACCAGTTCCAACTGTCACAGGACGGGAGAGTGGAGAGCACCAGTTCAAACTGTCACAGGACAGAGAGTGGAGAGCACCAGTTCCAACTGTCACACGACAGAGAGTGGAGAGCACCAGTTCAAACTGTCACAGGACAGAGAGTGGAGAGCACCAGTTCCAACTGTCACAGGACAGAGAGTGGAGAGCACCAGTTCAAACTGTCACAGGACAGAGAGTGGAGAGCACCAGTTCAAACTGTCACAGGACAGAGAGTGGAGAGCACCAGTTCCAACTGTCACAGGACAGAGAGTGGAGAGCATCAGTTTCAACTGTCACAGGACAGAGAGTGGAGAGCACCAGTTCCAACTGTCACAGGACAGAGAGTGGAGAGCACCAGTTCAAACTGTCACAGGACAGAGAGTGGAGAGCACCAGTTCCAACTGTCACAGGACAGAGAGTGGAGAGCACCAGTTCAAACTGTCACAGGACAGAGAGTGGAGAGCACCAGTTCAAACTGTCACAGGACAGTGAGTGGAGAGCACCAGTTCCAACTGTCACAGGACGGGAGAGTGGAGAGCACCAGTTCACACTGTCACAGGACAGAGAGTGGGGAGCACCAGTTCCAACTGTCACAGGACAGAGTGTGGAGAGCACCAGTTCAAACTGTCACAGGACAGAGAGTGGAGAGCACCAGTTCAAACTGTCACAGGACAGAGAGTGGAGAGCACCAGTTCCAACTGTCACAGGACAGAGAGTGGACAGCACCAGTTCAAACTGTCACAGGACAGAGCGTGGAGAGCACCAGTTCAAACTGTCACAGGACAGTGAGTGGAGAGCACCAGTTCAAACTGTCACAGGACAGAGAGTGGAGAGCACCAGTTCCAACTGTCACAGGACAGAGAGTGGAGAGCACCAGTTCCAACTGTCACAGGACAGAGAGTGGAGAGCACCAGTTCAAACTGTCACAGGACAGAGAGTGGACAGCACCAGTTCCAACTGTCACAGGACAGAGAGTGGAGAGCACCAGTTCAAACTGTCACAGGACAGAGAATGGAGAGCACCAGTTCCAACTGTCACCGGACGGGAGAGTGGAGAGCACCAGTTCAAACTGTCACAGGACAGAGAGTGGAGAGCACCATTTCAAACTGTCACAGGACAGAGAGAGGAGAGCACCAGTTCCAACTGTCACAGGACAGAGAGTGGGGAGCACCAGTTCCCACTGTCACAGGACGGGAGAGTGGAGAGCACCAGTTCAAACTGTCACAGGACAGAGAGTGGAGAGCACCAGTACAAACTGTCACAGGACAGTGAGTGGAGAGCACCAGTTCCAACTGTCACAGGACAGAGAGTGGAGAGCACCAGTTCAAACTGTCACAGGACAGAGAGTGGAGAGCACCAGTTCAAACTGTCACAGGAGAGAGAGTGGAGAGCACCAGTTCAAACTGTCACAGGAGAGAGAGTGGAGAGCACCAGTTCAAACTGTCACAGGACAGAGCGTGGAGAGCACCAGTTCCAACTGTCACAGGACGGGAGAGTGGAGAGCACCAGTTCAAACTGTCACAGGACAGAGAGTGGAGAGCACCAGTTCCAACTGTCACAGGACAGAGAGTGGAGAGCATCAGTTTCAACTGTCACAGGACAGAGAGTGGAGAGCACCAGTTCCAACTGTCACAGGACAGAGAGTGGAGAGCACCAGTTCAAACTGTCACAGGACAGAGAGTGGAGAGCACCAGTTCCAACAGTCACAGGACAGAGAGTTGAGAGCACCAGTTCAAACTGTCACAGGACAGTGAGTGGAGAGCACCAGTTCCAACTGTCACAGGACGGGAGAGTGCAGAACACCAGTTCACACTGTCACAGGACAGAGAGTGGGGAGCACCAGTTCCAACTGTCACAGGACAGAGAGTGGAGAGCACCAGTTCAAACTGTCACAGGACAGAGAGTGGAGAGCACCAGTTCCAACTGTCACAGGACAGGGAGTGAAGAGCACCAGTTCCAACTGTCACAGGACAGAGATTGGAGAGCACCAGTTCAAACTGTCACAGGACAGAGAGTGGCGAGCACCAGTTCAAACTGTCACAGGACAGAGAGTGGAGAGCACCAGTTCCAACTGTCACAGGACAGAGAGTGGAGAGCACCAGTTCAAACTGTCACAGGACAGAGAGTGGAGAGCACCAGTTCAAACTGTCACAGGACAGAGAGTGGAGAGCACCAGTTCCAACTGTCACAGGAGAGAGAGTGGAGAGCACCAGTTCAAACTGTCACAGGACAGAGCGTGGAGAGCACCAGTTCCAACTGTCACAGGACGGGAGAGTGGAGAGCACCAGTTCAAACTGTCACAGGACAGAGAGTGGAGAGCACCAGTTCCAACTGTCACAGGACAGAGAGTGGAGAGCACCAGTTCAAACTGTCACAGGACAGAGAATGGAGAGCAGCAGTTTAAACTGTCACAGGACAGAGAGTGGAGAGCACCAGTTCAAACTGTCACAGGACAGAGAGTGGAGAGCACCAGTTCAAACTGTCACAGGACAGAGAGTGGACAGCACCAGTTCAAACTGTCACAGGACAGAGAGTGGAGAGCACCAGTTCAAACTGTCACAGGACAGTGAGTGGAGAGCACCAGTTCCAACTGTCACAGGACAGAGAGTGGAGAGCACCAGTTCAAACTGTCACAGGATGGGAGAGTGGAGAGCACCAGTTCAAACTGTCAGAGGATGGGAGAGTGGAGAGCACCAGTTCAAACTGTCACAGGACAGTGAGTGGAGAGCACCAGTTCAAACTGTCACAGGACAGAGAGTGGAGAGCACCAGTTCAAACTGTCACAGGACAGAGAGTGGAGAGCACCAGTTCAAACTGTCACAGGAGAGAGAGTGGAGAGCACCAGTTCAAACTGTCACAGGAGAGAGAGTGGAGAGCACCAGTTCAAACTGTCACAGGACAGAGCGTGGAGAGCACCAGTTCAAACTGTCACAGGACAGAGCGTGGAGAGCACCAGTTCCAACTGTCACAGGACAGAGAGTGGAGAGCACCAGTTCAAACTGTCACAGGACAGAGAGTGGAGAGCACCAGTTCCAACTGTCACAGGACAGAGAGTGCAGAGCACCAGTTCCAACTGTCACAGAACAGAGAGTGGAGAGCATCAGTTTCAACTGTCACAGGACAGAGAGTGGAGAGCACCAGTTCCAACTGTCACAGGACAGAGAGTGGAGAGCACCAGTTCAAACTGTCACAGGACAGAGAGTGGAGAGCACCAGTTCCAACTGTCACAGGACAGAGAGTGGAGAGCACCAGTTCAAACTGTCACAGGACAGAGAGTGGAGAGCACCAGTTCAAACTGTCACAGGACAGTGAGTGGAGAGCACCAGTTCCAACTGTCACAGGACGGGAGAGTGGAGAGCACTAGTTCACACTGTCACAGGACAGAGAGTGGGGAGCACCAGTTCCAACTGTCACAGGACAGAGTGTGGAGAGCACCAGTTCAAACTGTCACGGGACAGAGAGTGGAGCGCACCAGTTCAAACTGTCACAGGACAGAGAGTGGAGAGCACCAGTTCCAACTGTCACAGGACAGAGAGTGGACAGCACCAGTTCAAACTGTCACAGGACAGAGCGTGGAGAGCACCAGTTCAAACTGTCACAGGACAGTGAGTGGAGAGCACCAGTTCAAACTGTCACAGGACAGAGAGTGGAGAGCACCAGTTCAAACTGTCACAGGACAGAGAGTGGAGAGCACCAGTTCCAACTGTCACAGGACAGAGAGTGGAGAGCACCAGTTCAAACTGTCACAGGACAGAGAGTGGACAGCACCAGTTCCAACTGTCACAGGACAGAGAGTGGAGAGCACCAGTTCAAACTGTCACAGGACAGAGAATGGAGAGCACCAGTTCCAACTGTCACCGGACGGGAGAGTGGAGAGCACCAGTTCAAACTGTCACAGGACAGAGAGTGGAGAGCACCATTTCAAACTGTCACAGGACAGAGAGAGGAGAGCACCAGTTCCAGCTGTCACAGGACAGAGAGTGGGGAGCACCAGTTCCCACTGTCACAGGACGGGAGAGTGGAGAGCACCAGTTCAAACTGTCACAGGACAGAGAGTGGAGAGCACCAGTACAAACTGTCACAGGACAGTGAGTGGAGAGCACCAGTTCCAACTGTCACAGGACAGAGAGTGGAGAGCACCAGTTCAAACTGTCACAGGACAGAGAGTGGAGAGCACCAGTTCAAACTGTCACAGGAGAGAGAGTGGAGAGCACCAGTTCAAACTGTCACAGGAGAGAGAGTGGAGAGCACCAGTTCAAACTTTCACAGGACAGAGCGTGGAGAGCACCAGTTCCAACTGTCACAGGACGGGAGAGTGGAGAGCACCAGTTCAAACTGTCACAGGACAGAGAGTGGAGAGCACCAGTTCCAACTGTCACAGGACAGAGAGTGGAGAGCACCAGTTCAAACTGTCACAGGACAGAGAGTGGAGAGCACCAGTTCCAACTGTCACAGGACAGAGAGTGGAGAGCACCAGTTCCAACTGTCACAGGACAGAGAGTGGAGAGCCTCAGTTTCAACTGTCACAGGACAGAGAGTGGAGAGCACCAGTTGCAACTGTCACAGGACAGAGAGTGGAGAGCACCAGTTCAAACTGCCACAGGACAGAGAGTGGAGAGCACCAGTTCCAACTGTCACAGGACAGAGAGTGGAGAGCACCAGTTCAAACTGTCACAGGACAGTGAGTGGAGAGCACCAGTTCCAACTGTCACAGGACGGGAGAGTGGAGAGCACCAGTTCACACTGTCACAGGACAGAGAGTGGGGAGCACCAGTTCCAACTGTCACAGGACAGAGAGTGGAGAGCACCAGTTCAAACTGTCACAGGACAGAGAGTGGAGAGCACCAGTTCCAACTGTCACAGGACAGAGAGTGGAGAGCACCAGTTCCAACTGTCACAGGACAGAGAGTGGAGAGCACCAGTTCAAACTGTCACAGGACAGAGAGTGGAGAGCACCAGTTCAAACTGTCACAGGACAGAGAGTGGAGAGCACCAGTTCCAACTGTCACAGGACAGAGAGTGGAGAGCACCAGTTCCATCTGTCACAGGACAGAGAGTGGAGAGCACCAGTTCCAACTGTCACAGGACAGAGAGTGGAGAGCACCAGTTCAAACTGTCACAGGACAGAGAGTGGAGAGCACCAGTTCAAACTGTCACAGGACAGAGAGTGGAGAGCACCAGTTCAAACTGTCACAGGACAGAGAGTGGTGAGCACCAGTTCAAACTGTCACAGGACAGAGAGTGGACAGCACCAGTTCAAACTGTCACAGGACAGAGAGTGGAGAGCACCAGTTCAAACTGTCACAGGACAGTGAATGGAGAGCACCAGTTCCAACTGTCACAGGACAGAGAGTGGAGAGCACCAGTTCAAACTGTCACAGGATGGGAGAGTGGAGAGCACCAGTTCAAACTGTCAGAGGATGGGAGAGTGGAGAGCACCAGTTCAAACTGTCACAGGACAGTGAGTGGAGAGCACCAGTTCAAACTGTCACAGGACAGAGAGTGGAGAGCACCAGTTCCAACTGTCACAGGACAGAGAGTGGAGAGCATCAGTTTCAACTGTCACAGGACAGAGAGTGGAGAGCACCAGTTCCAACTGTCACAGGACAGAGAGTGGAGAGCACCAGTTCAAACTGTCACAGGACAGAGAGTGGAGAGCACCAGTTCCAACTGTCACAGGACAGAGAGTGGAGAGCACCAGTTCAAACTGTCACAGGACAGAGAGTGGAGAGCACCAGTTCAAACTGTCACAGGACAGTGAGTGGAGAGCACCAGTTCCAACTGTCACAGGACGGGAGAGTGGAGAGCACCAGTTCACACTCTCACAGGACAGAGAGTGGGGAGCACCAGTTCCAACTGTCACAGGACAGAGAGTGGAGAGCACCAGTTCAAACTGTCACAGGACAGAGAGTGGAGAGCACCAGTTCCAACTGTCACAGGACAGAGAGTGGAGAGCACCAGTTCCAACTGTCACAGGACAGAGAGTGGAGAGCACCAGTTCAAACTGTCACAGGACAGAGAGTGGAGAGCACCAGTTCAAACTGTCACAGGACAGAGAGTGCAGAGCACCAGTTCCAACTGTCACAGGACAGAGAGTGGAGAGCACGAGTTCAAACTGTCACAGGACAGAGAGTGGAGAGCACCAGTTCAAACTGTCACAGGACAGAGTGTGGAGAGCACCAGTTCCAACTGTCACAGGACGGGAGAGTGGAGAGCACCAGTTCAAACTGTCACAGGACAGAGAGTGGAGAGCACCAGTTCCAACTGTCACAGGACAGAGAGTGGAGAGCACCAATTCAAACTGTCACAGGACAGAGAGTGGAGAGCACCAGTTCCAACTGTCACAGGACAGAGAGTGGAGAGCACCAGTTCCAACTGTCACAGGACAGAGAGTGGAGAGCATCAGTTCAAACTGTCACAGGACAGAGAATGGAGAGCACCAGTTCCAACTGTCACAGGACAGAGAGTGGAGAGCACCAGTTCAAACTGTCACAGGACAGAGAGTGGAGAGCACCAGTTCCAACTGTCACAGGACAGAGAGTGGAGAGCACCAGTTCAAACTGTCACAGGACAGAGAGTGGAGAGCACCAGTTCAAACTGTCACAGGACAGTGAGTGGAGAGCACCAGTTCGAACTGTCACAGGACGGGAGAGTGGAGAGCACCAGTTCACACTGTCACAGGACAGAGAGTGGGGAGCACCAGTTCCAACTGTCACAGGACAGAGTGTGGAGAGCACCAGTTCAAACTGTCACAGGACAGAGAGTGGAGAGCACCAGTTCAAACTGTCACAGGAGAGAGAGTGGAGAGCACCAGTTCAAACTGTCACAGGACAGAGAGTGGAGAGCACCAGTTCCAACTGTCACAGGACAGAGAGTGGAGAGCACCAGTTCAAACTGTCACAGGACAGAGAGTGGAGAGCACCAGTTCCAACTGTCACAGGACAGAGAGTGGAGAGCACCAGTTCAAACTGTCACAGGACAGAGAGTGGAGAGCACCAGTTCAAACTGTCACAGGACAGAGAGTGGAGAGCACCAGTTCCAACTGTCACAGGACAGAGAGTGGAGAGCACCAGTTCAAACTGTCACAGGACAGAGAGTGGAGAGCACCAGTTCCAACTGTCACAGGACAGAGAGTGGAGAGCACCAGTTCAAACTGTCACAGGACAGAGCGTGGAGAGCACCAGTTCCAACTGTCACAGGATGGGAGAGTGGAGAGCACCAGTTCAAACTGTCAGAGGATGGGAGAGTGGAGAGCACCAGTTCAAACTGTCACAGGACAGTGAGTGGAGAGCACCAGTTCAAACTGTCACAGGACAGAGAGTGGAGAGCACCAGTTCAAACTGTCACAGGACAGAGAGTGGAGAGCACCAGTTCAAACTGTCACAGGAGAGAGAGTGGAGAGCACCAGTTCAAACTGTCACAGGAGAGAGAGTGGAGAGCACCAGTTCAAACTGTCACAGGACAGAGCGTGGAGAGCACCAGTTCAAACTGTCACAGGACAGAGCGTGGAGAGCACCAGTTCCAACTGTCACAGGACAGAGAGTGGAGAGCACCAGTTCAAACTGTCACAGGACAGAGAGTGGAGAGCACCAGTTCCAACTGTCACAGGACAGAGAGTGCAGAGCACCAGTTCCAACTGTCACAGGACAGAGAGTGGAGAGCATCAGTTTCAACTGTCACAGGACAGAGAGTGGAGAGCACCAGTTCCAACTGTCACAGGACAGAGAGTGGAGAGCACCAGTTCAAACTGTCACAGGACAGAGAGTGGAGAGCACCAGTTCCAACTGTCACAGGACAGAGAGTGGAGAGCACCAGTTCAAACTGTCACAGGACAGAGAGTGGAGAGCACCAGTTAAAACTGTCACAGGACAGTGAGTGGAGAGCACCAGTTCCAACTGTCACAGGACGGGAGAGTGGAGAGCACTAGTTCACACTGTCACAGGACAGAGAGTGGGGAGCACCAGTTCCAACTGTCACAGGACAGAGTGTGGAGAGCACCAGTTCAAACTGTCACAGGACAGAGAGTGGAGCGCACCAGTTCAAACTGTCACAGGACAGAGAGTGGAGAGCACCAGTTCCAACTGTCACAGGACAGAGAGTGGACAGCACCAGTTCAAACTGTCACAGGACAGAGCGTGGAGAGCACCAGTTCAAACTGTCACAGGACAGTGAGTGGAGAGCACCAGTTCAAACTGTCACAGGACAGAGAGTGGAGAGCACCAGTTCAAACTGTCACAGGACAGAGAGTGGAGAGCACCAGTTCCAACTGTCACAGGACAGAGAGTGGAGAGCACCAGTTCAAACTGTCACAGGACAGAGAGTGGACAGCACCAGTTCCAACTGTCACAGGACAGAGAGTGGAGAGCACCAGTTCAAACTGTCACAGGACAGAGAATGGAGAGCACCAGTTCCAACTGTCACCGGACGGGAGAGTGGAGAGCACCAGTTCAAACTGTCACAGGACAGAGAGTGGAGAGCACCATTTCAAACTGTCACAGGACAGAGAGAGGAGAGCACCAGTTCCAGCTGTCACAGGACAGAGAGTGGGGAGCACCAGTTCCCACTGTCACAGGACGGGAGAGTGGAGAGCACCAGTTCAAACTGTCACAGGACAGAGAGTGGAGAGCACCAGTTCAAACTGTCACAGGACAGAGAGTGGAGAGCACCAGTTCCAACTGTCACAGGACAGAGAGTGGAGAGCACCAGTTCAAACTGTCACAGGACAGAGAGTGGAGAGCACCAG
Source organism: Pristiophorus japonicus (assembly GCF_044704955.1). Taxonomy (NCBI): domain Eukaryota; kingdom Metazoa; phylum Chordata; class Chondrichthyes; family Pristiophoridae; genus Pristiophorus; species Pristiophorus japonicus. Next base: position 53,586,204 of record NC_091995.1, read on the forward strand.
TTCCAACTGTCACAGGACAGAGAGTGGAGAGCACCAGTTCCAACTGTCACAGGACAGAGAGTGGAGAGCCTCAGTTTCAACTGTCACAGGACAGAGAGTGGAGAGCACCAGTTCAAACTGTCACAGGACAGAGAGTGGAGAGCACCAGTTCAAACTGCCACAGGACAGAGAGTGGAGAGCACCAGTTCCAACTGTCACAGGACAGAGAGTGGAGAGCACCAGTTCAAACTGTCACAGGACAGTGAGTGGAGAGCACCAGTTCCAACTGTCACAGGACGGGAGAGTGGAGAGCACCAGTTCACACTGTCACAGGACAGAGAGTGGGGAGCACCAGTTCCAACTGTCACAGGACAGAGAGTGGAGAGCACCAGTTCAAACTGTCACAGGACAGAGCGTGGAGAGCACCAGTTCCAACTGTCACAGGATGGGAGAGTGGAGAGCACCAGTTCAAACTGTCAGAGGATGGGAGAGTGGAGAGCACCAGTTCAAACTGTCACAGGACAGTGAGTGGAGAGCACCAGTTCCAACTGTCACAGGACAGAGAGTGGAGAGCACCAGTTCCAACTGTCACAGGACAGAGAGTGGAGAGCACCAGTTCAAACTGTCACAGGACAGAGAGTGGAGAGCACCAGTTCAAACTGTCACAGGACAGAGAGTGGAGAGCACCAGTTCCAACTGTCACAGGACAGAGAGTGGAGAGCACCAGTTCAAACTGTCACAGGACAGAGAGTAGAGAGCACCAGTTCAAACTGTCACAGGACAGAGCGTTGTGAGCACCAGTTCCAACTGTCACAGGACGGGAGAGTGGAGAGCACCAGTTCAAACTGTCACAGGACAGAGAGTGGAGAGCACCAGTTCCAACTGTCACAGGACAGAGAGTGGAGAGCACCAGTTCAAACTGTCACAGGACAGAGAGTGGAGAGCACCAGTTCCAACTGTCACAGGACAGAGAGTGGAGTGCACCAGTTCCAACTGTCACAGGACAGAGAGTGGAGAGCATCAGTTTCAACTGTCACAGGACAGAGAGTGGAGAGCACCAGTTCCAACTGTCACAGGACAGAGAGTGGAGAGCACCAGTTCAAACTGTCACAGGACAGAGAGTGGAGAGCACCAGTTCCAACTGTCACAGGACAGAGAGTGGAGAGCACCAGTTCAAACTGTCACAGGACAGAGAGTGGAGAGCACCAGTTCAAACTGTCACAGGACAGTGAGTGGAGAGCACCAGTTCCAACTGTCACAGGACGGGAGAGTGGAGAGCACCAGTTCACACTGTCACAGGACAGAGAGTGGGGAGCACCAGTTCCAACTGTCACAGGACAGAGTGTGGAGAGCACCAGTTCAAACTGTCACAGGACAGAGAGTGGAGAGCACCAGTTCAAACTGTCACAGGACAGAGAGTGGAGAGCACCAGTTCCAACTGTCACAGGACAGAGAGTGGACAGCACCAGTTCAAACTGTCACAGGACAGAGCGTGGAGAGCACCAGTTCAAACTGTCACAGGACAGAGAGTGGAGAGCACCAGTTCCAACTGTCACAGGACAGAGAGTGGAGAGCACCAGTTCCAACTGTCACAGGACAGAGAGTGGAGAGCACCAGTTCAAACTGTCACAGGACAGAGAGTGGAGAGCACCAGTTCCAACTGTCACAGGACAGAGAGTGGAGAGCACCAGTTCAAACTGTCACAGGACAGTGAGTGGAGAGCACCAGTTCCAACTGTCACAGGACGGGAGAGTGGAGAGCACCAGTTCACACTGTCACAGGACAGAGAGTGGGGAGCAGCAGTTCCAACTGTCACAGGACAGAGAGTGGAGAGCACCAGTTCAAACTGTCACAGGACAGAGAGTGGAGAGCACCAGTTCCAACTGTCACAGGACAGAGAGTGGAGAGCACCAGTTCCAACTGTCACAGGACAGAGAGTGGAGAGCACCAGTTCAAACTGTCACAGGACAGAGAGTGGAGAGCACCAGTTCAAACTGTCACAGGACAGAGAGTGGAGAGCACCAGTTCCAACTGTCACAGGACAGAGAGTGGAGAGCACCAGTTCAAACTGTCACAGGACAGAGAGTGGAGAGCACCAGTTCTAACTGTCACAGGACAGAGAGTGGAGAGCACCAGTTCCAACTGTCACAGGACAGAGAGTGGAGAGCACCAGTTCAAACTGTCACAGGACAGAGAGTGGAGAGCACCAGTTCAAACTGTCACAGGACAGAGAGTGGAGAGCACCAGTTCAAACTGTCACAGGACAGAGAGTGGAGAGCACCAGTTCAAACTGTCACAGGACAGAGAGTGGACAGCACCAATTCAAACTGTCACAGGACAGAGAGTGGAGAGCACCAGTTCAAACTGTCACAGGACAGTGAGTGGAGAGCACCAGTTCCAACTGTCACAGGACAGAGAGTGGAGAGCACCAGTTCAAACTGTCACAGGATGGGAGAGTGGAGAGCACCAGTTCAAACTGTCAGAGGATGGGAGAGTGGAGAGCACCAGTTCAAACTGTCACAGGACAGTGAGTGGAGAGCACCAGTTCAAACTGTCACAGGACAGAGAGTGGAGAGCACCAGTTCAAACTGTCACAGGACAGAGAGTGGAGAGCACCAGTTCAAACTGTCACAGGAGAGAGAGTGGAGAGCACCAGTTCAAACTGTCACAGGAGAGAGAGTGGAGAGCACCAGTTCCAACTGTCACAGGACAGAGCGTGGAGAGCACCAGTTCCAACTGTCACAGGACAGAGAGTGGAGAGCACCAGTTCCAACTGTCACAGGACAGAGAGTGGAGAGCACCAGTTCAAACTGTCACAGGACAGAGAGTGGAGAGCACCAGTTCCAACTGTCACAGGACAGAGAGTGGAGAGCACCAGTTCCAACTGTCACAGGACAGAGAGTGGAGAGCACCAGTTCAAACTGTCACAGGACAGAGAGTGGAGAGCACCAGTTCCAACTGTCACAGGACAGAGAGTGGAGAGCACCAGTTCAAACTGTCACAGGACAGAGAGTGGAGAGCACCAGTTCCAACTGTCACAGGACAGAGAGTGGAGAGCACCAGTTCAAACTGTCACAGGACAGAGAGTGGAGAGCACCAGTTCAAACTGTCACAGGACAGAGAGTGGAGAGCACCAGTTCCAACTGTCACAGGACAGAGAGTGGAGAGCACCAGTTCAAACTGTCACAGGACAGAGAGTGGAGAGCACCAGTTCCAACTGTCACCGGACGGGAGAGTGGAGAGCACCAGTTCAAACTGTCACAGGACAGAGAGTGGAGAGCACCATTTCAAACTGTCACAGGACAGAGAGTGGAGAGCACCAGTTCCAACTGTCACAGGACAGAGAGTGGGGAGCACCAGTTCCCACTGTCACAGGACGGGAGAGTGGAGAGCACCAGTTCAAACTGTCACAGGACAGAGAATGGAGCGCACCAGTTCAAACTGTCACTGGACAGTGAGTGGAGAGCACCAGTTCCAACTGTCACAGGACAGAGAGTGGAGAGCACCAGTTCAAACTGTCACAGGACAGAGAGTGGAGAGCACCAGTTCAAACTGTCACAGGAGAGAGAGTGGAGAGCACCAGTTCAAACTGTCACAGGACAGAGAGTGGAGAGCACCAGTTCAAACTGTCACAGGACAGAGCGTGGAGAGCACCAGTTCCAACTGTCACAGGACGGGAGAGTGGAGAGCACCAGTTCAAACTGTCACAGGACAGAGAGTGGAGAGCACCAGTTCCAACTGTCACACGACAGAGAGTGGAGAGCACCAGTTCAAACTGTCACAGGACAGAGAGTGGAGAGCACCAGTTCCAACTGTCACAGGACAGAGAGTGGAGAGCACCAGTTCAAACTGTCACAGGACAGAGAGTGGAGAGCACCAGTTCAAACTGTCACAGGACAGAGAGTGGAGAGCACCAGTTCCAACTGTCACAGGACAGAGAGTGGAGAGCATCTGTTTCAACTGTCACAGGACAGAGAGTGGAGAGCACCAGTTCCAACTGTCACAGGACAGAGAGTGGAGAGCACCAGTTCAAACTGTCACAGGACAGAGAGTGGAGAGCACCAGTTCCAACTGTCACAGGACAGAGAGTGGAGAGCACCAGTTCAAACTGTCACAGGACAGAGAGTGGAGAGCACCAGTTCAAACTGTCACAGGACAGTGAGTGGAGAGCACCAGTTCCAACTGTCACAGGACGGGAGAGTGGAGAGCACCAGTTCACACTGTCACAGGACAGAGAGTGGGGAGCACCAGTTCCAACTGTCACAGGACAGAGTGTGGAGAGCACCAGTTCAAACTGTCACAGGACAGAGAGTGGAGAGCACCAGTTCAAACTGTCACAGGACAGAGAGTAGAGAGCACCAGTTCCAACTGTCACAGGACAGAGAGTGGACAGCACCAGTTCAAACTGTCACAGGACAGAGCGTGGAGAGCACCAGTTCAAACTGTCACAGGACAGTGAGTGGAGAGCACCAGTTCAAACTGTCACAGGACAGAGAGTGGAGAGCACCAGTTCAAACTGTCACAGGACAGAGAGTGGAGAGCACCAGTTCCAACTGTCACAGGACAGAGAGTGGAGAGCACCAGTTCAAACTGTCACAGGACAGAGAGTGGACAGCACCAGTTCCAACTGTCACAGGACAGAGAGTGGAGAGCACCAGTTCAAACTGTCACAGGACAGAGAATGGAGAGCACCAGTTCCAACTGTCACCGGACGGGAGAGTGGAGAGCACCAGTTCAAACTGTCACAGGACAGAGAGTGGAGAGCACCATTTCAAACTGTCACAGGACAGAGAGAGGAGAGCACCAGTTCCAACTGTCACAGGACAGAGAGTGGGGAGCACCAGTTCCCACTGTCACAGGACGGGAGAGTGGAGAGCACCAGTTCAAACTGTCACAGGACAGAGAGTGGAGAGCACCAGTACAAACTGTCACAGGACAGTGAGTGGAGAGCACCAGTTCCAACTGTCACAGGACAGAGAGTGGAGAGCACCAGTTCAAACTGTCACAGGACAGAGAGTGGAGAGCACCAGTTCAAACTGTCACAGGAGAGAGAGTGGAGAGCACCAGTTCAAACTGTCACAGGAGAGAGAGTGGAGAGCACCAGTTCAAACTGTCACAGGACAGAGCGTGGAGAGCACCAGTTCCAACTGTCACAGGACGGGAGAGTGGAGAGCACCAGTTCAAACTGTCACAGGACAGAGAGTGGAGAGCACCAGTTCCAACTGTCACAGGACAGAGAGTGGAGAGCACCAGTTCAAACTGTCACAGGACAGAGAGTGGAGAGCACCAGTTCCAACTGTCACAGGACAGAGAGTGGAGAGCATCAGTTTCAACTGTCACAGGACAGAGAGTGGAGAGCACCAGTTCCAACTGTCACAGGACAGAGAGTGGAGAGCACCAGTTCAAACTGTCACAGGACAGAGAGTGGAGAGCACCAGTTCCAACAGTCACAGGACAGAGAGTTGAGAGCACCAGTTCAAACTGTCACAGGACAGTGAGTGGAGAGCACCAGTTCCAACTGTCACAGGACGGGAGAGTGCAGAACACCAGTTCACACTGTCACAGGACAGAGAGTGGGGAGCACCAGTTCAAACTGTCACAGGACAGTGAGTGGAGAGCACCAGTTCCAACTGTCACAGGACGGGAGAGTGCAGAACACCAGTTCACACTGTCACAGGACAGAGAGTGGAGAGCACCAGTTCAAACTGTCACAGGACAGTGAGTGGAGAGCACCAGTTCCAACTGTCACAGGACAGAGAGTGGAGAGCACCAGTTCAAACTGTCACAGGATGGGAGAGTGGAGAGCACCAGTTCAAACTGTCAGAGGATGGGAGAGTGGAGGGCACCAGTTCAAACTGTCACAGGACAGTGAGTGGAGAGCACCAGTTCAAACTGTCACAGGACAGAGAGTGGAGAGCACCAGTTCAAACTGTCACAGGACAGAGAGTGGAGAGCACCAGTTCAAACTGTCACAGGAGAGAGAGTGGAGAGCACCAGTTCAAACTGTCACAGGAGAGAGAGTGGAGAGCACCAGTTCAAACTGTCACAGGACAGAGCGTGGAGAGCACCAGTTCAAACTGTCACAGGACAGAGCGTGGAGAGCACCAGTTCCAACTGTCACAGGACAGAGAGTGGAGAGCACCAGTTCAAACTGTCACAGGACAGAGAGTGGAGAGCACCAGTTCCAACTGTCACAGGACAGAGAGTGCAGAGCACCAGTTCCAACTGTCACAGGACAGAGAGTGGAGAGCATCAGTTTCAACTGTCACAGGACAGAGAGTGGAGAGCACCAGTTCCAACTGTCACAGGACAGAGAGTGGAGAGCACCAGTTCAAACTGTCACAGGACAGAGAGTGGAGAGCACCAGTTCCAACTGTCACAGGACAGAGAGTGGAGAGCACCAGTTCAAACTGTCACAGGACAGAGAGTGGAGAGCACCAGTTCAAACTGTCACAGGACAGTGAGTGGAGAGCACCAGTTCCAACTGTCACAGGACGGGAGAGTGGAGAGCACTAGTTCACACTGTCACAGGACAGAGAGTGGGGAGCACCAGTTCCAACTGTCACAGGACAGAGTGTGGAGAGCACCAGTTCAAACTGTCACAGGACAGAGAGTGGAGCGCACCAGTTCAAACTGTCACAGGACAGAGAGTGGAGAGCACCAGTTCCAACTGTCACAGGACAGAGAGTGGACAGCACCAGTTCAAACTGTCACAGGACAGAGCGTGGAGAGCACCAGTTCAAACTGTCACAGGACAGTGAGTGGAGAGCACCAGTTCAAACTGTCACAGGACAGAGAGTGGAGAGCACCAGTTCAAACTGTCACAGGACAGAGAGTGGAGAGCACCAGTTCCAACTCTCACAGGACAGAGAGTGGAGAGCACCAGTTCAAACTGTCACAGGACAGAGAGTGGACAGCACCAGTTCCAACTGTCACAGGACAGAGAGTGGAGAGCACCAGTTCAAACTGTCACAGGACAGAGAATGGAGAGCACCAGTTCCAACTGTCACCGGACGGGAGAGTGGAGAGCACCAGTTCAAACTGTCACAGGACAGAGAGTGGAGAGCACCATTTCAAACTGTCACAGGACAGAGAGAGGAGAGCACCAGTTCCAGCTGTCACAGGACAGAGAGTGGGGAGCACCAGTTCCCACTGTCACAGGACGGGAGAGTGGAGAGCACCAGTTCAAACTGTCACAGGACAGAGAGTGGAGAGCACCAGTACAAACTGTCACAGGACAGTGAGTGGAGAGCACCAGTTCCAACTGTCACAGGACAGAGAGTGGAGAGCACCAGTTCAAACTGTCACAGGACAGAGAGTGGAGAGCACCAGTTCAAACTGTCACAGGAGAGAGAGTGGAGAGCACCAGTTCAAACTGTCACAGGAGAGAGAGTGGAGAGCACCAGTTCAAACTTTCACAGGACAGAGCGTGGAGAGCACCAGTTCCAACTGTCACAGGACGGGAGAGTGGAGAGCACCAGTTCAAACTGTCACAGGACAGAGAGTGGAGAGCACCAGTTCCAACTGTCACAGGACAGAGAGTGGAGAGCACCAGTTCAAACTGTCACAGGACAGAGAGTGGAGAGCACCAGTTCCAACTGTCACAGGACAGAGAGTGGAGAGCACCAGTTCCAACTGTCACAGGACAGAGAGTGGAGAGCCTCAGTTTCAACTGTCACAGGACAGAGAGTGGAGAGCACCAGTTCCAACTGTCACAGGACAGAGAGTGGAGAGCACCAGTTCAAACTGCCACAGGACAGAGAGTGGAGAGCACCAGTTCCAACTGTCACAGGACAGAGAGTGGAGAGCACCAGTTCAAACTGTCACAGGACAGTGAGTGGAGAGCACCAGTTCCAACTGTCACAGGACGGGAGAGTGGAGAGCACCAGTTCACACTGTCACAGGACAGAGAGTGGGGAGCACCAGTTCCAACTGTCACAGGACAGAGAGTGGAGAGCACCAGTTCAAACTGTCACAGGACAGAGAGTGGAGAGCACCAGTTCCAACTGTCACAGGACAGAGAGTGGAGAGCACCAGTTCCAACTGTCACAGGACAGAGAGTGGAGAGCACCAGTTCAAACTGTCACAGGACAGAGAGTGGAGAGCACCAGTTCAAACTGTCACAGGACAGAGAGTGGAGAGCACCAGTTCCAACTGTCACAGGACAGAGAGTGGAGAGCACCAGTTCCATCTGTCACAGGACAGAGAGTGGAGAGCACCAGTTCCAACTGTCACAGGACAGAGAGTGGAGAGCACCAGTTCAAACTGTCACAGGACAGAGAGTGGAGAGCACCAGTTCAAACTGTCACAGGACAGAGAGTGGAGAGCACCAGTTCAAACTGTCACAGGACAGAGAGTGGTGAGCACCAGTTCAAACTGTCACAGGACAGAGAGTGGACAGCACCAGTTCAAACTGTCACAGGACAGAGAGTGGAGAGCACCAGTTCAAACTGTCACAGGACAGTGAATGGAGAGCACCAGTTCCAACTGTCACAGGACAGAGAGTGGAGAGCACCAGTTCAAACTGTCACAGGATGGGAGAGTGGAGAGCACCAGTTCAAACTGTCAGAGGATGGGAGAGTGGAGAGCACCAGTTCAAACTGTCACAGGACAGTGAGTGGAGAGCACCAGTTCAAACTGTCACAGGACAGAGAGTGGAGAGCACCAGTTCCAACTGTCACAGGACAGAGAGTGGAGAGCATCAGTTTCAACTGTCACAGGACAGAGAGTGGAGAGCACCAGTTCCAACTGTCACAGGACAGAGAGTGGAGAGCACCAGTTCAAACTGTCACAGGACAGAGAGTGGAGAGCACCAGTTCCAACTGTCACAGGACAGAGAGTGGAGAGCACCAGTTCAAACTGTCACAGGACAGAGAGTGGAGAGCACCAGTTCAAACTGTCACAGGACAGTGAGTGGAGAGCACCAGTTCCAACTGTCACAGGACGGGAGAGTGGAGAGCACCAGTTCACACTGTCACAGGACAGAGAGTGGGGAGCACCAGTTCCAACTGTCACAGGACAGAGAGTGGAGAGCACCAGTTCAAACTGTCACAGGACAGAGAGTGGAGAGCACCAGTTCCAACTGTCACAGGACAGAGAGTGGAGAGCACCAGTTCAAACTGTCACAGGACAGAGAGTGGAGAGCACCAGTTCAAACTGTCACAGGACAGAGAGTGGAGAGCACCAGTTCAAACTGTCACAGGACAGAGAGTGCAGAGCACCAGTTCCAACTGTCACAGGACAGAGAGTGGAGAGCACGAGTTCAAACTGTCACAGGACAGAGAGTGGAGAGCACCAGTTCAAACTGTCACAGGACAGAGTGTGGAGAGCACCAGTTCCAACTGTCACAGGACGGGAGAGTGGAGAGCACCAGTTCAAACTGTCACAGGACAGAGAGTGGAGAGCACCAGTTCCAACTGTCACAGGACAGAGAGTGGAGAGCACCAATTCAAACTGTCACAGGACAGAGAGTGGAGAGCACCAGTTCCAACTGTCACAGGACAGAGAGTGGAGAGCACCAGTTCCAACTGTCACAGGACAGAGAGTGGAGAGCATCAGTTCAAACTGTCACAGGACAGAGAATGGAGAGCACCAGTTCCAACTGTCACAGGACAGAGAGTGGAGAGCACCAGTTCAAACTGTCACAGGACAGAGAGTGGAGAGCACCAGTTCCAACTGTCACAGGACAGAGAGTGGAGAGCACCAGTTCAAACTGTCACAGGACAGAGAGTGGAGAGCACCAGTTCAAACTGTCACAGGACAGTGAGTGGAGAGCACCAGTTCGAACTGTCACAGGACGGGAGAGTGGAGAGCACCAGTTCACACTGTCACAGGACAGAGAGTGGGGAGCACCAGTTCCAACTGTCACAGGACAGAGTGTGGAGAGCACCAGTTCAAACTGTCACAGGACAGAGAGTGGAGAGCACCAGTTCAAACTGTCACAGGAGAGAGAGTGGAGAGCACCAGTTCCAACTGTCACAGGACAGAGAGTGGAGAGCACCAGTTCAAACTGTCACAGGACAGAGAGTGGAGAGCACCAGTTCCAACTGTCACAGGACAGAGAGTGGAGAGCACCAGTTCAAACTGTCACAGGACAGAGAGTGGAGAGCACCAGTTCAAACTGTCACAGGACAGAGAGTGGAGAGCACCAGTTCCAACTGTCACAGGACAGAGAGTGGAGAGCACCAGTTCAAACTGTCACAGGACAGAGAGTGGAGAGCACCAGTTCCAACTGTCACAGGACAGAGAGTGGAGAGCACCAGTTCAAACTGTCACAGGACAGAGCGTGGAGAGCACCAGTTCCAACTGTCACAGGATGGGAGAGTGGAGAGCACCAGTTCAAACTGTCAGAGGATGGGAGAGTGGAGAGCACCAGTTCAAACTGTCACAGGACAGTGAGTGGAGAGCACCAGTTCAAACTGTCACAGGACAGAGAGTGGAGAGCACCAGTTCAAACTGTCACAGGACAGAGAGTGGAGAGCACCAGTTCAAACTGTCACAGGAGAGAGAGTGGAGAGCACCAGTTCAAACTGTCACAGGAGAGAGAGTGGAGAGCACCAGTTCAAACTGTCACAGGACAGAGCGTGGAGAGCACCAGTTCAAACTGTCACAGGACAGAGCGTGGAGAGCACCAGTTCCAACTGTCACAGGACAGAGAGTGGAGAGCACCAGTTCAAACTGTCACAGGACAGAGAGTGGAGAGCACCAGTTCCAACTGTCACAGGACAGAGAGTGCAGAGCACCAGTTCCAACTGTCACAGGACAGAGAGTGGAGAGCATCAGTTTCAACTGTCACAGGACAGAGAGTGGAGAGCACCAGTTCCAACTGTCACAGGACAGAGAGTGGAGAGCACCAGTTCAAACTGTCACAGGACAGAGAGTGGAGAGCACCAGTTCCAACTGTCACAGGACAGAGAGTGGAGAGCACCAGTTCAAACTGTCACAGGACAGAGAGTGGAGAGCACCAGTTCAAACTGTCACAGGACAGTGAGTGGAGAGCACCAGTTCCAACTGTCACAGGACGGGAGAGTGGAGAGCACTAGTTCACACTGTCACAGGACAGAGAGTGGGGAGCACCAGTTCCAACTGTCACAGGACAGAGTGTGGAGAGCACCAGTTCAAACTGTCACAGGACAGAGAGTGGAGCGCACCAGTTCAAACTGTCACAGGACAGAGAGTGGAGAGCACCAGTTCCAACTGTCACAGGACAGAGAGTGGACAGCACCAGTTCAAACTGTCACAGGACAGAGCGTGGAGAGCACCAGTTCAAACTGTCACAGGACAGTGAGTGGAGAGCACCAGTTCAAACTGTCACAGGACAGAGAGTGGAGAGCACCAGTTCAAACTGTCACAGGACAGAGAGTGGAGAGCACCAGTTCCAACTGTCACAGGACAGAGAGTGGAGAGCACCAGTTCAAACTGTCACAGGACAGAGAGTGGACAGCACCAGTTCCAACTGTCACAGGACAGAGAATGGAGAGCACCAGTTCCAACTGTCACCGGACGGGAGAGTGGAGAGCACCAGTTCAAACTGTCACAGGACAGAGAGTGGAGAGCACCATTTCAAACTGTCACAGGACAGAGAGAGGAGAGCACCAGTTCCAGCTGTCACAGGACAGAGAGTGGGGAGCACCAGTTCCCACTGTCACAGGACGGGAGAGTGGAGAGCACCAGTTCAAACTGTCACAGGACAGAGAGTGGAGAGCACCAGTACAAACTGTCACAGGACAGTGAGTGGAGAGCACCAGTTCCAACTGTCACAGGACAGAGAGTGGAGAGCACCAGTTCAAACTGTCACAGGACAGAGAGTGGAGAGCACCAGTTCAAACTGTCACAGGAGAGAGAGTGGAGAGCACCAGTTCAAACTGTCACAGGAGAGAGAGTGGAGAGCACCAGTTCAAACTGTCACAGGACAGAGCGTGGAGAGCACCAGTTCCAACTGTCACAGGACGGGAGAGTGGAGAGCACCAGTTCAAACTGTCACAGGACAGAGAGTGGAGAGCACCAGTTCCAACTGTCACAGGACAGAGAGTGGAGAGCACCAGTTCAAACTGTCACAGGACAGAGAGTGGAGAGCACCAGTTTCAACTGTCACAGGACAGAGAGTGGAGAGCACCAGTTCCAACTGTCACAGGACAGAGAGTGGAGAGCCTCAGTTTCAACTGTCACAGGACAGAGAGTGGAGAGCACCAGTTCAAACTGTCACAGGACAGAGAGTGGAGAGCACCAGTTCAAACTGCCACAGGACAGAGAGTGGAGAGCACCAGTTCCAACTGTCACAGGACAGAGAGTGGAGAGCACCAGTTCAAACTGTCACAGGACAGTGAGTGGAGAGCACCAGTTCCAACTGTCACAGGACGGGAGAGTGGAGAGCACCAGTTCACACTGTCACAGGACAGAGAGTGGGGAGCACCAGTTCCAACTGTCACAGGACAGAGAGTGGAGAGCACCAGTTCAAACTGTCACAGGACAGAGCGTGGAGAGCACCAGTTCCAACTGTCACAGGATGGGAGAGTGGAGAGCACCAGTTCAAACTGTCAGAGGATGGGAGAGTGGAGAGCACCAGTTCAAACTGTCACAGGACAGTGAGTGGAGAGCACCAGTTCAAACTGTCACAGGACAGAGAGTGGAGAGCACCAGTTCAAACTGTCACAGGACAGAGAGTGGAGAGCACCAGTTCAAACTGTCACAGGAGAGAGAGTGGAGAGCACCAGTTCAAACTGTCACAGGAGAGAGAGTGGAGAGCACCAGTTCAAACTGTCACAGGACAGAGCGTGGAGAGCACCAGTTCAAACTGTCACAGGACAGAGCGTGGAGAGCACCAGTTCCAACTGTCACAGGACAGAGAGTGGAGAGCACCAGTTCAAACTGTCACAGGACAGAGAGTGGAGAGCACCAGTTCCAACTGTCACAGGACAGAGAGTGCAGAGCACCAGTTCCAACTGTCACAGGACAGAGAGTGGAGAGCATCAGTTTCAACTGTCACAGGACAGAGAGTGGAGAGCACCAGTTCCAACTGTCACAGGACAGAGAGTGGAGAGCACCAGTTCAAACTGTCACAGGACAGAGAGTGGAGAGCACCAGTTCCAACTGTCACAGGACAGAGAGTGGAGAGCACCAGTTCAAACTGTCACAGGACAGAGAGTGGAGAGCACCAGTTAAAACTGTCACAGGACAGTGAGTGGAGAGCACCAGTTCCAACTGTCACAGGACGGGAGAGTGGAGAGCACTAGTTCACACTGTCACAGGACAGAGAGTGGGGAGCACCAGTTCCAACTGTCACAGGACAGAGTGTGGAGAGCACCAGTTCAAACTGTCACAGGACAGAGTGTGGAGCGCACCAGTTCAAACTGTCACAGGACAGAGAGTGGAGAGCACCAGTTCCAACTGTCACAGGACAGAGAGTGGACAGCACCAGTTCAAACTGTCACAGGACAGAGCGTGGAGAGCACCAGTTCAAACTGTCACAGGACAGTGAGTGGAGAGCACCAGTTCAAACTGTCACAGGACAGAGAGTGGAGAGCACCAGTTCAAACTGTCACAGGACAGAGAGTGGAGAGCACCAGTTCCAACTGTCACAGGACAGAGAGTGGAGAGCACCAGTTCAAACTGTCACAGGACAGAGAGTGGACAGCACCAGTTCCAACTGTCACAGGACAGAGAGTGGAGAGCACCAGTCCAAACTGTCACAGGACAGAGAATGGAGAGCACCAGTTCCAACTGTCACCGGACGGGAGAGTGGAGAGCACCAGTTCAAACTGTCACAGGACAGAGAGTGGAGAGCACCATTTCAAACTGTCACAGGACAGAGAGAGGAGAGCACCAGTTCCAGCTGTCACAGGACAGAGAGTGGGGAGCACCAGTTCCCACTGTCACAGGACGGGAGAGTGGAGAGCACCAGTTCAAACTGTCACAGGACAGAGAGTGGAGAGCACCAGTACAAACTGTCACAGGACAGTGAGTGGAGAGCACCAGTTCCAACTGTCACAGGACAGAGAGTGGAGAGCACCAGTTCAAACTGTCACAGGACAGAGAGTGGAGAGCACCAGTTCAAACTGTCACAGGAGAGAGAGTGGAGAGCACCAGTTCAAACTGTCACAGGAGAGAGAGTGGAGAGCACCAGTTCAAACTGTCACAGGACAGAGCGTGGAGAGCACCAGTTCCAACTGTCACAGGACGGGAGAGTGGAGAGCACCAGTTCAAACTGTCACAGGACAGAGAGTGGAGAGCACCAGTTCCAACTGTCACAGGACAGAGAGTGGAGAGCACCAGTTCAAACTGTCACAGGACAGAGAGTGGAGAGCACCAGTTCCAACTGTCACAGGACAGAGAGTGGAGAGCACCAGTTCCAACTGTCACAGGACAGAGAGTGGAGAGCCTCAGTTTCAACTGTCACAGGACAGAGAGTGGAGAGCACCAGTTCCAACTGTCACAGGACGGGAGAGTGGAGAGCACCAGTTCACACTGTCACAGGACAGAGAGTGGGGAGCACCAGTTCCAACTGTCACAGGACAGAGAGTGGAGAGCACCAGTTCAAACTGTCACAGGACAGAGAGTGGAGAGCACCAGTTCCAACTGTCACAGGACAGAGAGTGGAGAGCACCAGTTCCAACTGTCACAGGACAGAGAGTGGAGAGCACCAGTTCAAACTGTCACAGGACAGAGAGTGGAGAGCACCAGTTCAAACTGTCACAGGACAGAGAGTGCAGAGCACCAGTTCCAACTGTCACAGGACAGAGAGTGGAGAGCACGAGTTCCAACTGTCACAGGACAGAGAGTGGAGAGCACCAGTTCAAACTGTCACAGGACAGTGAGTGGAGAGCACCAGTTCCAACTGTCACAGGACGGGAGAGTGGAGAGCACCAGTTCACACTGTCACAGGACAGAGAGTGGGGAGCACCAGTTCCAACTGTCACAGGACAGAGAGTGGAGAGCACCAGTTCAAACTGTCACAGGACAGAGAGTGGAGAGCACCAGTTCCAACTGTCACAGGACAGAGAGTGGAGAGCACCAGTTCCAACTGTCACAGGACAGAGAGTGGAGAGCACCAGTTCAAACTGTCACAGGACAGAGAGTGGAGAGCACCAGTTCAAACTGTCACAGGACAGAGAGTGGAGAGCACCAGTTCCAACTGTCACAGGACAGAGAGTGGAGAGCACCAGTTCCATCTGTCACAGGACAGAGAGTGGAGAGCACAAGTTCCAACTGTCACAGGACAGAGAGTGGAGAGCACCAGTTCAAACTGTCACAGGACAGAGAGTGGAGAGCACCAGTTCAAACTGTCACAGGACAGAGAGTGGAGAGCACCAGTTCAAACTGTCACAGGACAGAGAGTGGTGAGCACCAGTTCAAACTGTCACAGGACAGAGAGTGGACAGCATCAGTTCAAACTGTCACAGGACAGAGAATGGAGAGCACCAGTTCCAACTGTCACAGGACAGAGAGTGGAGAGCACCAGTTCAAACTGTCACAGGACAGAGAGTGGGGTGCACCAGTTCCCACTGTCACAGGACGGGAGAGTGGAGAGCACCAGTTCAAACTGTCACAGGACAGAGAGTGGAGAGCACCAGTACAAACTGTCACAGGACAGTGAGTGGAGAGCACCAGTTCCAACTGTCACAGGACAGAGAGTGGAGAGCACCAGTTCAAACTGTCACAGGACAGAGAGTGGAGAGCACCAGTTCAAACTGTCACAGGAGAGAGAGTGGAGAGCACCAGTTCAAACTGTCACAGGAGAGAGAGTGGAGAGCACCAGTTCAAACTGTCACAGGACAGAGCGTGGAGAGCACCAGTTCCAACTGTCACAGGACGGGAGAGTGGAGAGCACCAGTTCAAACTGTCACAGGACAGAGAGTGGAGAGCACCAGTTCCAACTGTCACAGGACAGAGAGTGGAGAGCACCAGTTCAAACTGTCACAGGACAGAGAGTGGAGAGCACCAGTTCCAACTGTCACAGGACAGAGAGTGGAGAGCACCAGTTCCAACTGTCACAGGACAGAGAGTGGAGAGCCTCAGTTTCAACTGTCACAGGACAGAGAGTGGAGAGCACCAGTTCCAACTGTCACAGGACGGGAGAGTGGAGAGCACCAGTTCACACTGTCACAGGACAGAGAGTGGGGAGCACCAGTTCCAACTGTCACAGGACAGAGAGTGGAGAGCACCAGTTCAAACTGTCACAGGACAGAGAGTGGAGAGCACCAGTTCCAACTGTCACAGGACAGAGAGTGGAGAGCACCAGTTCCAACTGTCACAGGACAGAGAGTGGAGAGCACCAGTTCAAACTGTCACAGGACAGAGAGTGGAGAGCACCAGTTCAAACTGTCACAGGACAGAGAGTGCAGAGCAACAGTTCCAACTGTCACAGGACAGAGAGTGGAGAGCACGAGTTCAAACTGTCACAGGACAGAGAGTGGAGAGCACCAGTTCAAACTGTCACAGGACAGAGTGTGGAGAGCACCAGTTCCAACTGTCACAGGACGGGAGAGTGGAGAGCACCAGTTCAAACTGTCACAGGACAGAGAGTGGAGAGCACCAGTTCCAACTGTCACAGGACAGAGAGTGGAGAGCACCAATTCAAACTGTCACAGGACAGAGAGTGGAGAGCACCAGTTCCAACTGTCACAGGACAGAGAGTGGAGAGCACCAGTTCCAACTGTCACAGGACAGAGAGTGGAGAGCATCAGTTCAAACTGTCACAGGACAGAGAATGGAGAGCACCAGTTCCAACTGTCACAGGACAGAGAGTGGAGAGCACCAGTTCAAACTGTCACAGGACAGAGAGTGGAGAGCACCAGTTCCAACTGTCACAGGACAGAGAGTGGAGAGCACCAGTTCAAACTGTCACAGGACAGAGAGTGGAGAGCACCAGTTCAAACTGTCACAGGACAGTGAGTGGAGAGCACCAGTTCGAACTGTCACAGGACGGGAGAGTGGAGAGCACCAGTTCACACTGTCACAGGACAGAGAGTGGGGAGCACCAGTTCCAACTGTCACAGGACAGAGTGTGGAGAGCACCAGTTCAAACTGTCACAGGACAGAGAGTGGAGAGCACCAGTTCAAACTGTCACAGGAGAGAGAGTGGAGAGCACCAGTTCAAACTGTCACAGGACAGAGAGTGGAGAGCACCAGTTCCAACTGTCACAGGACAGAGAGTGGAGAGCACCAGTTCAAACTGTCACAGGACAGAGAGTGGAGAGCACCAGTTCCAACTGTCACAGGACAGAGAGTGGAGAGCACCAGTTCAAACTGTCACAGGACAGAGAGTGGAGAGCACCAGTTCAAACTGTCACAGGACAGAGAGTGGAGAGCACCAGTTCCAACTGTCACAGGACAGAGAGTGGAGAGCACCAGTTCAAACTGTCACAGGACAGAGAGTGGAGAGCACCAGTTCCAACTGTCACAGGACAGAGAGTGGAGAGCACCAGTTCAAACTGTCACAGGACAGAGCGTGGAGAGCACCAGTTCCAACTGTCACAGGATGGGAGAGTGGAGAGCACCAGTTCAAACTGTCAGAGGATGGGAGAGTGGAGAGCACCAGTTCAAACTGTCACAGGACAGTGAGTGGAGAGCACCAGTTCAAACTGTCACAGGACAGAGAGTGGAGAGCACCAGTTCAAACTGTCACAGGACAGAGAGTGGAGAGCACCAGTTCCAACTGTCACAGGACAGAGAGTGGAGAGCACCAGTTCAAACTGTCACAGGACAGAGCGTGGAGAGCACCAGTTCCAACTGTCACAGGATGGGAGAGTGGAGAGCACCAGTTCAAACTGTCAGAGGATGGGAGAGTGGAGAGCACCAGTTCAAACTGTCACAGGACAGTGAGTGGAGAGCACCAGTTCAAACTGTCACAGGACAGAGAGTGGAGAGCACCAGTTCAAACTGTCACAGGACAGAGAGTGGAGAGCACCAGTTCAAACTGTCACAGGAGAGAGAGTGGAGAGCACCAGTTCAAACTGTCACAGGAGAGAGAGTGGAGAGCACCAGTTCAAACTGTCACAGGACAGAGCGTGGAGAGCACCAGTTCAAACTGTCACAGGACAGAGCGTGGAGAGCACCAGTTCCAACTGTCACAGGACAGAGAGTGGAGAGCACCAGTTCAAACTGTCACAGGACAGAGAGTGGAGAGCACCAGTTCCAACTGTCACAGGACAGAGAGTGCAGAGCACCAGTTCCAACTGTCACAGGACAGAGAGTGGAGAGCATCAGTTTCAACTGTCACAGGACAGAGAGTGGAGAGCACCAGTTCCAACTGTCACAGGACAGAGAGTGGAGAGCACCAGTTCAAACTGTCACAGGACAGAGAGTGGAGAGCACCAGTTCCAACTGTCACAGGACAGAGAGTGGAGAGCACCAGTTCAAACTGTCACAGGACAGAGAGTGGAGAGCACCAGTTCCAACTGTCACAGGACGGGAGAGTGGAGAGCACTAGTTCACACTGTCACAGGACAGAGAGTGGGGAGCACCAGTTCCAACTGTCACAGGACAGAGTGTGGAGAGCACCAGTTCAAACTGTCACAGGACAGAGAGTGGAGCGCACCAGTTCAAACTGTCACAGGACAGAGAGTGGAGAGCACCAGTTCCAACTGTCACAGGACAGAGAGTGGACAGCACCAGTTCAAACTGTCACAGGACAGAGCGTGGAGAGCACCAGTTCAAACTGTCACAGGACAGTGAGTGGAGAGCACCAGTTCAAACTGTCACAGGACAGAGAGTGGAGAGCACCAGTTCAAACTGTCACAGGACAGAGAGTGGAGAGCACCAGTTCCAACTGTCACAGGACAGAGAGTGGAGAGCACCAGTTCAAACTGTCACAGGACAGAGAGTGGACAGCACCAGTTCCAACTGTCACAGGACAGAGAGTGGAGAGCACCAGTTCAAACTGTCACAGGACAGAGAATGGAGAGCACCAGTTCCAACTGTCACCGGACGGGAGAGTGGAGAGCACCAGTTCAAACTGTCACAGGACAGAGAGTGGAGAGCACCATTTCAAACTGTCACAGGACAGAGAGAGGAGAGCACCAGTTCCAGCTGTCACAGGACAGAGAGTGGGGAGCACCAGTTCCCACTGTCACAGGACGGGAGAGTGGAGAGCACCAGTTCAAACTGTCACAGGACAGAGAGTGGAGAGCACCAGTACAAACTGTCACAGGACAGTGAGTGGAGAGCACCAGTTCCAACTGTCACAGGACAGAGAGTGGAGAGCACCAGTTCAAACTGTCACAGGACAGAGAGTGGAGAGCACCAGTTCAAACTGTCACAGGAGAGAGAGTGGAGAGCACCAGTTCAAACTGTCATAGGAGAGAGAGTGGAGAGCACCAGTTCAAACTGTCACAGGACAGAGCGTGGAGAGCACCAGTTCCAACTGTCACAGGACGGGAGAGTGGAGAGCACCAGTTCAAACTGTCACAGGACAGAGAGTGGAGAGCACCAGTTCCAACTGTCACAGGACAGAGAGTGGAGAGCACCAGTTCAAACTGTCACAGGACAGAGAGTGGAGAGCACCAGTTCCAACTGTCACAGGACAGAGAGTGGAGAGCACCAGTTCCAACTGTCACAGGACAGAGAGTGGAGAGCCTCAGTTTCAACTGTCACAGGACAGAGAGTGGAGAGCACCAGTTCCAACTGTCACAGGACGGGAGAGTGGAGAGCACCAGTTCACACTGTCACAGGACAGAGAGTGGGGAGCACCAGTTCCAACTGTCACAGGACAGAGAGTGGAGAGCACCAGTTCAAACTGTCACAGGACAGAGAGTGGAGAGCACCAGTTCCAACTGTCACAGGACAGAGAGTGGAGAGCACCAGTTCCAACTGTCACAGGACAGAGAGTGGAGAGCACCAGTTCAAACTGTCACAGGACAGAGAGTGGAGAGCACCAGTTCAAACTGTCACAGGACAGAGAGTGCAAAGCACCAGTTCCAACTGTCACAGGACAGAGAGTGGAGAGCACGAGTTCAAACTGTCACAGGACAGAGAGTGGAGAGCACCAGTTCAAACTGTCACAGGACAGAGTGTGGAGAGCACCAGTTCCAACTGTCACAGGACGGGAGAGTGGAGAGCACCAGTTCAAACTGTCACAGGACAGAGAGTGGAGAGCACCAGTTCCAACTGTCACAGGACAGAGAGTGGAGAGCACCAATTCAAACTGTCACAGGACAGAGAGTGGAGAGCACCAGTTCCAACTGTCACAGGACAGAGAGTGGAGAGCACCAGTTCCAACTGTCACAGGACAGAGAGTGGAGAGCATCAGTTCAAACTGTCACAGGACAGAGAATGGAGAGCACCAGTTCCAACTGTCACAGGACAGAGAGTGGAGAGCACCAGTTCAAACTGTCACAGGACAGAGAGTGGAGAGCACCAGTTCCAACTGTCACAGGACAGAGAGTGGAGAGCACCAGTTCAAACTGTCACAGGACAGAGAGTGGAGAGCACCAGTTCAAACTGTCACAGGACAGTGAGTGGAGAGCACCAGTTCGAACTGTCACAGGACGGGAGAGTGGAGAGCACCAGTTCACACTGTCACAGGACAGAGAGTGGGGAGCACCAGTTCCAACTGTCACAGGACAGAGTGTGGAGAGCACCAGTTCAAACTGTCACAGGACAGAGAGTGGAGAGCACCAGTTCAAACTGTCACAGGACAGAGAGTGGAGAGCACCAGTTCAAACTGTCACAGGACAGAGAGTGGAGAGCACCAGTTCCAACTGTCACAGGACAGAGAGTGGAGAGCACCAGTTCAAACTGTCACAGGACAGAGAGTGGACAGCACCAGTTCCAACTGTCACAGGACAGAGAGTGGAGAGCACCAGTTCAAACTGTCACAGGACAGAGAATGGAGAGCACCAGTTCCAACTGTCACCGGACGGGAGAGTGGAGAGCACCAGTTCAAACTGTCACAGGACAGAGAGTGGAGAGCACCATTTCAAACTGTCACAGGACAGAGAGAGGAGAGCACCAGTTCCAGCTGTCACAGGACAGAGAGTGGGGAGCACCAGTTCCCACTGTCACAGGACGGGAGAGTGGAGAGCACCAGTTCAAACTGTCACAGGACAGAGAGTGGAGAGCACCAGTACAAACTGTCACAGGACAGTGAGTGGAGAGCACCAGTTCCAACTGTCACAGGACAGAGAGTGGAGAGCACCAGTTCAAACTGTCACAGGACAGAGAGTGGAGAGCACCAGTTCAAACTGTCACAGGAGAGAGAGTGGAGAGCACCAGTTCAAACTGTCACAGGAGAGAGAGTGGAGAGCACCAGTTCAAACTGTCACAGGACAGAGCGTGGAGAGCACCAGTTCCAACTGTCACAGGACGGGAGAGTGGAGAGCACCAGTTCAAACTGTCACAGGACAGAGAGTGGAGAGCACCAGTTCCAACTGTCACAGGACAGAGAGTGGAGAGCACCAGTTCAAACTGTCACAGGACAGAGAGTGGAGAGCACCAGTTCCAACTGTCACAGGACAGAGAGTGGAGAGCACCAGTTCCAACTGTCACAGGACAGAGAGTGGAGAGCCTCAGTTTCAACTGTCACAGGACAGAGAGTGGAGAGCACCAGTTCCAACTGTCACAGGACGGGAGAGTGGAGAGCACCAGTTCACACTGTCACAGGACAGAGAGTGGGGAGCACCAGTTCCAACTGTCACAGGACAGAGAGTGGAGAGCACCAGTTCAAACTGTCACAGGACAGAGAGTGGAGAGCACCAGTTCCAACTGTCACAGGACAGAGAGTGGAGAGCACCAGTTCCAACTGTCACAGGACAGAGAGTGGAGAGCACCAGTTCAAACTGTCACAGGACAGAGAGTGGAGAGCACCAGTTCAAACTGTCACAGGACAGAGAGTGCAGAGCACCAGTTCCAACTGTCACAGGACAGAGAGTGGAGAGCACGAGTTGAAACTGTCACAGGACAGAGAGTGGAGAGCACCAGTTCAAACTGTCACAGGACAGAGTGTGGAGAGCACCAGTTCCAACTGTCACAGGACGGGAGAGTGGAGAGCACCAGTTCAAACTGTCACAGGACAGAGAGTGGAGAGCACCAGTTCCAACTGTCACAGGACAGAGAGTGGAGAGCACCAATTCAAACTGTCACAGGACAGAGAGTGGAGAGCACCAGTTCCAACTGTCACAGGACAGAGAGTGGAGAGCACCAGTTCCAACTGTCACAGGACAGAGAGTGGAGAGCATCAGTTCAAACTGTCACAGGACAGAGAATGGAGAGCACCAGTTCCAACTGTCACAGGACAGAGAGTGGAGAGCACCAGTTCAAACTGTCACAGGACAGAGAGTGGAGAGCACCAGTTCCAACTGTCACAGGACAGAGAGTGGAGAGCACCAGTTCAAACTGTCACAGGACAGAGAGTGGAGAGCACCAGTTCAAACTGTCACAGGACAGTGAGTGGAGAGCACCAGTTCGAACTGTCACAGGACGGGAGAGTGGAGAGCACCAGTTCACACTGTCACAGGACAGAGAGTGGGGAGCACCAGTTCCAACTGTCACAGGACAGAGTGTGGAGAGCACCAGTTCAAACTGTCACAGGACAGAGAGTGGAGAGCACCAGTTCAAACTGTCACAGGAGAGAGAGTGGAGAGCACCAGTTCAAACTGTCACAGGACAGAGAGTGGAGAGCACCAGTTCCAACTGTCACAGGACAGAGAGTGGAGAGCACCAGTTCAAACTGTCACAGGACAGAGAGTGGAGAGCACCAGTTCCAACTGTCACAGGACAGAGAGTGGAGAGCACCAGTTCAAACTGTCACAGGACAGAGAGTGGAGAGCACCAGTTCAAACTGTCACAGGACAGAGAGTGGAGAGCACCAGTTCCAACTGTCACAGGACAGAGAGTGGAGAGCACCAGTTCAAACTGTCACAGGTCAGAGAGTGGAGAGCACCAGTTCCAACTGTCACAGGACAGAGAGTGGAGAGCACCAGTTCAAACTGTCACAGGACAGAGCGTGGAGAGCACCAGTTCCAACTGTCACAGGATGGGAGAGTGGAGAGCACCAGTTCAAACTGTCAGAGGATGGGAGAGTGGAGAGCACCAGTTCAAACTGTCACAGGACAGTGAGTGGAGAGCACCAGTTCAAACTGTCACAGGACAGAGAGTGGAGAGCACCAGTTCAAACTGTCACAGGACAGAGAGTGGAGAGCACCAGTTCAAACTGTCACAGGAGAGAGAGTGGAGAGCACCAGTTCAAACTGTCACAGGAGAGAGAGTGGAGAGCACCAGTTCAAACTGTCACAGGACAGAGCGTGGAGAGCACCAGTTCAAACTGTCACAGGACAGAGCGTGGAGAGCACCAGTTCCAACTGTCACAGGACAGAGAGTGGAGAGCACCAGTTCAAACTGTCACAGGACAGAGAGTGGAGAGCACCAGTTCCAACTGTCACAGGACAGAGAGTGCAGAGCACCAGTTCCAACTGTCACAGGACAGAGAGTGGAGAGCATCAGTTTCAACTGTCACAGGACAGAGAGTGGAGAGCACCAGTTCCAACTGTCACAGGACAGAGAGTGGAGAGCACCAGTTCAAACTGTCACAGGACAGAGAGTGGAGAGCACCAGTTCCAACTGTCACAGGACAGAGAGTGGAGAGCACCAGTTCAAACTGTCACAGGACAGAGAGTGCAGAGCACCAGTTCCAACTGTCACAGGACAGAGAGTGGAGAGCACGAGTTCAAACTGTCACAGGACAGAGAGTGGAGAGCACCAGTTCAAACTGTCACAGGACAGAGTGTGGAGAGCACCAGTTCCAACTGTCACAGGACGGGAGAGTGGAGAGCACCAGTTCAAACTGTCACAGGACAGAGAGTGGAGAGCACCAGTTCCAACTGTCACAGGACAGAGAGTGGAGAGCACCAATTCAAACTGTCACAGGACAGAGAGTGGAGAGCACCAGTTCCAACTGTCACAGGACAGAGAGTGGAGAGCACCAGTTCCAACTGTCACAGGACAGAGAGTGGAGAGCATCAGTTCAAACTGTCACAGGACAGAGAATGGAGAGCACCAGTTCCAACTGTCACAGGACAGAGAGTGGAGAGCACCAGTTCAAACTGTCACAGGACAGAGAGTGGAGAGCACCAGTTCCAACTGTCACAGGACAGAGAGTGGAGAGCACCAGTTCAAACTGTCACAGGACAGAGAGTGGAGAGCACCAGTTCAAACTGTCACAGGACAGTGAGTGGAGAGCACCAGTTCGAACTGTCACAGGACGGGAGAGTGGAGAGCACCAGTTCACACTGTCACAGGACAGAGAGTGGGGAGCACCAGTTCCAACTGTCACAGGACAGAGTGTGGAGAGCACCAGTTCAAACTGTCACAGGACAGAGAGTGGAGAGCACCAGTTCAAACTGTCACAGGAGAGAGAGTGGAGAGCACCAGTTCAAACTGTCACAGGACAGAGAGTGGAGAGCACCAGTTCCAACTGTCACAGGACAGAGAGTGGAGAGCACCAGTTCAAACTGTCACAGGACAGAGAGTGGAGAGCACCAGTTCCAACTGTCACAGGACAGAGAGTGGAGAGCACCAGTTCAAACTGTCACAGGACAGAGAGTGGAGAGCACCAGTTCAAACTGTCACAGGACAGAGAGTGGAGAGCACCAGTTCCAACTGTCACAGGACAGAGAGTGGAGAGCACCAGTTCAAACTGTCACAGGTCAGAGAGTGGAGAGCACCAGTTCCAACTGTCACAGGACAGAGAGTGGAGAGCACCAGTTCAAACTGTCACAGGACAGAGCGTGGAGAGCACCAGTTCCAACTGTCACAGGATGGGAGAGTGGAGAGCACCAGTTCAAACTGTCAGAGGATGGGAGAGTGGAGAGCACCAGTTCAAACTGTCACAGGAGAGTGAGTGGAGAGCACCAGTTCAAACTGTCACAGGACAGAGAGTGGAGAGCACCAGTTCAAACTGTCACAGGACAGAGAGTGGAGAGCACCAGTTCAAACTGTCACAGGAGAGAGAGTGGAGAGCACCAGTTCAAACTGTCACAGGAGAGAGAGTGGAGAGCACCAGTTCAAACTGTCACAGGACAGAGCGTGGAGAGCACCAGTTCAAACTGTCACAGGACAGAGCTTGGAGAGCACCAGTTCCAACTGTCACAGGACAGAGAGTGGAGAGCACCAGTTCAAACTGTCACAGGACAGAGAGTGGAGAGCACCAGTTCCAACTGTCACAGGACAGAGAGTGCAGAGCACCAGTTCCAACTGTCACAGGACAGAGAGTGGAGAGCATCAGTTTCAACTGTCACAGGACAGAGAGTGGAGAGCACCAGTTCCAACTGTCACAGGACAGAGAGTGGAGAGCACCAGTTCAAACTGTCACAGGACAGAGAGTGGAGAGCACCAGTTCCAACTGTCACAGGACAGAGAGTGGAGAGCACCAGTTCAAACTGTCACAGGACAGAGAGTGGAGAGCACCAGTTAAAACTGTCACAGGACAGTGAGTGGAGAGCACCAGTTCCAACTGTCACAGGACGGGAGAGTGGAGAGCACTAGTTCACACTGTCACAGGACAGAGAGTGGGGAGCACCAGTTCCAACTGTCACAGGACGGGAGAGTGGAGAGCACCAATTCAAACTGTCACAGGACAGAGAGTGGAGAGCACCAGTTCCAACTGTCACAGGACAGAGAGTGGAGAGCACCAGTTCAAACTGTCACAGGACAGAGAATGGAGAGCACCAGTTCCAACTGTCACCGGACGGGAGAGTGGAGAGCACCAGTTCAAACTGTCACAGGACAGAGAGTGGAGAGCACCATTTCAAACTGTCACAGGACAGAGAGAGGAGAGCACCAGTTCCAGCTGTCACAGGACAGAGAGTGGGGAGCACCAGTTCCCACTGTCACAGGACGGGAGAGTGGAGAGCACCAGTTCAAACTGTCACAGGACAGAGAGTGGAGAGCACCAGTACAAACTGTCACAGGACAGTGAGTGGAGAGCACCAGTTCCAACTGTCACAGGACAGAGAGTGGAGAGCACCAGTTCAAACTGTCACAGGACAGAGAGTGGAGAGCACCAGTTCAAACTGTCACAGGAGAGAGAGTGGAGAGCACCAGTTCAAACTGTCACAGGAGAGAGAGTGGAGAGCACCAGTTCAAACTGTCACAGGACAGAGCGTGGAGAGCACCAGTTCCAACTGTCACAGGACGGGAGAGTGGAGAGCACCAGTTCAAACTGTCACAGGACAGAGAGTGGAGAGCACCAGTTCCAACTGTCACAGGACAGAGAGTGGAGAGCACCAGTTCAAACTGTCACAGGACAGAGAGTGGAGAGCACCAGTTCCAACTGTCACAGGACAGAGAGTGGAGAGCACCAGTTCCAACTGTCACAGGACAGAGAGTGGAGAGCCTCAGTTTCAACTGTCACAGGACAGAGAGTGGAGAGCACCAGTTCAAACTGTCACAGGACAGAGAGTGGAGAGCACCAGTTCAAACTGCCACAGGACAGAGAGTGGAGAGCACCAGTTCCAACTGTCACAGGACAGAGAGTGGAGAGCACCAGTTCAAACTGTCACAGGACAGTGAGTGGAGAGCACCAGTTCCAACTGTCACAGGACGGGAGAGTGGAGAGCACCAGTTCACACTGTCACAGGACAGAGAGTGGGGAGCACAAGTTCCAACTGTCACAGGACAGAGAGTGGAGAGCACCAGTTCAAACTGTCACAGGACAGAGAGTGGAGAGCACCAGTTCCAACTGTCACAAGACAGAGAGTGGAGAGCACCAGTTCCAACTGTCACAGGACAGAGAGTGGAGAGCACCAGTTCAAACTGTCACAGGACAGAGAGTGGAGAGCACCAGTTCAAACTGTCACAGGACAGAGAGTGGAGAGCACCAGTTCCAACTGTCACAGGACAGAGAGTGGAGAGCACCAGTTCCATCTGTCACAGGACAGAGAGTGGAGAGCACCAGTTCCAACTGTCACAGGACAGAGAGTGGAGAGCACCAGTTCAAACTGTCACAGGACAGAGAGTGGAGAGCACCAGTTCAAACTGTCACAGGACAGAGAGTGGAGAGCACCAGTTCAAACTGTCACAGGACAGAGAGTGGTGAGCACCAGTTCAAACTGTCACAGGACAGAGAGTGGACAGCACCAGTTCAAACTGTCACAGGACAGAGAGTGGAGAGCACCAGTTCAAACTGTCACAGGACAGTGAATGGAGAGCACCAGTTCCAACTGTCACAGGACAGAGAGTGGAGAGCACCAGTTCACACTGTCACAGGACAGAGAGTGGAGAGCACCAGTTTCAACTGTCACAGGACAGAGAGTGGAGAGCACCAGTTCCAACTGTCACAGGACAGAGAGTGGAGAGCACCAGTTCAAACTGTCACAGGACAGAGAGTGGAGAGCACCAGTTCCAACTGTCACAGGACAGAGAGTGGAGAGCACCAGTTCAAACTGTCACAGGACAGAGAGTGGAGAGCACCAGTTCAAACTGTCACAGGACAGTGAGTGGAGAGCACCAGTTCCAACTGTCACAGGACGGGAGAGTGGAGAGCACCAGTTCACACTGTCACAGGACAGAGAGTGGGGAGCACCAGTTCCAACTGTCACAGGACAGAGAGTGGAGAGCACCAGTTCAAACTGTCACAGGACAGAGAGTGGAGAGCACCAGTTCCAACTGTCACAGGACAGAGAGTGGAGAGCACCAGTTCCAACTGTCACAGGACAGAGAGTGGAGAGCACCAGTTCAAACTGTCACAGGACAGAGAGTGGAGAGCACCAGTTCAAACTGTCACAGGACAGAGAGTGGAGAGCACCAGTTCCAACTGTCACAGGACAGAGAGTGGAGAGCACGAGTTCAAACTGTCACAGGACAGAGAGTGGAGAGCACCAGTTCAAACTGTCACAGGACAGAGAGTGGAGAGCACCAGTTCCAACTGTCACAGGACAGAGAGTGGAGAGCACCAGTTCCATCTGTCACAGGACAGAGAGTGGAGAGCACCAGTTCCAACTGTCACAGGACAGAGAGTGGAGAGCACCAGTTCAAACTGTCACAGGACAGAGAGTGGAGAGCACCAGTTCAAACTGTCACAGGACAGAGAGTGGAGAGCACCAGTTCAAACTGTCACAGGACAGAGAGTGGTGAGCACCAGTTCAAACTGTCACAGGACAGAGAGTGGACAGCACCAGTTCAAACTGTCACAGGACAGAGAGTGGAGAGCACCAGTTCAAACTGTCACAGGACAGTGAATGGAGAGCACCAGTTCCAACTGTCACAGGACAGAGAGTGGAGAGCACCAGTTCAAACTGTCACAGGATGGGAGAGTGGAGAGCACCAGTTCAAACTGTCAGAGGATGGGAGAGTGGAGAGCACCAGTTCAAACTGTCACAGGACAGTGAGTGGAGAGCACCAGTTCAAACTGTCACAGGACAGAGAGTGGAGAGCACCAGTTCCAACTGTCACAGGACAGAGAGTGGAGAGCATCAGTTTCAACTGTCACAGGACAGAGAGTGGAGAGCACCAGTTCCAACTGTCACAGGACAGAGAGTGGAGAGCACCAGTTCAAACTGTCACAGGACAGAGAGTGGAGAGCACCAGTTCCAACTGTCACAGGACAGAGAGTGGAGAGCACCAGTTCAAACTGTCACAGGACAGAGAGTGGAGAGCACCAGTTCAAACTGTCACAGGACAGTGAGTGGAGAGCACCAGTTCCAACTGTCACAGGACGGGAGAGTGGAGAGCACCAATTCAAACTGTCACAGGACAGAGAGTGGAGAGCACCAGTTCCAACTGTCACAGGACAGAGAGTGGAGAGCACCAGTTCAAACTGTCACAGGACAGAGAGTGGAGAGCATCAGTTTCAACTGTCACAGGACAGAGAATGGAGAGCACCAGTTCCAACTGTCACAGGACAGAGAGTGGAGAGCACCAGTTCAAACTGTCACAGGACAGAGAGTGGAGAGCACCAGTTCCAACTGTCACAGGACAGAGAGTGGAGAGCACCAGTTCAAACTGTCACAGGACAGAGAGTGGAGAGCACCAGTTCAAACTGTCACAGGACAGTGAGTGGAGAGCACCAGTTCGAACTGTCACAGGACGGGAGAGAGGGAGAGCACCAGTTCACACTGTCACAGGACAGAGAGTGGGGAGCACCAGTTCCAACTGTCACAGGACAGAGTGTGGAGAGCACCAGTTCAAACTGTCACAGGACAGAGAGTGGAGAGCACCAGTTCAAACTGTCACAGGAGAGAGAGTGGAGAGCACCAGTTCAAACTGTCACAGGACAGAGAGTGGAGAGCACCAGTTCCAACTGTCACAGGACAGAGAGTGGAGAGCACCAGTTCAAACTGTCACAGGACAGAGAGTGGAGAGCACCAGTTCCAACTGTCACAGGACAGAGAGTGGAGAGCACCAGTTCAAACTGTTACAGGACAGAGAGTGGAGAGCACCAGTTCAAACTGTCACAGGACAGAGAGTGGAGAGCACCAGTTCCAACTGTCACAGGACAGAGAGTGGAGAGCACCAGTTCAAACTGTCACAGGACAGAGAGTGGAGAGCATCAGTTCAAACTGTCACAGGACAGAGAGTGGAGAGCACCAGTTCCAACTGTCACAGGACAGAGAGTGGAGAGCACCAGTTCAAACTGTCACAGGACAGAGAGTGGGGAGCACCAGTTCCAACTGTCACAGGACAGAGAGTGGAGAGCACCAGTTCAAACTGTCACAGGACAGAGAGTGGAGAGCACCAGTTCCAACTATCACAGGACAGAGAGTGGAGAGCACCAGTTCAAACCGTCACAGGACAGAGAGTGGAGAGCACCAGTTCAAACTGTCACAGGACAGAGAGTGGGGAGCACCAGTTCCAACTGTCACAGGACAAAGAGTGGAGAGCACCAGTTCAAACTGTCACAGGACAGAGAGTGGAGAGCACCAGTTCCAACTATCACAGGACAGAGAGTGGAGAGCACCAGTTCAAACTGTCACAGGACAGAGAGTGGAGAGCACCAGTTCAAACTGTCACAGGACAGAGAGTGGAGAGCACCAGTTCAAACTGTCACAGGACAGAGAGTGGAGAGCACCAGTTCCAACTGTCACAGGACAGAGAGTGGACAGCACCAGTTCAAACTGTCACAGGACAGAGCGTGGAGAGCACCAGTTCAAACTGTCACAGGACAGTGAGTGGAGAGCACCAGTTCCCACTGTCACAGGACGGGAGAGTGGAGAGCACCAGTTCAAACTGTCACAGGACAGAGAGTGGAGAGCACCAGTTCAAACTGTCACAGGACAGTGAGTGGAGAGCACCAGTTCCAACTGTCACAGTACAGAGAGTGGAGAGCACCAGTTCAAACTGTCACAGTACAGAGAGTGGAGAGCACCAGTTCAAACTGTCACAGGACAGAGAGTGGAGAGCACCAGTTCAAACTGTCACAGGAGAGAGAGTGGAGAGCACCAGTTCAAACTGTCACAGGAGAGAGAGTGGAGAGCACCAGTTCAAACTGTCACAGGACAGAGAGTGGAGAGCACCAGTTCCAACTGTCACAGGACAGAGAGTGGAGAGCACCAGTTCAAACTGTCACAGGACAGAGAGTGGAGAGCACCAGTTCCAACTGTCACAGGACAGAGAGTGGAGAGCACCAGTTCAAACTGTCACAGGACAGAGAGTGGAGAGCACCAGTTCAAACTGTCACAGGACAGAGAGTGGAGAGCACCAGTTCCAACTGTCACAGGACAGAGAGTGGACAGCACCAGTTCAAACTGTCACAGGACAGAGCGTGGACAGCACCAGTTCAAACTGTCACAGGACAGTGAGTGGAGAGCACCAGTTCAAACTGTCACAGGACAGAGAGTGGAGAGCACCAGTTCAAACTGTCACAGGACAGAGAGTGGAGAGCACCAGTTCCAACTGTCACAGGACAGAGAGTGGAGAGCACCAGTTCAAACTGTCACAGGACAGAGAGTGGAGAGCACCAGTTCCAACTGTCACAGGACAGAGAGTGGAGAGCGCCAGTTCAAACTATCACAGGACAGAGAGTGGAGAGCACCAGTTCAAACTGTCACAGGACAGAGAGTGGAGAGCGCCAGTTCAAACTATCACAGGACAGAGAGTGGTGAGCACCAGTTCAAACTGTCACAGGACAGAGAGTGGAGAGCACCAGTTCCAACTGTCACAGGACAGAGAGTGGAGAGCACCAGTTCAAACTGTCACAGGACAGAGAGTGGAGAGCACTAGTTCCAACTGTCACCGGACGGGAGAGTGGAGAGCACCAGTTCAAACTGTCACAGGACAGAGAGTGGAGAGCACCATTTCAAACTGTCACAGGACAGAGAGAGGAGAGCACCAGTTCCAACTGTCACAGGACAGAGAGTGGGGAGCACCAGTTCAAACTGTCACAGGACAGAGAGTGGAGAGCACCAGTTCAAACTGTCACAGGACAGAGAGTGGAGAGCACCAGTTCAAACTGTCACAGGACAGAGAGTGGAGAGCACCAGTTCAAACTGTCACAGGACAGTGAGTGGAGAGCACCAGTTCCAACTGTCACAGTACAGAGAGTGGAGAGCACCAGTTCAAACTGTCACAGTACAGAGAGTGGAGAGCACCAGTTCAAACTGTCACAGGACAGAGAGTGGAGAGCACCAGTTCCAACTGTCACAGGACAGAGAGTGGAGAGCCTCAGTTTCAACTGTCACAGGACAGAGAGTGGAGAGCACCAGTTCCAACTGTCACAGGACAGAGAGTGGAGAGCACCAGTTCCAACTGTCACAGGACAGAGAGTGGAGAGCACCAGTTCCAACTGTCACAGGACAGAGAGTGGAGAGCACCAGTTCCAACTGTCACAGGACAGAGAGTGGAGAGCACCAGTTCAAACTGTCACAGGACAGAGAGTGGAGAGCACCAGTTCCAACTGTCACAGGACAGAGAGTGGAGAGCACCAGTTCAAACTGTCACAGGACAGAGAGTGGAGAGCACCAGTTCAAACTGTCACAGGACAGAGAGTGGAGAGCACCAGTTCAAACTGTCACAGGACAGAGAGTGGAGAGCACCAGTTCAAACTGTCACAGGACAGAGAGTGGAGAGCACCAGTTCAAACTGTCACAGGACAGAGAGTGGAGAGCACCAGTTCAAACTGTCACAGGACAGTGAGTGGAGAGCACCAGTTCCAACTGTCACAGGACAGAGAGTGGAGATCACCAGTTCAAACTGTCAGAGGACAGAGAGTGGAGAGCACCAGTTCAAATTGTCACAGGACAGAGAGTGGAGAGCACCAGTTCAAACTGTCACAGGAGAGAGAGTGGAGAGCACCAGTTCCAACTGTCACAGGACAGAGAGTGGAGAGCACCAGTTCAAACTGTCACAGGATGGGAGAGTGGAGAGCACCAGTTCAAACTGTCACAGAGAGTGGAGAGCACCAGTTCAAATTGTCACAGGACAGAGAGTGGAGAGCACCAGTTCCAACTGTCACAGGACAGAGAGTGGAGAGCACCAGTTCAAACTGTCACAGGACAGAGAGTGGAGAGCACCAGTTCCAACTGTCACCGGACGGGAGAGTGGAGAGCACCAGTTCAAACTGTCACAGGACAGAGAGTGGAGAGCACCATTTCAAACTGTCACAGGACAGAGAGAGGAGAGCACCAGTTCCAACTGTCACAGGACAGAGAGTGGGGAGCACCAGTTCCCACTGTCACAGGACGGGAGAGTGGAGAGCACCAGTTCAAACTGTCACAGGACAGAGAGTGGAGAGCACCAGTTCAAACTGTCACAGGACAGTGAGTGGAGAGCACCAGTTCCAACTGTCACAGTACAGAGAGTGGAGAGCACCAGTTCAAACTGTCACAGGACAGAGAGTGGAGAGCACCAGTTCAAACTGTCACAGGACAGAGAGTGGAGAGCACCAGTTCAAACTGTCACAGGAGAGAGAGTGGAGAGCACCAGTTCAAACTGTCACAGGAGAGAGAGTGGAGAGCACCAGTTCAAACTGTCACAGGACAGAGAGTGGAGAGCACCAGTTCCAACTGTCACAGGACAGAGAGTGGAGAGCACCAGTTCCAACTGTCACAGGACAGAGAGTGGAGAGCACCAGTTCAAACTGTCACAGGACAGAGAGTGGAGAGCACCAGTTCCAACTGTCACAGGACAGAGAGTGGAGAGCACCAGTTCAAACTGTCACAGGACAGAGAGTGGAGAGCACCAGTTCAAACTGTCACAGGACAGAGAGTGGAGAGCACCAGTTCCAACTGTCACAGGACAGAGAGTGGAGAGCACCAGTTCAAACTGTCACAGGACAGAGAGTGGAGAGTACCAGTTCCAACTGTCACAGGACAGAGAGTGGAGAGCACCAGTTCAAACTGTCACAGGACAGAGAGTGGAGAGCACCAGTTCAAACTGTCACAGGACAGAGGGTGGAGAGCACCAGTTCCAACTGTCACAGGACAGAGAGTGGAGAGCACCAGTTCCAACCGTCACAGGACAGAGAGTGGAGAGCACCAGTTCAAACTGTCACAGGACAGAGAGTGGAGAGCACCAGTTCAAACTGTCACAGGAGAGAGAGTGGAGAGCACCAGTTCAAACTGTCACAGGACAGAGAGTGGAGAGCACCAGTTCCAACTGTCACAGGACAGAGAGTGGAGAGCACCAGTTCAAACTGTCACAGGACAGAGAGTGGAGAGCACCAGTTCCAACTGTCACAGGACAGAGAGTGGAGAGCACCAGTTCAAACTGTCACAGGACAGAGAGTGGAGAGCACCAGTTCAAACTGTCACAGGACAGAGAGTGGAGAGCACCAGTTCAAACTGTCACAGGACAGAGAGTGGAGAGCACCAGTTCAAACTGTCACAGGACAGAGAGTGGAGAGCACCAGTTCAAACTGTCACAGGACAGAGAGTGGAGAGCACCAGTTCAAACTGTCACAGGACAGTGAGTGGAGAGCACCAGTTCCAACTGTCACAGGACAGAGAGTGGAGATCACCAGTTCAAACTGTCAGAGGACAGAGAGTGGAGAGCACCAGTTCAAACTGTCACAGGACAGTGAGTGGAGAGCACCAGTTCAAACTGTCACAGGACAGAGAGTGGAGAGCACCAGTTCAAACTGTCACAGGAGAGAGAGTGGAGAGCACCAGTTCCAACTGTCACAGGACAGAGAGTGGAGAGCACCAGTTCAAACTGTCACAGGATGGGAGAGTGGAGAGCACCAGTTCAAACTGTCACAGGACAGAGAGTGGAGAGCACCAGTTCAAATTGTCACAGGACAGAGAGTGGAGAGCACCAGTTCCAACTGTCACAGGACAGAGAGTGGAGAGCACCAGTTCAAACTGTCACAGGACAGAGAGTGGAGAGCACCAGTTCCAACCGTCACCGGACGGGAGAGTGGAGAGCACCAGTTCAAACTGTCACAGGACAGAGAGTGGAGAGCACCATTTCAAACTGTCACAGGACAGAGAGTGGAGAGTACCAGTTCCAACTGTCACAGGACAGAGAGTGGAGAGCACCAGTTCAAACTGTCACAGGACAGAGAGTGGAGAGCACCAGTTCCAACTGTCACAGGACAGAGAGTGGAGAGCACCAGTTCAAACTGTCACAGGACAGAGAGTGGAGAGCACCAGTTCCAACCGTCACAGGACAGAGAGTGGAGAGCACCAGTTCAAACTGTCACAGGACAGAGAGTGGAGAGCACCAGTTCAAACTGTCACAGGACAGAGAGTGGAGAGCACCAGTTCCAACTGTCACAGGACAGAGAGTGGAGAGCACCAGTTCAAACTGTCACAGGACAGAGAGTGGAGAGCACCAGTTCCAACTGTCACCGGACGGGAGAGTGGAGAGCACCAGTTCAAACTGTCACAGGACAAAGATTGGAGAGCACCAGTTCCAACTGTCACAGGACAGAGAGTGGAGAGCACCAGTTCCAACTGTCACAGGACAGAGAGTGGGGAGCACCAGTTCCCACTGTCACAGGACGGGAGAGTGGAGAGCACCAGTTCAAACTGTCACAGGACAGAGAGTGGAGAGCACCAGTTCAAACTGTCACAGGACAGTGAGTGGAGAGCACCAGTTCCAACTGTCACAGGACAGAGAGTGGAGAGCACCAGTTCAAACTGTCACAGGACAGAGAGTGGAGAGCACCAGTTCAAACTGTCACAGGAGAGAGAGTGGAGAGCACCAGTTCAAACTGTCACAGGAGAGAGAGTGGAGAGCACCAGTTCAAACTGTCACAGGACAGAGCGTGGAGAGCACCAGTTCCAACTGTCACAGGACGGGAGAGTGGAGAGCACCAGTTCAAACTGTCACAGGACAGAGAGTGGAGAGCACCAGTTCCAACTGTCACAGGACAGAGAGTGGAGAGCACCAGTTCCAACTGTCACAGGACAGAGAGTGGAGAGCACCAGTTCAAACTGTCACAGGACAGAGAGTGGAGAGCACCAGTTCAAACTGTCACAGGACAGAGATTGGAGAGCACCAGTTCCAACTGTCACAGGACAGAGAGTGGAGAGCACAAGTTCCAACTGTCACAGGACGGGAGAGTGGAGAGCACCAGTTCACACTGTCACAGGACAGAGAGTGGGGAGCACCAGTTCCAACTGTCACAGGACAGAGAGTGGAGAGCACCAGTTCAAACTGTCACAGGACAGAGAGTGGAGAGCACCAGTTCCAACTCTCACAGGACAGAGAGTGGAGAGCACCAGTTCAAACTGTCACAGGACAGAGAGTGGAGAGCACCAGTTCAAACTGTCACAGGACAGAGAGTGGGGAGCACCAGTTCGAACTGTCACAGGACAGAGAGTGGAGAGCACCAGTTCAAACTGTCACAGGACAGAGAGTGGAGAGCACCAGTTCAAACTGTCACAGGACAGAGAGTGGAGAGCACCAGTTCCAACTCTCACAGGACAGAGAGTGGAGAGCACCAGTTCAAACTGTCACAGGACAGAGAGTGGAGAGCACCAGTTCAAACTGTCACAGGACAGAGAGTGGAGAGCACCAGTTCAAACTGTCACAGGACAGAGAGTGGAGAGCACCAGTTCAAACTGTCACAGGACAGAGAGTGGACAGCACCAGTTCAAACTGTCAGAGGACAGAGAGTGGAGAGCACCAGTTCAAACTGTCACAGGACAGTGAGTGGAGAGCACCAGTTCAAACTGTCACAGGACAGAGAGTGGAGAGCACCAGTTCAAACTGTCACAGGACAGAGAGTGGAGAGCACCAGTTCAAACTGTCACAGGAGAGAGAGTGGAGAGCACCAGTTCAAACTGTCACAGGAGAGAGAGTGGAGAGCACCATTTCAAACTGTCACAGGACAGAGCGTG
Source organism: Pristiophorus japonicus (assembly GCF_044704955.1). Classification (NCBI taxonomy): domain Eukaryota; kingdom Metazoa; phylum Chordata; class Chondrichthyes; family Pristiophoridae; genus Pristiophorus; species Pristiophorus japonicus. The sequence continues at coordinate 53,622,395 of NC_091995.1, forward strand.
GAGAGCACCAGTTCCAACTGTCACAGGACAGAGAGTGGAGAGCACCAGTTCAAACTGTCACAGGACAGAGAGTGGAGAGCACCAGTTCCAACTGTCACAGGACAGAGAGTGGAGAGCTCCAGTTCAAACTGTCACAGGACAGAGAGTGGAGAGCACCAGTTCAAACTGTCACAGGACAGAGAGTGGAGAGCACCAGTTCCAACTGTCACAGGACAGAGAGTGGAGAGCATCAGTTCAAACTGTCACAGGACAGAGAGTGGAGAGCACCAGTTCCAACTGTCACCGGACGGGAGAGTGGAGAGCACCAGTTCAAACTGTCACAGGACAAAGATTGGAGAGCACAAGTTCCAACTGTCACAGGACAGAGAGTGGAGAGCACCAGTTCCAACTGTCACAGGACAGAGAGTGGGGAGCACCAGTTCCCACTGTCACAGGACGGGAGAGTGGAGAGCACCAGTTCAAACTGTTACAGGAGAGAGAGTGGAGAGCACCAGTTCAAACTGTCACAGGACAGTGAGTGGAGAGCACCAGTTCCAACTGTCACAGGACAGAGACTGGAGAGCACCAGTTCAAACTGTCACAGGACAGAGAGTGGAGAGCACCAGTTCAAACTGTCACAGGAGAGAGAGTGGAGAGCACCAGTTCAAACTGTCACAGGAGAGAGAGTGGAGAGCACCAGTTCAAACTGTCACAGGACAGAGCGTGGAGAGCACCAGTTCCAACTGTCACAGGACGGGAGAGTGGAGAGCACCAGTTCAAACTGTCACAGGACAGAGAGTGGAGAGCACCAGTTCCAACTGTCACAGGACAGAGAGTGGAGAGCACCAGTTCCAACTGTCACAGGACAGAGAGTGGAGAGCACCAGTTCAAACTGTCACAGGACAGAGAGTGGAGAGCACCAGTTCCAACTGTCACAGGACAGAGAGTGGAGAGCACCAGTTCAAACTGTCACAGGACAGAGAGTGGAGAGCACCAGTTCAAACTGTCACAGGACAGAGAGTGGAGAGCACCAGTTCAAACTGTCACAGGACAGAGAGTGGAGAGCACCAGTTCAAACTGTCACAGGACAGAGAGTGGACAGCACCAGTTCAAACTGTCACAGGACAGAGAGTGGACAGCACCAGTTCAAACTGTCACAGGACAGAGAGTGGAGTGCACCAGTTCAAACTGTCACAGGACAGTGAGTGGAGAGCACCAGTTCCAACTGTCACAGGACAGAGAGTGGAGATCACCAGTTCAAACTGTCAGAGGACAGAGAGTGGAGAGCACCAGTTCAAACTGTCACAGGACAGTGAGTGGAGAGCACCAGTTCAAACTGTCACAGGACAGAGAGTGGAGAGCACCAGTTCAAACTGTCACAGGAGAGAGAGTGGAGAGCACCAGTTCCAACTGTCACAGGACAGAGAGTGGAGAGCACCAGTTCAAACTGTCACAGGATGGGAGAGTGGAGAGCACCAGTTCAAACTGTCACAGGACAGAGAGTGGAGAGCACCAGTTCCAACTGTCACAGGACAGAGAGTGGAGAGCACCAGTTCAAACTGTCACAGGACAGAGAGTGGAGAGCACCAGTTCAAACTGTCACAGGACAGAGCGTGGAGAGCACCAGTTCCAACTGTCACAGGACAGAGAGTGGAGAGCATCAGTTTCAACTGTCACAGGACAGAGAGTGGAGAGCACAAGTTCCAACTGTCACAGGACGGGAGAGTGGAGAGCACCAGTACACACTGTCACAGGACAGAGAGTGGGGAGCACCAGTTCCAACTGTCACAGGACAGAGAGTGGAGAGCACCAGTTCAAACTGTCACAGGACAGAGAGTGGAGAGCACCAGTTCCAACTCTCACAGGACAGAGAGTGGAGAGCACCAGTTCAAACTGTCACAGGACAGAGAGTGGAGAGCACCAGTTCAAACTGTCACAGGACAGAGAGTGGAGAGCACCAGTTCGAACTGTCACAGGACAGAGAGTGGAGAGCACCAGTTCAAACTGTCACAGGACAGAGAGTGGAGAGCACCAGTTCAAACTGTCACAGGACAGAGAGTGGACAGCACCAGTTCAAACTGTCAGAGGACAGAGAGTGGAGAGCACCAGTTCAAACTGTCACAGGACAGTGAGTGGAGAGCACCAGTTCAAACTGTCACAGGACAGAGAGTGGAGAGCACCAGTTCAAACTGTCACAGGACAGAGAGTGGAGAGCACCAGTTCAAACTGTCACAGGAGAGAGAGTGGAGAGCACCAGTTCAAACTGTCACAGGAGAGAGAGTGGAGAGCACCATTTCAAACTGTCACAGGACAGAGCGTGGAGAGCACCAGTTCCAACTGTCACAGGATGGGAGAGTGGAGAGCACCAGTTCAAACTGTCACAGGACAGAGAGTGGAGAGCACCAGTTCCAACTGTCACAGGACAGAGAGTGGAGAGCTCCAGTTCAAACTGTCACAGGACAGAGAGTGGAGAGCACCAGTTCCAACTGTCACAGGACAGAGAGTGGAGAGCACCAGTTCCAACTGTCACAGGACAGAGAGTGGAGAGCATCAGTTTCAACTGTCACAGGACAGAGAGTGGAGAGCACCAGTTCCAACTGTCACAGAACAGAGAGTGGAGAGCACCAGTTCAAACTGTCACAGGACAGAGAGTGGAGAGCACCAGTTCCAACTGTCACAGGACAGAGAGTGGAGAGCACCAGTTCAAACTGTCACAGGACAGAGAGTGGAGAGCACCAGTTCAAACTTTCACAGGACAGTGAGTGGAGAGCACCAGTTCCAACTGTCACAGGACAGAGAGTGGAGAGCACCAGTTCAAACTGTCACAGGACAGAGAGTGGAGAGCACCAGTTCAAACTGTCACAGGACGGGAGAGTGGAGAGCACCAGTTCACACTGTCACAGGACAGAGAGTGGAGAGCACCAGTTCCAACTGTCACAGGACGGGAGAGTGGAGAGCACCAGTTCACACTGTCACAGGACAGAGAGTGGGGAGCACCAGTTCCAACTGTCACAGGACAGAGACTGGAGAGCACCAGTTCAAACTGTCACAGGACAGAGAGTGGAGAGCACCAGTTCCAACTGTCACAGGACAGAGAGTGGAGAGCACCAGTTCCAACTGTCACAGGACAGAGAGTGGAGTGCACCAGTTCAAACTGTCACAGGACAGAGAGTGGAGAGCACCAGTTCAAACTGTCACAGGACAGAGAGTGGAGAGCACCAGTTCAAACTGTCACAGGACAGAGCGTGGAGAGCACCAGTTCCAACTGTCACAGGACGGGAGAGTGGAGAGCACCAGTTCAAACTGTCACAGGACAGAGAGTGGAGAGCACCAGTTCCAACTGTCACAGGAGAGAGAGTGGAGAGCACCAGTTCAAACTATCACAGGACAGAGAGTGGAGAGCACCAGTTCAAACTGTCACAGGACAGAGAGTGGAGAGCACCAGTTCAAACTGTCACAGGACAGAGAGTGGAGAGCACCAGTTCCAACTGTCACAGGACAGAGAGTGGGGAGCACCAGTTCCCACTGTCACAGGACGGGAGAGTGGAGAGCACCAGTTCAAACTGTCACAGGACAGAGAGTGGAGAGCACCAGTTCAAACTGTCACAGGACAGTGAGTGGAGAGCACCAGTTCCAACTGTCACAGGACAGAGAATGGAGAGCACCAGTTCAAACTGTCACAGGACAGAGAGTGGAGAGCACCAGTTCAAACTGTCACAGGACGGGAGAGTGGAGAGCACCAGTTCAAACTGTCACAGGACAGAGAGTGGAGAGCACCAGTTCCAACTGTCACAGGACAGAGAGTGGAGAGCACCAGTTCAAACTGTCACAGGACAGAGAGTGGAGAGCACCAGTTCAAACTGTCACAGGACAGAGAGTGGAGAGCACCAGTTCCAACTGTCACAGGACAGAGAGTGGAGAGCACCAGTTCAAACTGTCACAGGACAGAGAGTGGAGAGCACCAGTTCAAACTGTCACAGGACAGTGAGTGGAGAGCACCAGTTCAAACTGTCACAGGACAGAGAGTGGAGATCACCAGTTCAAACTGTCAGAGGACAGAGAGTGGAGAGCACCAGTTCAAACTGTCACAGGACAGTGAGTGGAGAGCACCAGTTCAAACTGTCACAGGACAGAGAGTGGAGAGCACCAGTTCAAACTGTCACAGGACAGAGAGTGGAGAGCACCAGTTCAAACTGTCACAGGAGAGAGAGTGGAGAGCACCAGTTCAAACTGTCACAGGAGAGAGAGTGGAGAGCACCAGTTCAAACTGTCACAGGAGAGAGAGTGGAGAGCACCAGTTCAAACTGTCACAGGACAGAGCGTGGAGAGCACCAGTTCCAACTGTCACAGGACGGGAGAGTGGAGAGCACCAGTTCCAACTGTCACAGGACAGAGAGTGGAGAGCACCAGTTCCAACTGTCACAGGACAGAGAGTGGAGAGCACCAGTTCCAACTGTCACAGGATAGAGAGTGGAGAGCATCAGTTTCAACTGTCACAGGAGAGAGAGTGGAGAGCACCAGTTCCAACTGTCACAGGACAGAGAGTGGAGAGCACCAGTTCAAACTGTCACAGGACAGAGAGTGGAGAGCACCAGTTCCAACTGTCACAGGACAGAGAGTGGAGAGCACCAGTTCAAACTGTCACAGAACAGTGAGTGGAGAGCACCAGTTCCAACTGTCACAGGACGGGAGAGTGGAGAGCACCAGTTCACACTGTCACAGGACAGAGAGTGGAGAGCACCAGTTCCAACTGTCACAGGACAGAGAGTGGAGAGCACCAGTTCAAACTGTCACAGGACAGAGAGTGGAGAGCACCAGTTCAAACTGTCACAGGACAGAGAGTGGAGAGCACCAGTTCAAACTGTCACAGGACAGAGAGTGGAGAGCACCAGTTCCAACTGTCACAGGACAGAGAGTGGAGAGCACCAGTTCAAACTGTCACAGGACAGTGAGTGGAGTGCACCAGTTCCAACTGTCACAGGACGGGAGAGTGGAGAGCACCAGTTCACACTGTCACAGGACAGAGAGTGGGGAGCACCAGTTCCAACTGTCACAGGACAGAGAGTGGAGAGCACCAGTTCAAACTGTCACAGGACAGAGAGTGGAGAGCACCAGTTCCAACTGTCACAGGACAGAGAGTGGAGAGCACCAGTTCCAACTGTCACAGGACAGAGAGTGGAGAGCACCAGTTCAAACTGTCACAGGACAGTGAGTGGAGAGCACCAGTTCAAACTGTCACAGGACAGAGAGTGGAGAGCACCAGTTCAAACTGTCACAGGACAGAGAGTGGAGAGCACCAGTTCAAACTGTCACAGGAGAGAGAGTGGAGAGCACCAGTTCAAACTGTCACAGGAGAGAGAGTGGAGAGCACCAGTTCAAACTGTCACAGGACAGAGCGTGGAGAGCACCAGTTCCAACTGTCACAGGATGGGAGAGTGGAGAGCACCAGTTCAAACTGTCACAGGACAGAGAGTGGAGAGCACCAGTTCCAACTGTCACAGGACAGAGAGTGGAGAGCTCCAGTTCAAACTGTCACAGGACAGAGAGTGGAGAGCACCAGTTCCAACTGTCACAGGACAGAGAGTGGAGAGCACCAGTTCCAACTGTCACAGGACAGAGAGTGGAGAGCATCAGTTTCAACTGTCACAGGACAGAGAGTGGAGAGCACCAGTTCCAACTGTCACAGGACAGAGAGTGGAGAGCACCAGTTCAAACTGTCACAGGACAGAGAGTGGAGAGCACCAGTTCCAACTGTCACAGGACAGAGAGTGGAGAGCACCAGTTCAAACTGTCACAGGACAGAGAGTGGAGAGCACCAGTTCCAACTGTCACAGGACAGAGACTGGAGAGCACCAGTTCCAACTGTCACAGGACAGAGAGTGGAGAGCACCAGTTCCAACTGTCACAGGACAGAGAGTGGAGAGCACCAGTTCCAACTGTCACAGGACAGAGAGTGGAGTGCACCAGTTCAAACTGTCACAGGACAGAGAGTGGAGAGCACCAGTTCAAACTGTCACAGGACAGAGAGTGGAGAGCACCAGTTCAAACTGTCACAGGACAGAGCGTGGAGAGCACCAGTTCCAACTGTCACAGGACGGGAGAGTGGAGAGCACCAGTTCAAACTGTCACAGGACAGAGAGTGGAGAGCACCAGTTCCAACTGTCACAGGAGAGAGAGTGGAGAGCACCAGTTCAAACTATCACAGGACAGAGAGTGGAGAGCACCAGTTCAAACTGTCACAGGACAGAGAGTGGAGAGCACCAGTTCAAACTGTCACAGGACAGAGAGTGGAGAGCACCAGTTCCAACTGTCACAGGACAGAGAGTGGGGAGCACCAGTTCCCACTGTCACAGGACGGGAGAGTGGAGAGCACCAGTTCAAACTGTCACAGGACAGAGAGTGGAGAGCACCAGTTCAAACTGTCACAGGACAGTGAGTGGAGAGCACCAGTTCCAACTGTCACAGGACAGAGAATGGAGAGCACCAGTTCAAACTGTCACAGGACAGAGAGTGGAGAGCACCAGTTCAAACTGTCACAGGACGGGAGAGTGGAGAGCACCAGTTCAAACTGTCACAGGACAGAGAGTGGAGAGCACCAGTTCCAACTGTCACAGGACAGAGAGTGGAGAGCACCAGTTCAAACTGTCACAGGACAGAGAGTGGAGAGCACCAGTTCAAACTGTCACAGGACAGAGAGTGGAGAGCACCAGTTCCAACTGTCACAGGACGGGAGAGTGGAGAGCACCAGTTCAAACTGTCACAGGACAGAGAGTGGAGAGCACCAGTTCAAACTGTCACAGGACAGTGAGTGGAGAGCACCAGTTCAAACTGTCACAGGACAGAGAGTGGAGATCACCAGTTCAAACTGTCAGAGGACAGAGAGTGGAGAGCACCAGTTCAAACTGTCACAGGACAGTGAGTGGAGAGCACCAGTTCAAACTGTCACAGGACAGAGAGTGGAGAGCACCAGTTCAAACTGTCACAGGACAGAGAGTGGAGAGCACCAGTTCAAACTGTCACAGGAGAGAGAGTGGAGAGCACCAGTTCAAACTGTCACAGGAGAGAGAGTGGAGAGCACCAGTTCAAACTGTCACAGGAGAGAGAGTGGAGAGCACCAGTTCAAACTGTCACAGGACAGAGCGTGGAGAGCACCAGTTCCAACTGTCACAGGACGGGAGAGTGGAGAGCACCAGTTCAAACTGTCACAGGACAGAGAGTGGAGAGCACCAGTTCAAACTGTCACAGGACAGAGAGTGGAGAGCACCAGTTCCAACTGTCACAGGACAGAGAGTGGAGAGCACCAGTTCCAACTGTCACAGGACAGAGAGTGGAGAGCATCAGTTTCAACTGTCACAGGAGAGAGAGTGGAGAGCACCAGTTCCAACTGTCACAGGACAGAGAGTGGAGAGCACCAGTTCAAACTGTCACAGGACAGAGAGTGGAGAGCACCAGTTCCAACTGTCACAGGACAGAGAGTGGAGAGCACCAGTTCAAACTGTCACAGAACAGTGAGTGGAGAGCACCAGTTCCAACTGTCACAGGACGTGAGAGTGGAGAGCACCAGTTCACACTGTCACAGGACAGAGAGTGGAGAGCACCAGTTCCAACTGTCACAGGACAGAGAGTGGAGAGCACCAGTTCAAACTGTCACAGGACAGAGAGTGGAGAGCACCAGTTCAAACTGTCACAGGACAGAGAGTGGGGAGCACCAGTTCCAACTGTCACAGGACAGAGAGTGGAGAGCACCAGTTCCAACTGTCACAGGACAGAGAGTGGAGAGCACCAGTTCAAACTGTCACAGGACAGTGAGTGGAGTGCACCAGTTCCAACTGTCACAGGACAGAGAGTGGAGAGCACCAGTTCAAACTGTCACAGGACAGAGAGTGGAGAGCACCAGTTCAAACTGTCACAGGACAGAGAGTGGAGAGCACCAGTTCAAACTGTCACAGGACAGAGAGTGGAGAGCACCAGTTCAAACTGTCACAGGACAGAGAGTGGACAGCACCAGTTCAAACTGTCAGAGGACAGAGAGTGGAGAGCACCAGTTCAAACTGTCACAGGACAGTGAGTGGAGAGCACCAGTTCAAACTGTCACAGGACAGAGAGTGGAGAGCACCAGTTCAAACTGTCACAGGACAGAGAGTGGAGAGCACCAGTTCAAACTGTCACAGGAGAGAGAGTGGAGAGCACCAGTTCAAACTGTCACAGGAGAGAGAGTGGAGAGCACCATTTCAAACTGTCACAGGACAGAGCGTGGAGAGCACCAGTTCCAACTGTCACAGGATGGGAGAGTGGAGAGCACCAGTTCAAACTGTCACAGGACAGAGAGTGGAGAGCACCAGTTCCAACTGTCACAGGACAGAGAGTGGAGAGCTCCAGTTCAAACTGTCACAGGACAGAGAGTGGAGAGCACCAGTTCAAACTGTCACAGGACAGAGAGTGGAGAGCACCAGTTCCAACTGTCACAGGACAGAGAGTGGAGAGCATCAGTTCAAACTGTCACAGGACAGAGAGTGGAGAGCACCAGTTCCAACTGTCACCGGACGGGAGAGTGGAGAGCACCAGTTCAAACTGTCACAGGACAAAGATTGGAGAGCACCAGTTCCAACTGTCACAGGACAGAGAGTGGAGAGCACCAGTTCCAACTGTCACAGGACAGAGAGTGGGGAGCACCAGTTCCCACTGTCACAGGACGGGAGAGTGGAGAGCACCAGTTCAAACTGTCACAGGAGAGAGAGTGGAGAGCACCAGTTCAAACTGTCACAGGACAGTGAGTGGAGAGCACCAGTTCCAACTGTCACAGGACAGAGACTGGAGAGCACCAGTTCAAACTGTCACAGGACACAGAGTGGAGAGCACCAGTTCAAACTGTCACAGGAGAGAGAGTGGAGAGCACCAGTTCAAACTGTCACAGGAGAGAGAGTGGAGAGCACCAGTTCAAACTGTCACAGGACAGAGCGTGGAGAGCACCAGTTCCAACTGTCACAGGACGGGAGAGTGGAGAGCACCAGTTCAAACTGTCACAGGACAGAGAGTGGAGAGCACCAGTTCCAACTGTCACAGGACAGAGAGTGGAGAGCACCAGTTCCAACATGTCACAGGACAGAGAGTGGAGAGCACCAGTTCAAACTGTCACAGGACAGAGAGTGGAGAGCACCAGTTCCAACTGTCACAGGACAGAGAGTGGAGAGCACCAGTTCAAACTGTCACAGGACAGAGAGTGGAGAGCACCAGTTCCAACTGTCACAGGACAGAGAGTGGAGAGCACCAGTTCAAACTGTCACAGGACAGAGAGTGGAGAGCACCAGTTCAAACTGTCACAGGACAGAGAGTGGACAGCACCAGTTCAAACTGTCACAGGACAGAGAGTGGAGTGCACCAGTTCAAACTGTCACAGGACAGTGAGTGGAGAGCACCAGTTCCAACTGTCACAGGACAGAGAGTGGAGATCACCAGTTCAAACTGTCAGAGGACAGAGAGTGGAGAGCACCAGTTCAAACTGTCACAGGACAGTGAGTGGAGAGCACCAGTTCAAACTGTCACAGGACAGAGAGTGGAGAGCACCAGTTCAAACTGTCACAGGAGAGAGAGTGGAGAGCACCAGTTCCAACTGTCACAGGACAGAGAGTGGAGAGCACCAGTTCAAACTGTCACAGGATGGGAGAGTGGAGAGCACCAGTTCAAACTGTCACAGGACAGAGAGTGGAGAGCACCAGTTCCAACTGTCACAGGACAGAGAGTGGAGAGCTCCAGTTCAAACTGTCACAGGACAGAGAGTGGAGAGCACCAGTTCCAACTGTCACAGGACAGAGACTGGAGAGCACCAGTTCAAACTGTCACAGGACAGAGAGTGGAGAGCACCAGTTCAAACTGTCACAGGAGAGAGAGTGGAGAGCACCAGTTCAAACTGTCACAGGAGAGAGAGTGGAGAGCACCAGTTCAAACTGTCACAGGACAGAGCGTGGAGAGCACCAGTTCCAACTGTCACAGGACGGGAGAGTGGAGAGCACCAGTTCAAACTGTCACAGGACAGAGAGTGGAGAGCACCAGTTCCAACTGTCACAGGACAGAGAGTGGAGAGCACCAGTTCCAACTGTCACAGGACAGAGAGTGGAGAGCACCAGTTCAAACTGTCACAGGACAGAGAGTGGAGAGCACCAGTTCCAACTGTCACAGGACAGAGAGTGGAGAGCACCAGTTCAAACTGTCACAGGACAGAGAGTGGAGAGCACCAGTTCAAACTGTCACAGGACAGAGAGTGGAGAGCACCAGTTCAAACTGTCACAGGACAGAGAGTGGAGAGCACCAGTTCAAACTTTCACAGGACAGAGAGTGGACAGCACCAGTTCAAACTGTCACAGGACAGAGAGTGGACAGCACCAGTTCAAACTGTCACAGGACAGAGAGTGGAGTGCACCAGTTCAAACTGTCACAGGACAGTGAGTGGAGAGCACCAGTTCCAACTGTCACAGGACAGAGAGTGGAGATCACCAGTTCAAACTGTCAGAGGACAGAGAGTGGAGAGCACCAGTTCAAACTGTCACAGGACAGTGAGTGGAGAGCACCAGTTCAAACTGTCACAGGACAGAGAGTGGAGAGCACCAGTTCAAACTGTCACAGGAGAGAGAGTGGAGAGCACCAGTTCCAACTGTCACAGGACAGAGAGTGGAGAGCACCAGTTCAAACTGTCACAGGATGGGAGAGTGGAGAGCACCAGTTCAAACTGTCACAGGACAGAGAGTGGAGAGCACCAGTTCCAACTGTCACAGGACAGAGAGTGGAGAGCACCAGTTCAAACTGTCACAGGACAGAGAGTGGAGAGCACCAGTTCAAACTGTCACAGGACAGAGCGTGGAGAGCACCAGTTCCAACTGTCACAGGACAGAGAGTGGAGAGCATCAGTTTCAACTGTCACAGGACAGAGAGTGGAGAGCACAAGTTCCAACTGTCACAGGACGGGAGAGTGGAGAGCACCAGTTCACACTGTCACAGGACAGAGAGTGGGGAGCACCAGTTCCAACTGTCACAGGACAGAGAGTGGAGAGCACCAGTTCAAACTGTCACAGGACAGAGAGTGGAGAGCACCAGTTCCAACTCTCACAGGACAGAGAGTGGAGAGCACCAGTTCAAACTGTCACAGGACAGAGAGTGGAGAGCACCAGTTCAAACTGTCACAGGACAGAGAGTGGAGAGCACCAGTTCGAACTGTCACAGGACAGAGAGTGGAGAGCACCAGTTCAAACTGTCACAGGACAGAGAGTGGAGAGCACCAGTTCAAACTGTCACACGACAGAGAGTGGACAGCACCAGTTCAAACTGTCAGAGGACAGAGAGTGGAGAGCACCAGTTCAAACTGTCACAGGACAGTGAGTGGAGAGCACCAGTTCAAACTGTCACAGGACAGAGAGTGGAGAGCACCAGTTCAAACTGTCACAGGACAGAGAGTGGAGAGCACCAGTTCAAACTGTCACAGGAGAGAGAGTGGAGAGCACCAGTTCAAACTGTCACAGGAGAGAGAGTGGAGAGCACCATTTCAAACTGTCACAGGACAGAGCGTGGAGAGCACCAGTTCCAACTGTCACAGGATGGGAGAGTGGAGAGCACCAGTTCAAACTGTCACAGGACAGAGAGTGGAGAGCACCAGTTCCAACTGTCACAGGACAGAGAGTGGAGAGCTCCAGTTCAAACTGTCACAGGACAGAGAGTGGAGAGCACCAGTTCCAACTGTCACAGGACAGAGAGTGGAGAGCACCAGTTCCAACTGTCACAGGACAGAGAGTGGAGAGCATCAGTTTCAACTGTCACAGGACAGAGAGTGGAGAGCACCAGTTCCAACTGTCACAGAACAGAGAGTGGAGAGCACCAGTTCAAACTGTCACAGGACAGAGAGTGGAGAGCACCAGTTCCAACTGTCACAGGACAGAGAGTGGAGAGCACCAGTTCAAACTGTCACAGGACAGAGAGTGGAGAGCACCAGTTCAAACTTTCACAGGACAGTGAGTGGAGAGCACCAGTTCCAACTGTCACAGGACAGAGAGTGGAGAGCACCAGTTCAAACTGTCACAGGACAGAGAGTGGAGAGCACCAGTTCAAACTGTCACAGGACGGGAGAGTGGAGAGCACCAGTTCACACTGTCACAGGACAGAGAGTGGAGAGCACCAGTTCCAACTGTCACAGGACGGGAGAGTGGAGAGCACCAGTTCACACTGTCACAGGACAGAGAGTGGGGAGCACCAGTTCCAACTGTCACAGGACAGAGACTGGAGAGCACCAGTTCAAACTGTCACAGGACAGAGAGTGGAGAGCACCAGTTCCAACTGTCACAGGACAGAGAGTGGAGAGCACCAGTTCCAACTGTCACAGGACAGAGAGTGGAGTGCACCAGTTCAAACTGTCACAGGACAGAGAGTGGAGAGCACCAGTTCAAACTGTCACAGGACAGAGAGTGGAGAGCACCAGTTCAAACTGTCACAGGACAGAGCGTGGAGAGCACCAGTTCCAACTGTCACAGGACGGGAGAGTGGAGAGCACCAGTTCAAACTGTCACAGGACAGAGAGTGGAGAGCACCAGTTCCAACTGTCACAGGAGAGAGAGTGGAGAGCACCAGTTCAAACTATCACAGGACAGAGAGTGGAGAGCACCAGTTCAAACTGTCACAGGACAGAGAGTGGAGAGCACCAGTTCAAACTGTCACAGGACAGAGAGTGGAGAGCACCAGTTCCAACTGTCACAGGACAGAGAGTGGGGAGCACCAGTTCCCACTGTCACAGGACGGGAGAGTGGAGAGCACCAGTTCAAACTGTCACAGGACAGAGAGTGGAGAGCACCAGTTCAAACTGTCACAGGACAGTGAGTGGAGAGCACCAGTTCCAACTGTCACAGGACAGAGAATGGAGAGCACCAGTTCAAACTGTCACAGGACAGAGAGTGGAGAGCACCAGTTCAAACTGTCACAGGACGGGAGAGTGGAGAGCACCAGTTCAAACTGTCACAGGACAGAGAGTGGAGAGCACCAGTTCCAACTGTCACAGGACAGAGAGTGGAGAGCACCAGTTCAAACTGTCACAGGACAGAGAGTGGAGAGCACCAGTTCAAACTGTCACAGGACAGAGAGTGGAGAGCACCAGTTCCAACTGTCACAGGACAGAGAGTGGAGAGCACCAGTTCAAACTGTCACAGGACAGAGAGTGGAGAGCACCAGTTCAAACTGTCACAGGACAGTGAGTGGAGAGCACCAGTTCAAACTGTCACAGGACAGAGAGTGGAGATCACCAGTTCAAACTGTCAGAGGACAGAGAGTGGAGAGCACCAGTTCAAACTGTCACAGGACAGTGAGTGGAGAGCACCAGTTCAAACTGTCACAGGACAGAGAGTGGAGAGCACCAGTTCAAACTGTCACAGGACAGAGAGTGGAGAGCACCAGTTCAAACTGTCACAGGAGAGAGAGTGGAGAGCACCAGTTCAAACTGTCACAGGAGAGAGAGTGGAGAGCACCAGTTCAAACTGTCACAGGAGAGAGAGTGGAGAGCACCAGTTCAAACTGTCACAGGACAGAGCGTGGAGAGCACCAGTTCCAACTGTCACAGGACGGGAGAGTGGAGAGCACCAGTTCCAACTGTCACAGGACAGAGAGTGGAGAGCACCAGTTCCAACTGTCACAGGACAGAGAGTGGAGAGCACCAGTTCCAACTGTCACAGGATAGAGAGTGGAGAGCATCAGTTTCAACTGTCACAGGAGAGAGAGTGGAGAGCACCAGTTCCAACTGTCACAGGACAGAGAGTGGAGAGCACCAGTTCAAACTGTCACAGGACAGAGAGTGGAGAGCACCAGTTCCAACTGTCACAGGACAGAGAGTGGAGAGCACCAGTTCAAACTGTCACAGAACAGTGAGTGGAGAGCACCAGTTCCAACTGTCACAGGACGGGAGAGTGGAGAGCACCAGTTCACACTGTCACAGGACAGAGAGTGGAGAGCACCAGTTCCAACTGTCACAGGACAGAGAGTGGAGAGCACCAGTTCAAACTGTCACAGGACAGAGAGTGGAGAGCACCAGTTCAAACTGTCACAGGACAGAGAGTGGAGAGCACCAGTTCAAACTGTCACAGGACAGAGAGTGGAGAGCACCAGTTCCAACTGTCACAGGACAGAGAGTGGAGAGCACCAGTTCAAACTGTCACAGGACAGTGAGTGGAGTGCACCAGTTCCAACTGTCACAGGACGGGAGAGTGGAGAGCACCAGTTCACACTGTCACAGGACAGAGAGTGGGGAGCACCAGTTCCAACTGTCACAGGACAGAGAGTGGAGAGCACCAGTTCAAACTGTCACAGGACAGAGAGTGGAGAGCACCAGTTCCAACTGTCACAGGACAGAGAGTGGAGAGCACCAGTTCCAACTGTCACAGGACAGAGAGTGGAGAGCACCAGTTCAAACTGTCACAGGACAGTGAGTGGAGAGCACCAGTTCAAACTGTCACAGGACAGAGAGTGGAGAGCACCAGTTCAAACTGTCACAGGACAGAGAGTGGAGAGCACCAGTTCAAACTGTCACAGGAGAGAGAGTGGAGAGCACCAGTTCAAACTGTCACAGGAGAGAGAGTGGAGAGCACCAGTTCAAACTGTCACAGGACAGAGCGTGGAGAGCACCAGTTCCAACTGTCACAGGATGGGAGAGTGGAGAGCACCAGTTCAAACTGTCACAGGACAGAGAGTGGAGAGCACCAGTTCCAACTGTCACAGGACAGAGAGTGGAGAGCTCCAGTTCAAACTGTCACAGGACAGAGAGTGGAGAGCACCAGTTCCAACTGTCACAGGACAGAGAGTGGAGAGCACCAGTTCCAACTGTCACAGGACAGAGAGTGGAGAGCATCAGTTTCAACTGTCACAGGACAGAGAGTGGAGAGCACCAGTTCCAACTGTCACAGGACAGAGAGTGGAGAGCACCAGTTCAAACTGTCACAGGACAGAGAGTGGAGAGCACCAGTTCCAACTGTCACAGGACAGAGAGTGGAGAGCACCAGTTCAAACTGTCACAGGACAGAGAGTGGAGAGCACCAGTTCCAACTGTCACAGGACAGAGACTGGAGAGCACCAGTTCCAACTGTCACAGGACAGAGAGTGGAGAGCACCAGTTCCAACTGTCACAGGACAGAGAGTGGAGAGCACCAGTTCCAACTGTCACAGGACAGAGAGTGGAGTGCACCAGTTCAAACTGTCACAGGACAGAGAGTGGAGAGCACCAGTTCAAACTGTCACAGGACAGAGAGTGGAGAGCACCAGTTCAAACTGTCACAGGACAGAGCGTGGAGAGCACCAGTTCCAACTGTCACAGGACGGGAGAGTGGAGAGCACCAGTTCAAACTGTCACAGGACAGAGAGTGGAGAGCACCAGTTCCAACTGTCACAGGAGAGAGAGTGGAGAGCACCAGTTCAAACTATCACAGGACAGAGAGTGGAGAGCACCAGTTCAAACTGTCACAGGACAGAGAGTGGAGAGCACCAGTTCAAACTGTCACAGGACAGAGAGTGGAGAGCACCAGTTCCAACTGTCACAGGACAGAGAGTGGGGAGCACCAGTTCCCACTGTCACAGGACGGGAGAGTGGAGAGCACCAGTTCAAACTGTCACAGGACAGAGAGTGGAGAGCACCAGTTCAAACTGTCACAGGACAGTGAGTGGAGAGCACCAGTTCCAACTGTCACAGGACAGAGAATGGAGAGCACCAGTTCAAACTGTCACAGGACAGAGAGTGGAGAGCACCAGTTCAAACTGTCACAGGACGGGAGAGTGGAGAGCACCAGTTCAAACTGTCACAGGACAGAGAGTGGAGAGCACCAGTTCCAACTGTCACAGGACAGAGAGTGGAGAGCACCAGTTCAAACTGTCACAGGACAGAGAGTGGAGAGCACCAGTTCAAACTGTCACAGGACAGAGAGTGGAGAGCACCAGTTCCAACTGTCACAGGACGGGAGAGTGGAGAGCACCAGTTCAAACTGTCACAGGACAGAGAGTGGAGAGCACCAGTTCAAACTGTCACAGGACAGTGAGTGGAGAGCACCAGTTCAAACTGTCACAGGACAGAGAGTGGAGATCACCAGTTCAAACTGTCAGAGGACAGAGAGTGGAGAGCACCAGTTCAAACTGTCACAGGACAGTGAGTGGAGAGCACCAGTTCAAACTGTCACAGGACAGAGAGTGGAGAGCACCAGTTCAAACTGTCACAGGACAGAGAGTGGAGAGCACCAGTTCAAACTGTCACAGGAGAGAGAGTGGAGAGCACCAGTTCAAACTGTCACAGGAGAGAGAGTGGAGAGCACCAGTTCAAACTGTCACAGGAGAGAGAGTGGAGAGCACCAGTTCAAACTGTCACAGGACAGAGCGTGGAGAGCACCAGTTCCAACTGTCACAGGACGGGAGAGTGGAGAGCACCAGTTCAAACTGTCACAGGACAGAGAGTGGAGAGCACCAGTTCAAACTGTCACAGGACAGAGAGTGGAGAGCACCAGTTCCAACTGTCACAGGACAGAGAGTGGAGAGCACCAGTTCCAACTGTCACAGGACAGAGAGTGGAGAGCATCAGTTTCAACTGTCACAGGAGAGAGAGTGGAGAGCACCAGTTCCAACTGTCACAGGACAGAGAGTGGAGAGCACCAGTTCAAACTGTCACAGGACAGAGAGTGGAGAGCACCAGTTCCAACTGTCACAGGACAGAGAGTGGAGAGCACCAGTTCAAACTGTCACAGAACAGTGAGTGGAGAGCACCAGTTCCAACTGTCACAGGACGTGAGAGTGGAGAGCACCAGTTCACACTGTCACAGGACAGAGAGTGGAGAGCACCAGTTCCAACTGTCACAGGACAGAGAGTGGAGAGCACCAGTTCAAACTGTCACAGGACAGAGAGTGGAGAGCACCAGTTCAAACTGTCACAGGACAGAGAGTGGGGAGCACCAGTTCCAACTGTCACAGGACAGAGAGTGGAGAGCACCAGTTCCAACTGTCACAGGACAGAGAGTGGAGAGCACCAGTTCAAACTGTCACAGGACAGTGAGTGGAGTGCACCAGTTCCAACTGTCACAGGACAGAGAGTGGAGAGCACCAGTTCAAACTGTCACAGGACAGAGAGTGGAGAGCACCAGTTCAAACTGTCACAGGACAGAGAGTGGAGAGCACCAGTTCAAACTGTCACAGGACAGAGAGTGGAGAGCACCAGTTCAAACTGTCACAGGACAGAGAGTGGACAGCACCAGTTCAAACTGTCAGAGGACAGAGAGTGGAGAGCACCAGTTCAAACTGTCACAGGACAGTGAGTGGAGAGCACCAGTTCAAACTGTCACAGGACAGAGAGTGGAGAGCACCAGTTCAAACTGTCACAGGACAGAGAGTGGAGAGCACCAGTTCAAACTGTCACAGGAGAGAGAGTGGAGAGCACCAGTTCAAACTGTCACAGGAGAGAGAGTGGAGAGCACCATTTCAAACTGTCACAGGACAGAGCGTGGAGAGCACCAGTTCCAACTGTCACAGGATGGGAGAGTGGAGAGCACCAGTTCAAACTGTCACAGGACAGAGAGTGGAGAGCACCAGTTCCAACTGTCACAGGACAGAGAGTGGAGAGCTCCAGTTCAAACTGTCACAGGACAGAGAGTGGAGAGCACCAGTTCAAACTGTCACAGGACAGAGAGTGGAGAGCACCAGTTCCAACTGTCACAGGACAGAGAGTGGAGAGCATCAGTTCAAACTGTCACAGGACAGAGAGTGGAGAGCACCAGTTCCAACTGTCACCGGACGGGAGAGTGGAGAGCACCAGTTCAAACTGTCACAGGACAAAGATTGGAGAGCACCAGTTCCAACTGTCACAGGACAGAGAGTGGAGAGCACCAGTTCCAACTGTCACAGGACAGAGAGTGGGGAGCACCAGTTCCCACTGTCACAGGACGGGAGAGTGGAGAGCACCAGTTCAAACTGTCACAGGAGAGAGAGTGGAGAGCACCAGTTCAAACTGTCACAGGACAGTGAGTGGAGAGCACCAGTTCCAACTGTCACAGGACAGAGACTGGAGAGCACCAGTTCAAACTGTCACAGGACACAGAGTGGAGAGCACCAGTTCAAACTGTCACAGGAGAGAGAGTGGAGAGCACCAGTTCAAACTGTCACAGGAGAGAGAGTGGAGAGCACCAGTTCAAACTGTCACAGGACAGAGCGTGGAGAGCACCAGTTCCAACTGTCACAGGACGGGAGAGTGGAGAGCACCAGTTCAAACTGTCACAGGACAGAGAGTGGAGAGCACCAGTTCCAACTGTCACAGGACAGAGAGTGGAGAGCACCAGTTCCAACATGTCACAGGACAGAGAGTGGAGAGCACCAGTTCAAACTGTCACAGGACAGAGAGTGGAGAGCACCAGTTCCAACTGTCACAGGACAGAGAGTGGAGAGCACCAGTTCAAACTGTCACAGGACAGAGAGTGGAGAGCACCAGTTCCAACTGTCACAGGACAGAGAGTGGAGAGCACCAGTTCAAACTGTCACAGGACAGAGAGTGGAGAGCACCAGTTCAAACTGTCACAGGACAGAGAGTGGACAGCACCAGTTCAAACTGTCACAGGACAGAGAGTGGAGTGCACCAGTTCAAACTGTCACAGGACAGTGAGTGGAGAGCACCAGTTCCAACTGTCACAGGACAGAGAGTGGAGATCACCAGTTCAAACTGTCAGAGGACAGAGAGTGGAGAGCACCAGTTCAAACTGTCACAGGACAGTGAGTGGAGAGCACCAGTTCAAACTGTCACAGGACAGAGAGTGGAGAGCACCAGTTCAAACTGTCACAGGAGAGAGAGTGGAGAGCACCAGTTCCAACTGTCACAGGACAGAGAGTGGAGAGCACCAGTTCAAACTGTCACAGGATGGGAGAGTGGAGAGCACCAGTTCAAACTGTCACAGGACAGAGAGTGGAGAGCACCAGTTCCAACTGTCACAGGACAGAGAGTGGAGAGCACCAGTTCAAACTGTCACAGGACAGAGAGTGGAGAGCACCAGTTCAAACTGTCACAGGACAGAGCGTGGAGAGCACCAGTTCCAACTGTCACAGGACAGAGAGTGGAGAGCATCAGTTTCAACTGTCACAGGACAGAGAGTGGAGAGCACCAGTTCCAACTGTCACAGGACAGAGAGTGGAGAGCACCAGTTCAAACTGTCACAGGACAGAGATTGGAGAGCACCAGTTCCAACTGTCACAGGACAGAGAGTGGAGAGCACAAGTTCCAACTGTCACAGGACGGGAGAGTGGAGAGCACCAGTTCACACTGTCACAGGACAGAGAGTGGGGAGCACCAGTTCCAACGGTCACAGGACAGAGAGTGGAGAGCACCAGTTTAAACTGTCACAGGACAGAGAGTGGAGAGCACCAGTTCCAACTCTCACAGGACAGAGAGTGGAGAGCACCAGTTCAAACTGTCACAGGACAGAGAGTGGAGAGCACCAGTTCAAACTGTCACAGGACAGAGAGTGGAGAGCACCAGTTCGAACTGTCACAGGACAGAGAGTGGAGAGCACCAGTTCAAACTGTCACAGGACAGAGAGTGGAGAGCACCAGTTCAAACTGTCACAGGACAGAGAGTGGAGAGCACCAGTTCCAACTGTCACAGGACAGAGAGTGGAGAGCACCAGTTCAAACTGTCACAGGACAGTGAGTGGAGTGCACCAGTTCCAACTGTCACAGGACGGGAGAGTGGAGAGCACCAGTTCACACTGTCACAGGACAGAGAGTGGGGAGCACCAGTTCCAACTGTCACAGGACAGAGAGTGGAGAGCACCAGTTCAAACTGTCACAGGACAGAGAGTGGAGAGCACCAGTTCCAACTGTCACAGGACAGAGAGTGGAGAGCACCAGTTCCAACTGTCACAGGACAGAGAGTGGAGAGCACCAGTTCAAACTGTCACAGGACAGTGAGTGGAGAGCACCAGTTCAAACTGTCACAGGACAGAGAGTGGAGAGCACCAGTTCAAACTGTCACAGGACAGAGAGTGGAGAGCACCAGTTCAAACTGTCACAGGAGAGAGAGTGGAGAGCACCAGTTCAAACTGTCACAGGAGAGAGAGTGGAGAGCACCAGTTCAAACTGTCACAGGACAGAGCGTGGAGAGCACCAGTTCCAACTGTCACAGGATGGGAGAGTGGAGAGCACCAGTTCAAACTGTCACAGGACAGAGAGTGGAGAGCACCAGTTCCAACTGTCACAGGACAGAGAGTGGAGAGCTCCAGTTCAAACTGTCACAGGACAGAGAGTGGAGAGCACCAGTTCCAACTGTCACAGGACAGAGAGTGGAGAGCACCAGTTCCAACTGTCACAGGACAGAGAGTGGAGAGCATCAGTTTCAACTGTCACAGGACAGAGAGTGGAGAGCACCAGTTCCAACTGTCACAGGACAGAGAGTGGAGAGCACCAGTTCAAACTGTCACAGGACAGAGAGTGGAGAGCACCAGTTCCAACTGTCACAGGACAGAGAGTGGAGAGCACCAGTTCAAACTGTCACAGGACAGAGAGTGGAGAGCACCAGTTCAAACTTTCACAGGACAGTGAGTGGAGAGCACCAGTTCCAACTGTCACAGGACGGGAGAGTGGAGAGCACCAGTTCACACTGTCACAGGACAGAGAGTGGGGAGCACCAGTTCCAACTGTCACAGGACAGAGACTGGAGAGCACCAGTTCAAACTGTCACAGGACAGAGAGTGGAGAGCACCAGTTCCAACTGTCACAGGACAGAGAGTGGAGAGCACCAGTTCCAACTGTCACAGGACAGAGAGTGGAGAGCATCAGTTCAAACTGTCACAGGACAGAGAGTGGAGAGCACCAGTTCCAACTGTCACCGGACGGGAGAGTGGAGAGCACCAGTTCAAACTGTCACAGGACAAAGATTGGAGAGCACCAGTTCCAACTGTCACAGGACAGAGAGTGGAGAGCACCAGTTCCAACTGTCACAGGACAGAGAGTGGGGAGCACCAGTTCCCACTGTCACAGGACGGGAGAGTGGAGAGCACCAGTTCAAACTGTCACAGGAGAGAGAGTGGAGAGCACCAGTTCAAACTGTCACAGGACAGTGAGTGGAGAGCACCAGTTCCAACTGTCACAGGACAGAGACTGGAGAGCACCAGTTCAAACTGTCACAGGACAGAGAGTGGAGAGCACCAGTTCAAACTGTCACAGGAGAGAGAGTGGAGAGCACCAGTTCAAACTGTCACAGGAGAGAGAGTGGAGAGCACCAGTTCAAACTGTCACAGGACAGAGCGTGGAGAGCACCAGTTCCAACTGTCACAGGACGGGAGAGTGGAGAGCACCAGTTCAAACTGTCACAGGACAGAGAGTGGAGAGCACCAGTTCCAACTGTCACAGGACAGAGAGTGGAGAGCACCAGTTCCAACTGTCACAGGACAGAGAGTGGAGAGCACCAGTTCAAACTGTCACAGGACAGAGAGTGGAGAGCACCAGTTCCAACTGTCACAGGACAGAGAGTGGAGAGCACCAGTTCAAACTGTCACAGGACAGAGAGTGGAGAGCACCAGTTCAAACTGTCACAGGACAGAGAGTGGAGAGCACCAGTTCAAACTGTCACAGGACAGAGAGTGGAGAGCACCAGTTCAAACTGTCACAGGACAGAGAGTGGACAGCACCAGTTCAAACTGTCACAGGACAGAGAGTGGAGTGCACCAGTTCAAACTGTCACAGGACAGTGAGTGGAGAGCACCAGTTCCAACTGTCACAGGACAGAGAGTGGAGATCACCAGTTCAAACTGTCAGAGGACAGAGAGTGGAGAGCACCAGTTCAAACTGTCACAGGACAGTGAGTGGAGAGCACCAGTTCAAACTGTCACAGGACAGAGAGTGGAGAGCACCAGTTCAAACTGTCACAGGAGAGAGAGTGGAGAGCACCAGTTCCAACTGTCACAGGACAGAGAGTGGAGAGCACCAGTTCAAACTGTCACAGGATGGGAGAGTGGAGAGCACCAGTTCAAACTGTCACAGGACAGAGAGTGGAGAGCACCAGTTCCAACTGTCACAGGACAGAGAGTGGAGAGCACCAGTTCAAACTGTCACAGGACAGAGAGTGGAGAGCACCAGTTCAAACTGTCACAGGACAGAGATTGGAGAGCACCAGTTCCAACTGTCACAGGACAGAGAGTGGAGAGCACAAGTTCCAACTGTCACAGGACGGGAGAGTGGAGAGCACCAGTTCACACTGTCACAGGACAGAGAGTGGGGAGCACCAGTTCCAACTGTCACAGGACAGAGAGTGGAGAGCACCAGTTTAAACTGTCACAGGACAGAGAGTGGAGAGCACCAGTTCCAACTCTCACAGGACAGAGAGTGGAGAGCACCAGTTCAAACTGTCACAGGACAGAGAGTGGAGAGCACCAGTTCAAACTGTCACAGGACAGAGAGTGGAGAGCACCAGTTCGAACTGTCACAGGACAGAGAGTGGAGAGCACCAGTTCAAACTGTCACAGGACAGAGAGTGGAGAGCACCAGTTCAAACTGTCACAGGACAGAGAGTGGAGAGCACCAGTTCCAACAGTCACAGGACAGAGAGTGGAGAGCACCAGTTCAAACTGTCACAGGACAGTGAGTGGAGTGCACCAGTTCCAACTGTCACAGGACGGGAGAGTGGAGAGCACCAGTTCACACTGTCACAGGACAGAGAGTGGGGAGCACCAGTTCCAACTGTCACAGGACAGAGAGTGGAGAGCACCAGTTCAAACTGTCACAGGACAGAGAGTGGAGAGCACCAGTTCCAACTGTCACAGGACAGAGAGTGGAGAGCACCAGTTCCAACTGTCACAGGACAGAGAGTGGAGAGCACCAGTTCAAACTGTCACAGGACAGTGAGTGGAGAGCACCAGTTCAAACTGTCACAGGACAGAGAGTGGAGAGCACCAGTTCAAACTGTCACAGGACAGAGAGTGGAGAGCACCAGTTCAAACTGTCACAGGAGAGAGAGTGGAGAGCACCAGTTCAAACTGTCACAGGAGAGAGAGTGGAGAGCACCAGTTCAAACTGTCACAGGACAGAGCGTGGAGAGCACCAGTTCCAACTGTCACAGGATGGGAGAGTGGAGAGCACCAGTTCAAACTGTCACAGGACAGAGAGTGGAGAGCACCAGTTCCAACTGTCACAGGACAGAGAGTGGAGAGCTCCAGTTCAAACTGTCACAGGACAGAGAGTGGAGAGCACCAGTTCCAACTGTCACAGGACAGAGATTGGAGAGCACCAGTTCAAACTGTCACAGGACAGAGAGTGGAGAGCACCAGTTCCAACTGTCACAGGACAGAGAGTGGAGAGCACCAGTTCAAACTGTCACAGGACAGAGAGTGGAGAGCACCAGTTCAAACTTTCACAGGACAGTGAGTGGAGAGCACCAGTTCCAACTGTCACAGGACGGGAGAGTGGAGAGCACCAGTTCACACTGTCACAGGACAGAGAGTGGGGAGCACCAGTTCCAACTGTCACAGGACAGAGACTGGAGAGCACCAGTTCAAACTGTCACAGGACAGAGAGTGGAGAGCACCAGTTCCAACTGTCACAGGACAGAGAGTGGAGAGCACCAGTTCCAACTGTCACAGGACAGAGAGTGGAGTGCACCAGTTCAAACTGTCACAGGACAGAGAGTGGAGAGCACCAGTTCAAACTGTCACAGGACAGAGAGTGGAGAGCACCAGTTCAAACTGTCACAGGACAGAGCGTGGAGAGCACCAGTTCCAACTGTCACAGGACGGGAGAGTGGAGAGCACCAGTTCAAACTGTCACAGGACAGAGAGTGGAGAGCACCAGTTCCAACTGTCACAGGAGAGAGAGTGGAGAGCACCAGTTCAAACTATCACAGGACAGAGAGTGGAGAGCACCAGTTCAAACTGTCACAGGACAGAGAGTGGAGAGCACCAGTTCAAACTGTCACAGGACAGAGAGTGGAGAGCACCAGTTCCAACTGTCACAGGACAGAGAGTGGGGAGCACCAGTTCCCACTGTCACAGGACGGGAGAGTGGAGAGCACCAGTTCAAACTGTCACAGGACAGAGAGTGGAGAGCACCAGTTCAAACTGTCACAGGACAGTGAGTGGAGAGCACCAGTTCCAACTGTCACAGGACAGAGAATGGAGAGCACCAGTTCAAACTGTCACAGGACAGAGAGTGGAGAGCACCAGTTCAAACTGTCACAGGACGGGAGAGTGGAGAGCACCAGTTCAAACTGTCACAGGACAGAGAGTGGAGAGCACCAGTTCCAACTGTCACAGGACAGAGAGTGGAGAGCACCAGTTCCAACTGTCACAGGACAGAGAGTGGAGAGCACCAGTTCCAACTGTCACAGGACAGAGAGTGGAGAGCACCAGTTCAAACTGTCACAGGACAGTGAGTGGAGAGCACCAGTTCAAACTGTCACAGGACAGAGAGTGGAGAGCACCAGTTCAAACTGTCACAGGACAGAGAGTGGAGAGCACCAGTTCAAACTGTCACAGGAGAGAGAGTGGAGAGCACCAGTTCAAACTGTCACAGGAGAGAGAGTGGAGAGCACCAGTTCAAACTGTCACAGGACAGAGCGTGGAGAGCACCAGTTCCAACTGTCACAGGATGGGAGAGTGGAGAGCACCAGTTCAAACTGTCACAGGACAGAGAGTGGAGAGCACCAGTTCCAACTGTCACAGGACAGAGAGTGGAGAGCTCCAGTTCAAACTGTCACAGGACAGAGAGTGGAGAGCACCAGTTCCAACTGTCACAGGACAGAGAGTGGAGAGCACCAGTTCCAACTGTCACAGGACAGAGAGTGGAGAGCATCAGTTTCAACTGTCACAGGACAGAGAGTGGAGAGCACCAGTTCCAACTGTCACAGGACAGAGAGTGGAGAGCACCAGTTCAAACTGTCACAGGACAGAGAGTGGAGAGCACCAGTTCCAACTGTCACAGGACAGAGAGTGGAGAGCACCAGTTCAAACTGTCACAGGACAGAGAGTGGAGAGCACCAGTTCAAACTTTCACAGGACAGTGAGTGGAGAGCACCAGTTCCAACTGTCACAGGACGGGAGAGTGGAGAGCACCAGTTCACACTGTCACAGGACAGAGAGTGGGGAGCACCAGTTCCAACTGTCACAGGACAGAGACTGGAGAGCACCAGTTCAAACTGTCACAGGACAGAGAGTGGAGAGCACCAGTTCCAACTGTCACAGGACAGAGAGTGGAGAGCACCAGTTCCAACTGTCACAGGACAGAGAGTGGAGAGCATCAGTTCAAACTGTCACAGGACAGAGAGTGGAGAGCACCAGTTCCAACTGT
Source organism: Pristiophorus japonicus (assembly GCF_044704955.1). Taxonomy (NCBI): domain Eukaryota; kingdom Metazoa; phylum Chordata; class Chondrichthyes; family Pristiophoridae; genus Pristiophorus; species Pristiophorus japonicus. The sequence goes on from NC_091995.1 coordinate 53,647,682, forward strand.
CACCGGACGGGAGAGTGGAGAGCACCAGTTCAAACTGTCACAGGACAAAGATTGGAGAGCACCAGTTCCAACTGTCACAGGACAGAGAGTGGAGAGCACCAGTTCCAACTGTCACAGGACAGAGAGTGGGGAGCACCAGTTCCCACTGTCACAGGACGGGAGAGTGGAGAGCACCAGTTCAAACTGTCACAGGAGAGAGAGTGGAGAGCACCAGTTCAAACTGTCACAGGACAGTGAGTGGAGAGCACCAGTTCCAACTGTCACAGGACAGAGACTGGAGAGCACCAGTTCAAACTGTCACAGGACAGAGAGTGGAGAGCACCAGTTCAAACTGTCACAGGAGAGAGAGTGGAGAGCACCAGTTCAAACTGTCACAGGAGAGAGAGTGGAGAGCACCAGTTCAAACTGTCACAGGACAGAGCGTGGAGAGCACCAGTTCCAACTGTCACAGGACGGGAGAGTGGAGAGCACCAGTTCAAACTGTCACAGGACAGAGAGTGGAGAGCACCAGTTCCAACTGTCACAGGACAGAGAGTGGAGAGCACCAGTTCCAACTGTCACAGGACAGAGAGTGGAGAGCACCAGTTCAAACTGTCACAGGACAGAGAGTGGAGAGCACCAGTTCCAACTGTCACAGGACAGAGAGTGGAGAGCACCAGTTCAAACTGTCACAGGACAGAGAGTGGAGAGCACCAGTTCAAACTGTCACAGGACAGAGAGTGGAGAGCACCAGTTCAAACTGTCACAGGACAGAGAGTGGAGAGCACCAGTTCAAACTGTCACAGGACAGAGAGTGGACAGCACCAGTTCAAACTGTCACAGGACAGAGAGTGGAGTGCACCAGTTCAAACTGTCACAGGACAGTGAGTGGAGAGCACCAGTTCCAACTGTCACAGGACAGAGAGTGGAGATCACCAGTTCAAACTGTCAGAGGACAGAGAGTGGAGAGCACCAGTTCAAACTGTCACAGGACAGTGAGTGGAGAGCACCAGTTCAAACTGTCACAGGACAGAGAGTGGAGAGCACCAGTTCAAACTGTCACAGGAGAGAGAGTGGAGAGCACCAGTTCCAACTGTCACAGGACAGAGAGTGGAGAGCACCAGTTCAAACTGTCACAGGATGGGAGAGTGGAGAGCACCAGTTCAAACTGTCACAGGACAGAGAGTGGAGAGCACCAGTTCCAACTGTCACAGGACAGAGAGTGGAGAGCACCAGTTCAAACTGTCACAGGACAGAGAGTGGAGAGCACCAGTTCAAACTGTCACAGGACAGAGCGTGGAGAGCACCAGTTCCAACTGTCACAGGACAGAGAGTGGAGAGCATCAGTTTCAACTGTCACAGGACAGAGAGTGGAGAGCACCAGTTCCAACTGTCACAGGACAGAGAGTGGAGAGCACCAGTTCAAACTGTCACAGGACAGAGATTGGAGAGCACCAGTTCCAACTGTCACAGGACAGAGAGTGGAGAGCACAAGTTCCAACTGTCACAGGACGGGAGAGTGGAGAGCACCAGTTCACACTGTCACAGGACAGAGAGTGGGGAGCACCAGTTCCAACTGTCACAGGACAGAGAGTGGAGAGCACCAGTTTAAACTGTCACAGGACAGAGAGTGGAGAGCACCAGTTCCAACTCTCACAGGACAGAGAGTGGAGAGCACCAGTTCAAACTGTCACAGGACAGAGAGTGGAGAGCACCAGTTCAAACTGTCACAGGACAGAGAGTGGAGAGCACCAGTTCGAACTGTCACAGGACAGAGAGTGGAGAGCACCAGTTCAAACTGTCACAGGACAGAGAGTGGAGAGCACCAGTTCAAACTGTCACAGGACAGAGAGTGGAGAGCACCAGTTCCAACTGTCACAGGACAGAGAGTGGAGAGCACCAGTTCAAACTGTCACAGGACAGTGAGTGGAGTGCACCAGTTCCAACTGTCACAGGACGGGAGAGTGGAGAGCACCAGTTCACACCGTCACAGGACAGAGAGTGGGGAGCACCAGTTCCAACTGTCACAGGACAGAGAGTGGAGAGCACCAGTTCAAACTGTCACAGGACAGAGAGTGGAGAGCACCAGTTCCAACTGTCACAGGACAGAGAGTGGAGAGCACCAGTTCCAACTGTCACAGGACAGAGAGTGGAGAGCACCAGTTCAAACTGTCACAGGACAGTGAGTGGAGAGCACCAGTTCAAACTGTCACAGGACAGAGAGTGGAGAGCACCAGTTCAAACTGTCACAGGACAGAGAGTGGAGAGCACCAGTTCAAACTGTCACAGGAGAGAGAGTGGAGAGCACCAGTTCAAACTGTCACAGGAGAGAGAGTGGAGAGCACCAGTTCAAACTGTCACAGGACAGAGCGTGGAGAGCACCAGTTCCAACTGTCACAGGATGGGAGAGTGGAGAGCACCAGTTCAAACTGTCACAGGACAGAGAGTGGAGAGCACCAGTTCCAACTGTCACAGGACAGAGAGTGGAGAGCTCCAGTTCAAACTGTCACAGGACAGAGAGTGGAGAGCACCAGTTCCAACTGTCACAGGACAGAGATTGGAGAGCACCAGTTCAAACTGTCACAGGACAGAGAGTGGAGAGCACCAGTTCCAACTGTCACAGGACAGAGAGTGGAGAGCACCAGTTCAAACTGTCACAGGACAGAGAGTGGAGAGCACCAGTTCAAACTTTCACAGGACAGTGAGTGGAGAGCACCAGTTCCAACTGTCACAGGACGGGAGAGTGGAGAGCACCAGTTCACACTGTCACAGGACAGAGAGTGGGGAGCACCAGTTCCAACTGTCACAGGACAGAGACTGGAGAGCACCAGTTCAAACTGTCACAGGACAGAGAGTGGAGAGCACCAGTTCCAACTGTCACAGGACAGAGAGTGGAGAGCACCAGTTCCAACTGTCACAGGACAGAGAGTGGAGTGCACCAGTTCAAACTGTCACAGGACAGAGAGTGGAGAGCACCAGTTCAAACTGTCACAGGACAGAGAGTGGAGAGCACCAGTTCAAACTGTCACAGGACAGAGCGTGGAGAGCACCAGTTCCAACTGTCACAGGACGGGAGAGTGGAGAGCACCAGTTCAAACTGTCACAGGACAGAGAGTGGAGAGCACCAGTTCCAACTGTCACAGGAGAGAGAGTGGAGAGCACCAGTTCAAACTATCACAGGACAGAGAGTGGAGAGCACCAGTTCAAACTGTCACAGGACAGAGAGTGGAGAGCACCAGTTCAAACTGTCACAGGACAGAGAGTGGAGAGCACCAGTTCCAACTGTCACAGGACAGAGAGTGGGGAGCACCAGTTCCCACTGTCACAGGACGGGAGAGTGGAGAGCACCAGTTCAAACTGTCACAGGACAGAGAGTGGAGAGCACCAGTTCAAACTGTCACAGGACAGTGAGTGGAGAGCACCAGTTCCAACTGTCACAGGACAGAGAATGGAGAGCACCAGTTCAAACTGTCACAGGACAGAGAGTGGAGAGCACCAGTTCAAACTGTCACAGGACGGGAGAGTGGAGAGCACCAGTTCAAACTGTCACAGGACAGAGAGTGGAGAGCACCAGTTCCAACTGTCACAGGACAGAGAGTGGAGAGCACCAGTTCAAACTGTCACAGGACAGAGAGTGGAGAGCACCAGTTCAAACTGTCACAGGACAGAGAGTGGAGAGCACCAGTTCCAACTGTCACAGGACGGGAGAGTGGAGAGCACCAGTTCAAACTGTCACAGGACAGAGAGTGGAGAGCACCAGTTCAAACTGTCACAGGACAGTGAGTGGAGAGCACCAGTTCAAACTGTCACAGGACAGAGAGTGGAGATCACCAGTTCAAACTGTCAGAGGACAGAGAGTGGAGAGCACCAGTTCAAACTGTCACAGGACAGTGAGTGGAGAGCACCAGTTCAAACTGTCACAGGACAGAGAGTGGAGAGCACCAGTTCAAACTGTCACAGGACAGAGAGTGGAGAGCACCAGTTCAAACTGTCACAGGAGAAAGAGTGGAGAGCACCAGTTCAAACTGTCACAGGAGAGAGAGTGGAGAGCACCAGTTCAAACTATCACAGGAGAGAGAGTGGAGAGCACCAGTTCAAACTGTCACAGGACAGAGCGTGGAGAGCACCAGTTCCAAATGTCACAGGACGGGAGAGTGGAGAGCACCAGTTCAAACTGTCACAGGACAGAGAGTGGAGAGCACCAGTTCAAACTGTCACAGGACAGAGAGTGGAGAGCACCAGTTCCAACTGTCACAGGACAGAGAGTGGAGAGCACCAGTTCCAACTGTCACAGGACAGAGAGTGGAGAGCATCAGTTTCAACTGTCACAGGAGAGAGAGTGGAGAGCACCAGTTCCAACTGTCACAGGACAGAGAGTGGAGAGCACCAGTTCAAACTGTCACAGGACAGAGAGTGGAGAGCACCAGTTCCAACTGTCACAGGACAGAGAGTGGAGAGCACCAGTTCAAACTGTCACAGAACAGTGAGTGGAGAGCACCAGTTCCAACTGTCACAGGACGGGAGAGTGGAGAGCACCAGTTCACACTGTCACAGGACAGAGAGTGGAGAGCACCAGTTCCAACTGTCACAGGACAGAGAGTGGAGAGCACCAGTTCAAACTGTCACAGGACAGAGAGTGGAGAGCACCAGTTCAAACTGTCACAGGACAGAGAGTGGAGAGCACTAGTTCAAACTGTCACAGGACAGAGAGTGGAGAGCACCAGTTCCAACTGTCACAGGACAGAGAGTGGAGAGCACCAGTTCAAACTGTCACAGGACAGTGAGTGGAGTGCACCAGTTCCAACTGTCACAGGACGGGAGAGTGGAGAGCACCAGTTCACACTGTCACAGGACAGAGAGTGGGGAGCACCAGTTCCAACTGTCACAGGACAGAGAGTGGAGAGCACCAGTTCAAACTGTCACAGGACAGAGAGTGGAGAGCACCAGTTCCAACTGTCACAGGACAGAGAGTGGAGAGCACCAGTTCCAACTGTCACAGGACAGAGAGTGGAGAGCACCAGTTCAAACTGTCACAGGACAGAGAGTGGAGAGCACCAGTTCAAACTGTCACAGGACAGAGAGTGGAGAGCACCAGTTCCAACTGTCACAGGACAGAGAGTGGAGAGCACCAGTTCAAACTGTCACAGGACAGAGAATGGAGAGCACCAGTTCAAACTGTCACAGGACAGAGAGTGGAGAGCACCAGTTCCAACTGTCACAGGACAGAGAGTGGAGAGCACCAGTTCCAACTGTCACAGGACAGAGAGTGGAGAGCACCAGTTCAAACTGTCACAGGACAGAGAGTGGAGAGCACCAGTTCCAACTGTCACAGGACAGAGAGTGGAGAGCACCAGTTCCAACTGTCACAGGACAGAGAGTGGAGAGCACCAGTTCAAACTGTCACAGGACAGAGAGTGGAGAGCACCAGTTCAAACTGTCACAGGACAGAGAGTGGAGAGCACCAGTTCAAACTGTCACAGGACAGTGAGTGGAGAGCACCAGTTCCAACTGTCACAGGACGGGAGAGTGGAGAGCACCAGTTCAAACTGTCACAGGACAGAGAGTGGAGAGCACCAGTTCAAACTGTCACAGGACAGAGAGTGGAGAGCACCAGTTCCAACTGTCACAGGACAGAGAGTGGAGAGCACCAGTTCCAACTGTCACAGGACAGAGAGTGGAGAGCATCAGTTTCAACTGTCACAGGAGAGAGAGTGGAGAGCACCAGTTCCAACTGTCACAGGACAGAGAGTGGAGAGCACTAGTTCAAACTGTCACAGGACAGAGAGTGGAGAGCACCAGTTCCAACTGTCACAGGACAGAGAGTGGAGAGCACCAGTTCAAACTGTCACAGAACAGTGAGTGGAGAGCACCAGTTCCAACTGTCACAGGACGGGAGAGTGGAGAGCACCAGTTCACACTGTCACAGGACAGAGAGTGGAGAGCACCAGTTCCAACTGTCACAGGACAGAGAGTGGAGAGCACCAGTTCAAACTGTCACAGGACAGAGAGTGGAGAGCACCAGTTCAAACTGTCACAGGACAGAGAGTGGAGAGCACTAGTTCAAACTGTCACAGGACAGAGAGTGGAGAGCACCAGTTCCAACTGTCACAGGACAGAGAGTGGAGAGCACCAGTTCAAACTGTCACAGGACAGTGAGTGGAGAGCACCAGTTCCAACTGTCACAGGACGGGAGAGTGGAGAGCACCAGTTCACACTGTCACAGGACAGAGAGTGGGGAGCACCAGTTCCAACTGTCACAGGACAGAGAGTGGAGAGCACCAGTTCAAACTGTCACAGGACAGAGAGTGGAGAGCACCAGTTCCAACTGTCACAGGACAGAGAGTGGAGAGCACCAGTTCCAACTGTCACAGGACAGAGAGTGGAGAGCACCAGTTCAAACTGTCACAGGACAGAGAGTGGAGAGCACCAGTTCAAACTGTCACAGGACAGAGAGTGGAGAGCACCAGTTCCAACTGTCACAGGACAGAGAGTGGAGAGCACCAGTTCAAACTGTCACAGGACAGAGAGTGGAGAGCACCAGTTCAAACTGTCACAGGACAGAGAGTGGAGAGCACCAGTTCCAACTGTCACAGGACAGAGAGTGGATAGCACCAGTTCCAACTGTCACAGGACAGAGAGTGGAGAGCACCAGTTCAAACTGTCACAGGACAGAGAGTGGAGAGCACCAGTTCAAACTGTCACAGGACAGAGAGTGGAGAGCACCAGTTCCAACTGTCACAGGACAGAGAGTGGAGAGCACCAGTTCAAACTGTCACAGGACAGAGAGTGGAGAGCACCAGTTCAAACTGTCACAGGACAAGAGTGGAGAGCACCAGTTCAAACTGTCACAGGAGCATCCAGTCGTGCCCCGGTAACTGCCCCCAAGGGAAGTGGAGTGTGGGAAATTGCACTCCGCTTCCATTGAGGGGTGGTAAGGCCAATTCTGTGGCGGGAGCAGGACTTCCACGCTGGGGGCTGAAATTCCCTGCTCCAGAAGTTTACCGCCCCCATGATGGGAGCCTGTGCGGGGAGGCAGAGGGAAGTTGAGGTGAGATAGGGGCAGGGGATGGAGGGGAGTGTGGTGGAGGTGGGGGGGCGGAGAAACCCAGGGCGGGTGACGGGAGGGGCCACATTGCAGCGAAGGTTTTGGAGGGGGGGGGGAGGGGAAGTGTATTGGAGGGGCGGGCCTGGGGGCTCTGTGCCTCGGTGCGGGGAGTGTTCAGAGTGGGGTGGACGGGTTGACTGCGCAGATGGCGATTGGTGGATGTGGTGTGGTTGGCGTCGCGGGAGCATGGCTCCGGGGTGGCCTGGGCTGGGGGCTCGACATCCGGGGGTGGTCGGCATTTGGGAAGGATTCTGACGGGATGGGGCGTGTTGGGTGCGGGGGGAGTGTTCTCGGTGTTGGGTGGGTCCGGAGCCGGGGGGTGGGCGGTTTGGGGCTGGGATGGGGAGAGACTTCTTCACTCGTGGAGTTGTTGTCCTGTGGGGTTCCCTGCCGCGGAGAGTTGTTGATGCCAGTTCATTGTATGTGATCAGGCGGGAGTTGTATGTGGCCCTTGCGGCTCGGGGGTTCGGGGGTGCGTGGGGGGGGAGGTGCTGGGTGATCAGCCATGATCTTGTTGAATGGCGGTGCAGGCTCGAAGGGCCGAATGGCCGACTCCTGCACCTATTTTCTATGTTTCTATGTTTCTAAGGCGCTTCACAGGAGTATATGCGATAACAAAGTTGAAAGTGGAGGAACTAACTAGATTAATATATAAAACATTACAAATATAGTCATGATTTTACAAAACTCTCTCGATTCAAGAATTGTCCCCATGGATTTTAAACCTGCCAATGTCACACCATTATTTAAGAACGGTAGGAGAGATGAACTAGAAATGATAGGCCTATTAGTCTAACGTCAGTTGTGGGGAAGTTACTTGAATCTGATATTAGGGACTGAGTGACTGAGCACTTGGACAAATATTAACTGATCAGAGAGAGCCAGCATGGATTTGTAAAGGGTAAGTCATGTCGAACGAAGTTAGTTGAATTTTTTGAGGAGATAACTAACATGGTAGATAAAGGAATGTCTGTGAATGTTATTTGTATGGAATTTCAGAAGGTTCAATAAGGTTGCACATAAGATACTGTTAACAAAAATGAGAGGGCATGGAATTTGAGGCAACCTACTAGGTTGGATAGGGAATTGGTTGGGAGGTAGGAGACAGAGAGTAGGGATAATGATTATATTCTCCAATTGACAGGATGTGACTTGTGCTGTCCCCCAGGGATCTGTACTGGGGCCTCAGCTTTTCACTGTATTTATAAATGACTTGGATGAAGGAATAGGGAGCCTTTGTCCAGGTTTATTGACAACACCAAGTTAGGCGACACAGTAAATAGTGTAGATGGGAGCAGAAAGTTGCAACGGGACATTGATAGATTAAGTGAATGGGCAAAACTCTGGGAAAGTGTGAGGTCATCCACTTTGCACACAAGAAAGATCGATCAAAGTATTTTCCAAATGGTGAGAAGCTGGGAACTGTGGATGAACAGAGCGATTTAGGGGTCCAAGTACAGAAATCTAGTGGACAGGTACAAAAATAATTTTAAAAGCTCATTGAATGTTGGCCTTTATCTCGAGGGCTGGAATACAGAGGGGTGGAAGTTACGTTACAGCTGTATAGAGCTCTGGTTAGACCCCATCGAGAGCAATGTGTTCAGTTCTGGGCACCACACCTCAGGAACAATGGGCCCAAGTTTCCACATGATTTGCGCCTGATTTTGAGGAGCAACTGGTGGAGAACGGACTATCTTAGAAATCGCAATTCTCCACATTTTTTTTTCTGCAGTTCTAGTCAGGTAGAACAGTTCTACTTTGGAACAGAATTTTTTCTTCAAAAGGGGGCGTGTCCGGCCATTGACACCTGATTTCAAAGTTTCCACAGTGAAAACGTACTCCAAACTAAAGTAGAATGGAGCAAGTGAAGATTTTTGTAGAACTGAAAAAACCTGTTCTACACATTAAAAAATCAGGCGCAGGTTACAAATTAGGCGTCCAGAACGAGGTGGCGGGGGGGAATGGGAAGTCATTAAATTCTACAATAAATCCTTATTTATACTTCTACAAATATTATACAAATAAATCCAACCTGAATAAACATTTATAAGCAAAGAAAAGATTAAATAAACCATCTTCCTACCTGTGTGAAAGTGCTTCAGCCATCGTTCATTCCTGCGGGGGGGGGGGGGTGGGGAAGGAGACAGCGGTTTGTTGCCGCCGCGGAGGGGAGGGAGGGGAAGGAGACAGCGGTTTGTTGCCGCGGAGGGGAGGGAGGGGAAGGAGACAGTGAGAAGGGTAGTCTCAGTGCTGATGTGCTGATGGCAATGTGCTTTTATTAAAAAATGTTCAAAAATTAAACAGCTACAAAGAACTACAAAAATGGCCGAGTGCCAATGTTTCCTTCACACTGAGCATGCGCGAACGCTCCAACGCGCACGCGCAGCGTTGCCGGCAGGAAATAAACTAATTTAAATAGTACCCGCCCCCTCCCACTTACAAAATCGGCGCGAGTGTAGGCTCCGCCCCCCTGGGCGCCGCGCCAAACAGACAAGGAGCTGCAAAGCGCTCGAGAATAGCGCGTTTTTTTTCTGCCGCCGTTTTAGGCGCGAAAAACGGGCGCCCAGCTCGGAGGGACGCCCGTTTTTTATCCTGTGGAAACTTGGGCCCATGATGTTGACCTTGGAGAGGGTGCAGCACAGATTCACCAGAATGATACCGGAGATAAAATGGTTAAATTAGATGCATAGACTGGGTTTGTATTCCCTTGAATATAGAAGATTAAGTGGTGATCTAAATGAGGAGTTTAAGATCAAGTAGATAGGGAGAAACGGTTTCCTCTGGTGGGGAGTTCAGAACAATGGGGCATAGTCTTAAAATTAGAGCTAGGCTGTTCAGGGGTGATGTCAGGAAACACTTCTTCACACAATGGGGAATGCAAATCTGTAATTCTCTTCCCTAAAAAGCTGTTGAGGCTGGGGGCAATTGAATACTTATTAACTGAGATTGATAGATTTTTGTTAGGCAAGACTATTAAGGGTTACAGAACCAAGGTGGGTAGATACAGATGAGCCATGATCTAACTGAATGTCAGAACAGGCTCGAGGGTCTGAATGACCTACTCCTGTTCCTGTGGAATTGGTGTAAGGGGTGGTTTGCAGGGGGTCAGCTTTCCCTTCTGACCTTATATGAGCGGTTCCGAATCGCTCCCACACCCTTGGTTCTAGACACTGGAATTATGAAGGGACTGTGACAGACTTGGACAGACAATCGGTTTCAAGGTAGGAAACAGGTATGGCTTTATTGTGTTTAAAAAGAAGTAAAAGGCACACCTTTAATAACACACACAGACCAATACACACTGAAGGTAACAACACATTGAATAAAATGTCAAATTACAATCTGTGGGGAAAAGAATACAGCTTAAACTCTAAATAGGGTAAAGAGGAGAATGCAGATACATTTACACAAGTTATTCCAGCCTCCCCCTCCCTCCCAATTCCCCTAACTAACTAAGTTATAGGTCTGAGGGTTCAGGGGCTATGCTCACCAATCCCTTTAGACAGTTGCCGGTGAAACACGGTTTCGGGGTTCGCTGATCTTGGCCTTCGAGTCGAGCCGTACCCCGGACGGAGGAGAGGACTTCGGACTGCGTAGTCTCCGGTTGGGGTGTGTCCGTTGATGCGCTAAGTTGTGTTTCGGATGTATGGGATGAGTACCCACTTTCTTTGGTTTTAGTTAGTCTTTTGAGGTAATTTCTCACCCGTTTGGCGTTCAGAAGTAGATTGTAGAGTGGAAATAAATGTCGATTCTTCGGGTTTTGCTGAGTTGGTTTTGGTTGGTCGTTTCGCTGGTTGTGGTGGCCCGGGTTTGTCAATTTGGTTGCTGACAACCTTCCATTTCGTGGGCCTCGTCTCGGTCGGTTCCTGATGAGTTCTGGTAGTTTCCTTCACTATTCCATTTCTTCACTGTAGAGCAAGCAGGCTGCTTGTGTCTGTCTGAGTTCCTTTCGAGTCTGTGTTCTGCTTCATTCTGTGTTCTGCTAGTTCTGCCACTTCTGTGTTCTGCCACTTCTGTGTTCTGCTAGCCTTTCCTTGTAAAACTGGGGGATAGATATATCCCAACAAAAAGGCTCCGTTATCTCCCATCAAATCTCTTGGGCTCTATTTAAACTGTTCTGTCCATTGATTTTCAAATGTCTCCTTTGTCAGCAGTAACTCGATGAGGGTGTGAGAATGTGCTATCACTGGTTTTGCATTGTTTTAGGATTGTCCAGTTTCTTCACCATGATTTCTATTGTGCTTGATTGGGTAATTCGATTATCTCTTCGAGGGTGAATAGCCTGGGGTCCTTAATGCATGAATTTGGCCCCACCTCCTGTATTTGGTAACTCTTTTCCGCAGCCAAAATGTTGTAGAATCTTAAAATTGATATGCTCCTTCCCATAGATGTTTAGGGGATCTCAAGCTTCTGTAATTTAGGTCCATTTTGAATTCCCTTTTTTATGAGTCCATACACTGGGGGGGGGGGGTTCTCCATGAATGCATCCCCTTTTATCCCCCGCTGGTTTCGTCTGCCCCTTTAAACTCATTTTAAAAGCCCAGAAAGGGATTTTTCTCCTCTGTAGGGGAAAGGTAACTGGAATTTCTGCGAGATATTGGTAAATTCTACATTGGTGAGGTTACCCCTCCCTTTACCCCCCTCACTGGTCCCCATGTGTCACTGTGGGGAGTTTAGTGGGTGTGAGAGAATCTCCAGTTCTTGGAGCCTGGAGATTGGGGGAGCGGGGAGGGTGATTGGGGCCGGGGTCGGGTCCATAGAGACTAGTGGTTAGGGGTCTCAGGGCCAGGGTGGGAGGGACAATGGGGACAGACAGCCTGGAGATCGGGGGCTGTGGCTGGGAATCCTGCAGGGTGGAGGTCAGGGGTCTCGTGGCCAGGAAGGGTGGGAGATCGTGGTCGTAGCCGGGGAACCTGGAGGACGCGAGTTGGGCGGAGGTCGGGGGTTGCTTGTTCTTAGGGCCGAGAGGGAGATTGGGTGTCGGGGGTCTCGGGGCTGGGAGAATAATTGGAACGTCCCAAGCCTGAAACATGGGAATGGCCCACAGTAAAGACCAGAGTTGTCACATCTCTGTATGTAACAGGGTTCACAATTATAGCTCCTTACTCTTGTCCATAGAAACATATGAAGCAGGAAACCCACAGCAAGCATTCCATATCAATGTTAGAAAAGCACATCAAACTGGTGAGATTCTAAGTTTTACAAAATACTGTTGAAATTGCTGCCTATTAATGACAACAGTTACACTATTCTCTGTGTAGTTTACATGTTTAATATTTTCATTAGTTCCCCACAGCCATTTCTGGAGACCGAGCTCAATCACCATCACCCGGAATCCACTGATGATAATGAGGAACTGGAGCTGATTAAATCTGATTCGCAGCTCCAGACAGAGCCATTTGGGAGCGGGTCACAGCCCGGAGCAAGTCCATCTGACCCAGTCGGAGGTCACAGTCCACGTGACCCAGCGGGAGGTCACAAAACCACAACTGCACCAGCACAGAGTTCAGTACAGACAGACACTTCAATTCCTGCAACAACGCTACTGATGCAAATACAGTAAAACCTACTCCAGGCAATGATATTACAGAACTCTTAACTGTCTACGAGGAACAAGAAACAGCACAGAGTTCACTGAGACCCTGCAAACCATATTAAACTACACCCTGGAAATAAACCATGAACAAAGACTCGCCAGGGCCCCGAGAGTTTGGAGGAATTGGCGACAATTGCGAGGTTGTTAATTGTAACACATGAGGCTGACAAGATTTGTTCACAAGGCAAAGCCAGTTCGGAAAACATTGAAAATTGTATCAAAGGGAGGCCATTCTCAAATATAAAATCGGAAAATGTGTCCTTGCAGGGTTTCAAACAACAACAACTTCTATTTATATAGCACTTTAACATAGTAAAACATCCCAAAGCATTTCACATGAGTGTTATGACAAAAAATTTGACAAAAACTGAAGGAACAGTGTCGCTCAAAGCAGCAAGAGGAAAGGCTGTTGATGTAAAATTGGGATCAGAAATTGTGCAGCACATGAGCTATCACTGCAAAGGTGGGAGATTCCCGGAAATATTTCCAGGTAGCTCTGATGCTACATTTGAAGGAGAGAGAGAGTTTTGCTGAGTATTACCGATATATAAACCACACCGTGTCATCCTGAAAAAGATTGCCTTTAAGAACAAGCTCCTCTGCTGTGCTGCCTCGCACTGGATATTCTGCACGGGTTTATCAGGCGGGTGAGGGAAGCTGTTCAGGATACAACACCTCCAAATAATGAGAATTCAGTGACCGGTATTATTTGGGTGTTGAAAGAGAAATTGGGCGATGACAGACAGATTCCACAGGAGAAGGTGGGAACTGTTTCTTTCCAGTCTGAAAAGATTAACCCGCAGAACTTTAATCAAGAAATTGGAAGTTTTATCAATACAAATGATCTGACAGAAAGGGTTAGAGATTGGGGAAAGGATATTGCTGGGAAAATCACTGCTCTCCCCACAGATCCATCCAGGGAATTGTACACAATGTTAAGTGGCTGTGGGGAGCAGTGTACCTTCTGTGGCGTCCTGTGTGACTGTACGCAGAGGAAGTACACACAGCACAGTGCTGAATATCACCGGAGCTCAGGGCTGAACAGATACCATAATACCAACAGACGACATTTCCAGTTGGGAATTACCTTGGGATCAGGTTCAAAAAGATATTGAAGAAAAATACAATGTGAAGATTGGCGAGTTCAAATAACTTGTTAGTTTCAAAGGCATCACTTGATAAATTACCCACCCCCCTCTGAGCACCGCGGGGCCCTGCCAGCCCCCACTCACACTCACACTCCGAGCACCTACCCACAGGGCCCTGACAGTCTTCCCTCTCCCCCTCACACTCCAAGCACCTACCCACAGCGCCCTGCAAGCCTCCCCTCACACTCACATTCCGAGCACCTACCCACAGAGCCCCGACAGTCCTCCCCCTCACACTCACACTCCGAGCATCTACCCACAGGGCCCTGACAGTCCTCCCTCTCCCCCTCACACTCCGAGCACCTACCCACAGGGCCCTGACAGTCCTCCCTCTCCCCCTCACACTCCGAGCATCTACCCACAGGGCCCTGACAGTCCTCCCTCTCCCCCTCACACTCCGAGCACCTACCCACAGGGCCCTGACAGTCCTCCCTCTCCCCCTCACACTCCGAGCACCTACCCACAGGGCCCTGACAGTCCTCCCTCTCCCCCTCACACTCCGAGCATCTACCCACAGGGCCCTGACAGTCCTCCCTCTCCCCCTCACACTCCGAGCACCTACCCACAGAGCCCTGACAGTCCTCCCCCTCACACTCACACTCCGAGCATCTACCCACAGGGCCCTGACAGTCCTCCCTCTCCTCCTCACACTCTGAGCATCTACCCACAGGGCCCTGACAGTCCTCCCTCTCCCCCTCACACTCCGAGCACCTACCCACAGGGCCCTGACAGTCCTCCCTCTCCCCCTCACACTCCAAGCACCTACCCACAGGGCCCTGACAGTCCTCCCCCTCACACTCACAGCACCTACCCACAGGGCCCTGACAGTCCTCTCCTCACACTCACACTCCGAGCACCTACCCACAGGGCCCTTCCAGCCCCCCCTCACACTCACACTCCGAGCACCTACCCACAGGGCCGACAGTCCTCCCCTCACACTCACACTCCGAGCACCTACCCACAGGGCCCTGACAGTCCTCCCCTCACACTCACACTCCAAGCACCTACCCACAGGGCCCTGCCAGTCCTCCCCCTCACACTCACACTCCGAGCACCTACCCACAGGGCCCTGACAGTCCTCCCCCTTCCCCTTACACTCCGAGCACCTACCCACAGGGCCCTGACAGTCCTCCCCTCACACTCACACTCCGAGCACCTACCCACAGGGCCCTGCCAGTCCTCCCCCTCACACTCACACTCCGAGCACCTACCCACAGGGCCCTGACAGTCCTCCCCCTCACACTCACACTCCGAGCACCTACCCACAGGGCCCTGACAGTCCTCCTTCTCTCACTCACACTCCAAGCACCTACCCACAGCACCCTGCCAGTCCTCCCTCTCCCCCTCACACTCCGAGCACCTACCCACAGGGCCCTGCCAGTCCTCCCTCTCCCCCTCACACTCCGAGCACCTCCCCACAGGGCCCTGCCAGTGCTCCCTCTCCCCCTCACACTCCGAGCACCTACCCACAGGGCCCTGCCAGTGCTCCATCTCCCCCTCACACTCCGAGTCCCTCTCCCCCTCACACTCCGAGCACCTCCCCACAGGGCCCTGCTAGTGCTCCCTCTCCCCCTCACACTCCGAGCACCTACCCGCGGGGCTCTGCCGGTGTCAAAACCGGTCGAAGAGCGGCGAGCTGCATCAGCTTCCCTGTTCAATGTAAATACAGAAAATGCTAGAAACACTCAGCAAACCAGACGTCAGCTGTGGAGAGAAACAGAGTTAACGTTTCAGGTCGATGACCCTTCGTCAAAACTGGAAAAAGTTAGAGATGTAACAGATTTTAAGCAATATAGGGGCATGGAAAGGGGGGAGGGGAGGATAGAACAAAAGGGAAGGCCTGTGATAGGGTGGGAGGCAGGAGTGAATAAATGACAAAAGGAGATGGTAACGGAAGAAGTAAAGAAACAAACGATGGGTCCAGTAGAGGTGTAAATGGGAATGGCAGAATGGTCAACCCCTGTTGGATGTTTGACATCGACAGCTCACCTCAGTATCGCAGCGGCCTCTTCGCCATCTGAAGTAAAAGTTGGCCCCATACGGGCAGGAAATTCCTCGTAGCCACTCCTGCTCTGTTCCCGTAACTCTGCCGGAAACCCTGCCCTTCCCGCTAGGTTATAGAGTGGGAGAGGCCGGAGACCTTGCCCTTCCCACTAGGTTATGGAGTGGGAGTGGGAGAGGCCGGAGACCCTGCCCTTCCCGCTAGGTTATGGAGTGGGAGTGGGAGAGGCCGGAGACCCTGCCCTTCCCACTAGGTTATGGAGTGAGAGTGGGAGAAGCTGGAAACACTGCCATTCCCGCTAGGTTAACGAGTGGCAGTGGGAGAGGCCGGAGACCCTGCCCTTCCCGCTAGGTTATGGAGTGGGAGATGCCGGAGACCCTGCCCTTCCCGCTCGGTTATGGAGTGGGAGTGGGAGAGGCCGGAGACCCTGCCCTTCCCGCTAGGTTATGGAGTGGGAATGGCTCCGAGTAATTTAATAGATTTTAACCAGTTTCTCCAACATCGCCCTTTATGCTGGAATGTGCTCCCACTGTTTAGCAGGTGGTGAAAGTCCATTTGCCCCACTGGTTCACACATTGAAAGACACAAATGGGGTCATTTTCACCCTGACCACTTGGCTCTGTGGTTTCTGTAACAGGCATTTGATCAGGGACATCAGTTTCACACCTGGGCGGGAAGGTGAAAATCTCCCCAATAAATATATTAAAGTAAAGATATCCACACAGGTGGTACTTTTGTTTCTCAGTCCTTGATTTCCTATCAGCTTTTCTAGTTAATAATTTAACTTTTTGGATGAATTATTTTCTTTTAGCATGTAATCTTTCTGTAAAGGATTGACCCTATAGCAGCAAAAGGCTGTATACTGATCGTGGGCTGTTTGGAGTTAATACAAACAGCCATACCCAGAGAGCACCAACATCTCAATCATCCAAGAGACAATTGGGGAATAAGGATGTTCCTCCATTTCCTATCACCATAGGATGATAGAATGATTCAGCCCATTGTGCCTGTGCTGGCTCTATGAAAGATCTATCCAATTAGTCCCACTCCCCTGCTCTTTCCCCATAGCCCTGCAGCTTTTCCTCTTCAACTGTTTATCCAATTCCCTTTTGAAAGTTCTGTACGGTGGTGAGGGGGAATAACTGCTCAGGAGCTCTTAGATACAAAGAAATAATGCTGAAAATCCCAAATAATAAAATGTAAATACACACAGGCCCGTCGGGATCTATAAATAGAAACAATAGGGTGTATCTTTGTTTTTGACTTGGGATCTCAATCCGAAACGTTAAACTGTATTTTCTCTGTTTATCAAAAGGAAATCAGTAACTGACTTCAGAAGCATGTAGTAAATTGAACAGGCTTCTAATGCTGTAATACAGAGAGGCTAAACATTACATTAACATTTGTAGTCGCTGGTCCGAGAGTTATGTGTTGTCATTTTATTGTTTCACATGCTTTCTTTAAATAATTAAATAACAGATTACAATTTATGTTGCTTGTGCTCAATGATTGGACAATGTGATTCCTGTCAATGTTACCCTGTCTGTTGAATTTTACAATCAGAACTTAAACCATTACTGTTAAATTTTTATTCTGAAATTCTGATTGCCATAGTTTGGAATTTTAATTCTACAGTGAACAAATGCTTGAATTCTGTTCCATTGCATTTGAATTTAATTTCATTTTATATAAGGTTGTAACAAGTGTTTCTCTATTCCATTAGTCAACTTTACTTTATCCAGTGATTTGTTTTGAAACTGTATAAACTTTGATCAGCTATAACTGCATGTCAATAAAACAAATTATTTAATCCAGCTCGGTGCCATTTTTAATAACTATTGCATATCCAGACAAAGCTGTGTAGAGACTAAGTGACTGGAGGATGGGTGTCTAACCTCATCGAGTAATATTATTTTAGTATAAAGTGCTTGATATGTTTTTACTCTGATACTTTCCTCGTGTTCAGTACCAAAGACAACTCCATTAGTGACCCCCCAATCCCTACAAACCAGAGTGTGACTGTAAATCTATAATATCTGGTAATGTAGCATGGCCCAAATACTGAATAGAGCCCCTTATTATCTCTATCCCTCTTTCCTACTTTAAGATGCGCGTTAAAACCTACTTCTTTAAACAGCTTTTGATCATCTGCCTTAATTTCTTCTGTGGCTCCATGTCAAATTTATCTGTTGTGAAGCACCTTGGGACGGTTTACTATATTAAAGTTGTTATATAAATAAAAGTTATTAATATTTTATCCGGTGGCAGAGAGGGGCTGTGTCACTTTCCATTGCTTTGTGACATCATAAAACTGGAACATGGGGATCCAAAACTAGAGGCCATGAATATAAGAGAGTCACTGATAAATCCAATTGGGAATTCAGGAGAAATCTCTTTACCCAGAGAGTGGTGAGAATATGGAAATCGATACCACAAGGAGTAGTCAAGATGAATAGTACAGATGCATTTCAGACTAGAGTACATGAGGAAGCAGGAACAGAAAGATATGAGGGTGAGATGAAGAGGGGCGGAGGAGGCTTGTGTGGGTCATAAACACCAGCAGAGACCCGTTGGGCCGAATGGCCTGTCTCTGTGTGTAAATTCTATGTCATTCTATATAAAGCCTTTAATCTGGAAAATTCCCAAGGTGTTTCACCGGGAGTAATGAAAGACAAAGGACCTGGGAGCTGATCACATTCCTTTAATTCACTGGGAGCTGATCCCATTCCTTTAATTCACTCTGACCTGATTGCTTTCCTATAATTGTTAACGATTCTTTCCCTCAAATCTGCCGTCATCACCCCTCTCCTCAAAAAACAATCCTCGACCCCACTGTGCTTCCAAGACCACCCCATCTGCAACCTCCCTTTCCTCTCAAGTCCTTGAATGTGCTGTCGGCTTCCAAATCCGTGCCCGTCTTTCTCGTAATTCCCAATCTGGTTTCCGCCCCTGCCACAGTACCGAAACGGGGGGGGGGGGGGGGGGGAATAATAATTATAGACAACTCTCTGACGCTCTGTGCAGTTGAAGCACTTCCTTTGGTGCCTGGCCCAATGTGGATGGTGAAAGAAGGGGTCAATACTGACAGTCGCAGGACTAGAATGTTTCCCAGGAGATCACATGGCTCCGGTTGAGGTGGAGTGTAGCATGTTTCAGTATAAGGGGTGTCGCAGTTGTGTGAGGAGGACTGGTTGGGCTGGGTGCTCTTTGTCTTTCCGTCACTGTTCATTGGTTTATATGTAACCTTCAGGGCTGCTGACCAAGGGCCGTGTGGCTCTTTGTCGGCCGGCGCGGACACAATGGGCCAAAATGGCCACCTTCTGCGCTGTAAATTTCTATGTTTCTTTGTTTTTGGTCTGGTAGATTCGCCAGTGTATTGCGATGGAAGCAATTGATGAAGCCGTTCTACCAGAGTCACAGAGAGGTTTTGAGATTGTGTGGGTGCGCTTAAGAGGTACAGAGAGCATAAGCCACTGTTGCAAATCTCACACCTGAACAGCCTTGGCTCTGGGTGGCTGAGCTGGAGCGGCAGAAGGTGCTGACGGAGTGAAAGTTGTGTCACGAACTTCAAACACAAAAAGGTGCGTGAGTACGGCGGTGTGCCCGGAGATTCGAGGACTGAGTAAAGGTTTTGTCGCAGACCTCACACCTGAACGGTTTCTCCCCAGTGTGCGTACGCTGGTGCACCCTGAGACTCGAGGAATTCATGAAGGCCTTGTTGCAAACCTCACAGCCGAACGGTTTCTCCCCGGTGTGTGCGCGCCGGTGCACCCGCAGGCTGGAAGCGTTCAGGAACGCTTTCTGGCACGTTTCACATCGGAACGGTTTCTCCCCTGTGTGGGTGCGCTGGTGCACCAGGAGGTAGGAGGAGTTGAAGAAAGCTCTGTTGCAAACCTCACACTTGAACGGCTTCTCCCCAGAGTGGGCGAGCTGGTGTTGCTGGAGGTGCACCAACTGGGTGTAAGCTTTGTCGCACACATGACATGCGAACGGTTTCTCCCCCGTGTGGGTGCGCTGGTGCACCCTCAGGCTCGACGACTGCGCAAAGGCTTTGTCGCACGCTTCACACCGGAACGGTTTCTCCCCCGTGTGGGTGCGCTGGTGCACCCGCAGGCTCGACGGGCTCACAAAGGCTTTGCCACAAACCTCGCACCGCAACGCTTTCTCCCCCATCTGCGGGCGCCCCTGGGCGTGCTGATGGCTGCGCTGGTGAATGCGCTGGTGTTTCAAGAGCAACACCGCCTCTGCGAAGGCTTTGCCACAAACCTCACACCCGAACGGTTTCTCCCCGGTGTGGGTGCGTTGGTGCACCAGGAGGGTGGAGGACTTTGCAAAAGCCTTCGCGCACACCTCACACCGGAACGGCTTCTCGCCCGTGTGGGCGCGCCGGTGCTCCACAAGGCAGGATGATCGTGTGAAGGCTCTCTCACAAAGCTCACACCGGAACGGCTTCTCGCCCGTGTGGATGCGCTGGTGTTGCAGGAGAGTCGACGATTGTGTAAAGGACTTCTCGCACACTTCACACCTGAACGGCTTTTCACCCGTGTGGATGCGCAGGTGGTTCACCAGGCCCGATGCCTGTGAAAAGGCCCAGCCACACACATGACACTTGAACGGCTTCTCCCCCATGTCGCTGCCCCGCTGTTACAGCAGGCACAACAACTGCACTAAGGCTTTGTCCAAAACCTCCCAGCTGAAATTCCTCTTGCCTGAATAGCTGCACCAACGAATCAGGAGGTCGTACAACGGTTTGAGACCCTTCTCACGCGCTTCAGTGTTTAACGGCCCCTCCCCTGTGTGGACGTGCCAGTGTTACGAGACTTGATGAAAGATTGAAGCCTTTCGCACAAAATTCACCACAATGGCTTCTCCCTCCGATGTGGACGTACCGACTGTAAAAGTCCCTGCTTTTAGAACCCGAGTAACTGCTAAAGGTTTCTGCACCTGCTGGAATAGGCAATCTGTCAGGGCCGGAACTCTGAAACTTTGGCTTTGAGGGATGTTTGATACTGTTGATCATCATCAGTTCTGGCGTATCAAAGTTCTCCTGACTGAATGGTTTTACTGTGGAGCTGTCACTTGAGTGATGGCCAGGATCGAGCAATGTTGTCTATTCTCCAAGTATTCTCTGTGCAAGGTAAGGTTTAATGCAGTGCATCTTTCTGTAAAACAAGAAAAACAAATTCATGTTTTTCCTCCAGTTCCCAATTTTTCTGATGAAGGTGCTGACACTTTCTGGAGACAGCCCGACATACTGGCCGGAATCTTCCCAGCCCTGTGAGTGCGGGTTTGGAGGAGGGCCCGCTGTCAACATGGCCCTGATTGTGGGCAGACACAGCAGGAGCGGAGAGAGACTGTCGAGGGACGTGATCGGGGCCCAGGGGAGGCGTGAGGTCAGGGCCAGGGGCCCAGAGGCAGCACGGGCCAGCCCACACTGCGATATGTGTGCACACTAGGTCCATGCAGCAGAGCAGGTCTCCAGTCGTCTTGGTTAACCCTTGCCACTGGACCAAGACCTAGCTCTGTCAAGCCTGTGTGGTGGCTGGTGTGCAACGGCCACCCCACGTTAAAAAAATCCACGCACAGGCATCTTCCACCCCTCAGGATGTAGTTCAGATCCTTCATTGAAACACCTGTGAACTCATCCTTTTTTGAGATGGAAGCAAGTCATCCTCGTTTCGAGGGACCGCCTATGATGATGATGATGATTGACAGTGGGTCAGTATCCCGACTCAGTGCAAGTTTCTCAATTGTCAGGTCGCTTCGGATATCAGACCCGACAGCAACGGCGGGCAGGTAATTAGCACCATTAAAAAGTACTTAAATGCTAGTTAAGATGCTTAAAAGCAGGCACTTACAATTATACCAACCTTTTGATTCGGGTTTCATGCCAGGTAAGTGGAGTCGGGTTCTCAGTGACTCTCCGTTACTTTGGCTAGCTGACAGCTGCAGAAGTGGTATAAAAGCTACCATTACACAGCTGTTCACTTTCCAATGTCAGAAGCTGAAGCCTTCAGGTTTTGGAAAAGATCTGTGAGCTGTATGCACTTTGGAAGTGTTTGCAGTGATCTCTCCATTCACTGTCACCTCTTTGGAGCAACCTCTCTCACCATTGACAGATTGCTTCTGTCATCTCAACCTCACCTGCCATCTATTCCAGAAGCATCATAAGAAATAGAAGTAGGAGTAGGCCAAACTAGTCAAACCCCTCATCTCCAGAATCAACCCAGTGAACCTTCTCTGAACTGCCACCAAAGCAAGTATATCCCTCCTTAATTATAGAGACCAAAATTGTACGCAGTACTCCAGGTGTGGCCTCACCAATACCCTGTACAGTTGGAGCAGGACTTCTCTGCTTTTATACGCTATACCCCTTGCAATGAAGGCCAACATTCATTTGTCCTCCTGATTACTTGCTGTACCTGCATACTAACTTTTTGTGTTTCATGCACGAGGACCCCCAGGTACCTCTGTACTGCAGCACTTGGCAATTTTTCTCCATTTAAATTATAATTTGCTTTTTTATTTTTTCTGCCAGAGTGGATAAGAATATAAGAAATAGGAACAGGAGTAAGCCATACGGCTCCTCGAGCCTGCTCCGCCATTCAATAAGATCATGGCTGATCTGATCATGGACTCGGCTCCCCTTATCCCCTTATCGTTTAAGAAACTGTCTATTTCTGTCTTAAAATGTATTTAATGTCCCAGCTTTCACAGCTCTCTGATGCAGCAAATTCCACAGATTTACAACCCTCAGAAAATAAATTTCTCCTCATCTCTGTTTTAAATGGGCTGCCTCTTATTCTAAGATCATGCCCTCTAGTTCTAGTCTCCCCCATCAGTGGAAACATCCTCTCTGCATCCACCTTGTCAAGCCCCCTCATAATCTTATACATTTCGATAATTATACTCCATCGACAAAATTTTTGCCCACTCACTTAGCCTGTCTATATCCCTTTGCAGATTTTTTATGTCCTCACAATTTGCTTTCCCAACCATCTTTGTATCATCAACAAACTTGCATTGATTACACTCGGCCCCTTCATCCAAATCATTAATATTGATTGTAAATAGTTGAGGACCCAGCACCGATCCCAGTGGCACCTGTAGTAGTTACTGTTTGCCAACCGGACAATGACCCATTTATCCCGAATCTCTTTTCTGTTAGTTAGCCAATCCTCTATCCATGCTAACCTCATGAACTTTTATCTCGTGCAGTAACCTTTTATGTGGCACCTTATCGAATGCCTTCTGGAAATCCAAACACACCACATCCACTGGTTCCCCTTTATCCACCCTGCTCGTTACATCCTCAAAGAACTCCAGCAAATTTGTCAAACATGATTTCCCTTTCATAAAACCATGCTGACTCTGCTTGACTGTATTATGATTTTCTAAATGTCCCGCTACTGTTTCCTTAATAATGGACTCCAGCATTTCACCAACAACAGATGTTAGGCTAACCAGTCTATAGTTTCCTGCTTTCTGTCTGCCTCCTTTTTTTTTTAAATAGGGGCGTTACATTTGCGATTTTCCAATCTGCTGGGACCTCCCCAGAATCCAAGGAATTTTGGTAGATTACAACCATTGCATCCACTATCTCTGCAGCCACTTCTTTTAAGACCCTAGGATGTAAGCCATCAGGTCCAGGGGACTTGTCCACCTTTTGTCCCATTATTTTACCGGGTACTTCTTCTTCAGTGATAGTGATTGTTTTAAGTTCGTCCCTTCCCATAGCCCCTTGATTATCCATTATTGGGATGTTTTTAGTGCCTTAAATTGTGTAGACCGATACAAAATATTTGTTCAAAGTCTCTGCCATTTTCCTATTCCCCATTATTACTACCCCAGTCTCATTCTCTAAGGGACCAACATTTACTTTAGCCACTCACTTCCTTTTTATATAACTGTAGAAACTCTTACTATTGGTGCACTTGAAAAAATCTCACCTTGGTCCTTGAATCCCACCACGATCAGCCCCAACACCAGAATCACTACCATCGACACGAACCTTCTCCACAATCACCTGATGCTTTACAGTACACAGGACATCAGCACGCGACCGCATTGCTGCCCAGGAGGCCACACTTATGTCACTTCGCGCTGTACACCCTGACTACCATATGATGCACCAGGTTGGCACCACCCCACTCCAGCTCCATAAAGCACCCCTGCAATGTCCAACCCATTCCTTTCACACTCATCACCATTGTGGGGGGCACCCTTATGTCTGACCATTCACTACACTTCCAAAGGTGAACACAAATCTGTCCAAGAACGCAAAGTCCTGAAAATAAAGATTTCAATGTTTGACAACAGATCAACGTTAACTATACATGAACATTGGCTAAAGGACCCAAGTGCCTATCCTTGTGTTGTTAGTCAGTATGATTGGATGAGAGTGAGGACGGCTCGTGAAATGGGGAACTGATAATGTAGATATAGAGAGAGAGGGATGGGTGGATGTGCTAGGTAAGTTGGTGTGAGAAAGGATGTGCAGGGGTAGGGTAGGGTAGAGAAGGCAGAGTGATGGGGATATGATGAGAGGCACAGCAGGATGATGTGGAGTGTGGTTTTGCAGTAACGTTTCGTGATCTGCTGAGGTCATTGAAAGGTTTGTGCCATTGCAGCCTGGTTCTCCTGACGACATCCCTGCTCGTGCCCTCCTGGGCAATGAATAACCAGGCTGCGTTGGTGTCCTGGGGAGGTCACTTCCGCCCATGGGAAGGGTAGAGGACCTCCCTGCGTGCAGTGACTCCCTCCATAAGCATCTGGAGGGAGTCGTGGGAGAGCCAGGGTGCAGCCATGCACCTCTGTACAGTGCTTCTCGGTGTTTTCAGCACCTCAATGCTGCAGGACACGGACAGAAGAACTGTCACAACCATTGTGGGCATGGTCCCTTTAAGGAAACCGGCTGGCCCCCTCATCAAATGACATCATCAGTCCGGTTTCCTCTCAATTGGCCGGGAAGCCCGCAGGGCGGGGCTTAACAAGCCCGATCCTGGGAAGATTCCGGAAAGAGAGCAGGCTCGAGTTGGGAGCGGGTTTTCAACACGCCACCTATCCCGGCCGCATTGATCCCGCCGCGTGTGGAGAAATCGCGGCCTAGGTGTCTAAATTATTCAACCAAGTCCCATACCGCCCTCACTTGCCACCCACACACACATGCACTCTTTCCAGCACAAATCACTGGATAACGATCAGGTCGTGGATACTCGGACTACTTTCTTTCACCCCCTCCCTAACTCGAGAGCCCCGAGATCCACTGCGGTGCCTCACCTGTATGGATCAACTCACTCTGTACAGACTGTGGAGTGACGCTGAATCATACCGTCCTGCAGAGCTCAGTAACCATGCAGTACCTGTACTCCCCTAATCCTTGCCTTTTCCACCTTCACACTGCACCTGGATGCTGTCTTCCCGTCTCCATCTCTTGCTCTTTATGTACCTCCAGCTCCCAGGCTTGGAGTGACCAGCCGAGAGCAGTTGACTGAAGGCAACAGGACAAAGTAGCCTCGGGTAGTGTACAAATGGCCAGTTATTTACAAACTTTGAATTTAAGAGTACGGTAGCCGAGTTGTTGCCAATAGTGGGAGCACATTTGCCTCTGAGTCAGAAGGTTGTGGGTTCAAGCCCCAGTCCCAGTCGGTGCACCATCTCCGCACTGAATGCGGCCCGGCAGCGCGGCTGCCCTTAAAGGGGAGGGCCCAACTGCCGCGGCTGCAATGGAAACATTTTTGCCAGCTGACTTGCCGATCGGCCGGCAAAATACTGCCTCCCCCCCGCCCCCCCCCCCCCCCCCCCCCGGTTTGGCCGGGCCGCCAACGGGCAGCCTGGCACCTCC
Source organism: Pristiophorus japonicus (assembly GCF_044704955.1). Taxonomy (NCBI): domain Eukaryota; kingdom Metazoa; phylum Chordata; class Chondrichthyes; family Pristiophoridae; genus Pristiophorus; species Pristiophorus japonicus. The sequence goes on from NC_091995.1 coordinate 53,673,356, forward strand.
CTCTTGGATGCCAGGTTGCTGGCCTGGCCAAAACCCTCCCTGGTGGCCCAGAGGCCAAAGCAAAAAAAAATGATAGATTTCCTCCCCTTTAACGCGCTGTGACATCACCACCACTCCACCACTGATTGACCGCGGCGGAGGCCTCGATCAATCTATTTTCAGACACTCCAGCCTGGCTTTGAATCTAAGGCCCACTCCCATTATGATCCATTTCCTGTAGGATTTGGAAAAATTGTCAAAGTCCTGAAAATGGATCTACTTACTGTACCAAGAGTTCCATTGATAAGTACCACTCCAAAACTCATAGCCGCACCAGCTTTCTGCTGCACCTGAAGTTCAGCTCCTTGATCTACTCTGAATGAACAGAGTCAATATGAAGGAGCTGAAACTCAAGTCAAAAGTGATTCACTTTTGTCACTTTCCAATAGATGACTTCCTTCACACAATTGAACAGAGTCACTTGTGCCCGTCAGATGCATCAGAGCCATGAGCTCTTCAGAACAACTTTAACTGGCCGGGCAGGGTCTGTGTAGAGCTCAATAAAAGCAATCCTCACAGGTTGCTGGCTTGGCCAACCTGGTTTAAGAACACAAGAACATAAGAAATAGGAGCAGGAGTAGGCCATTTGGCCCCACGAGCCTGCTCCGTCATTCAATAAGATCATGGCTGATCTGATCATGGACTCAGCTCCACTTCCCTGCCCGCTCCCCATAACCCTTTATTCCCTTATCGCTCAAAAACCTGTCTATCTCCATCTTAAATATAATCAATGACCCATCCTCCACTTAGCCTGTCTATATCCCTTTGTAGATTTTTTGTGTCCTCCTCACAATTTGGTTTCATCAGCAAACTTGGCTACATAACACTCGGTCCCTTCATCCATGTCATTAATATAGATTGTAAATAGTTGAGGCCCCAGCACCGATCCCTGTAGCACCCCACTAGTTACTATTTGCCAGCCGGAAAATGACCCATTTATCACGACTCTCTGATTTCTGTTAGTTAGCCAATCCTCTTTCCATGCTAATATATTACCGCCAACCCCGTGAGCTTTTATCTTGTGCAGTAACCTCTTGTTCAGAAGGCACCTTATCGAATGCCTTCTGGAAATCCAAATACACCACATCCACTGGTTCCCCCTTATCCACCCTGCTCGTTACATCAAACAACTCCAGAAAATTTGTCAAACATGATTTCCCTTTCATAAAAGCATGTTGACTCTGCTTGATTGAATCATGCTTTTCCAAATGTCCCGCTACTGCTTCCTTAATAATGGATTCCAGCATTTTCCCAACGACAGATGTTGGGCTAACTGGTCTATAGTTTCCAGCTAAATTCTATGTTCAGCTTAGATTTGTTTAGGGTGCAGCTACACGGCAAGAATTTGGAAATAAGCCACGGTAATATAGCCTCATGCTCCCAGGAATGCACCGGCCTGATCCTGTTTTAGTACGACGTTATGTAGTGATGGGCATCCTCCTTAACCCAATCAGATCATCAGGTTCCCCCACCCAAACGGTACCCACCATACAGCACTTTGGCTGTGCACAGCAGGAATATTTCTACCTTCACTGTTCGCCTAATTTTTTGCAAGCTTGGCAGTTCATCAATGACAGAGATCATACCAAATCTATTTCAATACAGCAATAGCATTTGCGTTCTACGACCCTCAACTAGGCACCGTATTGAGCAGTCACTGGAATGTGGCTGATGTATTTTTCCATGCCAAAAAGTGTAATTACAAACTCATGGAAAATTGGAACATGCTACTGCTTCCTTACTCAGCAGAACCTGTCAATGAGCTTTGGTCAGGTTGACAGTTGCCAAGTACTTGAGCTCCCCAGCGTTGCAAGGATCTGCTTGTGTGACTCAAGATATTTTCCAGGCAAAACCCTGTGTTTTTTTAAAAACTTTTCTTGCAATGAGTACCAAGAGTGAAGCCCAAGGACTCTAAAGGATCAATGACCCCGAACTCCTAACATCTCCTGCACTTCTTTCTCCCTTGGTGTGTTCCTGAGGCTATTTGGGAATCTATACGTACATTGGCAGATGACATTTCACTGACCCGGTCCATGATGTCCACCACTTCCTCTATGCAGCCAGGTTGTCCAAGATCATGGGATGAAAAGTCAAACTACTTGCCAGTGTGCTGCCTCTGCTATAGGCATGATTCCCCATCACTCGCGAACAGGACTTTATTGCTCTTACACTGTTGTGGCTTTGCTCTGCTTTCAGCCATTTCCAGTCTTTGGTCAAATTGGTTTCTGATCTCTTGGACTTCTCGGAACATCGAGACTATGTCTCTGCACTGGACTACACTGGATTACACCACTGCGTCTCTGCACTGGATTACACCACTGCGTCTCTGCACTGGACTACACCACTGCATCTCTGCACTGGATTACACCACTGCATCTCTGCACTGGACTACACCACTGCATCTCTGCACTGGATTACACCACTGCGTCTCTGCACTGGATTACACCACTGCGTCTCTGCACTGGATTACACCACTGCGTCTCTGCACTGGACTACACCTGCTGTTTCTCCATCTCTGCTGATAAGGTTTTATTATTCCTTTTAGCTGTATTTGACGCTCTGCTGGTTCTAGGCAGCAGCTACTGCTTCACGCATTCTGTCGGTTTTCAACTTAGCTGGTCGCTGGCTGTGGTTTTTACTTTTTCTCCGCTGCTTTGATCAACGGCGATCGACAAACTTGCGCTAACGTTGTCATCACTTTCCTGCACTTGCTACCGACTCTCCTTCCTATGGCAACAACCTCGAACTCCCTACACTTCAAATAGCGTCTGGACGTCACTCGCCTGCTTTGGACAGCGGTTCGTCAATGCTCCGTTCCAGCCCCATCCTGCTCATGTTGGCTTTGTCCTTCCATGGGACCTCTGACTTTGACCCTGGTTTCTCTACTATTGTATCCCATTAACTACTACATTTAACCAGGCCGATGTAACCCGAGCTTTTCCCGTGTCCATTCACGTGCGCATTTTGGCTGCCGCTTTGGACCCAGACATTCAATACTTTCCACTTTCCTCCTCTTTCCTTTTCTCTCTACCCCACCCTGACTGTTCTCTCCTGTCGCCATGCCTTCTTTCATCTCTCTTCTCTCAGAAATCTCTACCCCAATCCTTCATTACTCTTCGACCTTCCTACTCTCCTTCCTGTCCCAGGCTTGACTCCCTCCTAGATAAGCCTACAGCTTCCCTCTGTGCCTCTTTTGGCATCCTACGGAGGGGCCCATTGAGGGACTCATCGCTGCTTGCTTACGAGCAGCAACCCCAACTGTCCCAACCTGCTCTCTCGCTGACCTTCCCGCTCAGAATGCCCACTGGGGGATAATCTTGCCAATCTCTTCCCCTTCCAACTCACCCCGCCACTGCCAACCCTGTGGACGCTGGCAGTGGATCAGCCATCATCGACCCACTTAGGTGATGACACCTAACCCTTAATTGAAGCGGCAGGTCGGGGCCATAACAGGAGCGGCGTGCAGCGGCCCCTGGACAGCATGGTGGCCCCGACCTGCGAGAGACCATCACCGGCAGGCCAGGGCAATAACAGGAGCATGCCACTACAAGGTACAGCATGAGCCAGTCAGAGAGGGTGATGGCAGCGAAGAGGGCAACTGGATTGGACGTCATCATAATCCAGGTCGGTGATTGGAGCATGGGCAGGTAGAGCAGGAGCGGCGAGGTCAGGGCGAAGGAGCGGTGAGAGATGGTAGAGCGACGTGATCGGGGCCCAGGAGAGGCAAGAGTTCGGGATCCAGAAGAGGCGAATGCCCAGGGGCAGCACGGGCCAGCCCACACTGCAATATGTGTGCGCGCACTAGACCCGTGCAGCAGAACTGGTCTCCAGTTAGTCTTGGTTAATCCTTGCCACTGGATCAAGGCCTAGCTCTGTCAAGCCCGTGTGGTGGCTGATGTACAACAGCCACCACACGTTAAAAAATCCACACACAGGCATCTTCCACCCTTCAACATGTAGATCGGAATCCGGAATATCAGGTCCCTCATTGTAACACCTGTGAACTCATCCCTTTTTGGCGTGGAAGCAAGTCATCGTCGATACGAGGGACCGTCTAAGAAATGAAGCCTCCCCGCAAGGCTATACTTTCCCTCACTTGCCCCGCTCAACAACAATGACTTGTATTTAGCACCTTTAGCATAGTATTATGTCCCAATTTGAGGCCAATTCACTAAATATATTCAAAAAGGAGTTAGATGAGGTCCTTACTGCTAGGGGGATCAAGGGGTATGGCGAGAAAGCAGGAATGGGGTACTGAAGTTGAATGTTCAGCCATGAACTCATTGAATGGCGGTGCAGGCTAGAAGGGCCGAATGGCCTACTCCTGCACCTATTTTCTATGTTTCTATGTTTCTATGTTAAGTCACTTTACAGGAGTGTTATAAGAAAACAAAATTGACACCGAGCCAGATAAGAAGAAATTACGGCAGATAACCAAAAGCTTGGTCATAGAGGTAGGTTTTAAGGAGTGTCTTGAAGGAGGAACGAGAGGTAGAGAGGCGGAGATGTTTAGGGAGGGAGTTCCAGAGCTTAGGGCCCAGGCAGCTGAAGGCATGGTCACTGATGGTTGAGCAGTTATAATCAGGGATGCTCAAAAGAGCAGAATTTAAGGAGTGCAGATATCTTGGGGGGTTGTGAGGCTGAAGGAGATTACAGAGATAGGGAGGGACGAGGCCAAGGAGGGATTTGTTAACAAGGATGAGAATTTTGAAATCAAGGCGTTGTTTAACCAGGAACCAATGTAGGTCAGTGAGCACAGGGGCGATGGGTGGGCGGGACTTGGTGCAAGTTAGGACACGGGCTGCCGAGTTTTGGATCACCTCGAGTTTAGGCAGGGTAGAATGTGGGAGGACAGCCAGGGGAGCATTGGAATAGTCAAGTCCAGAGATAACAAAGGCATAGATGAGGGTTTCAGTAGCGGACAAGCTGAGGCAAAGAAAGTGATTGTGTTGCTTCCAGTGAGGTGAAACAAGCTCAATGCTCACTGGGAAGGTCCAAATACTATGGTGGAGAAATGCAGTGATATAAATTACTACAAAGAAAGACTTGCATTTATATAGCGCCCTTTATGACCATCGGACGTCTCAAAGCACTTTACAGCCAATGAAATACTTTTGCAGTGTAGTCACTGTTGTAAGGGCAGAGACGAGCGATGTTACAGAGGTGGAAAAAGGCGGTCTTAGTTATGCTGCGGATATGTAGTCGAATGCTAATTACAGGGTCAAATATGACACCAAAGTTGCAGACAGTGTGGCTCAGCCTCAGACAGAAGTTGGGGAGAGGACTTGAGTTGGTGGTTAGGGAACGGAGTTTGTGGCGGGACCAAAAACAATGGCTTCAGTCTTCTGAAGCCTAAGTGTGTGGGTAAAAATTTGGCAGATGGAGTATAACGTGGGAATATATGAGGTTATCCACATTGGTAGAAAAAATAGAAAAGCAAATTATAATTTAAATGGAGAAAAATTGCAAAGTGCTGCAGTACAGAGGGACCTGGGGGTCCTTGTGCATGAAACACAAAAAGTTAGTATGCAGGTACAGCAATTGATCAGGAAGGCAAATGGAATGTTGGCCTTTATTGCAAGGGGGATAGAGTATAAAAGCAGAGAAGTCCTGCTACAACTGTACAGGGTATTGGTGAGGCTACACCTGGAGTACTGCGTACAGTTTTGGTCTCCGTATTTAAGGAAGGATATACTTGCATTGGAGGCTGTACAGAGAAGATTCACTGGATTGATTCTGGAGGTGAGGGGTTTAACTTATGAAGATAGGTTGTGTAGGTTGGGCCTATACTCATTGGAGTTCAGAAGAATGAGAGAAGATCTTATCGAAACATATAAGGTACTGAGGGGGCTTGACAAGGTGGATGCAGAGAGGATGTTTCCACTTATAGGGGAAACTAAAACTAGGGGACATAGTCTCAGAATAAGGGACCGCCCATTTAAAACTGAGATGAGGAGGAATTTCTTCTCAGAGGGTTGTAAATCTGTGGCGTTCTCTGCCCCAGAGAGCTGTGGAGAATGGGTCATTGAATATATTTAAGGCGGAGATAGACAGATTTTTGAACGATAAGGAAATAAGGGGTTATGGGGAGTGGGCAGGAAAGTGGAGCGGAGTCCATGATCAGATCAGCCATGATCTTATTAAATGGTGGAGCAGGCTCGAGGGGCCAGGTGGCCTACTTCTGCTCCCATTTCTTATGTTCTCAATATTTAATTGGGGAAAATTTCTGCTCATCCAGAACTGAATGTCGGACAAGCAGTCTGACAATTTAGAGACCGTGGAGGGGTCGAGAGAAGTGGTAGTGAGGTAGAGTTGGGTGTCAGTGTACATGTGGAAACTGATGCTGTGTTTTCGTATGATGCTTGTATCAGCATCTTGGAAAAGGTAGGGGAAGGCTGCAAAGTCCAAGAGGACGTCGTTTGACAGCCACGGAAGAGCAAGAGGCAGCGGGCAATCCTCATAGGGGACTCAATCATCAGGCACACAGACAGCATCCTGTGTGGAGGTAAGCCTCTGTCAAGAGCAGTCTTCTGTTTTCCAGGGGCCAAGGTAGCTGATCTCCGGGATCGTGTGGATGAACTGATGAAAGGTCAGTGTAAATATACTGTAGGGGGTTTACATATTGGAACTAACGATATCATGGATAGAAGTCCATTTGTTTTGCAGGATTCCTACAAAAGCCTCATAGATGTCCTTCAGCAAAGGGGTACAAGGGTAGCAGTGTCTGGGCTATTTATTACCAGTCATGTCCAGATCGATGGAGAGGAATAGCTGAATCGTGGGATTTAACAGCTGTCTTTGGGATCTCTGCAAAAAGCAGCTTCAATTCATCGATAATTGGGAGTGTTTGCTGGACAAGGCAAGTTGTTTCGGAGGGACAGTTTCCATCTTAACTTCTTGGGAGCTAAAAGGCTGGCAGAGGTTGTTGTGCATGCTTTCAGAAAGCATTTAAACTAAATCAGCAAGGGAATAGTGTAGGCAAGTTCAAAGTTAGCCTTACTGCACATGACAATTACATAGATGCTAAGCATGAATTTAAGCCAGGTAGCAAGCAAACAAGAATTAATAACTAAGAAATTAGATGGGGCCTTTAAATTGCTTTTATATAAATGCAAGGAGTGTTAAAAGCAAATTGTTAGAATTGAAATCCTGTGCTGTGTTGGAGAATTTAGACACGGTATATTTCTGAGACATGGCTAGATGGAAATGATACGGCAGAAATTCACCTAAAGGGCTACAAGGGTTTCAGAAAGGATAGAGTAGGCCAAAGGGGAGGTGTGGTTGCTGCTTTTTATCAGTGAGACTCTAACAGCTAGAGAGAGACTTGATGTTACCTCATCAGGCTCAGCTGAGGCTATCTGGGTTCAAGTGGACCCAGCTCACGGGCAGGGATTCATTATCGGTAATTGTTATAGGCTCCCAGGTCAGATACTTGAACATGATGTGTTATTATGGAAACAGATCACTAATGCTTTTAATATAAAATGCCACCTTTGTCTGGTGGGTGATTTTAATTTTCCTGGCATTCAGTGACATGATGGTTTACCTGCTGTTGTGGTGGGAAGTACAGCTGAAAGATTTACTGAAAATATACAAGACTGTTTCCTGACTCAACATGTTAATGAAGTAACTAGGGATAATTATATATTAGATCTGGTGTTTAGTACTTTAGGAGGTATCAGGCCTCCATGTGGGGGAACATCTGGGCAACAGTAACCACAACATTATACGGTTCCAATTGGCTGGGAGAAGTAAAGTTACTGAGAACCTGCAACTCGTACCAGGTTTCAGAAGAGCAAACTTCTCTATAATGGCAGATGACTTGAAATGGTTAAATTGACGAACCCTCCTTGGTGATGATGAGACCGATGTTGCATATAAATTGAAAGTTTTTAAGAACAAGATTAAAAATGAGGAAAACAAACATGAACCCAAAATCAAAAGGAGGAAATGTGGTAAGAGAAAGCCAAGGTGGCTGACTGGTTATGTACAAAGATAAATAAGATGTAAACAGAAATGGTTCTATAAATTATAAACATTTAATACTCAAATAAACAGGGTTGAACATAAGTAACAACTAAAGAAAACGGAGGCTGCTATAAGATCAGCAAAATGGCTAATGGAAAAAAGGATTGTAGACAATGGTGGCAGTACTGGGAAGAGTTTTTTAGTCATGTGAAGAGTTCGAGAACTATCAAAGACTGTACTGGGCCACTGAAAGGTGTTCAAGGACAGGTGACAAAGGACTCACTAGGTATGCCGGAATTATTAAATGAGTACTTTGCATCTGTCTTCACCCTTGAAGATGATGCTCGAACATTGGAATTTAATAATACTAGTTTTGTTAGTAACAGTAACATAGATAAACATATTGTTTTGGAAATAATTAAGAACTTGAAAATAGGTAGAGCAGCCGGGCCGGATGATATCCACCTGAGGGTTCTCCGGATGATGGGACGTGCTGTGCGAGCCCCTGGCCTGTATGTTTAATAACTCACTGCATTCTGGATTGGTTGCTACAGATTGGAAGGAGGCGAATGTTGTCCCCATTTTAAAAAAAGGCAACAAGACAGACCCAGGTAACTATAGGCCCATCAGTTTAATATCAGTAATAGGTAAGATGCTTGAAGGAATCAAGGGATGCAATATATGAATACTTGGATAGGGAGAGACATATTAGGGACACTTAACATGGCTTAATAAAAAGAGATCCTGTCTCACAAATCTCATTGTATTTTTTGAAAAAGTTACAAAGTTTCTGGATGAGGGAAGCCCAGTAGACATTGTCTACTTAGATTTCCAAAAAGCTTTTGATGAGAGGCTTCTCTATAAGATCGGAGCCTCTGATATTAGTGGAAATATATTGAGTTGGATTCAGAACTGGCTGGCAGGACACAGGCAAAAAGTAGTTATAGATGAATTTGGATCTGTTTTCAGACCGGTCACCATGGTCTCCTGTGGTATCGGTGTTGGGACCGTTGCTTTTTACTATTTTTATTAATGATCTGGATTTTGGGGTTAGTGGCACAATTTGCAAATTTGCAGATGAAGCCAAGATCTGTGCGAGTGTTACAACTGTAGAAGATGCTCGTCTGCTTCGGGCAAATCTTAATGTGTTGGGAGATTGGGCTCAAGACTGGAATGTGATGTATCACTTCGATTAGTGCAGTGTTATGCATGTGGGCAGGGCAAATGCTCAACATTCATACACCCTCCAGGGAAAAGGTATTAAAGATGGTGGAGATAGAAAGAGACTTGGGCATTCTAGTGCATATATCCTTAAAGGTACATGAGCAATGCCATGCAGCGATAGCGAGAGCAAATAGGGTGTTGGGGTGCATCCATAGGACAATTGAGTACAAGATGAGGCGTACTGTTTTGTCCTTGTACAACACCTTAGTCAGGCTACACTTGGAATATTGTGTCCAGTTTTGGTCTCCTCACATGGTGGGTGATATTGAGGCTCTGGAAAGGGTGCAGAATAGGGCCACTAGACTAATTCCAAGTCTAAAGCATCTTAGTTATCAAGATTTTCATAGCTTAGAGCAGCGTAGACTTAGGGGGATTTGATTGAGGTTTATAAGATAATGAAGGGAATAGACAGTGTTCCAGCTGACAATGTGTTTCAATTAAATAGGTTAGGCAGGACCAGGGGCACAAATTTAAGTTGTATGGGGCTAGATCTAGGTTAGACATCAGGAGGTGGTTCTTTTCCCAGAGAATAGTAGACCTCTGGAACAAGCTGCTGTTTCATGTGGTGAATGCAGACTCACTGAATTCCTTCAAGCGAAAGCTGGATTTGTTTCTGGCTGGGACGGAGATCACCTCTTATAGAAGGTAGGTACTGCAGGGAATTCAAGGCCAGAGTGATCTCCTGGACTAGTTTCAATTGCCTAGATGGGTCGGAGAGGAATTTCCCAGATTTCTTTTCCCCAAATTGGCCTGGGTTTATCATCTTTTTTTGCCTCTCCCTGGAGATCATATAGTTTTGGGTAGGGTGGAGTGTATATGTTGTGATACACAAGGTATCATAATTGTGTGGGACAGGCTCGATGGACCAGATGGTCTTTACCTGTCCGTCATTGTTCACATGTTCGTACGCAACTGCCCCCGCTTCCCGAGATGTCTGTGCTGCTCTAATTCTGCCCTCGAGCATCCCTAATTATAATCGCTCAGCCATTGAGCCTTCTGTTGCCGAGGTCCCAAACTCTAGGATTCGCTCTCTGCCTCTCTTTCTTCCTTCAAGGTGCTCCTTAAAACCTACCTCTATGACCAAGCTTTTGGCCACCTGCCGTAATTTCTGCTCGTGTGGCTCAGTGTCAAATTTGTTTGGCTCATAATTCTTCTGTGAAGCACTTTAGGCTGTTTCACTACCTTAAAGATGCTATATAAATATAAGTTGTTATTTCTGCAGCTACTGATTTGCTAAATTACATCCTCTCCACCACCTTTGATGCCCTTGTCCCCACTAAAATCATTACACTCTCTCATCCTCGTCATTGCCCCTGCTACACCCCTCATCTCCGCTACCATAAGTTCAAGTGATGCAGACTTGAACATCTATGGCGGACAACTGGTTTAACCATCCATCACCAGATATGGCTAGATCATATGTCGGATCTTGCTCGCCATCACTAAAACTGTCCACTATTCAAAAGATCATCCAGGAAGACAAGGGCAACACCAGGCTTTTCTTCTCCACCAGTAACCCTTTCCTCAAACCATCCTCCCCTGCCTCCTCCTCCAATAATAAATGTGAGGAGGTCATGGACTTTTTTTGTGAAAAAGATCGAGAACATCGTTCAACTGCCTCTGCTACTTCCCTCCCTTCACCTAATCCACCGGTTCCTTCCTTCCTCTCCGTTTTCCTCCTGCCCTAACCCGAAATGTTCATATTTTTCTCGATGTCTGCCCTTGCTCAAAGCCTCCTTGATAAAATGCAACATCCCCACCGCCACCTGGGAGTCCCTGGCCAAAGTCCGCCCTAAGTGGAGGAAGTGCATCCGGGAGGGCGCTGTGCACCTCGAGTCTTGTCGCCAAGAGCATGCAGAAACTAAGCGCAGGTAGCGGAAGGAGCGTGCGGCAAACCAGACACCCCACCCACCCTTTCCTTCAACCACTGTCTGTCCCACCTGTGACAGAGACTGTAATTCCCGTATTGGACTGTTCAGTCACTGGAGAACTCATTTTAAGAGTGCAAGCAAGTCTTCCTCGATTTCGAGGGACTGCCTATGATGATGATATTTTTCTAGCTTCTCTCCTAGCTCCACTCTTGCCATTTCAAAGCTCATCTTGTGAACGAGACCAACTTCCTGTTCCCTCCACCCTATTCCTACTAAACTGCTGACCACCCAGCTTCCCTTCCTGGCTCCCATGTTAGCGGATATTGTTAACGGTTCCTCTCCCCTTCAAATCTGCCTTCATCACCCCCATCCTCAAAAAACCAACTCCTTAACCCCTCCGTCCTTGCAAACTACTGCCCTATCTCCAACCTCCCCTTCCTCTCCAAAGTCCTTGAACAGGTTTTCGCCTCCCAAATCCATGCCCATCATTCCCAGAACTCCTTGTTTGAATCCCTCCAATCAGGCTTCCGCCCTGTCACAGTACCGAGACGGCTCTTACGTAGATCAGAAATGACATCGGAATTGACTGCGACAAAGATTAACTATCCCGTTTTGTCCTTCTCAATCTGTCTGCAGCTTTTGAAACAGTTGACGACAAAATTCTGCTCCAACGCCTCTCCATCGTTGTACAGCTGAATGGGTCTGCACTCCTCTGGTTCCACTACCATCTTTCCAGCCATAACCTTTGAATCACCTGCAATGGCTTCTCTTCCCGCTCCAGCACCGTCACCTCTGGTGTCCCCAGGGATCTATCCTTGGCCCCCTCCTATTTCTTATCTACATGCTGCCCCTCAGTGACACCATCCGGCAGCATTGCATGAGTTTTCACATGTACGCTGATGATATCCAGCTCTACCTCTCCTCCACCTCTCTCGAACCCTCCACCATCGCTATACTCTCAGGCTGCTTGTCCGACATCCAGCATTGGACAAATTTGCTGGAATTCTTTGAGGATGTAACGAACAGGGTGGATAAAGGGGAACCAGTGGATTTTGTGTATTTGGACTTCCAGAAGGCATTTGACAAGGAGCCACTAAAAGGGTACTGCACAAGATAAAAGTTCACGGGGTTGGGGGTAAAATATTAGCATGGATAGAGGATTGGCTAACAGAAAACAGAGAGTCGGGATAATAGTTCATTCTCGGATTGGCAATCAGTAACCAGTGGGGTGCCGCAGGGATCAGTGCTGGGACCCCAACTATTTATAATCTGTATTAACGACTTGGAAGAAGGGCCCGAGTGTAACGTAGCCAAGTTTGCTGATAATACAAAGATGGGAGGAAAAGCAATGTGTGAGGAGGTCATAAAATATCTGTAAAAGGACACAGACAGGCTAAGTGAGTGGGCAAAAAATTGGCAGATGGAGTATAATGTTGGAAAGTGTGAGGTCATGCACTTTGGCAGAAAAAAATCAAAGAGCAAGTTATTATTTAAATGGAGAAAGATTGCAAAGTGCTGCAGTACAGCAGGACCTGGGGATACTTGTGCATGAAACACAAAAGGTTGGTATGCAGGGACAGCAAGTAATCAGGAAGACCAATGGTATCTTGGCCTTTATTGCAAAGGCGATGGAGTATAAAAGCAGGGAAGTCTTGCTACAGTTGTACTGGTGAGGCCACACCTGGAGTACTGCGTGCAGTTTTGGCTTCCATATTTACAAAAGGACATACTTGCTTTGGAGGCAGTTCAGAGAAGGTTCACACGGTTGATTCTGGAGATTAGGGGGTTGATTTATGAAGAAAAGTTGAGTAGGTTGGGTCTCTACTCATTGGAATTCAGAAGAGCGAGAGGTGATCTTATCAAAACGTATAAGATTACGAGGGTTTGACAAGGTGGCTGCAGAGAGGATGTTTCCACTGATAGGGGAGACTAGAACTAGAGGGTATAATCTTAGAATATGGGGCCACCCATTTAAAACTGAGATGAGGAGAAAATTCTTCACTCAGAGAGTGATTAACCTTTGGAATTCTCTACCACAGAAAGTTGTTGAGGACAGTTCGTTAGATATATTCAAAAGGGAGTTAGATATGGCCCTTACGGCCAAAGGGATTAAGGGTATGGAGAGAAAGCAGGAAAGGGGTACTGAGGTTGAATGATCAGCCACGATCTTATTGAATGGTGATGCAGGCTCGAAGGACCGAATACCCTACTCCTGCACCTATTTTTTATGTTTCTATGTTATGTTCTTATTTCCCACATTACAACAGTGACTACACTCCCAAAGCTCATTGGCTGTAAAGTGCTTCGAGACGTCCGGATGGTCGTGGAAGGCACTTAATAAATGTAAGTCTTTCTTTCTTTGTAGTAATTTATATCACTGCATTTCTCCACCTTAGTATTTGGACCTTCCCAGTGAGCCTGGAGCTTGTCTCACCTCACCGGAAGCAACATTACTCTCAGGCTGATCCAGCTGTCTCAGGTCTTAGTGTTATGGTTGTCCCACAGTTTGTGCCAGCTCAGCTATTTCTAATTTTAGTTCAAATATACTAGATTAAACTGAACATTTTTCAGAGAATGAAGCTGGTTTTAACTCGAATGGATAATGCCAGAATTAAAGGGACCATAGGGCTAGGCTCGCCCTGGTTATAAACAGATGTATTTACAGTAAACTAGACAGTATCAGACTTCCCTGCACAGCAGGACTCCTCACAGAGAAATATCTCACTGAAAATGGATTCCCCTCACAGGCAGGACACTGCAAGAATCCTCAGACCCTGTGTACCTCCCAGATAATCACACCTCACCTTCCCATTTTCAGCATTGACTCCTGAACAAAACCCAGCCTGTAAATCAGGAGAGAAATGCTGTGTACAAATCCCAGCTTCCAGTAAACACCTTCAATATCCAACATTCAGCCCCAGCCTGTCAGTGCAGCACAAAGCAGGGAGTAAACAGGCCAGTCAGCTGGATCCTCTCACACAGCACAAGGGGCATTTCTGTCCCCTTCCTGTTCCCCCACAGGATAATCAGACTGCTCTGAACATTAATGGGTGTTTCACTGTATAAAGTCAGTACAGACCTCATTCCCCGATCACCCACTCCACGGCTCTCACTTTGATTGCAGACCCAGGCAGGAACTGAAGCTGCGGCAATGAAAGGAGAGAAGAAAGCCACGGCTCGGCTGGGCTGGACTGGGCTGTGCGCACTTTCCCGATTGCCACGCGAAACAGCCAAGCAGAGCCTGCACTCCGTGCGGCCGCAGCGCTTTGTGAATCTTTGATCACAGGCGCTAACCAATCAGGGCCTGCATCTGGCCAGAAACTAACACATTTCACAGAATCACACTTCTCTGTCAATCAGACAGCGTTGGGAGCGGGACTTCCGCTTCACAGTCACACTATTGCAACTTTAAAACTGAAAAATAGCCATTGCATTACAGGGAAAATCTCAAACTCTAATAATTTAGAAACTGCCCAAGGTAGGGACCCTGATCAGTGTTACAGGGACCGAGTCCTGTAAAGTCCTGACCCTGCAGTACAGACTCACACGAGGCACATGCTGAAGTCAAGGTCACTCAGGACCTGCAACTTTATTACACAGCTCTCGAATGCCACACCTGTCTTTATCTCCCTGTGTGGAACAGGTATGCAGTGTCTCCTGCAAGTGCACCCCTGGTGGTAAGGTAAGCTTGTGGTTACAGGTCATCTCTAGTTACAGTCATGTATAGCATGGTAAGATAGTTATGTACAGTAGTGTGAGATACATGACAAGTCCAATCCCGGTATTGTACTATCTGTGAATCTCATAACCTCACCCCATGGGACCCTGATCAGTGTTACAGGGACAGAGTCCAATCCTGGCCATGTGAGGCCAGAGCATCGCTGAAGGAAGGAGGGCCAGGACGTCGTTGATGGATGAAGGCGCGGAGGGAAGGCTCGTGTGTGAGGTAGGCCCAAACCTGTGTTTGAAGCTGCTCGAAGGCTCACCACTTTTGAGATCGCCGGGGGTCGCGTGGAGCAGCTGAATCATCCGGGAGCGAGAAGCAAGGGTCCAACTGGAGGGATTTGGCAGCGAGGAGGTTGGCCTGGAAGGTAGGCCGCAATTGGGAGATGGGGAGTGGGCTCTTGCAGCACAGTTTAAGGGGTAGGGAGAATACTTTGAGGGTCGAAGTTAGGATCGGGGGGGGGGTGAGGTTTGAGGGATAGAGAGGTGGAAGATGGCATCAGATGGTCAGATGAAGGCTTGTTTGGGGAGAACTCTCTTGGGAGCTGCTACCTCATCCACCATCTTCAGAAACAATCTCCTCCTCAACCGTCTTAGAAACATAGAAAATAGGTGCAGGAGTAGGCCATTCGGCACTTCGAGCCTGCACCACCATTCAATAAGATCATGGCTGATCATTCACCTCAGTACCCCTTTCCTGCTTTCTCTCCATACCCCTTGATCCCTTTAGCCATAACTGCCACATATAACTCCCTCTTGAATATATCCAATGAACTGGCATCAACAACTCTCTGCAGTAGAGAATTCCCAGGTTAACAACTCTCTGAGTGAAGAAGTTTCTCCTCAGCTCAGTCCTAAATGGCTTACCCTTTATCCTTAGACTGTGTTCCCTGGTTCTGAACTTCCCCAACATCGGAAACATTCTTCATGCATCTAACCTGTCCAATCCCGTCAGTATTTGAAATGTTTCTATGAGATCCCCTCTCATTCTTCTAAACTCCAGTGAATACAGACCCAGTCGATCAAGTGTCTCCTCATATGTCAGTCCTGCCATCCCGGGAATCAATCTGGTGAACCTTCGCTGCACCCCCTCAATAGCAAGAATTTCCTTCCTCAGATTAGGAGACCAAAACTGAACACAATATTCCAGGTAAGGCCTCACCAAGGCCTTGTCCAACTGCAGTAAGACCTCCCTGCTCCTATACTCAAATCCTCCAGCTAAGAAGGCCAACATTCCATTTGCCTTCTTCACCACCTGCTTTACCTGCATGCCAACTTTCAATGACTCATGTACCATGATACCCAGGTCTCGTTGCACCTCCCCTTTTCTGAATCTGTCGCGATTCAGATAATATTCTGCCCTCGTGTTTTTGCCACTAAAGTGGATAACCTCACATTTATCCACATTATACTGCATCTGCCATACATTCTCCCACTCACCTAACCTGTCCAAGTCACCCTGCAGCCTCTTAGCATCCTCCTCGCAGCTCACACCGCCACCCAGCTTAATGTCATCTGCAAACTTGGAGATATTACACTCAATTCCTTCATCTAAATCATTAATGTATATTGTAAATAGCTGGGGTCCCAGCACTGAGCCCTGTGACACCCCACTAGTCACTGCCTGCCATTCTGAAAAGGACCCGTTTATCCCGACTCTCTGCTTCCTGTCTGCCAACCAGTTCTCTATCCACATCAATCGTCAATACATTACCCCCAATACCATGTGCTTTAATTTTGCACACCAATCTCTTGTGTGGGACCTTGTCAAAAGTCTTTTGAAAGTCCAAATACACCACATCCACTGGTTCTCCCTTGTCCACTCTACTAGTTACATCCTCAAAAAATTCTAGCAGATTTGTCAAGCATAATTTCCCTTTCATAAATACATGCTGACTTGGACCGATCCTGTCACTGCTTTCCAAATGCGCTGTTATTTCATCTTTAATAATTGATTCCAACATTTTCTCCATCACTGATGTCAGGCTAACTGGTCTATAATTCCCCGTTTTCTCTCTCCCTCCTTTCTTAAAAAGTGGTGTTACATTAGCTACCCTCCAGTCCATAGGAACTGATCCAGAGTCGATAGACTGTTGGAAAATGAGCACCAATGCATCCACTATTTCAAGGGCCACTTCCTTAAGTACTCTGGGATGCAGACTATCAGGCCCTGGGGATTTATCGGCCTTCAACCCATCAATTTCCTGAACACAATTTCCTGACTAATAAGGATTTTCTTCAGTTCCTCCTTCTCACTAGACTCTCTGTCCCCTAGTATTTCCGGAAGGTTATTTGTGTCTTCCTTTGTGAAGACAGAACCAAAGTATTTGTTCAATTGGTCTGACATTTCTTTGTTCCCCATTATAAATTCACCTGATTCTGACTGCAAGGGACCTACGTTTGTCTTCACTAATCTTTTTCTCTTCACATATCTATAGAAGCTTTTGCAGTCAGTTTTTATGTTCCCGGCAAGCTTCCTCTCATACTCTATTTTCCCCCTCCTAATTAAACCTTCCTCTGCTGAATTTTAAATTTCTCCCAGTCCTCAGCTTTGCTGCTTTTTCTGATCAAATTATATGCCTCTTCCTTGGATTTAACACTATCCTTAATTTCCCTTGTTAGCCACGGTTGAGCCACCTTCCCCGTTTTATTTTTACTCTCGACCGGGATGTACAATTGTTGAAGCTCATCCATGTGATCTTTAAATGTTTGCCATTACCTATCCACTGTCACCCCTTTAAGTTTAATTTGCCAGTCTATTCTAGCCAGTTCACGTCTCATACCATTGAAGTTACCTTTGCCTAAGTTCATGACCCTAGTCTCTGAATTAACTGTGACACTCTCCATCTTAATAAAGAATTCTACCATATTATGGTCGCTCTTTCCCAAGGGGCCTCGCACAACAAGATTGCTAATTAGTCCTTTCTCCCGTGTAATAAATTTTTAAGTCGGTTCTCGGACTCCCAGGCCGCCTGCAATTTCTGCGGTCTGGAGGAGTCCATGTTCCATGTCTGTGTTAAATGTAAGAGGTTACAGCCCCTCTTCCAATATCTGAAGGGGCTGCTCCTCAAATTCTAGTTGCACTTCAGTCCCACGCTCCTGATCTTTGGGCACTTTGTGCGGAGGGGATGGGCAGGTCGGAAGGCCTCCTTGTAGGACTGCTCCTGGGCATGGCCAAGGGGGCCATCAACCTGTCCAGGCAGCGGGCGGTCGAGGGGGTCGTTCAGCCTGACTGCCTGCCTCTCTTCCGCGGGTATATTCGAGCCAGGATGTCCCTGGAAATGGAGATCGCGGTGTCCACCAGTACATGTTCGCGGCCTTCTGTGAGAGGTGGGCACTGGAGGGACTGGAGTGCATCATCATCCCTGACAACCAAATTTTAATTTGATTAAATGTTTTTCGTTAGTTTTAAATTGTTAATTTGTGGATTCTAGTGCCAAAAGAGGCACTTGTTTAAGGTTCTACCAAAATAGTTGTAGAGCTGTTGCATTGTGAATGGCTTAGCCAGTCATGTGATGCTCACAAGACTCAATAAAATCCCAGTTAGTTGCGTCTAGGTCATCCACGATGAGATATGCAGTTTTGAGCCGAGTGGATGAATTTGTAATGTGTAGTGTGATTGTTAAACCTTTGTTAATAAACCAACTAGTTCTTAATATTTCTTAATGTTTTGCTATGAATTCTTAAGCAAAGAACCCATGAAGCAAATACATTACAGATAGCATGCTAGATATCCCAAGGAAACCAACACTGAATCAGGGACGGAGAAATCACCAAACTTAACGTAAACAAAATAATAGTAATGAAGAAAATAATGACATTAAAGACTGACAAATCCCCAAGACCAAATGGTTTCCATCCCAGGGGTTTCGAAGTAGGTGAGAACATTGCAGATGCCCTACCTTCCAAAGTTCTCTCGATTTAGGAACCATTCCTATCGATTGAAAAATTGCATGTCATTCCGCTATTTAAGAACGCTGAGAAAGGAAAACCAGGGAATTGTAAACCAGTTAGCCTCACTACTATTGTCTGGAAATTATTAGCGTCTATAATTAAGTAGGGATAATGGGCAGGTACTCTAATTGGCAGGATGCGATTAGTGGTGTTCCACAGGGATCTGTGTTGGGGTCTCAACTATTCACTGTATTTATTAATGATTAAGATAATGGGCTAGAGAGCCACATATCCAAGTTTACCGATGACACAAAAGTAGGCAGCAGTCTAAGCAGTGTAGATGGAAGCATAAAATTATAAAGATATTATGGATTAAATGAATGGGCAAAACTGTGGTAAATGGATTTCAATACAAGCAAGTGTAAGGTCATCCACTTTGGACCTAAAAAGGATAGAACAGCGTTCTTTCTAAATGGTGAAAAGCTAGACACAATGGAGGTCCAAAGAGACTTAGGGGTCCATGTACATAATCATTAAAATGTCATGGACAGAAAAGAATCAAAAAGGCTAATGGATTGATGGCTTCATAGCTAGAGGATTAGAATACAAGGGGGTAGAAGTTATGCTGCAGTTATACAAAGCTCTCATAAGACCATACCTGGAGCACTGTGTTCAGTTCTGGGCACCACATATTAGGAAGGATATATTGGCCTTGTAGAGAGAGCAGAGTACATTTACCTAAATGATACTTGGACTCCAAGGGTTAAATTATGAGGAGAGATTACACAAACGAGGGTTGTACTGTCTGGAATTTAGGTTAAGGGGTGATTTCATTAAAGTAGAGGGTAGCAAGAAGATATGAAGCCGAACCGATAGGGTAGATAGAGAGAAACTATTTTGGCTGGTTGGGGAGTCGAGGACGAGGGACATAGTCTAATAATTAGAGCCAGGCCTTTCAGGATTGAGGTTAGGAAATACTTCTATAAGCAAAGTGTGGTAGAAGTTTGGAACTCTCTAGTTGATGCTAGGTCCATTGTTTATTTTAAAATTGGAGATCGACAGATTTCTGTAACCAAAGGTATTAAGGAATAAGGGGCCAGCCATGATCTCATTGAATGGCGGAACAGGCTCCAGCGGCTAAATGGCCCACTCCTGTTCCTATGGGGAAAGGTGCACAGGTTCAAACTAGTAAACAGCAAATTTATGATTCATTTTGCACTAAAGATAGAGTGGCCGAGACAAAAACTCTGGAATTATTTAAGAAACATTTAAATGCTCTGATGACGGAACTGTGAAGGTCTTTCTGGACAGATGAGCTAAGATGGGTCAAATGTCCTTTCTCATCTGTGGCTCTCTTTTGATTGTATGAGCCCTGTTGCAAGCATCTATCATTTCTGAATAATCAGCTATATGACAGCCCTGTGGATGAGCAGCTCCTCCTGGTGTCACAGTGCAGTTTTTGTCCGCTACGGGGTACAATGGACATGATCTTTACGGCGCGACACCTTCAAGAGAAATGCAGGGAACAGCACCAACCCTTGTAAATGGCCGCCTTTGACCTTAGCAAGGCCTTTGATACTGTCAACCGCGAGGGACTATGGAGCGTCCTCCTCTGTTTCAGATGCTCCCAAAAGGTTGTCACCATCCTCCGCCTGCTCCACGATGACATGCAAGCCGTGATCCTGACCGACGGATCCATCACAGACCCAATCCATGTCCGGACCGGGGTCAAGCAGGGCTGCGTCATCGCGCCAACCCTCTTCTCGATCTTCCTCGCTGCAATGCTCCATCTCACACTCAACAAGCTTTCTGCTGGAGTGGAACTAAAGTACAGAACCAGTGGGAACCTGTTCAACCTTCGTCGTCTCCAGGCCAGATCCAAGACCGTCCCATCCTTTGTCGTTGAGCTACAGTACGCGGATGACGCTTGCGCCTGCGCACATTCAGACGCTGAACTCCAAGCCATCGTCAACGTCTTCACTGAGGCATGCGAAAGCATGGGCCTTACACTAAACATCTGTAAGACAAAGGTCCTCCACCAACCTGACCCTGCCGCATAGCACTGACCCCCAGTTGGAACTCCTACACGGCAAGCAAGCCCCAGGTGGGCAGAGGAAATGTTTCAAGGACACCCTCAAAGCCTCCTTGATAAACATAGAAACATAGAAAACAGATGCAGGAGTAGGCTATTCGGCCCTTCGAGCCTGCACCACCATTCAATATGATCATGGCTGATCATGCAACTTTAGTATCCCATTCCTGCTTTCTCTCCATACCCCTTGGTGCAACATCCCCACCGACACCTGGGAGTCCCTGGCCCAAGACCGCCCTAAGTAGAGGAAGAGCATCCGGGAGGGCGCTGAGCACCTCGAGTCTCGTCGCCGAGAGCATGCACAAAACAAGTGCAGGCAAACCAGTCCCACCCACTCTTTCCTTCAAACACTGTTCAACCTGTGACAGACTGTAATTCCCGCATTGGACTGTTCAGTCACCTAAAAACTCACTATTAGAGTGGAAGCAAGTCTTGCTCGATTTTGAGGGACTGCCTGTGAATGTGGTACTCTCACCCCATGGGACCCCGATCAGTGTTACAGGGACTGAGTCCCATCCCCGTATTGTACTATCTGTGAATCTCACACTTTTACCCGTAATAAATAAATTGTGATGAAAAGTTGTAGATGAGACAGGAGCATCATGGATATCTTAAATCCCAATTGATATATTGGCAAAGCAACTTATGGAACTGAAGAACATGGGTGAATCACTTTGTTATTTATTTCGGAGTAACTATTTGTACTAAGTCTCCCTTCTGTGCAGCGAGTTAGGACAAATAGTCTCTATATTTGTTTCTCTTTACTTTGAAGTCCAAATTGGCAAAAAAATTATATAGGTAATTCCCAATTAATTAAAACTACTCCACTATGAAATAGTTCCAACCACAAACCAAGAACAAAATCAATATCCAATTAAAAATTCCATCAATGAACAAAGCTTAGTCAAATTTGATATGCCCTTACTATACAGTAAAAATGCACACGAGGCCCATACTTGAGAGAAGGTCACTCTGTGACCAGTAACCTTTATTAGCCAGCACTGAAGTGATGAAGGTGGTGGAGCTTCCCCTTTTATACCTGAAAGTCCAGGTTAGGAGTGTCTCCCACAAGTTCACCACCTAGTGGTCAATGTTCTCATGGTGTACAATTTAGGTCAGTTTATACATGGGTTACAATGACAGTTGAATACATGACATCACCTCCCCCCTGCCCCGCCCCGCCAAAGTCTTATTGGGATCACAGGTTAAGTCTCTCTGTGGTTTACGCTCCCTTGTAGAGCACCTGAGTTGGGGCTCCGGTTGTTGGGCGCTGGCCTGAGTGTCTGTTGTTTGCGGTGCCTCAGGCCTGTCCGGACCGCCCACAGTGACTAGGCTCTCCTCCGCTTGGTTCCGGTGTTCGGTCACCTGTGGAGGAGTGAACTCTACGTCGTGTTCTTTCTCTGCTTCTTCAATGGGGTTGCTGAACCTCCTTTTTGTTTGATCCACCTGTTTGCGGCAGATTTGTCCATTGGTAAGTTTAACGACCAGAATCCTATTTCCCTCTTTGGCAATCACAGTGCCTGCGAGCCATTTAGGCCCTGCAGCATAGTTGAGGACAAAGACAGGGTCATTTACATCAATACATCGCGCCCTCGCATTCCCGTCATGGTAGTCACATTGTGATTGACGCCTGCTCTCAACAATTTCTTTCATGGTGGGGTGTATAAGGGATAACCTGGTTTTGAGCATCCTTTTCATTAGCTCTGTGGGTGGGACCCCTGTGAGCGAGTGTGGTTGGGATCTATTGGCCAACAGGAGGCGTGATAAGCAGCTTTGTAGGGAACCCCCTTGGATTCTGAGCATCCCCTGTTTGATTATCTGCACTGTTCGTTCCGCCTGGCCGTTTGAGGCCGACTTGAACGGTGCCATTCTGACATGGTTGATACCATTTCCTGCCACGAAGTCCTGGAATTGAATGCTTCTAAAGCACGCTGACCAAGACGTCCGGTAGATCATGGGCGGTGAACATTGCCCGTAGACTTTCTACCGTGACAGAGGATGTGCTTGAATTGAGAATGTCATACTCGATCCATTTAGAGTAGGCGTCTATGTTGTAGGAGGTAGGCACCTTTAGAATATACCAGAATACTAGGCATTAGGCACCTGCTAGATATATCTAAACGCATATAAGTTTAAAGTGGACACACACATAAAATGGCTGCCCAGGCATGATGGGAAATCAGGTAGTCAAGCTGTGAACTGTTGAACGTTCAATGACCAAGCAATAACCCTGTGAGGCCCACAGTAGGAATGCCTGGGATGCGGGAAGACAGAGATAAGAAGGAAACCATCTCCTGTGAACAAGGTCATAAACCAATTAATTCCCCAGGAAGAAAGATAAGAGGGAAACCATCTGCTGTAAACAAGGTTATAAACCAATTATTTCTCCCAGATGAAAGAACTAGGGAGAGAACCTATAAAGTCATCGATCAGCCCAAGCTGACAATAACCGAACATATGGTTCCCTGGATACTAGGGGAATTCTATTGGGTTAAAAGAACCTATATGTAATCTATAATCGTTGTGATTGGCTTGTGTCCAGCCGTGATGGGCTGTGTAGCTGTAGTAAACTGTTTGTAACTGTTGTAAAACATATAAAGGTGCATGTAACCCTTTGTTCGGTGGAGAGAAACCTGGATACGGTCCTGAGTTTTTCCTCCCCGCTGAGCGTAATAAAAGCCGCATCAGCATTGGAACCAACTCTGAGTGTTGAGTGATTCTTCTGAGAAAACACTAATGCTAACAATGGCGTAGTCGGCAGGATTTCCCGGAGTCGCTGGACGCCCTTGGAAAAAACCCGGGTGAGTATAAAAAACAATTTTTAAGTATAAAGGGTGCGGAAGGTGGAAGCTGGTTGATCGACATGAGGAGACGGTCTAATATCTCAAACGCCTAGCCTGAGCCTGAATTAAGAGGACTTTTGTCCCACGTGACGGCCAGGAACCAAGTAGGCGTAGGGAACACACTTAGACCGTGGGATCGTGATACCGAGAGACATCTTCCGGACCCAGTAGTGTAATTTGAAATACCCTGGGGTAGAACCAAGCGGTGTACAGCGGCTAACGGAATCCAAACCTGTGAACAGGGTCGGACCAACGGGCTGAGCGGTGGTAGGTAGTTGTTAAGGATACGTAGAGCACTGCGGGAATTGCTTAAACGCGTTTTTAAGAATTGTATAAGTTTGTGTAACAGCAGAACTTGTGACCTGACAGTAGCCAAGAGACAGTTTACTACAAGTCGCGCTAGAAAGAAAGCGGACCTCTGAGAGTAGATTCCTAACGGTACTAGTCCTACCCAGGAATGGCCATGAAAACAAGTAAACTCGAGTGGGGACCAGAAGGGTCGCTTACCCGCCACCTGGCGGAAAAACAAAAGAAGCTAATTGAAAAAATGATTAAAGCAGGGTGGAATCCTCAGGAACTAGTTATGTGAGGAATTATTTAGATAAAACTACGAATTCCCTGAAAGGTCATGGATCCAAAAATAGAGCCGGTCAAAACAAGAAGAGAGACTGTTGTAAATGTCTGATCGTTGAGTGAGAAGTGTGATTTTTGACTGCAGAATTAATTTTTTTTATGTTTTCATGTTCCGAAAGCCTGGTTGGAAGAGGAATGCAAGTGTCTGTTTATTTTAGAAACAGAGTGAAAGTCTTTTTTTAACCCTTTGTAATGTTGTCCTGTATGTGGGAAGTTTTAAGACATTTAAGTTAGAAACGCAGGTGTGGATTTATTCGGATGATAAGTTACGGAGCTAGGAAAATAAACAAATAAAGGATAGGTTTGTTGAGCAAAATATTTATTTGACACGCTTACTTACTTGCCGAAAGAAAACATGCAATGATTGATTGGGTTGAAAGACATAAATTTAGTCTCAGAATGAGATAAAGAATGCTTTAAAAAAAAAGAGCTTCTAAAAAAAAAGTTTTAAATAAAGATTGAAATTACAAAGTTTGAATTGGGATTTTGAGATATTCAGAGAAGGCACAGAAAATACTGAGGTGGATTTAAAAAAAAGAAAAAGATTAAATTAAATCTGATCAGGTCAAAGTCCTGGGCAAGTGGCGAGCTATCTGCGAAGGTGTAAAAGGAACTTTTGGAAAATGTTAAAAAACAGCAAGCTTTAGTAACGACTTTGAAACTGGAGCATTTTGAGATAACGAAAGGCAGCCCTCAAACTCTCAAAGCTGGACTCCATTCCAGTTATGAAAAAAAAGAAAAAGATAAAGACGCCACTTTGAAAGTAAACAAATGATTTTAAATTAACAACTTTATGGAGTTACGAACCCTCCGTGAAAAATACAAAACCTAATTTGAAGAAAGAAAAAAAAGATGTAACGGACTAAATGGAAAAAGACATAACTTACTAAATACTAGTTGATGTTTGCTGTGAAAAAGATATTGGTTTAATTAGAAGGAAAAAAAAATTGGAATAAGTAAAAAACACTCTACATGGATTCGAATTTTCAATTATGAAAAAGTTTCAGTGCAGTTTGAAAAGATTTCCAAAATGGACAGTGTTTATCAAAAATGTCCCGAACAGTCTAAACAAGCAGGAGGGTTTTGAAGATAACGAGGAGAAAGAGAGAAATAAAAAAAAAACAGAATTGAATTTCAGTAAACAAAATTGCTATTGTATGTGTGGTCTTGTTTTAAAACAATTAAAAAAAAATTCTTTGGCAAGTACTTGAATTAGAAGTTAAGAAAACATTGGAGTTTACTCTAATGATTTATGCTGTTTTTAACGGATTCCTAATTTCGAAGCCAGTTTTGAAGGCACAAAGACTTTTTTTTTCAGATGATTACGTGAAGTCACGTAATGACATCAGGTCTTCTTACAAACCTGGAAAGGAGTTAACCCTTTCCATTGACAGCCGTTTTATACTGAACATTATTAATTTGGATTTCTTAATAGGAAAAAAAAAGACTCACCTAACAGAGGAAACAAAAATAAAAACAGAACTAGCTTATGTAATAATACTTGCCTGATACAATAAAGAAATAGATACTCAATAAAACAAATTGAAGAGTTAAAAGCTAAGATAAACAGGCTGGAAGAGATAACGGGACGAGACGGATAGTGCAGTGCGCAGCCATAGCACCATCACCTCTGGCAATAGAGCCAATGTACCCCACGGTGGGTAGGTGTAGTCCACAAACCCAACCTAACGGTAAAGCAGACAGCGATGTTTGGAGGAATAGCTTTGGCCTTGGTCATAATAGGAGTTTGGGTAATATTTAAATGGGTAAAGACACGGGCGCACGCCCTACAGATTCAGCTCGAAATGGTTCGATTATAACCTTGTGCTTCTGATTTTGCAGGGTGACAGGGACACTCGTAGAGCAAAAAACTTAACCCCTGGTGACGACCAGGCCGTCTGTTTAAAATTACAGATAATACTTATCGGAATGGGAATACGAAAGGCGCTACTCGTAATATGGATAGCCCTGCGACATGCACGTACCCTAGGCAACACCGACGGACAGCAGAGCACGCTGGAAATAAACAACTACCTGAACTATGGAGTCTTGTTTAATTTAACGGACGGAATGTGCATCCCAGCAGCCAAGGACTGGAGCAAGGACAGGACTTATTTTAATGCATGGTTACAAGTGAATCCTAATAAGAATCCTAATAAGAATAAGAGTATGTGTACAGTGCTCCACGGGTATAAGGAGCAGATGCATTAAACGGAGGGATGTCAAAGGGCCTGATGAATGTACTTTCGGCATAATTTGCGCGCCTCTGGGACAATCCCAGCAATCAGTCATCCGCAAGAAGGGAATGGGGCTGTGTGGGTATTACGAGGAGGCGGGGGCGGCTGCAATATCATTGTATGTATGTTTCTCACCCCCTCCGACACCGCGCCCCATAAGAATCACTACATTGCCCGAGGAACTGCCTTGCCCCATAACTACGAAGGGACCAGAGAATGGGATTGTAATGTACAACGAGGGGGAACTGTTGTATGATAATGTTAAACATGAAATTGTGCCTGTTCTGATCAATATTTCAGGCATCCAGATGCCGGAATACTGTACAGAACAGTCAAGGAAGATGTACAATGTATTAAGTAAAGTTGTAATGCAGCAGGCTGCCGATGCAATGGGTGCCAGTAGGTTCCAGGGACAGGTGTTAGCCCCCAGGATGAAGAGGGAAATAGTTAATGATGTTGCTACCGTTTTCAATACCGGGACCTCCGTAGTGAACTCGATAGACATACAAGGATTAAATGAGAGGGTGGAGCAAAACCAGGAAGACCAAGCCAACCTAGGAAAGGAGGGTGCCAAAATCCAGCTGGATGGCATCTCAGTCCGGGAAGCTCACGCCAGAACCATCAATCACCTCATTGATAGAGAACAGGAAGATACAGGGAAAGCAAAGACAGGGGCAACTCTGTCACGCTTATGGTCTGTGGATGGTGGGACAGATCCGCCACAATCTCGACCAGATCCAACGCGGGGAAGTACCCGATTGGATAGACAGTTCACCTTTAGCTCAGTTGGCTAACCAAAGGGGGACACTGGATAATTGTACTCTGAAGGGACTGACCAGAGTATACCCAGCAATTCCAGATTGCCAGATGGGTAGGATTACCGGGATAGGGATAGTCCTGATGATCCCTATAGCCACGCCGGACTCAGGGCCGTTCCCCCTATACCAACGAGAGAATATCGGAATAATACGGGAAAATGTCTCCATACGCTACTACCTGACCACCACCTCTGCCGTTCGTCGAAACAACATACTTACCGGGATTTCCCTAGCAGATTGCAAGCAAAAGGGGGGAGATCACAGTATGCCCTCACCCGGTGGGCAGAGGGGAGCGAGACGAGTGCGGGTTTAACCGAACCGATGGGTGTGTACTAGAAATAGTGCCCGCACACATGCACTTCGCGAGGGCAGGCTACGGAGGGAAGGGAAGATACTGCGTCTCTACTACTGAGCGTTCATTCCAGTATAATGACCTGCAGTGCCCTATACCACAGCCAAACTTTTGCTTTACACCACTACGACCTGTCGCGATCGGGCAAGCGCATATCACCCAGGTTAGGCGCCGGAAGTCCGAAGTTATTGAGGTAACCGATCAGCTCCATGATCATTTACAGGCTTATGATGAACCTGATCAGGTCCTTATCCCACATCTAACCGAAGTATTACGAGAGTTGAGGCTCAGAGTGGGTCAATCCGTAAAGCTCTACCACCAACTACAAACTAAAATCAAAGTACTGGAAGAAGATACCGAGGTAGACTTACAAAGTCAGAGTTGGTGGAGAAAGGTCTGGGACTGGGGAATAAATGTGAACATCCACCCATGGATTCGAATAATTTCACATATACTGGTCGGGATACAATTGATCTTAGCAATAACATGGGGCGTAATGGCCTGCCAGGCATGCAGACACCACGCACAACGAAGACGGACAAATCACCGTTCCCCGGATACTAAACAAGCCTGTTTTATAAGGGGGCAGGAGGATTTGGCCTTTGTCAATTCGATTTAAGCAACCGGGACTCCTGAAACCGCGTGACTGGCCAGCACGTTGAGGCAGGGAGTACCGGGCCGTGCACAAAATCTAATAAAGGTCGAATGGTCGGTTAAAAGGGGACTAGGACTAGTCCCTTTACCGAAAGGGGGAGTTGTTGTAGGAGGTAGGCACCTTTAGAATATGCCAGAATACTAGGCATTAGGCACCTGCTAGATATATCTAAACGCATATAAGTTTAAAGTGGACACACACATAAAATGGCTGCCCAGGCATGATGGGAAATCAGGTAGTCAAGCTGTGAACTGTTGAACGTTCAATGACCAAGCAATAACCCTGTGAGGCCCACTGTAGGAATGCCTGGGATGCGGGAAGACAGAGATAAGAAGGAAACCATCTCCTGTAAACAAGGTTATAAACCAATTATTTCTCCCAGATGAAAGAACTAGGGAGAGAACCTATAAAGTCATCGAGCAGCCCAAGCTGACAATAACCGAACATATGGTTCCCTGGATACTAGGGGAATTCTATTGGGTTAAAAGAACCTATATGTAATCTATAATCGTTGTGATTGGCTTGTGTCCAGCCGTGATGGGCTGTGTAGCTGTAGTAAACTGTTTTGTAACTGTTGTGAAACATATAAAGGTGCATGTAACCCTTTGTTCGGTGGAGAGAAACCTGGATACGGTCCTGAGTTTTTCCTCCCCGCTGAGCGTAATAAAAGCCGCATCAGCATTGGAACCGACTCTGAGTGTTGAGTGATTCTTCTGAGAAAACACTAATGCTAACAGTCTACTACAACCAAAAACATTTTTCCCATGAAAAGACCTGCATAGTCCACATGGATGCATGACCATGGCTTGGCAGGCCAGGACTAGGGGCTAAGGGGGGCTTCCCTGGGCGCATTGCCCAGCTGGGCACACGTGTTGCACCTGCAAACACAAAGTTCCAGGTCTGCATCTATCCCTGGCCACCAAACGTGTGACCTGCCAATTGCCTTCATCATGACAATGCCCGGGTGCTCATTGTGGAGTTCTCTGATGAACATCTCTCTGCCCATCTGGGGCATGACTACGCGGTTTCCCCACAGTAGGCAATCGGCCTGAATTGAGAGTTCATCCTTGCGCCTGTGAAATGGTTTGAATTCCTCAGGGCATGCCCCATACGTGGCTGCCCAGTTCTCATTCAGGACACATTTCTTGACTAAAGACAGTAGCGGGTCTCTATTTGTCCAGACTTTGATCTGACGGGCTGTCATGGGTGAGCCTTCGCTTTCAAAAGCTTCAACAGCCATGACCATCTCCGCAGCATGCTCGGCTGCCCTCTCAGTGGTGGCGAGTGGGAGCCTGCTGAGTGCATTGGCGCAGTTTTCAGTGCCCGGTCTGTGCCAAATTATGTAGTCATAGGTGGCTAATGTGAGTGCCCACCTCTGTATGCGGGCCAATGCATTTGCATTTATGGCCTTGTTGTCGGCCAAAAGTGACGTTAGGGTTTTGTGATCTGTCTCCAGCTCAAATTTGCTGCCAAACAGGTACTGGTGCATTTTTTTTAACTGCATATACGCATGCAAGTGCTTCCTTTTCTACCATCCCGTAGATGCTACCCTCATCCCCAGGAATTCTACCTCTGGAGCTAGGAAGATCAACTTCACCTTTTTCAGTCGCAGACCTACCTGGTCCAGTCTGCGTAGCACCTCCTCCAGGTTGTGGAGGTGTTCTTCAGTATCGCAACCCGTGATGAGGATGTCGTATTGAAAAACCACCATCCTTGGAATCGACTTGAGGCTTTCCATATTTCGTTGAAAGATCACGGTGGCCGAGCGAATCCCAAACGGACATTTGTTGTACTCAAACAATCCCTTGTGTGTAGTGATGGTGGTCAGCTTCTTCGACTCACTTGCCAGCTCCTGGGTCATGTAAGTTGAGGTCAGGTCCAATTTTGAAAAAAGTTTGCCACTGGATAGCGTCGCAAAGAGGTCCTCCGCTCTCGGTAGTGGGTACTGGTCTTGGAGTGACACCCAATTGATGGTGGCCTTGTAATCACCACATATCCTGACTGACCCATCCGCCTTGAGCACCAGCACAATCGGGCTCGCCCAGTCACTGAAGTCGACTGGCGAGATGATGCCTTCTCTCAGCAGGCAGTCCAATTCGCCTTCTATCTTTTCCCGCATCACGTATGGCACCGCTCTGGCCTTGTGGTGTACTGGCCTGGTGTCCGGGTTTATGTGAATCACTATCTTGGTTCCCATGAAAGTGCCAATGCCGGGTTGAATAATGAGTCAAATTTGTCCAGGACCTGTGAGCATGATACTCGCTCCACAGAAGAAATTGCATTGACATCGCCCCATTTCCAGTTCATGACAGCAAGCCAACTCCTCCCCCGGGACAATCCAGAGTGGCAATCTGGTCTCCAAATCTTTGTGGGTCACGACTACCGTGGCGCTACCTAGCACCGGAATGATCTCCTTTGTATATGTCCTTGGCTGTGCGTCAATCGGCAATAATTTTGGCCTCCTGGCCTTGGACGCCCACAACTTGTCGAACTGTTTGATACTCATCAGCGACTGGCTGGCCTCCGTGTCTAGCTGCATTGATACTGGGATGCCATTGAGGAACACTTTCATCATTATCGGTGGCATCCTGGTGTATGAACTGTATATGTGCTCCACATGAACTCGCTGAACTTCAGCTTCCAGCGATTTCCCCCAATGTTCATTTGGCCTCGTAGGGCTTACCTCGGGCCCATCCTCCTCGTACATCAACCTTGCTGCAGGCTTCCTGCACATACGCACCAAGTGACCGCTGACGTTGCAGTTTCTGCAGGTATATTGCTGATACCTGCAAGCTCTGGCTGGGTGTTTGCCTCCACACCTCCAACAGGGGCCGTTGTTGGAAACAAAAGGTCCATTACCAGTCGATTGTCTCTGACTGTCTCTGTAAAGCACACCATTAACAGGTGTTGATGGCCCCATTACTGGCCACATTGTCCCTTGCGATGGCATGAATCGCCGTTCAGCTAGCCATTGTCTCTGTTGAATTCCCCCTTTGGGTTCGCTACATGCTCGGGCATGTCCGATTGCCCCTGTCTGCCTGGAGAACTGTGTGCCGCATTAACAATGTTGACTCCCTGTCCATTTGCTGCATTTAAACCAAGATTTTTGTCAAACATCATTCTGGTCTCTTCCTCCCCTGAGATAAATGTCTGGGCCATCAAAGCCGCCTTTTCCAGGGTCAAGTCTTTGGTCTCAATCAGTTTCATGAAAACCCCAGCATGCCCGATGCTTTCAATAAAAAAGTCTCGCAGCATCTCCACTCTGCATGCATCTGGGAACTTGCATTGGCTCGCCAGTCACCAGAAGTCTGCCACGAAGTCTGGAACGTTTTGCCCTTCTTGCCGCCGGTGTGTGTAAAACCGGTGCATGCTGCTCGCCAGTTTAAAGTGTTCCCCGATCAACTTACTGAGCTCTTCAAAAGTCTTGTCCGCTGGCTTCTCTGGCGCTAGAAGGTCCTTCATCAGGGAGTACGTCCTGGATCCACAAACAGTCAGGAGATGAGCTCTGCATTTGTCGGCCGAATCCTGTCCCAACCATTCCTTAGTGACGAAACTTTGCTGTAGTCTCTCAGTAAAATCGTCCCAATCATCCCCAACACAGTACCTCTCGTCTGTGCTGCTAGTGGCCATGTCGCCTGGTTTAAATCCCAGTTTCTCGTCGCCAATGATATGTCCTTACTATACATTATAAATGCACACGAGGCCCATACTTGAGAGAAGGTCACTCTGTGACCAGTAACCTTTATTAGCCAACACTGAAGTGATGAAGGTGGGTGGAGCTTCCCCTTTTATACCTGAAAGTCCAGGTTAGGAGTGTCTCCCACAAGTTCACCACCTAGTGGTCAATGTTCGCACGGTGTACAACTTAGGTCAGTTTATACATGGGTTACAATGACAGTTGAATACATAACAAAATTAGATTTGGCTTAATTTAAATTCAGATCCCTGACAGATCCTCACAAAGGCATCCAAACCAAAAGGGAGATATTTTTAAGGGGTACACCAGTGGCGCAAGAAGAAATACATTGGCACATTCCATATCACATGCACAGAAAGTGAACTTCCCAGTATTTTCTACAGTTCTCTAATTAATTTAAATAATCATCCAGTACCTTCTGTATGCATTGGGCCCTGTGCTGAGGACATGGAGGCTGGGGGAATTGGCCACGAATCTGGGGCAGGATGTTACTCAAGGCAGAACTTTGTGTTATGATCCCATGCTGAGTGTGGGAAACACTGCTGACTGTGGTCTTTCCGATTGTCTGTGAAGTCTGTAAGGCACCCAATGGGTCGTAGGTCAGCTCCCTTTTCCAAATGTCATTGGAGTCTCAAAGGCTCCAGGGAAGGCAATCAGAAAGACGCAGTCAGCAGTGTGGGATCACAACACAAAGTCTAGCCTTGAATAACATCCTGTCAGCTGGTTAACAGGTATCAGCCATGGCTCAGTGGTAACAGTCTGGCCTTTCAGTCAGAAGGTTGTGGGTTCAAGTCCCACTCCGGAGACTTGAGCACAGACTCAGTGCTGACACTTGGATGAGACATTAAACTGAGGCCCCGTCTGCCCCCTCAGGTGGTTGTAAAAGATTCCCATGGCACAATTTGAAGGGGAGCTGGGAAGGTGTCCTGGCCAATATTTATCCCTCAACTAACATTACTGAAAAGACAGATTATCTGGTCATTATCACAATGCTGTTTGTGGGACCTTGCTGTGTGCAAATTGACTGCTGCATTTCATACACTACAATAGTAACTACACTTCAAAAGTACTTCATTGGTTGTAAGGCGCTTTGGGAATTCCTGAGGTTCTGAAAAGTGCCGAATCAATGCAAATCTTTCAAGACCGTCTTTCCTTTTGCTCCCTTTTCCTGAAATATTCTGCAAGATCACAGGGAAGGAAGTGAAGCAAGCCACTGTTTGGGTTGAAGGGGCACCCTCTTCAGAAGTCAGAAAGATGGGCTACATGTGAAGAGATAACAGAGCTGTCAAAGGCTGTGTCATTGCACAGTGGAACTGCACCCAGATGCGCAAGAATCTTTAGCATCTGGGAGAAGTTTGTCAAGGTAAGTACATGCTGAAGGTCTCTCTTTCTACTGCTTTAATATAGAATGACTGAATGGCCACCGCAAACACACCTGCTTCCAGTTTAACCAAGGTGGGTTTGGGGTCGGGCCAGTAACCCAGTCTTGAGAGGCAAGTCAGTAATTAAAATATTTAAACTTGGCTATGTGCCTCAGACTTTGTCACGGATTTGGATTGAACCCCTCCAGCACGGGTTTCCCAGGGTTTGGGAAACGCGGCAGCTGAAAGGAGACAAGAACTACCCGATCCAGCAGGTAAGTGCTTTTCTAGCACTGCTTGTGGGCCAGGAGGAGCAGGAGTGTTTCCCCCCCAACCCCGCCCCCCCCCATCCACCCAAGCAAACCTACCATGATGTGTCTACCTCCCCACACTCCCATGATCTAATGTCTCGCTGTGATCTCTTCCCCCTCGCAATCCAATCTCTCTTCCCTACCATCTTCCTCCCACCCCTGCGATCGCTGCCCTATGATCCAATCTCTCTTCCCCACCATCTCTCCCCCCTACGATCTCTACCCCATGATCCGATCTCTCTTCTCCACCATCTCTCCCCGCTACGATCTCTACCCCATGATCCAATCTCTCTTCCCCACCATCTCTTCCCCCCCTACGATCTCTACCCCATGATCCGATCTCTCTTCCCCACCATCTCTTCCCCCGCTGCGATCTCTGCCCCATGATCTGATCTATCTTCCCCACGATCTCTGCCCCGTGTTCTGATCTCTCTTTACAGTGACCTTTCCCTCCGCGATTAATGACATGGGTGAACGAATAGAGAGCTGTATATCCAAGTTTGCAGCTGACACTAAGTAAGATGGGGCAGTAAGTAATGTAGATATGAACAGAAAGTTGCAAAGGGACATAGACAGATTAAGTGAGTGGGCAAAATTATGGTAAATGGAGTTCAGTGTGGGTAAGTGTGAGGTCATCCATATTGGATCCAACAAAGATAAATTGGATTATTTTCTAAATGGTGAGAAAATATTTACTGTAGAGGAACAAAGAAATTTGGGAGTCCAAGTTCACAAATCATAGAAAGGTATGAAAAGCAATCAAAATGGCGAATGGACTGTTGGCCTTTAACTCAAGGAGGCTGGAATACAAGGGGATGAATGTTATGCTTCAATTGTAGAAAGTCTTGGTCAGATCCCACCTGGAACTCTGCATTCAGTTCAGGGAGGATATATTGTCCTTAGGGTACAGCACAAATTTACCGGAATGAAAGCAGGGCTTAGAGGATGAAATTATGAGGACAGGTTGTATAAACTTGTTTTGTATTCCCCCAAGTATAGAAGATTGAAGGGTGATATGATCGCGGTGTTTAAAATGTTAAAAGGATTTGATAGTGTAGATATGGAGAAACTACTTCCTCTGGTGGTGGAATCAAGAATAAGAGGACATCATCTTAAAATCAGAGCTAAGCCATTTAGGAGCAAAATCAGGAATTTTGCAAAAGGTATTATTAATGTGGGATTCTCTCCCGTTATAGGCTGTGGATGCTGGCACAATTGGAGCTTTCAAGACTGAAATTGATTTTTGCTGGGCAAATGTATCAATTACTGTGGAACAAGGCGGGTAAATGGAGTTAAGATACAGATCAACAATGATCTAATTGAATGGTGGAGCAGGCTTGAGATCTGCCCCGTGATCTGATCTCTCTTCCCCACGGTCCCTGCCCCGTGATCTGATCTCTCTTCCCCATGATCTCTGCCCCATGATCCGATCTGTCTTCCCCACCATCTCCTGAATGGCCTACTCCGGTTTTTAACATTCTGATCTTTATCCAAAACATTACCATCTCTTTTCATATAAAATGACTGCAGGATTAAAGCTGCTCGATGCCGAGGGCTGATTTAAACAATATCATTTCACGCCCACCTGAGATCCGACTTTAGTGGCTGTGTTGGCAAGGTGCTGGAGCACTGCTTGGGCATTGGGATGGAATTGAAGGGAGGAGCGGGAAGAAAAAGGCCGATCGGCTGCCCTCTGGTACTTTATCCAAATGGTCAATAATCTTCAGTGTGTTATCCCAGTCAGGGAGTGTCAGCTGTTTTTTCGACTGATGAGGGAGAAGCCTTATGAGGAAGGATTCATTAATAACCTTGTAGTAAAGGGGCCTTTAGGGAAGAGTGACCATAATATGATAGAATTTTATATTAATTTGAAAGTGATTTATTTCAATCTGAAACTAGGGTCTTATATCTAAACAAAGCAATCTACATAGGTATGAGGGAAGAGTGACCATAATATGGTAGAATTCTTTACTAAGATGGAGAGTGACACAGTTAATTCAGAGACTAGGGTCCTGAACTTAAGGAAAGGTAACTTCAATGGTATGAGATGTGAATTAGTTAGAATAGACTGGTGAATGATACTTAAAGAGTTGACGGTGGATAGGCAATGGCAAACATTTAAAGATCACGTGACAAGTCCTTACTATACAGTATAAATGCACACAAGGCCCATGCTAGAGAGAAGGTCACTCTGTGACCAGTAACCTTTATTCGCTAGCACTCAAGTGATGAAGGTGGGTAGAGCTTCCCCTTTTATACCTGAAAGACCAGGTTAGGAGTGTCTCCCACAAGTTCACCACCGAGTGGTCAATGTTCTCACAGTTAACAACTAGTCAGTTTATACATGGGTTACAATGACAGTTAAATACATGACATCATGGATGAACTTCAACAATTGTACATCCCTGTCAGGAGTAAAAATAAAACGGGGAAGGTGGCTCAACCGTGGCTAACAAGGGAAATTAAGGATAGTGTTAAATCCAAGTAAGAGGCATATAAATTGGCCAGAAAAAGCAGCAAACCTGAGGACTGGGAGAAATTTAGAATTCAGCAGAGGAGGACAAAGCATTTAATTAGGAGGGGGAAAATAGAGTATGAAAGGAAGCTTGCCGGGAACATAAAAACTGACTGCAAAAGCTTTTATAGATATGTGAAGAGAAAAAGATATGTGAAGAGAAAAAGATTAGTGAAGACAAACGTAGGTCCCTTGCAGTCAGAATCAGGTGACTTTATAATGGGGAACAAAGAAATGGCAGACCAACTGAACAAATACTTTTGTTCTGTCTTCACTAAGGAAGACACAAATAACCTTCAAGAAATAATAGGGGACCGAGAGTCTAGCGAGAAGGAGGAACTGAAGGAAATCCTTATTAGTCAGGAAATTGTGTTTGGGAAATTAATGGGTTGAAGGCCGATAAATCCCCAGGGCTTGATAGTCTACATCCCAGAGTACTTAAGGAAGTGGCCCTAGAAATAGTGGATGCATAGGTGATCATTTTCCAACAGTCTATCAACTCTGGATCAGTTCCTATGGACTGGAGGGTAGCTAATGTACACCACTTTTTAAGAAAGGAGGGAGAGGGAAAACGGGTAATTATAGCCTGACATCAGTACTGAGAAAAATGTTGGAATCAATTATTAAAGATGAAATAGATACGTATTTGGAAAGCAGTGACAGGTTCAGTCCAAGTCAGCATGAAAGGGAAATCATGCTTGACTAATCTTCTAGCATTTTTTGAGGATGTAACTAGTAGAGTGGACAAGGGAGATGTGGTGTATTTGGACTTTCAAAAGGCTTTTGACATGGTCCCACACAAGAGATTGGTGTGCAAAATTAAAGCACATGGTATTGGGGGTAATATATTGACGTGGATAGAGAACTGGTTGGCAGACAGGAAGCAGAGAGTCGGGATAAATGGATCCTTTTCAGAATGGCAGGCAGTGACTAGTGGGGTGCCGCAGGGCTCAGTGTTGGGACCCCAGCTATTTACAATATACATCAATGATTTAGATGAAGGAATTGAAAGTAATATCTCCAAGTTTGCAGATGACACGAAGCTGGGTGGCGGTGTGAGGTGTGACTTGGACAGGTTAGGTGAGTGGGCAAATGCATGGTAGATGCAATATAATGTGGATAAATGTGAGGTTATCCACCTTGGTGGCAAAAACATGAAGGCAGATTATTATCTGAATGGCTTTGATTAGGAAAAGGGGAGGTGCAATGAGACCTGGGTGTCATGGTACATCAGTCATTGAAAGTTGGCATGCAGGTACAGCAGGCGGTGAAGAGTTGGCCTTCATAGTGAGGGGATTTGAGTATAGGAGCAGGGAGGTCTTACTGCAGTTGTACAGGGCCTTAATGAGACCTCACCTGGAATATTGTGTTCAGTTTTGGTCTCCTAATCTGAGGAAGGATGTTCTTGCTATTGAGCGAGTGCAGCGAAGGTTCACCAGACTGATTCCTGGGATGGCAGGACTGATATATGAGGAGAGACTGGATAGACTGGGCCTGTATTCACTGGAGTTTAGAAGAATGAGAGGGGATCTCATAGAAACATACAAAATTCTGACAGGACTGGACAGGTTAGATGTAGGAAGAATGTTCCCGATGTTGTGGGAGTCCAGAACTGGGGGAGACACAGTATAAGGATAAGGGTAAGCCATTTAGGACTGAGATGAGGAGAAACTTCTTCACTCAGAGAGTTATTAACTTGTGGAATTCTCTTCCGCAGAGAGTTGCTGATGCCAGTTCATTGGATATATTCAAGGGGGAGCTAGATATGGCCCTTACTGCTAAAGGGATCAAGGGGTATGGAGAGAAAGCAGGAAAGGGGTACTGAAGTGAATGATCAGCCATGATCATATTGAATGGTGGTGCAGGCTCGAAGGACCGAATGGCCTACTCCTGCACCCTATTTTCTATGTTTCTATGTTTTTATGTGAAGGTAGATTAGGAAACTATACTAAAAGGTATGACAGTAGACAAGCAATGGCTGGCATTAAAAAATCATTACATAATTTACATCAAAGATACATTCCTTTAAGGCACAAAAACCCCACAAGAAAAGTGATACAACCATGGTTAACAAGAGAAGTTAAAGGTAGTATTAGATCAAAGAAAGGATAATGTTTCCAAAAAGCCTGAGGATTGGGTGGATTTTAGAATTCAGCAAAGGAGGACCAAAAAAATGATAAAGGGAAAATGGAATATGAGAGTAAACTAGTGAGAGGCATAAAAACAGACTGTAAAAGCTTCTATCGGTATATAAAAAGGAAAAGATTAGCGAAAGTAAATGTGGGTCTCTTACAGGCTGAGACAGGAGAAATTATAATGGGGAATAAGGAAATGGCAGAGAAATTAAACAAATATTTTGTGACTGTCTTCATGGAAGAAGATGCAAAAAACCTGTACAACTGGCGACGGGAATATGGGATCACAAACTACACGCTCAACATGTCTAATCTCAGCAACTTTCAGCAATTTACGGAGGGGGAAGATTGGGATGCCTTTGTGGAAAGATTGGAACGCTTTTTCATGGGCAACGACCTGGACGGGGACACACCAGCCACACTACCAAACAAACGCAGGGCCATCCTGCTTAGCAGTTGTGGGCCCACCATCTACGGTCTCGTCAGGGACTTACTAGCCCCGGAGAAGACAACCGCTATGAGGAACTTGTAACAATCATACAAGAACAACTAAAACCGAAAGAAAGCATCCTCACAGCCAGGCACCGGTTCTACACTTACCGGCGACCTGAGGGCCAAGAAATTGCCAAGTATGCTGCACACTTAAGAAGACTAGCTGCACCGTGTGAGTTTGGCGACCACCTTAATGAAGCACTAAGGGACATATTTGTCATCGGAATCGGCCACGAAGGCCTCCTGCACAAATTGCTCTCGACTGACATCACGGTCACCCTGCAGAAAGCAATTCAAGTGAGCCAGGCCTACATGGTTTCGGCCAGCGACTCCAGGCGAATACTGACCCAGGACTCTAAACCGGCGTGCGCAGTGCACCGCATGGACACTTCTAAAGGTAGAAATGCTGTCCCGAGTCCCGCAACCCTGAGTCCGCCACATGGGGCAAACTGGATGGCCCCATGTTGGCGTTGTGGAGGAAACCACAGGGCCCACCAGTGCCGCTACAAAGACTATGCATGCAAAGGCTGCAAAGAAAAAGAGCACCTTCAGAGAATGTGCAGAAAAGCCTGTACTCACTGTGTCTCTGATGAGTTGGCAAATCACCGGGGCTCCGACACAAATGAAGATGTAGCTACTCTAACCTTGGGAGAGGAATATGGAATCTTTACCTGCTCCACCGGAAGTTCTCCGTGGATGATGGAAGTGGACATCGACGGGGTCCCAGTCTCCATGGAGATCGACACAGAGGCGAGCCAGTCTGTGATGAGCAGAAAGACCTTTGAAAAAATTTGGAGGAATCCTGCCACTCGATCAAAATTGTCTCCTGTCCAGGCAAAGCTGCTCACCTATACCAAAGGTAAAATCCAAATCGTTGGCAGTGTCCAGGTCTCCCAGGGCGGCATGTTGCACAAAGTCCCCCTGTGGATTGTAGCCGGCGACGGTCCACGCTGCTGGGCAGGAATTGAATGAACCGGGTCCAAATCAGGCGAAGTGGTGCTGTGGAAGAAAAGAGCACCGCAGCCTGCCTGCAGCAAGACCACAGAAAGACTGCAGCACCACAAGAATGTGGAAGAAAAGAGCATCACAGCCTGCCTGCAACAACACCACAAAATGGCTGCAGCAGACCTGCATTCAAAATGACCTCCATGCCACGAGTCAACATGGAGGAGCATCATGTGACACCGAGCGGCCAATCAGATTTGAAAGCTCCCTCAAAGGAGACCGGTAACCAAAGCAATTTAAAGGGGAAGTTCCAACTATTTGAGTATACGGACTTTAAAGCTAAAGATACAATTAAAGAGTGCAAGTATGAAAATGTATGCAATGTAACCATGAATTGTGATGCTGGTTTAACTAATGTGACTAATGAGATGACTGCAGGTGTCAGTAAGGTTAAGAACAAGTTTATTATGCTTAACAATAATGATAGAGATTGTGAAATGCCTAATGTGACCATGTCTGTTGAAACCAGGACACCCGAAAGTGATGCAAGTGCTAGAATGTATAATGCAGGCTCGACTATGTGTGATCAGAGCCAAGGTGTCATGTATACTGGCAGGACACTGCCAAAGGACATTGGGTCCTACAGGGACCATGCTAATGCCAATGGAATCCCCCTGTGGGAGGCCCCCAGGTCCAGCAGGCTACCTGACCATGTAGCCTGGATCTTTGGAATGAATGTGATGCCCCTTGCAGGACACACACACTGGCAGTGGGAAGCGGTCAATGGGCAGCCCAGCGACCACCAATGGCAACCTGCACCAGACCAGCCCTACAGCCCCTAGCCACCAGGGCCGACACCAGAAGCATGAGGCCAATACCCTCCAGCTTCCCTGGCAAACCCTGGGATGACCTGACCTTCATCCCCATTGGTGGACAAGGAGCCCACCCAGGCTTGTGGCCCTGCCCACCACCCCACAACTACCCACATCACAGTGTATACACACCACCCACTGCTGCCGTGGCTACCTCTCCGAGGGATCCCACAACAGTGACACTCACATGGTCTGTGTATGAGGGAGGGGAAACATACGAGGCCAGCCTCAAGCACAGAGGTCACACCTGGCAACCACACAACCCTCACCACAACCTCCCATAGCCCACCACTGATCACCTCCCCTGGGCATGACTACTAGGATATGAAAAATGCTCAGGGGGGACGGGAGTATTGTTGTGTATGCATGCCTGTTTACTGTGTGATGTCTGTAACATTGTATGCAACATTGAATGTACCCTTGTACTGTACACACCTTACCGGTACACTAGAGGGTGCTGTTGCTGGAGACCCAGGAGTGGTCTGCACACAGCAGGTAACCCAGTATAAAAAGGAACACACAGCTTGATGTCGGCACTCAGGAGCTGCTAATAAAGGACTGCAAGTCTGCAGAGTTTAAGCACCATACCCTGCCTCGTGGAGTCATTACTAAAGGTGCCTGCATACACTACAAAACCTCCTGGAAATAGTGGAGAATCAAGGGTCTAGCGAGAATGAGGAATTGAAAGAAATTAGTATGAGTAAAGAAATAATACTGGAGAAATTAATGGGACTGGAAGTCGATAAATCCCTGGACCTGATGGCCTACATCCTAGGGGTTTGAAAGAGGTGGCTATAGAGATAGTGGATGTATTGGTTGTTATCTTCAAAAATTCCATACATTCTAGAGCGGTTCCCACAGATTAGAAAGTAGCAAATGTAACCTCGCTATTTAAGAATGGAGAGAGAGAGAAAATGGACCCACAGACCAGTTAGCCTGATATCAGTAGTAGGGAAGATGCTAGAATATATTATTAAGGACATGGTAACAGGACACTTGGAAAAGAATAATAGGATTAGGCAGAGTCAACACAGATTTGTCATGTATCTCACATTACTGTATATAACTGTATCTTACCATGCTATACATGACTGTAACTGGATATGACCTGTAACAATAAGCATACCTTACCACCAGGGGTGCACTTGCAGGAGACACTCTATACCTGTCCCACTGAGGTATATAAAGGGATGTCTCGGGCAAGTGCGGCACTGGGGAGCTGTGAATTAAAGGTGCAGGTCCTGAGTGACCTTGACTTCAGCATGTGTCTCGTGTAAGTCAGTACATTAGAGTCAGGACTTAACAGTGGCGACGAGTTACGGGATCACAGAATCCACAGAATGGCTACCAACAGCTCAGATGAGAAATACAATGCTGGAGACAATTGGGATGATTTTATAGAAAGGCTCCAGCAAAGCTTTGTGACCAAAGACTGGCTGGGCGATGATAAGGCAGACAAGAGAAAAGCCCATCTCTTGACCAGCTGTGGCTCAAAAACATACGCTTTAATGAAAGACCTGCTGGCACCCGAGAAACCAGCAAGCAAGTCGTTTGAGGAGTTGAGCACACTGGTGAGAGACCACCTGAAGCCAGCGAGCAGCCTACACATGGCCAGACACAGGTTCTACAACTACAGACGCTGTGTGGGCCAAAGCATACCCGACTTCGTGGCCGAACTTCGGAGGCTATCTTGTTCATGTGAGTTCCCCGATGAACTAAGGAGAGAAGTACTGAGAGACTTTTTTATTGAAGGAATAGGCCATGCAGGCATATTCCGAAAGCTTATAGAGACTAAGAACTTGACTCTAGAGGCAGCAGCACTGGTCGCACAGGCATTCTTGGCAGGCGAAGAAGAAACGAGGCTGATCTATACTTCGGGTATGACAACCAACGAGGCATCGGAACAAGGGGTTCACATTGTGAAACAAACCGCTACCCCCACACACAGACAAAGGCAGGAGAGCAGGCCTTCAACAACAGACAGTGGCACCAGAAGCCATCAAAATCAAGGGCCACATGAACGGCCGATCACACCTCATCAACCCACAATGCGAGCAATCAACAACAGATTGAGAGAAGCTCAAGGGAGATCAGCCAGACGCAGCTCATCCTTCGGAAACAATGGAAACGTTCTGTGTTGGAGATATGGGGGTGTGTCGGTGTGT
Source organism: Pristiophorus japonicus (assembly GCF_044704955.1). Classification (NCBI taxonomy): domain Eukaryota; kingdom Metazoa; phylum Chordata; class Chondrichthyes; family Pristiophoridae; genus Pristiophorus; species Pristiophorus japonicus. The sequence goes on from NC_091995.1 coordinate 53,716,198, forward strand.
CGATTTCAGCATGCCGTTTGCAGAAGCTGCACTACACAGGGCATCTGGCTCGCATGTGCAGAAAAACAGCAGCTCGGCTGGTATACAAATCAGAAGGGTCGGAAAGTGGACCAGAAGACGGTTGGAACAGTGCACGGGACGCCGAGGTACAGCGGGTTAACACGATCAATGTCCACTGTTCTTACACCAAGACGCCTCCAATTATGATGAGGGTTCTACTCAACAGGATACCCGTCAACATGGAACTGGACACGGGGGCCAGTCAATCCCTCATGAGCGTTCAACAATTTGAACAGCTGTGGCCACACAAAAGCTACAGACCAAAACTCACAAAGATCGACACCAAACTAAGAACCTATACTAAAGAAATCATCCCAGTCCTTGGCAGCGCCATGCTCTCAGTCACACACAAAGGGATGGTGAATCGACTTTCCCTGTGGATTGTCCCCGGGGATCTCCCAGCCCTTTTGGGGAGAAGCTGGCTAGCAGAACTTAATTGGAAATGGGATGATGTTCACACCATGTCATCAGAGGAACGGACCTCCTGCTCAACAGTTCTAAGCCGTTTTGAACATCTCTTTCAGCCAGGTGTGAGCACCTTCAAAGGGGCTAAAGTTAGAATCTACATCACACAGAATGCCAGACTGGTCCATCACAAGGCTAGAGCTGTGCCTAATGTGATGAGGGAAAAGATTGAAAACAAACTGGACCAGCTTCTGCGGGAAGGCATCATTTCTCCCGTGGAATTCAGTGACTGGGCAAGCCCCATCGTCCCCGTCATGAAGCCTGATGGATCCGTGTGAATCTGTGGGGATTACAAGTCTACCATAAACAGAGTCTCCCTACAGGACCAATACCCGCTGCCCAGAGTGGAGGACCTATTTGCCACGTTGGCTGGAGGAAAACTTTTCTCGAAACTTGACATCACATCTGCGTATATGACGCAAGAACTGATCGAAGAGTCCAAGCTACTCACCACCATCAACACACATCGAGGCCTTTTTGTGTACAATCGATGCCCATTCAGCATCAGGTCGGCAGCTGCTATATTCCAGCGCAACATGGAGAGTCTGCTCAAGTCCATCCCGGGGACGGTTGTGTTTCAAGATGACATACTCATCACGGGCAGTGTTAGCGCGAATGTTTTCCTGCAAGAATCACTCGACACTCTGGGTCGGTTCCAACGCCAAAACAGCTTTTATTACGCCGGCGGGGAGAGAGCCTCTGGTCCAACTCCAGGCCACCGAACAAAGAAATCCATCGATATTTATATGTTTTACAATAGTTCATTACAGTTACTCAGCCCACTTCGGCTGGACACAATCCAATCATAACGATTATAGATTACATATAGGTTTCTTTTACCCAGTAGAATTCCCCTGATACCTCAGGGGCTGTATGTTCGGTTCTTGTCAGCTCGGGCTGATTAATGACCTCGTTATGTAAGGTAGGCCCCTCCTTATCTCTGTTCCTCGGGGCTCTCCTGTGCGAAGTCCTTGATTAAGGACATTCCATACCAGGTACTATAATGGTTCGTTATAGTTATCTTGTCTCAAGCGGATGATCCAAGGCATTACCGGTAATGGGCCTCACTAGGTCAGCCTCAGTCAACAGTTCATTGCTTGACTAACTGAGTTCCCATCATGCTTGGGCAGCCATTTTATATGTGGCCACTTTAAACTTATATGAGTTTAGATTACATTCAGCAGGTGCCTAATGTCTAGTGTTTTGATATATTCAGCAGGTGCTGAATGCCTACAACAATTCCCCCCTTTCGGTAAAGGGACTAATCCTAGTCCCCCTTTAACTGACCGCCCTACCTTTATTAGATATTGTGCACAGCCCAGTACTCCCTGCCTCAACGTGTTGGCCAGTCACGTGGTTTCAGGAGTCCCGGTTGCTTAGATCAAATTGACAAAGGCCAAATCCTCCTGCCCCTTTATTAAACAGGCTTGTTTAGTATTTGGGGACCAGTCATGGGTCCCTCTTTGTTGTGCGTGGTGCCTGCATGCCATTATGCCCCATGTTATTGCTCAGATCAATTGTATCCTGACCAGTATGTGTGAAATTATTCAAATCCAAGGATGGATGTTCACATTTATTCCCCAGTCCCAGACCTTTCTCCACCAACTCGGACTTTGTAAGTCTACATCGATATCTTCTTCCAGTACTTTGATTTTAGTTTGCAGTTAGTGGTAGAGCTTTACGGATTGACCCACCCTGAGCCTCAATTTCCGTAATACTTCGGTTAGATGTGGGATGGGGACCTGGTCTGGCTCGTCATAATCCTGCAAATGATCGTGGAGCTAATCAGTTACATTAATAACTTCGGGCTTCCGGCGCCTAACCTGGGTGATATGCGCTTGCCCGATCGTGACATGTCGTAGCGGCGCAAAGCAAAAGTTCGGCTGCGGTATCGGGCACTGCAGGTCATTATACTGGTATGAACGCTCTGTAGTAGAGATGCAGTATCTTCCCTTCCCTCCATAGCCTGCCCCCGCAAAGTGCATGTGTGTGGGCACTATTTCTAGTACACATCCGTCAGTTCGGTTAAACCCGCACTCGTCTAGCTCACCTCGGCCCACCGGGTGAGGGCATACTGTGATCTCCCCCCTTTGCTTGCATTCTGTTCGGGAAATCCCAGTAAGTATGTTGTTTCCGCGAACGGCGGAGGTGGTGGTCAGATAGTAACGGATAGAGACATTTCCCCGTATTACCCCGATATTCTCTAGTTGGTACAGGGTGAATGGCCCTGAGTCCGGCGTGGCTATAGGGATCATCAGGACTATCCCTAAATCAGTATTACTACCCATCTGGCAATCTGGAATCGCTGGGTATACTCGGGTCAGTCCCTTCAGAGTACAATTATCCAGTGTCCCCCTCTGATTGGCCAACTGAGCCAAATGTGAACTGTCTATCCAATCAGGTACCTCCCCGCTTTGGATCTGATCGAGATTGTGGCGGATCTGTCCCACCATCCACAGGCCATAAGTGTGACAGAGTTGCCCCTGTCTTTGCTTTCCGGTATCTTCTCTTTCTCTATCAATGAGGTGATTGATGGTTTTGGCATGAGCTTCCAGGACTGAGATGCCATCCAGCTGGATTTTGGCACCCTACTTTCCTAGTTTGGCTTGGTCTTCCTGGTTTTGCTCCACCCTTTCTAATAACCCCTTCATCACCCCTTTAAGCTGTTTCACCCTTTCGTTTAACCCTTGTATGTCTAGCGAGTTTACTACGGAGGTTCCTGCATTGAAGCCGGTAACAACATCATTAACTATTTCCCTCCTTATTCTGGGGGCTGACTCCTGTCCTTGGAATCTACTAGCACCCATTGCATCGGCAGCCTGCAGCATTACGACTTTACTTAATACATTATACATTTTCCTTGACTGTTCTGTACAATATTCCGGCATCTGGATGCCTGAAATATTGATCAGGACAGGCACAATTTCATGCTCAACATTATCATACAACAATTTCCCTTCGTTGAACTGTACGATCCCATTTTCTGGTCCCTTAGTAGTTATGGGGCATGGCAATTCCTCAGGCTGTGTGGTGGTTCTTATGGGGCGCGGTATCGGAGGCAGCCTCTACCTCCTCGTAGTATCCACACAGCCCCACCCCCTTTTTGTGGGTGACTAACGGTTGGGGGCGCAAAAATTATCCCAAATACATTTATCGAGCCCCCGGCCTCCCTTCGCCCAATGCAACTGCTCCTTGTACCCGTGGAGCATTGCACGCATACTTTGTCCTTATTCAGCTTCACTTGCAGCCATGCATTAAAATAAGTCCTGTCCTTGCTCCAGTCCTTGGCTGCTGGGATGCACATTCCATCCGTTAAATTAAACAAGACTCCATAGTTCATGTAGTTGTTTATTTCCTGAGTGCACTGCAATCCGTTGGTATCATCCAGTGTTTGCGTGGGTCTTAAGGTTCCCAATATTATGAGTTGAATCAGTCGTCGCTGTCCCATCTCGGTGAGTTTTATCTGCAATTTTAAACAGACAGCCTGGTCGTCACCAGGTGTTAGGTTCTGGTCTACTTGTGTCGTGGTCACTCTGTGGAATCGGAGGTAAGGATTAGGTTATCCATATTCTTTATAGTCGTACCATCTCTATCACTTCATGTCCCTGTCTGGGCTGCCGTCGGTTTTGTATTTGAGCCTGCTGTGCTCGAGCCTGCACAATGACCCATCTAAATATTATCCAAACTCCAATCAACACCAATGCCACCACTATTCCTCCAAACATCCCAGTCTGCTTTACTGTTAGGTTGGGTTTGTGGACTACACCTACCCCCTGTGGGGTACATTGGCTCGATTGCCATAGGTGATGGTGCTATGGCTGCACACTGCACTATCCGTCTGGTCCCGTTTTAAAAAATCTCTTCCAGCCTGTTTATCTTAACTTTTAGGGTTAACTCCTTTACAGGTTTGTAAGAAGGCCTGATGTCATTACGTGACTTTGCGTAATCATCCAAATCTTTGTGCCTTCAAAACTTGCTTAGAAATTAAGAATCCGTTAAAACAGCAGAAATCATTAGTAAAGTGGTCATAATAAAAATCTTCTCATCGGGAAAGACAGCATTTTAGATTAAACTCCAAATTTTCTAAACTTCTAATTCAAGTACTTGCCAAGGATTTTTTTTTTAAAATGAGAGACTGAAATCCAATTTTCACGCAAGCTGTATACATTCCAACATTTCGTTTTTTTTTTAACGGTTCCGTTCACTGGGCAAATCTTGTGTTTTATTTCTCTCTGCTGAGTTCGCATAGCTTAGATCTTTTCTCCTCGGTTATTTTCAAAACCCTCCTGCTTGTTTAGACTGTTTGGGACTTTTCTTGATAAACACCGTCTATTCTGGAAATATTTTCAAACTGCAGTGAAACTTTCTCGTAATTTAAAATCATTATAAATGGAGAGTGTCTTTTACCTCTTCAAATTCTTTTTTTTCCCAATTAAACCAATATCTTTTTCACAGCCGATATCAACTAGTATTTAGTAAGTTATGTCTTTTTCCATCGCAAACCCCACCCTTTTTTTTTCCAATACCTAATTAGTGCATTACGTCTTTTTTTTCAGATCACCTTTCTTCGAATTAGGTTTTGTATTTTACATGGAGGGCTCGTGTTTCTGTAAATTTGTTAATTTAAAATCATCAGACAATTGAAGACACTTTTCCTTTCAAATTCGTTCAATTTGTTTACTTTCAAAGTTGTGTCTTTATCTTTTTCTTTTCTCCATAACTAGAACGGAGTCTAGCACGTAGGCTTTGAGGGCTGCTTTTCGTTATCTCAAAATGTTCCAGTTTCAAGGTCGTTAAAATGTCTTCTTCTAAACTGCTAAAGCTTGCTGTTTTAACATTTTCAAAAGTCCATTTTACACCTTCGCAGATAGCTCACCACTTGCCCAGGAGTTTGACCTGATCCCTGTAGGTATTTCTAGATTGTTTCCAAACCTTTTAGTTTTATTTCCTCCTTTTTTCTTTAAGAGATCAGATTTAATTTAATAACTTTTTTTTTTTAGTTTGAATCCATCTCAGTATTTTGCTGTGCCTTCTCTTAATATCTCAAAATCCCAATTCAAATTTTGTAATTTCAATCTTTATTTAAAACTCTTTTTTTTTGAGCTAGAAGCTTTTTTTTAAAAAGGCATTCTTTATCTCATTCCTAGACTAAATTTATGTCTTTCAACCCAATGTAATCAATCCTTTGTGCATTTCCTAGCTCCGTAACTTATCATTCGAATAAATCCATACCTGTGTTTCTAACTTAAAATGTCTTAAAACTTCCCACATACAGGACAACACTACAAAGGGTTGAAAAAAACTTTCACTCTGTTTGGAAAAGTGGGTGGAGCTAAAATAAACAGACAGCTGCACTACTCTTCCAAACAGGCTTTCGGAAACATGAAAACATAAATTCATTCCGCAGTCAAAAAATCACACAAGGACTCTCACTCAACGACAGACATTCACAAAAGTCTCTCTTCATTCAACAAAGCTTATTAATTTTTTGGCTGGCTCTATTCTTAGATCCATACTTCACTTAAGATAATCACTATCAGGTTTTTTTTATTTCTTACATATTGATTTACTTCCTCTGTTAATTTTACGTGGGCTTGCAGTATCAAGACCACAGCCTTTTCATTTTTATCTTTCTTTTCCTTCTTCCACCATTCCTGCTGGTCTGCTGGTGGGTCCTGAGGATCCCATCCTGCTCTAATCATTCTCTCGATTAGTTTCTTTTGTTTTTCCGCCAGGTGGCGGGTAAGGGACTCTTCTGGTCCCCACTCGAGGTTATTTGCTTTATTGGCCATTCCTGGGTAGGACTAGAACCGTTAGGAATCTACTCTCAGAGATCCGCTTTCTACCGAGCGTAACTTGTAGTAGACCGTCTCCTGGCTACTGTCAGGTCACAAGTTCTGCTGTTACACAAACTTATACAATTCTTAAAACGCGTTTAACCAATTCCCTCAGTGCCCCACGCCTCCTTAATGACTACCTACCACCGTTTTGTCTGTCGGTCCGACCCTGTTCACAGGTTTGGTTTCCGTTGGTCGCTGGTCCCCGGGGTATATTTTCAAATCACACTACTGGGTCCGGGAAGTGTCGCTCAGTATCACGATCCCACGGTCTAAGTGTATTCCATACGCCTACTTAGTTCCTGGCCGTCACGTGGGACTAAAGTCCTCTTAATTTAGGCTCAGGCTAGGCGTTTGAGATATTAGACCGTCTCCTCGTGTCAATCAACCGGCTTCCACCTCCCACACCCTTTATAATTAAACATTTTTTATACTCACCCTGGTTTTTCCAAGGGCATCCAGCGACTCCGGGAAATCCTGTTCGTGACGCCACTGTTAGCGCAAATGTTTTCCTGCAAGAATCACTCGACACTCTGGGTCGGTTCCAACGCCAAAATGGCTTTTATTACGCCGGCGGGGAGAGAGCCTCTGGTCCAACTCCAGACCACCGAACAAAGAAATCCATCGATATTTATATGTTTTACAATAGTTCATTACAGTTACTCAGCCCACTTCGGCTGGACACAATCCAATCATAACGATTATAGATTACATACAGGTTTCTTTTACCCAATAGAATTCCCCTGATACCTTAGGGGCTGTGTGTTCGGTTCTTGTCAGCTCGGGCTGATTAATTACCTCGTTATGTGAGGTAGGCCCCCCCTTATCTCTGTTCCTCGGGACTCTGCTGTGCGAAGTCCTTGATTAAGGACATTCCATACCAGGTACTATAATGGTTCATTATAGTTATCTTGTCTCAAGCGGATGATCCAAGGCATTCCCGGTAGTGGGCCTCACTTGGTCATTGCTTGGTCAGCCTCAGTCAACAGTTCATTGCTTGACTAACTGAGTTCCCATCATGCTTGGGCAGCTATTTTATATGTGGCCACTTTAAACCGATATGAGTTTAGATATATTCAGCAGGTGCCTAATGCCTAGTGTTTTGATATATTCAGCAGGTGCCTAATGCCTACAACAGGCAGGAACACCAACTCTCATCTCTGCAATCTTGAGGAAGTACTAAGTCGATTGGACCGGGTAGGCCTAAGAGTTAAGAAATCCAAGTGTCCGTTTCTCGCGCCTGGTGGTTGGATTTTTGGGCAGAAGGATTGCCGCTGATGGAATCAGCCCAACCGAATCCAAAACCGAAGCGATTCACCTGGCACCCAGGCCCCAGAATGTCTCAGAACTGCGCGCCTTTCTCGGGCTACTCAATTACTTTGGGAACTTTATGCAGAACTTGAGCGCGCTCCTGGAGCCTCTCCACGTGCTACTCAGAAAGGGGTGCGATTGGTTTTGGGGGGCACACCCAAGAACCCGCCTTCAATAAGGCACACAACCTTCTATGTTCCAAGAGTGTTTTAGCCTTTTTTGACCCAGGTAAAAAGTTAGTCGTTACGTGTGATGCGTCAGCGTACGGGGTCGGGTGCATTTTACAGCACGTCAATGATGCGGGTAAATTGCAGCCCGTTGCTTATGCCTCCAGGTCACTTTCGCGGGCGGAGCGCAGGTACGGTATGGTGGAGAAGGAGGCACTCACGTGCGTGTACGGTGTCAAAAAGATGCACCAATATCTTTTCGGGCCAAGTTTGTGTTAGAAACCGACCACAAACACCTCACGTCCCTACTATCCGAGTGCAAGGCAATCAACAGCAACGCCTCGGTGCGCATTCAGCGGTGGGCACTCATGCTGGCGGCTTACGACGACACGATAAGGCATAGACCAGGCATAGACAACTGTGCTGACGCACTTAACAGGCTACCCCTGGTGACCACAGAAGGGTCCAACGAACAGGACTGTGAGATGGTCATGGCAATCAATGCCTTTGAATCCAAAGGTTCGCCCATGATGGCTCGCCAAATCAGAGCCTGGACGACCAGCGCCCCCACGTTATCTCTAGTTAAAAGATGTGTTTTAACCGGTGACTGGGCAGAGGCTCGCGATGCCTGCCCCGAGGAGGTCAAACCCTTCCATAGGCGCATGCATGAACTCTCACCACAGGCAGACTGCCTGATGTGGGGCAGCCGAGTAGTTATGCCCTTGCGAGGCAGGGAGGCGTTTGTCCGGGAGCTCCATCGCGAGCACCCGGGGATCGTCCTTTTGAAGGCCATAGCCAGATCTCATGTCTGATGGCCTGGCATTGACGCGGACTTGGAGCTCTGCATCCGTCGGTGCACCATTTGTGCCCAACTCAGTAATTCCTCCAGGGAGGCCCCCGTAAGCCCCTGGCCCACCAAACCGTGGTCGCGGGTGCATGTAGACTATGTGGGCCCATTCATGGGCAAAATGTTCCTCGTAGTCGTTGATGCATTTTCAAAATGGATCGAGTGCACCATTTTAAAATCGAGCACCACCTCCAGCACTGTGGAGAGCCTTAGAACCATGTTTGCAATGCACGGCATTCCTGACATATTGGTCAGTGATAATGGTCCGTGCTTCACCAGCGCAGAATTTCACGATTTTATAGTTGACCACAGTATAAATCACGTAAAGACGGCACCGTTCAAGCTAGCCTCCAATGGCCAGGAGGAACGAGCAGTGCAGATCATTAAACAAGGCATGCTCAGAATCCAAGGTCCCACGCTGCAGAGCCGCCTGTTGCGACTGCTGCTGGCATACAGGTCTCGTCCGCATTCGTTGACTGGGGTTCCCCCCGTGCAACTATTGATGAACGAACCTTAAAGACCAGGCTCTCGTTAATCCTCCCAGACATGCATGAAATTGTTGAGGCTAAGCGTCAAAAGCTAACTGAGTACCATGACCGAAATTCAAGGGGGAGATGGAATGAGATAGGGGACAAAGTGTTTGTGCTAAACTATGGCTGGGGTCCCAAATGGCTTGCAGGGACAGTAACAGACAAAGAGGGAAACAGGCTACTGGTTGTAGAAATGGACAATGGCCAAACCTGCCGGAGGCATGTAGACCAAGTAAAAAGTAGATTCACTGATAACACTGAAGAACCAGAGGCAGACTACAATGTGGAACTCACACCACACCTGGTGGACAGACAGGTGGAACAACCTGAGGAAAGGGCAGTCTTAAACAGACAGCCCAGGCAAGATACCAGCAATCACACCGAATGAAACAGACAGCCCAGGCGAGATACCAGCAGTCACACCGAACGAAACACAGGCACCAAGGAAAACAACTGAACCACAACTAAGACACTCCATGCGAGAGCGCAGACCACCTGAGAGACTGAATCTATAAAGGCAATAAGATCTTGGGGGAGGGTGATGTCATGTATCTCACATTACTGTATATAACTGTATCTTACCATGCGATACATGACTGTAACTGGATATGACCTGTAACAATAAGCATACCTTACCACCAGGGGTGCACTTGCAAGAGACACTCCATACCTGTCCCACTGAGGTATATAAAGGGAGGTCTCAGGCAAGTGCAGCACTGGAGAGCTGTGAATTAATTCGACAAGAGGTTTTTAAACAAAGTTACGGCTCATGGGATTGGGGATAATATACTAGCATGGATTGAGGATTGGTTAATGGACAGGAAACAGAGAGTAGGAATAAACGTGTCATTTTCAGGTTGGCAGACTGTAACTAGTGGGATGATGCAAGGATCAATACTTGGGCTCCAGCTATTCACAATCTATATCAATGAGTTGGATGAGGGGACCAAATATAATATATCCAAGTTTTGCTGATGTTACAAAGCTAGGCGGGAATGTAAGGTGTGGGGAAGATGCAAAGTAGCTTCAAGGGGATATAGACGGGCTTACTGAATGGGCAAGAACATGGCAAAGGGAATATAATGTGGAGAATTGTGATGTGATGGTTGAAAAAATAGAAAAGCAGTGTATTTTTTAAATGGTGAGAGATTGGGAAATGTTGGTGTTCAGAGGGACCTGGGTGTCCTTGTACACGAATCACTGATATTAAGATGCAGGTACTGCAAGCAATTAAGAAAGCAAATGGTATGTTGGCCTTTATTACAAGAGGATTTGAATATAAGAGTAAAGGCGTCTTACTGACATTATATAGGGCCCTGGTGAGACCGCCCCTGGAGTATTGTGTATAGTTTTGGTCCCCTTACCTACAGAAGGATATACTTATCATAGAGGGAGTACAATGAAGGTTCACCAGACTGATTCCTGGGATGGGGGGATTGTCCGATGAGGAGAGATTGAGCAGACTAGGCCTATATTCTCTAGAGTTTCGAAGAATGAGAGGTGATCTCATTGAAACAAACAAAATTCTTACAGGGCTAGACAGGGTAGATGCAGGGAGGATGTTTCCTCTGGCTGGGGAATCTAGAACCAGGGGCACAGCCTCAGAATAAGGGCTTGGCCATTTAGGACTGAGATGAGGAGAAGTTCTTTTACTCAGAGGGTTGTGAATCTTTGGAATTCTCGACCCAGAGGGCTGTGGAGGCTCACACGTTGAGTTTATTCAAGACAAAGATCGACAGATTTTTAGATATTAAGGGAATCAAGGGATATGGCGATCGAGCAGGAAAGTGGAGTTTGAGGTAGAAGATCTTATTGATGGTGGAGCAGGCTGAAGTGACTGAATGGCCTACACCTGCTCTTATTTCTTAGGTTCTTATGTTCTTAATCCTGCACTGATATTCCTTCATTAATGACCAGGAGCAGCAACCTGGGCTGATTCCCCCACACTGACCCAGGGTCACTGGGGAATAATCAGGAACCTGGGCTGATTCCCTAACACTGACCCAGGGTCACTGGGTAATGATCGGGAACCTGGGCTGATTGCCCCATACTGACCCAGGGTCACTGGGTAATGATCAGGATCAGGAACCTGGGCTGATTCCCCCACACTGACCCAGGGTCACTGGGTAATGATCAGGAACCTGGAATGATTCCCCCCTCACTGACCCAGGGTCACTGGGTAATGATCAGGAACCTGGGCTGATTCCCCCACACTGACCCAGGGTCACTGGGTAATGATCAGGAACCTGGGCTGATTCCCCCCCACACTGATCCAGGGTCACTGGGTAATGATCAGGAACCTAGGCTGATTCCCCCACTCTGACCCAGGGTCACTGGGTAATGATCAGGATCAGGAACCAAGGCTGATTCCCCCACACTGACCCAGGGTCACTGGGTAATGATCAGGATCAGGAACCTGGGCTGATTCCCCCCACACTGACCCAGGGTCACTGGGTAATGACCAGGAACCTGGGCTGATTCCCCCACACTGACCCAGGATCACTGGGTAATGATCAGGATCAGGAACCTGGGCTGATTCCCCCACACTGACCCAGGGTCACTGGGTAATGACCAGGAACCTGGGCTGATTCCCCCACACTGACCCAGGGTCACTGGGTAATGATCAGGATCAGGAACCTGGGCTGATTCCCCCACACTGACACAGGGTCACTGGGTAATGATCAGGAACCTGGGCTGATTCCTCCACACTGACCCAGGGTCACTGGGTAATGATCAGGAACCTGGGCTGATTCCCCCACACTGACCCAGGGTCACTGGGTAATGATCAGGAACCTAGGCTGATTCCCCCCACACTGACCCAGGGTCACTGGGTAATGATCAGGATCAGGAACCTGGGCTGATTCCCCCACACTGACCCAGGGTCACTGGGTAATGATCAGGAACCTGGGCTGATTCCCCCCACACTGACCCAGGGTCACTGGGTAATGATCAGGATCAGGAACCTGAGCTGATTCCCCCACACAGACCCAGGGTCACTGGGTAATGATCAGGAACCTGGGCTGATTCCCCCACACTGACCCAGGGTCACTAGGTAATGATCAGGAACCTGGGCTGATTTCCCCACACTGACCCAGGGTCACTGGGGAATGATCAGGATCAGGAACCTGGGCTGATTCCCCCACACTGACCCAGGGTCACTGGGTAATGATCAGGAACCTAGGCTGATTCCCCCACACTGATCCAGGGTCACTGGGTAATGATCAGGAACCTAGGCTGATTCCCCCACACTGACCCAGGGTCACTGGGTAATGATCAGGAACCTGGGCTGATTCCCCCACACTGACCCAGGGTCACTGGGTAATGATCAGTGTAACGTCCTGTCCCCTCAGTACAGATTCACACGAGGCATGTAGTGAAGTCAAGGTCACTCTGGACTTGCAACTTTATTTTACAGCTCTGGAATGCTGCACTTGCCTGAGACCTGTCCTTCTATACCTGTCTCTTGCAAGTGCACCCCTGGTGGTAAGGTATGCTGGTGGTTACAGGTCATATCTTATTACAGTCATGTATAGCATGTTAGGATACACTTATATATAATAAGGTAAGATACATGACAGCTATATCTGTAGAGAGAGAGAGATAGACCAGGCCTAAAACTGACAGTGCTGTATCTGTAGAGAGAGAGAAAGGGAGACCAGGCCTAAAACTGACAGTGCTGTATCTGTAGAGAGAGAGAGAGAGAGATCAGGCCGATAACTGACAGTGCTGTATCTGTAGAGAGAGAGAGAGAGAGAGCGAGACCAGGTCTAAAACTGACAGTGCTGTATCTGTAGAGAGAGAGAGAGACCAGGCCTAAAACTGACAGTGCTGTATCTGTAGAGAGAGAGACCAAGCGTAAAACTGACAGTGCTGTATCTGGAGAGAGAGAGAGAGAGAGAGAGAGACCAGGCCTAAAACTGACAGTGCTGTATCTGTCGAGAGAGAGAGAGAGAGACCCGGCCTAAAACTGACAGTGCTGTATCTGTAGAGAGAGAGAGAGAGAGACCAGGCCTAAAACTGACAGTGCTGTATGTGTAGAGAGAGAGAGAGAGAGAGAGAGACTAGGCCTAAAACTGACAGTGCTGTATCTGGAGAGAGAGAGAGAGAGAGAGAACAGGCCTAAAACTGACAGTGCTGTATGTGTAGAGAGAGAGAGAGAGAGAGAGACTAGGCCTAAAACTGACAGTGCTATATCTGTAGAGAGAGAGAGAGAGAACAGGCCTAAAACTGACAGTGCTGTATGTGTAGAGAGAGAGAGAGAGAGAGAGACTAGGCCTAAAACTGACAGTGCTGTATCTGGAGAGAGAGAGAGAGAGAGAGAACAGGCCTAAAACTGACAGTGCTGTATGTGTAGAGAGAGAGAGAGAGAGAGAGAGACTAGGCCTAAAACTGACAGTGCTATATCTGTAGAGAGAGAGAGAGAGAGACCAGGCCTAAAACTGACAGTGCTGTATGTGTAGAGAGAGAGAGAGAGAGAGAGAGACTAGGCCTAAAACTGACAGTGCTGTATCTGGAGAGAGAGAGAGAGAGAGAACAGGCCTAAAACTGACAGTGCTGTATGTGTAGAGAGAGAGAGAGAGAGAGAGACTAGGCCTAAAACTGACAGTGCTGTATCTGGAGAGAGAGAGAGAGAGAGAGAACAGGCCTAAAACTGACAGTGCTGTATGTGTAGAGAGAGAGAGAGAGAGAGAGACTAGGCCTAAAACTGACAGTGCTATATCTGTAGAGAGAGAGAGAGAGAACAGGCCTAAAACTGACAGTGCTGTCTGTATCTGTAGAGAGAGAGAGAGAGAGACCAGGCCTAAAACTGACAGTGCTGTATCTGTAGAGAGAGAGAGAGAGAGAGAGACTAGGCCTAAAACTGACAGTGCTGTATCTGTAGAGAGAGAGAGAGAGAGAGACCAGGCCTAAAACTGACAGTGCTGTATCTGTAGAGAGAGAGAGAGAGAGAGAGAGACCAGGCCTAAAACTGACAGTGCTGTATGTGCAGAGAGAGAGAGAGAGAGAGAGACTAGGCCTAAAACTGACAGTGCTGTATCTGTAGAGAGAGAGAGACCAGGCCTAAAACTGACAGTGCTGTATCTGTAGAGAGAGAGAGAGAGAGAGAGACCAGGCCTAAAACTGACAGTGCTGTATCTGTAGAGAGAGAGAGAGAGAGAGAGAGAGACTCCAGGCCTAAATATACCGCCCACTCCCTCTGTTATATATGTAAATGTGTATATACCCTGTACAGCCACCAGAGGCCTCATCTCCTGGAGTCCCAAGGGATCCCACAATCCCTTTGGAGCACAGGTACGTAAGGAGGCCTCACAGGCTGGAGAGGCACTCTGGAGACCTGCAATAAAAGACTACAGTCACACTTAACTTTGAGCTCACAGTATCCAGTCAGATTCTTTCTTCACACATATCAACTAGCGACGATATACAGATAACGAACCCAACGATGCAGAGAACAGTGGGCATCCTGGAGAAATTCTCAGAGGGAGATGATTGGGAATCCTTTGTGGAGCAACTCGACCAATACCTCGTGGCCAATGAACTGGAAGGAGAAGCGAACATTGCCAAACAAAGGGCGATTCTCCTCACCGTCTGCAGGGCATCGACTTATGGCCTCATCAAAAATCTGCTTGCTCCAGCGAAACCCACAGCGAGATCGTACAATGATTTGTGCACACTGGTCCAGGAGCATTTGAACCCAAAGGAAAGCATTCCGATGGTGAGGTACCAGTTCTACACCTACAAAAGGTCTGAAGGCCAGGAAGTGGCGAGTTATGTCGCCAAGCTAAGACGCCTTGCAGGACATTGCGAATTTGAAGGACATTTGGAGTACATGCTCAGAGACTTTTTCATACCTGGCATTGGCCATGAAATGATACTTCACAAACATTTGACTGTGGAGACCCCAACCTTGAGTAAGGCCATAGTGATAGCCCAGGCGTTCATTGCCACCAGTGACAATACAAAGCAAATCTCTCAGCACACGAGTGCTGCTACATGTTCTGTGAACAAAGTGATGTTGTTTTCAAATTGCAATGTACAGGGCAGGCCCCACATGCCTGCAGCTGAACGTCTGCAGATGTCTCAGAGTCCACCATCAAGGGTGATAAATACAAGGCCATTAACACCTTGTTGGCGCTGTGGGGGTGATCATCATTTCCATTCATGCCGATTCAAAGGCTACGTTTGCAAGGGCTGTGGAACAATGGGACACCTCCAACGTATGTGCAGGCGAGCTGCAAATCCTTTTAATCCTGCAAACCACCATGTTGTAGAGGAGGACAGATCCACGGTGGATCACGACGAACCAGAGCCTCAGACCGAGGAGGCAGAGGTATATGAGGTGCGCACATTTACCACAAAGTGTACCCCAATAATACTGAAGGTTGAACTAAATGGACTCCCGGTATCAATGGAGTTGGACACGGGCGCGAGCCAGTCCATCATGAGCAAAAAGACTTTCGATAAATTGTGGTGCAGCAAGGCCTCAAGGCCACTCTTGACTCCAATTCGCATGAAAGTAAGAACTTACACAAAAGAACTGATTCCTGTAATTGGCAGTGCCACTGTAAAGGTCTCCTACGATGGAGCGGTGCACAATCTACCATTCTGGGTGGTACCGGGCGATGGTACCACGCTGCTCGACAGGAGTTGGCTGCGAAAGATACGCTGGAACTGGGACGACGTCCGAGCGTTCTCGCCCGCTGACGACACTTTGTGTGCCCAGGCCTTAAACAAGTTTCCTTCGCTGTTTGAACCAGGCATCACGAAGTTCCAAGGAGCAAAAGTGCAGATCCACCTAATTCCGGGGGCACGACCCATTCATCACAAGGCGAGACCATTACGATACATGATGAGAGAAAGGGTAATGATCGAGCTAGACCGGCTGCAAAGAAAGGGCACCATTTCACTGATTGAATTCAACGAGTGGGCCAGCCCGATCGTTCGAGACCTCAAGGGAGACGGCACAGTCAGAATTTGTGGTGATTACAAAGTAACTATCAAATCTTTCCTCCCTACAGGACCAATACCCACTACCAAAAGCCGACGACCTCTTTGCAACGCGGGCGGGAGGAAAGACGTTCACGAAGCTGGACTTGACCTCAGTCTACATGATGTAGGAGCTGGAGGAATCATCGAAAGGCCTCACCTGTATCAACATGCACAAAGGTCTCTTCATTTATAACAGATGCCCGTTTGGAATTCGATCAGCCGTGGTGATATTCCAGAGAAATATGGAAAGCTTACTGAAGTCGGTCCCGCGCACGGTGGTCTTCCAGGACGACATCTTGGTTACAGGTCAGGATACAGTCGAGCATCTGCAGAACCTGGAGGAGGTACTTAGTCGACTCAACTGCATGGGGCTCAGGTTAAAATGCTCAAAGTGCGTTTTCCTGGCGCCCGAAGTGGAGTTCCTGGGGAGGAGAATCGTAGCGGACGGCATCAGGCCCACCGATTCGAAGACGGCGGCAATCGAGAAAGCACCGAGGCCACAGAATGTGATGGAGCTGTTGTCGTTTCTAGGACTCCTGAACTACTTTGGTAACTTCTGACCGGGTCACAGCACACTGTAAGAACCACTGCTCGTCTTACTGTGTAAAGGGGACGAATGGGTATGGGGTAAAAGCCAAGAAAATGCCTTAGTAAAAGCTAGAAAATTGTTATGCTCAAACAAATTGCTTGTGTTGTATGATCAGTTGTGTATCTGTAAAGCATGCACTCCCATGTCCTGCCACCAGGGAGCTCATCCCCTGAAGTCCCGAGGGATTCCAGCATCCCTCAGGAGCACTGTATATAAGCCGGCTCCTAAGGCCTGTTCCTCACTCTGGAGTGTCTTATTAAAGACTGAGGTCACTGCTACTTTAACCTCCCTGTGTGCAGTGTCATCTGCGTTAGAAACACAATAACTGGCGACGAGTATACGAATCCAACGCAAAGATGCAGCAAACTGTGGGCATCCTGGAGAAGTTCTCGGAGGGTGAGGACTGGGAAGCCTATGTTGAACGGCTAGACCAGTACTTTGTAGCCAACGAGCTGGACGGAGAAGGAAGTGCTGCAAAAAGGAGAGCGGTCCTCCTCACAGTCTGCGGGGCACCAACCTACAGCTTCATGAAGAATCTTCTGTCTCCGGTGAAACCCACAGATAAGTCGTATGAGGAGCTGTGCACACTGGTTCAGGAGCATCTTAACCCGAGGGAGAGTGTGCTGATGATGAGGTATCGGTTCTACACGTGCCAGCGATCTGAAGGTCAGGAAGTGGCGAGATACATTGCCGAGCTAAGGCGACTTGCAGGACAATGTGAGTTTGATGGCTACCTGGAGCAAATGCTCAGAGACTTTTTTGTACTGGGCACTGGCCACGAGACCATCCTACGAAAACTTTTGACTGTAGAGACACCGACCCTCAGTAAGGCCATTGCGATAGCACAGGCATTAATGTCCACCAGTGATAACACCAAACAAATCTCTCAGCACACAATGTTCATAAATTAACTGGAACTGTGTTTGCCAGCAGAAATATACAGGGCAGAAACCACAAGTCTGCAACTGCCAGCAGGCCTCAGGTGACCCAGATGACTCAGAGTCCGCAACAAAGGATGAATGCAAGGCAATTCACACCTTGTTGGCATTGTGGAGGCTTTCATTCAGCCTATTCATGCCGCTTCAAAGGGTATGTTTGCAAGTTCTGTGGAACAATGGGGCACCTCCAATGAGCTTGCAGATGAGCTGCAAGCTCTGCAAAACCTCTAACCACCACGTGGCAGAGGAAGGTCGGTCCATAGTAGATCAAAGCAATTTCGAGCCTCAGAGAGAGGAGGCAGATGCTGAAGTACACGGGGTGCACACATTTTCGACGAAATGTCCACCTATAATGCTAAATGTAAAATTGAATGGCTTACTCGTAGCCATGGAACTGGACACTGGTGCTAGCCAATCCATCATGAGTAAAAAGATATTTGCGAGACTGTGGTGCAACAAGGCACTCAGACCAGTCCTGAGCCCCATCCACACGAAATTGAGAACGTACACCAAAGAGCTTATTACTGTCCTGGGCAAGTGCCATGGTCAAGGTCACCTGCGAGGGCACGGTGCACGATGAGGCCTCATATATCCAGGTTCTTAACAAATTTCCTTCCCTTTTTGAGACAGGCATTGGAAACTTTTCCGGGACGAAGATGCGGAGCCACTTGGTCCCAGAGGCACGACCCATTCACCACAAGGCACGAGCGGTACCTTACATGATGAGGGAGAGAGTGGAAATCGAGCTGGACAGGCTGCAATGCGAGGGCATTATCTCCCCAGTGGAATTCAGCAAGTGGGCCGGCCTGATTGTTCCAGTACTCAAAAGTAATGGCGCAGTCAGGATTTGCAGCGATTATAAAATAACTATTAATCGTTTTTCGCTACAAGACCAATACCCGCTACCCAAGGTAGATGACCTATTTGCGACGCTGGCAGGAGGCAAGACATTCACCAAGCTCGACCTGACTTCGGCCTACATGATGCAAGAGCTGGAGGAATCTTCGAAGGACCTCACCTGCATCAACACGCACAAGGGACTGTTGATCTACAACAGATGCCGTTTGGAATTCGGTCGGCTGCAGCGATCTTCCAGAGAAACATGGAGAGCCTACTCAAGTCGGTACCACACACAGTGGTATTTCAGGACGACATATTGATCATGGGTTGGGACACCGCCGGGCACCTACAAAACCTGGAGGAGGTCCTCCAGCGACTGGATCACATAGGGCTGCGGCTGAAGAGGTCGAAATGCATCTTCATGGCAACAGAAGTGGAGTTTTTGGGGAGAAAGATCGCGGATGGCAGTCGGCCCACAGACGCCAAAACAGAGGCTATCAGGAATGCGGCCAGGCCACAGAACGTCATGGAGCTGCGGTCATTCCTGGGACTCCTCAACTATTTTGGTAACTTCTTACCGGAGTTAAGCACCCTCTTAGAGCCCCTACATGTGTTATTGCGTAAAGGTGAGAACTGGGTATGGGGGAAAAAAACAAGTAATTGCTTTTGAGAAAGCCAGAAACATTTTATGCTCCAACAAGCTGCTTGTATTGTATAACCTGTGTAAAAGACTTGTGCTAGCATGTGATGCGTCGTCGTACAGAGTCGGGTGTGTATTACAACAAGCTAATGTTACGGGGTAGTTGCAACCTGTCGCCTATGCTTCCAGGAGCTTGTCTAACACTGAGAGGGTGTACAGCATGATTGAGAAAGAGGTATTAGCGTGTGTGTTCAGGGTAAAGAAAATGCATCAGTCCCTGTTTGGCCTCAAATTTGAGCTGGAAACCGATCACAAGCCCCTCATATCCCTGTTCGCTGAAAACAAGGGGATAAATATTAATGCCTCAGCCCGCATACAAAGTGGGCACTCGTGCAATCAGCATATAACTATGCCATCCGCCACAGGCCAGGCATCGAGAACTGTGCGGATGCTCTCAGTCGGCTACCATTGCCCACCACGGGGGTGGAAATGGCGCAGCCTGCAAACTTGTTGATGGTGGCGTAGCCCGCAAACTTGTTGATGGTCATGGAAGCGTTGGAAAATGATAAATCAACTGTCACGGCCTGCCAGATTAGGACTTGGACCAGCCAAGATCCTCTGCTGTCCCGAGTAAAAAAAACTGCACTGCATGGGAGCTGGGCCAGCATCCCCGTTGAAATGCAAGAGCTAATCAAGCCATTCCAGCGACGAAAGGACGGGCTGTCCATTCAGGCAGACTGCCTGTTGTGGGGTAACCGCGTAGTGCTACCCAAAAAGGGCAGGGAGACGTTCATCTTGGATCTCCACAGCACCCACCCGGTATAGTAATGATAAAAGCGATAGCCAGATCCCACGTATGGTGGCCTGGTATCGACTCTGACTTAGAGTCCTGTGTACGGCAATGCAGCATATGTGCTCAGTTGAGCAACGCACCCAGAGAGGCACCACTAAGTTTGTGGTCCTGGCCCTCCAGACCATGGTTGAGGATCCATGTCGACTATGCGGGTCCGTTTCTTGGTAAAATGTTCCTGGTGGTGGTGGATGCTTTTCCAAAATGGATTGAATGTGAAATACATAAGAACATAAGAACATAAGAATTAGGAACAGGAGTAGGCCATCTAGCCTCTCGAGCCTGCTCCGCCATTCAACAAGATCAAGACTGATCTGGCCGTGGACTCAGCTCCACTTACCCGCCCGCTCCCCATAACCCTTAATTCCCTTATTAGTTAAAAATCTATCTATCTGTGACTAGAATACATTCAATGAGCTAGCCTCAACTGCTTCCTTGGGCAGAGAATTCCACAGATTCACAACCCTCTGGGAGAAGAAATTCCTTCTCAACTCGGTTTTAAATTGGCTCCCCCGTATTTTGAGGCTGTGCCCCCTAGTTCTAGTCTCCCCAACCAGTGGAAACAACCTCTCTGCCTCTATCTTGTCTATCCCTTTCATTATTTTAAATGTTTCTATAAGATCACCCCTCATCCTTCTGAACTCCAACGAGTAAAGACCCAGTCTACTCAATCTATCATCATAAGGTAACCCCCTCATCTCCGAAATCAACATAGTGAATCGTCTCTGTACCCCCTCCAAAGCCAGTATATCCTTCCTTAAGTAAGGCGACAAAAACTGCACGCAGTACTCCAGGTGCGGCCTCACCAATACCCTATACAGTTGCAGAATTTACAATATACATTAATGATTTAGACGAAGGAATTGAATGTAATGTCTCCCAAGTTTGCAGATGACACTAAGCTGGGTGGCAGTGTGAGCTGTGAGGAGGATGCTAATAGGCTGCAGGGTGACTTGGACAGGTTAGGTGAGTGGGCAAATACATGGCAGATACGGTATAATGTGGATAAATGTGAGGTTATCCACTTTGGTGGCAAAAACAGGAGGGCTGATTATTATCTGAATGGTGACAGATTGGTAAAGGAGGAGGTGCAACGAGACCTGGTTGTCATGATACATCAGTCATTGAAGGTTGGCATACAGGCGGTGAAGGCAAATGGCATGTTGGCCTTCATAGCGAGAGGATTTGAGTATAGGAGCAGGGAGGTCTTACTACAGTTATAACAGGGCCTTGGTAAGGCCACACCTTGAATATTGTGTATAGTTTTGGTCTCCTAATCTGAGGAAGGGCGTTCTTGCTATTGAGGGAGTGCAGCAAAGGTTCACCAGACTGATTCCCGGGATGGCAGGACTGACATATGAAGAAAGACTGGATCGACTAGGCTTGTATTCAATGGCATTTAGAAGAATGAGCGGGGCTCTCGTAGAAACATATAAAATTCTGACGGGATTGGCAGGTTAGATGCAGGAAGAATGTTCCCGATGTTGGGGAAGTCCAGAACCAGAGGTCACAGTCTAAGGATAAGAGGTAAGCCATTTAGGACCGAGATGAGGAGAAACATCTTCACTGAATTGTGGGCATGTGGAATTCTCTACCACAGAAAGTTGTTGAGGCCAGTTCGTTCGATATATTCAAAAGGGAGTTAGATGTGGCCCTTTTGGCTAAAAGGATCAAGGGTATGGAGAGAAAGCAGGAATGAGGTACTGAAATGCATGATCAGCCATGATCATATTGAATGGTGGTGCAGGCTCGAAGGGCCGAATGGCCTACTCCTGCACCTATTTTCTATGTTTCTAGAAGGACCTCCCTGCTTTTGTACTCCAATGAAGGCCAACATTCCATTCGCCTTCCTGATTACCTGCTGCACCTGCAAACTAACTTTTTGGGATTCATGCACAAGGACCCCCAGGTCCCTCTGCACCGCAGCATGTTGTAATTTCTCCCCATTCAAATAGTATTCCCTTTTTTTGGTTTTTTTCCCAAGGTGGCTGACCTCACACTTTCCGACATTGTATTCCATCTGCCAAACCTTAGTCCATTCGCTTAACCTATTTAAATCTCTTTGCAGCCTCTCTGTGTCCTCTACACAACCCGCTTTCCCACTAATCTTTGTGTCATCTGCAAATTTTGTTACACTACACTCTGTCCCCTCTTCCAGGTCTCCAGGTCATCTATGTATATTGTAAACAGTTGTGGTCCCAGCACCGATCCCTGTGGCACACCACTAACCACCGATTTCCAATCCGAAAAGGACCCATTTATCCCGACGATTATTTCCCGACGAAATAATGTCGGGAAGCACCGCCACCGCCACCATTGAAAGCCTGAGGGCCATGTTTGCCACCCACGGCCTGCCTGACATACTGGTCAGTGACAACGGGCCATGTTTCACCAGTGCCGAATTTAAAGAATTCATGACCTGCAATGGGATCAAACATGTCACCTCGGCCCCATTTAAACCAGCCTCCAATGGGTAGGCAGAGCGGGCAGTACAAACCATCAAACAGAGCCTTAAATGAGTCACAGAAGGCTCACTCCAAACCTGCCTGTCCTGAGTACTGCTCAGCTACCGCACGAGACCCCACTCGCTCACAGGGGTGCCCCGGCTGAGCTACTCATGAAAAGGACACTTAAAATCAGACTCTCGCTGGTTCACCCCAACCTGCATGATCAGGTAGAGAGCAGGCGGCAGCAACAAAATGTAAACGATGGTCACGCCACTGTGTCACGGGAAATTGATCTGAATGACCCTGTGTATGTGCTAAACTATGGACATGGTCCCAAGTGGAACGCGGGCACGGTGATAGCTAAAGAAGGGAGATGGGTGTTTGTAGTCAAACTAGACAATGGACAAATTTGCAGAAAGCACCTGGAGCAAACGAGGCTGCGGTTCACAGACTGCCCTGAACAACCCACAGCAGACACCACCTTTTTCGAGCCCACAACACACACCCAAAGGATCAACGACACCACGCCGGACCAGGAAATCGAACCCATCACGCCCAACAGCCCAGCAAGGCCAGGCTCACCCAGCAGCCCTGCAGGGCCAACAACACGCCAGCCCAGCGAGGGCACAGCTTACACACCAGAACAGACATTTGTACCGAGGCGGTCCATCAGGGAAAGAAAGGCTCCCGACCACCTCACCTTGTAAATCGTTTTCATTTTGACTTTCGGGGGGGAGTGATGTTGTGTATCTGTAAAACATGCACTCCCATGTCCCGCCACCAGGGAGCTCATCCCCTGAAGTCACAAGGGATCCCAACATCCCTTGGGAGCACTGTATATAAGCTGGCCCCTAAGGCCTGTTCCTCACTCTGGAGTGTCTTATTAAAGACTGAGGTCACTGCTACTTTAACCTCCCTGTGTGCAGTCTCATCTGTGTTAGGAGCACAATATGATCCATGTAAGCGTTTGGTACTAGCATGTGATGCGTTGTTGTACGGCGTCGGGTGTGTATTGCAACAAGCTAATGATTTGGGGAAATTGCAACGGGTTGCTTATGCATCCAGAAGTCTGTCCAAGGCTGAGAGAGCCTACAGCATGATTGAAAAAGAAGCGTTAGCATGTGCCTATGGAGTAAAGAAAATGCATCAATACCTGTTTGAGCCAAAATTAGAATTGGAAACTGACCATAAGCCACTTATATCCCTGTTTTCCGAGAGTAAGGGATAAATACTAATGCATCGGCCTGCATCCAGAGATGGGCGCTCACGTTGTCCGCATACAACTATGCCATCCGCCACAGGCCAGGCACAGAAAACTG
The DNA here is from genome assembly GCF_044704955.1 of Pristiophorus japonicus. Taxonomy (NCBI): domain Eukaryota; kingdom Metazoa; phylum Chordata; class Chondrichthyes; family Pristiophoridae; genus Pristiophorus; species Pristiophorus japonicus. The sequence goes on from NC_091995.1 coordinate 53,740,028, forward strand.
TGCCGATGCTTTCAGTAAGCTGCCATTGCCCACCATGGGGGTGGAAATGGCGCAGCCCGCAGATTTAGTCATGGTTATGGAAGCATTCGAGAGTGAGCAATCACCTGTCACAGCCCGACAGATTAGAACCTGGATGAGCCAGGACCCCTTACTGTCGCTGGTTAAAAACTGTGTGCTTCACGGGAGCTGGTCCAGTGTCCCAGCAGAAATGCAGGAAGAGATAAAGCTGTACCAGCGGTGCAAAGATGAAATGTCTGTACAGGCAGACTTCCTTCTGTGGGGCAATCGGGTAGTGGTCCCCAAGAAGGGCAGAGACACCTTCATCAGTGACCTCCACAGTCCCACCCAGATCCCATGTGTGGTGGCCCGGTACCGATGCGGACTTAGAGTCCTGCATGCACAAATGTACCACATGCTCGCAGTTAAGCAATGCACCCAGGGAAGCGCCACTAAGTTTATGGTCTTGGCCCTCCAAACCATGGTCTAGGGTCCATGTCGACTATGCAGGCCCGTTCTTGGGCAAAATGTTCCTTGTGGTTGTAGATGCTTCCTCCAAATGGATTGAATGTGAGATAATGTTGGCAAGCCGTCCGCTGCCACCACTGAAAGCCTGTGGGCCATGTTTGCCATGCACGGCCTGCCCGATGTCCTTGTGAGTGACAACGGGCCATTTTTAATCAGTGCTGAGTTCAAAGAATTCATGACCCGTAATGGGATCAAACATTACATCAGCCCCGTTTAAACGAGCATCCAATGGTCAGGCAGAGAAGCAGTGCAAGCTATCAAGCAGGGCTTGAAGAGGGTAACTGAAGGCTCACTGCAGACTCGCCTATCCCGAGTCCTGCTTAGCAACCGCACGAGACCCCACTCGCTCACTGGGATTCCACCTGCTGAACTGCTCATGAAAAGGGCACTTAAAACAAGGCTCTCGTTAGTCCACCCTGATCTACATGAACAGGTAGAGAGCAGGTGGTTTCAACAAAGTACATATCATGATAGCACAAATGTGTCACGTGAGATTGAAATCAATGACCCTGTATTTGTACTGAATTGTGAACAAGGTCCCAAGTGGCTTCCTGATACTGTCATGGCCAAAGAGGGGAGCAGGATGTTTCGGGTCAAACTTTCAAATGGACCAATTCACCGGAAACACTTGGACCAAACCAAACTCAGATTCACGGACTATCCAGAGCAACCCACTTTGGACCCTACCTTCTTTGACCCCAACACATACACCAGTGGCAACCGACACTGCGATTGACCACGAAGCAAAACCCATCATCCACAGCAGCCCAGCAGGACTCACCACACCAGGCAACCCAGCAAGGCCAGCTGCAAAGCAGCCCAGCGCGAGCACAACAGATGATTCACCAATACCAGCATTTGCACCAAGACGATCAACCAGGGCAAGAAGGGCCCCAGATCGACACCTTTTAAATAGTTACACCGTTGACTTTAGGCGGTGAGTGTTGTTTTATATTTAAACTTGTATATACCCTGTACAGCCACCAGAGGGCTCATCCCCTGGAGTCCCAAGGGATCCCACAATCCCTTGGGAGCACAGGTACTTAAGGAGGCCTCACAGGTTGGAGAAGCACTCTGGAGACCTGCAATAAAAGACTAAGGTCACACTTTACTTTGAGCTCACAGTATCCAGTCAGACTCTTTCTTCATACATAACACCCTTGATCTCAGGTGGCCTCACTATCCCCACTGTAACCATCACCAATAACACAATCTCTGAACATTTCCTTATATCACTCTCTACCCATATTCCCCTTCCCCCTCCTAACCACACTTCTATTTGTATGGGCCCCTAGAAATACCTCTCCCTCAAGTCCCTTACCACTGTACTTTCAAATTCCCAACTATTTAGCCTTGGATTACAATTCTTCATGACATTTCTGCAGCTCCTGACTTGCTAAATCACACCCTCTCCACCACCTTTGATGCCATTATCCCCACTAAAATTACTACACTTTCTCACACTCGTCATTCCCCCTGGTATTCTCCTCATCTCTGCTCTCTTAAATCCAAGAGATGCAGACGTGAACATCTTTGGTGGACACCTGGTCTAACCAGCCATCACTAGATATGATCCAAGAGATGCAGAGTTCACATCTACATCTCTTGGATCATATAAAGCATTACCAGGTCCTGCCCTCCATCACTAAAACCACTCACTATTGTAAGATCATCCAGGACAGCAAAAATAATAACACCAGGATTCTCTTCTCCACTGCTCAAATCACCCTCTTCTGCCTCCTCCTTCTTCGCCTCCAACAATAAATGTGAGGAGCTCATGGACTACTTTGTTAAAAAGATCAAGAACATTGTGCAACTGCCTCTGCTACTTCCCTCCCTCCCACTAGCCCACCTGGTCTTATTACCTCTGCATTTCCCCTCCCCACCCTAAAACTAAATCGACATATTTCTCTCCGATCTCCCCTCTTGTCCTTTCTAAGCTCATCTTTCTAAAGTGACTGACTTCCTGCTCTCTCGACCCAATTCCTACTAAATTGTTGACTACCCAACTTCCCTTCCTGGCTCCCAAGTTAACGGCTATTGTTAACGGTTCCCTTTCCTCAGGTATTTTCCCCCTTTCCTTCAAATTTGGCCTCATCACCGCTCTCCTCAAAAATCCTAACCCTTGACCCCTCCATCCTTGCAAAGTATCACTCCATCTCCAACCTCCCTTTCATCTCCAAAGTTCTTCAACGTGTCGTCGCCTCTCAAATCCATGCCCTTCATTCCCAGAACTCCTTGTTTGAATCCCTCCACTAGGCATCCGCCCCCGTCACAGTACATAAATGGCTCTTACCAAGGTCACAGATGACATCGTAATTGACTGCGACAAAGATTAACAATCCCTTCTCGTCCTTCTCGATCAGTCTGCAACCACAAAATGCTGCTCCAATGTCATCCAGTTGGGTGGGACTGCACTCGCCTGGTTGCATTCTATCTTTCCAGCTGTAGCCATAGAATCACCGGCAATGGCATCTATTCCCGCTCCCATAGTCACCTCTGCTGTTCCCCAAGGATCTATCCCTGGCCCTCTCCTATTTCTCATCTTCATGCTGAAACTCGGTGACATCATCCATCGACACAACGTGAGTTTTCACATGTATGCTGATGATACCCAGCTCTACATTTGTTCCACCTTTATTGAACCCTCCACCTTCTCTATACTATCAGACTGCTTGTCCGACATCCAGTTCTAGATGAGTAGAAATTTCTTCGATCTCTCTCCCTGGCAACTGTCCAAGGCTGACCAAGTCTGTTCACAACCTTATTTTCATAGTTAATTGAGCTTCCTACCTCAGATCTGTTGCATCACTTAGACCTCCCATTTCACCTTCGTAATATCGTCCGCCTCCGCCCTTAACTCAGCTCATCCGCTGCTGGAACCCTCATCCATGCCTTTATCACCTCTAGACTTGACTATTCCAACCTCCCCAGTTCTACCCTTCAGAAACTTGAGGTCATCCAAAACTCTGCCGCCCGTGTTATGTCTGTAATGTACTTAGGAATGACTCCACAAGGCAATGTGTTGTACTCAAACTGTAATGACCTTGGTCTTTTATTCCAAACTCCAGAGTGAGGCACAAGCATGGTGGGCAGCCTTTTATAGTGGTCCCTGCCGCCGGGGCAGGAAACCCCCAGTCTCCACCAGTGGTGCCAGCATGTATGTACAGTGTAAACCTTATTGCTAGTACATCAGGTCAATAAGTCCATCTTATGCAACCATACAGTGACTACACAGAGAGTATATCCATAGTCTGCATATACAACAGCCCGTGTCCTAACTCGCACCAAGTCCCCTTACCCATCACCCCTGTGCTCGCTGCCCCGTGTCCTAACTCGCACCATGTCCCGCTCACCCATTCACCCCTGTGCTCGCTGCCCCATGTCCTAACTCGCACCATGTCCCGCTTACCCATCACCCCTGTGCTCGCTGCCCCATGTCTTAACTCGCACCATGTCCCGCTCACCCATCATCCCTGTGCTCGCTGATCTACATTGGCTCCCAGTTAAGCAACGATTTTAAAATTCTCATCCTTGTTTTCAAAAAACTCCATGGTCTCCCCCACTCCCTATCTCTGTAATCTCCTCCAGCCCTATACTCTGTCTGGATCGCTGCGCTTCTCCAATTCTGGCCTTTTGAACATCCCCGATTTTAATTACTCCACCATTGGCAGCCGTGTCTTCAGCTTCCAAGGTACTAAGCTCTGGAATTGCCTCCCTAAATATCTCTGCCTCTCTAGCTCTCTTTCCTTCTTTAAGGCGTTCCTAAATTCTAGCTCTGCCCTAACATCTCCTGATATGGCTCGATGTCAATTCGATTTTTTGATAAAGCTCCTGTGAAGTGCCTATGGCATTTTATTACATTAAAGACACTATATAAATGAGTTGTTGTTGTATTAGTGACAGTGAAGAGAACTAAAACTGGCAGAGCTGCACCTGTAGAGATAGACCTGGCCTGTTGTATTCTATCTGTCCCATCAAGTCTTCGAGCTTCGAACCCCGGCCCCACATAACGACAGGAGGGGGTCATTGTCTCTGAGGCAGCACCAAAAACAGGGGCGGGCAAAAGTAATCTGCAGTTCACTGGATCAATGTGTCATTGCTACAACTATTTTGTTGTTGATCTGTAGATCAAGTGCCCCCTGATTAAAGGGGGGCATGAAAACCGACACATTAAACAAATTAAACTTTGGACAGTAAACTTAAATCAAATTAAAATTTGGTTGCCGAGGGTGATGATGCACTCCAGTCCCTCCGGTGCCTGTGTCATTGCTACAACTTCCCCTGTCAAGTTTGGAGAAATGCATCCATTGATCAACAATGTGTGGTGTAGGACGCCTCCTGTTGTTTACAGCTGTATCAGCAGCTCCGGACTTTGAAATGTCTGGTGTGAGATTCGAAAGTGATAACTGAAACAGACAGAAACCATTTCGGGGAAATAGAAACTTAGCGCAGTTTCTGTAAATCAGGTCATTCAGCCCCGAAGCCTCAGTATCTGCTGCGTCTGCAACGTGAAGGTGAGTTACTCACGGTTTGTGGGTTCAGTTTCCATCAATCTGTGTAAATGTTCCAGATACATACAGGATAACTTCAATACTTTAAATATCTCAAATAACGCCTTTGGTGGCAAGACTCAGAGTTGACACAATCGAAACGATTGGAAGACTGTTTACTTACAACCTGCAGCGAGATTTTAGTCTCAACTTGTCTGTGAGGAATTTTATCGACTGATTCAAAATTGGCCCGGGGCTTGATTTCATTCCAGTGAGTTACAACGAGCTATTTATGTTTATTGGTGCAATTGGGTGAAAAGACTTGTCTGAATTCCACGGGACCCCGCTAGTTTCCCGGTGTAACTTTGGCGCAGACCCAGTTAGGTCAGCTCCCTACCATTTCTGGGAGTTCCCTCAGTATAGAGCAGGGTATCTCCGAGCCCAGTGACGGGCGAAATACGGTCGGTGGGCAGTACCTGGACCGCTAGTTCATTCTATCCGGCCTGCTGGACGGAACAGAAATAAAACGTGAGCCGGAGCTCGAGTTGTACATCAGTCTGAGTTCGATCATGGCTGCTCATCTCGATGAATCTTTTACAGAAGGAAGAGATTGCCGCTCCGTCTTTGCTCTCTCGTTAACCCACAGTCCGACAGCAGGGGATTGTCATCGCTGCCTCAGACACGGGAGTGAAATCCGGACTGCACACGGACTCCAGGTAACGGCACTCGAGTGTGAAACCTCGGGCTCCCGTACTCAGCACAGGGTCGGTGGGGAACAGGGTCGGTGGGGTGTGTCGGGGGGGGGACAGGGTCGGTGGAGGACAGGGTCGGTGGGGTGTGTCGGGGGAACAGGGTCGGTGGGGTGTGTCGGGGGGGGGGGGCAGGGTCGGTGGGGTGTGTCGGGGGGGGGGGGGGGGGGCAGGGTCGGTGGGGTGTGTCGGGGGGGGGGGGACGGGGTCGGTGGGGTGTGTCGGGGGGGGGGGGGGGGCAGGGTCGGTGGGGTGTGTCGGGGGGGGGGGGGACAGGGTCGGTGGGGTGTGTCGGGGGGACAGGGTCGGTGGGGTGTGTCGGGGGGAACAGGGTCGGTGGGGTGTGTCGGGGGGGGGGGGGCAGGGTCGGTGGGGTGTGTCGGGGGGGGGGGGACGGGGTCGGTGGGGTGTGTCGGGGGGGGGGACAGGGTCGGTGGGGTGTGTCGGGGGGACAGGGTCGGTGGGGTGTGTCGGGGGGGGGACAGGGTCGGTGGGGTGTGTCGGGGGACAGGGTCGGTGGGGTGTGTCGGGGGGAACAGGGTCGGTGGGGTGTGTCGGGGGGGGGGACAGGGTCGGTGGGGTGTGTCGGGGGGGGGACAGGGTCGGTGGGGTGTGTCGGGGGGGCAGGGTCGGTGGGGTGTGTCGGGGGGGGGCAGGGTCGGTGGGGTGTGTCGGGGGGGGGACAGGGTCGGTGGGGTGTGTCGGGGGGCAGGGTCGGTGGGGTGTGTCAGGGGGACAGGATCGGTGGGGTGTGTCGGGGGGACAGGGTCGGTGGGGTGTGTCGGGGGGACAGGGTCGGTGGGGTGTGTCGGGGGGACAGGGTCGGTGGGGTGTGTCGGGGGGGACAGGGTCGGTGGGGTGTGTCGGGGGGGACAGGGTCGGTGGGGTGTGTCGGGGGGGGGGACAGGGTCGGTGGGGTGTGTCGGGGGGGACAGGGTCGGTGGGGTGTGTCGGGGGGGGGGGACAGGGTCGGTGGGGTGTGTCGGGGGGGTGAGTTTTTGAGGGGGGACATGGTCGGTGGTGTGTGTCCCACTGTATCACATTGTCCCAATCCTAGTCCACACACACATGTATCAAATTGTCCCAATCCAAGTCCATACACACTGTATCACATTGTCCCAACCCTAGTCCACACACACTGTATCACATTGTCCCAATCCTAGTCCACACACACTGTATCACATTGTCCCAACCCTAGTCCACACACAATGTATCACATTGTCCCAATCCTAGTCCACACACACTGTATCACATTGTCCCAATCCTAGTCCACACACACTGTATAACATTGTCCCAATCCTGGTCCACACACACTGTATCACTTTGTCCCAACCCTAGTCTACACACACTGTATCACATTGTCCCAATCCTAGTCCACACACACTGTATCACATTGTCCCAATCCTAGTCCACACACACTGTATCACATTGTCACAATCCTAGTCCACACACACTGTATCACATTGTCATAATCCTAGTCCACACACACTGTATCACATTGTCCCAATCCTAGTCCACACACACTGTATCACATTGTCCCAATCCTAGTCCACACACACTGTATCACATTGTCCCAATCCTAGTCCACACACACTGTATCACATTGTCCCAAACCTAGTCCATACACACTGTATCACATTGTCCCAATCCGAGTCCACCACACACACTGTCTCACATTGTCCCAACCCGTAGTCCTCACACTGTCCCAACCCTCGTCCACACACACTGTATCACACTGTCCCAATCTTAGTCCACACACACTGTATCACACTGTCCCAATCCTAGTCCACACACACTGTATCACATTGTCCCAATCCTAGTCTCCACACTATGGGCCCAAGTTTCCACATGATTCGCGCCTGATTTTTAGGAGCAACTGGTGGAGAACGGACTATTTTTGAAATCGCAATTCTCCACATTTTTTTTTCTGCAGTTCTCGTCAGGTAGAACAGTTCTAGTTTAGAACAGAATTTTTTCTTCAAAAGGGGGCGTGTCCGGCCACTGACGCCTGATTTGAAAGTTTCCACAGTGAAAATGTACTCCAAACTAAAGTAGAATGGAGCCAGTGAAGATTTTTGTAGAACTGAAAAAACCTGTTCTACACATTAAAAAATCAGGCGCAGGTTACAAATTAGGCGTCCAGAACGAGGTGGGGGGGAGGGGCGGGGGAAGGGAACTCATTAAATTCGGCAATAAATCCTTATTTATACTTCTACAAATATTATACAAATAAATCCAACCTGAATAAACATTTATAAGCCAAGAAAAGATTAAATAAGCCATCTTCCTACCTGTGTGAAAGTGCTTCAGCCAGGGAGAATTCTGCAGCCGTTCGTGCCGCTGAGCGGGAGAGGGAGGGAGAGAGAGAGAGAGAGGAGGGAGGGAGAGAGAGAGAGAGAGAGAGAGAGAGAGGGGGAGGGGGAGGGAGGGAGGAGGGAGGGAGGGAGAGGGGGAGAGGGAGAGAGAGGGAGGGGGGAGAGGGGAGAGGAGGGAGAGAGGAGAGAGGGGAGAGGGGAGGGGGGGAGGGGGAGAGGGGAGGGAGAGGGGGAGAGGGGAGGGAGAGGGGGAGAGGGGAGGGAGGGGGGAGAGGGGGAGAGGGGAGGGAGGGGGAGAGGGGAGGGAGGGGGAGAGGGGAGGGGAGGGAGGGGGAGGGGGGGAGAGGGGAGGGGAGGGAGAGGGGGAGAGGGGAGGGGAGAGAGGGGGAGAGGGAGAGGGAGGTCGGGGAGTCGGGGAACAGGAGCGGGTGTCGGGTCTGGGGAGGCGGAGCGGGTGTCGGGTCGGGGAGGGGAGCGGGTCTCGGGTCGGGGGGGGGGAGCGGGTCTCAGGTCGGCAGGGGAGCGGGTCTCGGGTCGGGGCGGGGGAGCGGGTGTCGGGTCGGGGCGGGGGGGGGGAGCGGGCCTCAGGTCGGCAGGGGAGCGGGTCTCGGGTCGGGGCGGGGGAGCAGGTGTCGGGTGTCGGGTCGGGGCGGGGGGGAGCGGGCCTCGGGTCAGGGCGGGGGGAGCGGGTGTCGGGTCGGGGGAGCGGGTGTCGGGGGGGGGGAGCAGGTGTCGGGTCTCGGGTCGGGGCGGGGGAGCGGGTGTCGGGTCGGGGGAGCGGGTGTCGGGGGGGGGGGGGGAGCAGGTGTCGGGTCTCGGGTCGGGGCGGGGGTGGGGAGCGGGCCTCGGGTCGGGGCGGGGTGGGAGTGGGAGCGGGTCTCGGGTCGGGGCGGTGGGGTAGAGCGGGTGTCGGGTCTTGTCAGGGGCGTGGAGCAGGAGCTGGCCGTGGGAGGAGCCTCATTCACGCAGCCCCAGTGAGGCCATTCAGCCAGGTCTGGGGCTGCGTGCTTCGGGCCTCTCCCACACAGTTCGGCGCCTGGAGTTACTGCACTTGCGTGCCGACTATAGCGCGCATGTGCAGAGGTCCCGGCACTGTTTTCAGCGCCGGGACCTGGGTCCGCCCCCCCACAGCTCGTGCTGCGCCGCGCCTAGGGCCAGAGGACCTGTAAGTAGGTGGAGAATACCGAGGATTTTTTTAGGCGCCGTTTTAGGCGCGAAAAACGGGCGCCCACCTCGGAGGGGCGCCCGTTTTTTTTCTTGTGGAAACTTGGGCCCACTGTATCACATTGTCCCAATCCTAGTCCACACACACATGTATCAAATTGTCCCAATCCAAGTCCATACACACTGTATCACATTGTCCCTATCCTAGTCCACACACACACTGTATCACAATGTCCCAACCCTAGTCTACACACACTGTATCACATTGTCCCAATCCTTGTGCACACACATTGTATCACACTGTCCCTATCCTAGTCCACACACACTGTATCACATTGTCCCAATCCTAGTCCACACACACTGTATCACATTGTCCCAATCCTAGTCCACACACACTGTATCACATTATCCCAATACTCGTCCACACACACTGTATCATATTGTCCCAATCCTAGTCCACAAACCTGATCACATTGTCCCAATCCGAGTGTACACACACTGTATCACATTGTCCCAATCCTAGTCCACAGACACTGTATCACATTGTCCCAATCCTAGTGTACACACACTGTATCACATTGTCCCAATCCTAGTGCACACACACTGTATCACATTGTGCCAATCCTAGTCCACACACACTGTATCACAGTATCCCAATCCTAGTACACACACACTGTATCACATCGTCCCCATCCTAGTGCACACACACTGTATCACATTGTCCCAATCCTAGTCCACACACACTATCACATTGTCCCAATCCTAGTCCACACACACTGTATCACACTGTCCCAATCCTTGTCCACACACACTGTAGCACATTGTCCCAATCCTAGTCCACACACACTGTATCACATTGTCCCAATCCTAGTGCACACACACTGTATCACATTGTCCCAATCCTAGTCCACAGACACTGTATCACATTGTCCCAACCCTAGTCCACACACAATGTATCACATTGTCCCAATCCTACTCACACACACTTTATCACATTGTCCCAATCCTACTCCACACACACTGTATCACATTGTCTCAATCCTAGTCAACACACACTGTATCACATTGTCCTAATCCTCGTCCACCCACACTGTATAACATTGTCCCAACCGTAGTCCACACCCACTGTATCATATTGTCCCAACCCTAGTCCACACACACTGTATCACATTGTCCCAATCCTCATCCACACAGAGTGTGTCACATTGTCCCAATCCTAGTCCACAACACTGATCAAATTGTCACAATCCTAGTCTACACACACTGGATCACATTGTCCCAACCATAGTCCACACACACTGTATTACATTGTCCCAATCCTAGTCCACACACACTGTGTCACATTGTCCCAAACCTAGTCCACACACACTGTATCACAGTGTCCCAATCCTAGTGCACACATACTGTATCACATTGTCCCAACCCTAATCCACACACACTGTATCACATTGTCCCAATCCTAGTGCACACATACTGTAACACATTGTCCCAACCCTAGTCCACACACACTGTATCACATTGTCCTAATCCTCGTCCACACACACTGTGTCACATTGTCCCAACCCTGGTCCACACACACTGTGTCACATTGTCCCAACCCTGGTCCACACACACTGTATCACATTGTCCCAATCCTAGTGCACACATACTGTAACACATTGTCCCAACCCTAGTCCACACACACTGTATCACATTGTCCTAATCCTCGTCCACACACACTGTGTCACATTGTCCCAACCCTAATCCACACACACTGTATCACATTGTCCCAATCCTAGTGCACACACATACTGTATCACATTGTCCCTACTCTAGTCTACACACACTGTCACATTGTCCCAATCCAAGTCCACACACACTGTGTCACATTGTCCCAATCGTAATCCATACACAGTTCAACACATTGTCCCAATCCTCGTCCACACACACTGTATCACATTGTCCCAATCCCATCCACACACACTGTATCACATTGTCCCAATCCCATCCACACACACTGTATCACATTGTCCCAATTGATGTCCACACACACTGTATCACATTATCCCAATCCTTGTCCACACACATACTGTATCACATTGTCCCTACTCTAGTCTACACACACTGTCACATTGTCCCAATCCAAGTCCACACACACTGTATCACACTGTCCCAACCCGAGTCCACACACACTGTATCATACTGTCCCAATGCTAGTCCACAACACTGCATCACATTGTCGCAATCCTAGTCCATACACAATGTATCACATTGTCCCAATCCTCGTCCACCCACACTGTATCACATTGTCCCAACCGTAGTCCACACCCACTGTATCATATTGTCCCAACCCTAGTCCACACACACTGTATCACATTGTCCCAATCCTCATCCACACAGAGTGTGTCACATTGTCCCAATCCTAGTCCACAACACTGATCAAATTGTCACAATCCTAGTCTACACACACTGGATCACATTGTCCCAACCATAGTCCACACACACTGTATTGCATTGTCCCAATCCTAGTCCACACACACTGTATCACATTGTCCCAAACCTAGTCCACACACACTGTATCACAGTGTCCCAATCCTAGTGCACACATACTGTATCACATTGTCCCAACCCTAATCCACACACACTGTATCACATTGTCCCAATCCCATCCACACACACTGTATCACATTGTCCCAATCCCATCCACACACACTGTATCACATTGTCCCAATCCTAGTCCACACACACTGTATCACATTGTCCCAATCCTAGTGCACACATACTGAAACACATTGTCCCAACCCTAGTCCACACACATTGTATCACATTGTCCCAATCCCATCCACACACATTGTGTCACATTGTCCCAATCCTAGTCCACACACACTGTATCACATTGTCCCAATCCCATCCACACACACTGTATCACATTGTCCCAATCCTCGTCCACACAGCGTGTATCACATTGTCCCAATCCTAGTCCACACACACTGTATCACATTGTCCCAACCCTAGTTCACACACACTGTATCACATTGTCCCAATCCTAGTCCACACACACTGTATCACATTGTCCCAACCCTAGTTCACACACACTGTATCACATTGTCCCAATCCTAGTCCACACACACTGTATCACATTGTCCCAATCCTAGTCCACACACACTGTATCACATTGTCCCAACCCTAGTCCACACACACTGTATCACATTGTCCCAATTGATGTCCACACATACTGTATCACATTATCCCAATCCTAGTCCACAAACATACTGTATCACATTGTCCCTACCCTAGTCTACACACACTGTCACATTGTCCCAATCCAAGTCCACACACACTGTATCACACTGTCCCAACCCTTGTCCACACACACTGTATCATACTGTCCCAATGCTAGTCCACAACACTGCATCACATTGTCGCAATCCTAGTCCACACACAATGTATCACATTGTCCCAATCCTAGTCCACACACACTGTATCATATTGTCCCAATCCTAGTCCACACAAACTGTATCACATTGTCCCAACCCTAGTCCACACACACTGTATCACAGTGTCCCAATTCTAGTGCACACATACTGTATCACATTGTCCCAACCCTAATCCACACACACTGTATCACAGTGTCCCAATCCTAGTGCACACATACTGTATCACATTGTCCCAACCCTAATCCACACACACTGTATCACAGTGTCCCAATCCTAGTGCACACATACTGTATCACATTGTCCCAACCCTAGTCCACACACACTGTATCACATTGTCCCAATCCTAGTCCACACACACTGTATCACATTGTCCCAATCCCATCCACACACACTGTATCACATTGTCCCAATTGATGTCCACACACACTGTATCACATTATCCCAATCATTGTCCACACACATACTGTATCACATTGTCCCTACTCTAGTCTACACACACTGTCACATTGTCCCAATCCAAGTCCACACACACTGTATCATACTGTCCCAATGCTAGTCCACAACACTGCATCACATTGTCCCAATCCTCGTCCACCCACACTGTATCACATTGTCCCAACCGTAGTCCACACCCACTGTATCATATTGTCCCAATCCCATCCACACACACTCTGTCACATTGTCCCAATCCGAGTCCACACACACTGTATCACATTGCCCCAATCCCATCCACACACACTGTATCACATTGTCCCAATCCTTGTCCACACAAACTGGATCACAATGTCCCAATCCTAGTCCATACTCTCTTCAACACATTGTCCCAACCCTAGTCCACACACACTGTATCACATTGTCCCAATCCCATCCACACACACTGTATCACATTGTCCCAATCCTTGTGCACACACACTGTATCACATTGTCCCAATCCTAGTCCACACACACTGTATCACATTGTCCAATCCTTGTGCACACACACTGTATCACATTGTCCCAATCCTAGTCCACACACACTGTATCACATTGTCCCAATCCCATCCACACACATTATATCACATTGTCCAATCCTTGTGCACACACACTGTATCACATTGTCCCAATCCTAGTCCACACACACTGTATCACATTGTCCCAATCCGAGTCCACACACACTGTATCACAAAGTCCCAACCCAAGTCCCCACACACTGTATCACATTGTCCCAATCCTAGTCCACACACACTGTATCACATTGTCCCAACCCAAGTCCCCACACACTGTATCACATTGTCCCAATCCTAGTCCATACACAGTTCAACACATTGTCCCAACCCTAGTCCACACAAACTGTTTCACTTTGTCCCAATCCTAGTCCACACACACTATTACATTGTCCCAATCCTAGTCCACACACACTGTATCACATTGTCCCAATCCTAGTCCACACATACTGTATCACATTGTCCCAATCCCATCCACACACACTGTATCACATTGTCCCAATCCTAGTCCACACACACTGTATCACATTGTGCCAATCCTAGTGCACACACACTGTATCACATTGTGCCAACCCACTCCACACACACTGTATTACATTATCCCAACCCTAGTCCACACACACTGTATCACATTGTCCCAATCCTAGTCCACACACACTGTATCACATTGTCCAAATCGTACTCCACACACACTGTATCACGTTGCCCCAATCTGAGTGCAAACATACTGTATCATATTGTCCCAACCCTCGTCCACACACACTGTATCACATTGTCGCAATCCAAGTCCACACACACTGTGTCACAATGTCCCAACCCTAGTTCACACACACTGCATCACATTGTGCCAACCCTTGTCCACACACACTGTATCACATTGTCCCAATCCCATCCACACACACTATATCACATTATCCTAATCCTACTCCACACACACTGTATCACATTATCCCAATCCTACTCCACACACACTGTATCACATTGTCCCAATTCTCATCCACACACACGGTATCACATTGTCCCAATCCTAGTCCACACACACTGTATCACATTGTCCCAATCCTAGTCCACACACACTGTATCACATTGTCCCAATCCTAGTCCACACACACTGTATCATATTGTCCCAATCCTAGTCCACACACACTGTATCATATTGTCCCAATCCTAGTCCACACACACTGTATCACATTGCCCAATCCTAGTCCTCAACACTGATCAAATTGTCACAATCCTAGACTACACACACTGCCTCACATTGTCCCAACCCGAGTCCACACACACTGTATCACAATGTCCCAACCCTACTCCACACACACTGTATCACATTGTGCCAACCCTAGTCCACACAAACAGTATCACATTGTCCCAATTCAAGTCCACACACACTGTATCACAGTGTCCCAATCCTAGTGCACACATACTGTATCACATTGTCCCTACCCTAGTCTACACACACTGTTACATTGTCCCAATCCTAGTCCACACACACTGTATCACATTGTCCCAATCCTAGTCCACACACACTGTATCACATTGTCCAAATCCGAGTGCAAACATACTGTATCATATTGTCCCAACCCTCGTCCACACACACTGTATCACATTGTCCCAATCTAAGTCCACACACATTCTGTCACAATGTCCCAACCCTAGTCCACACAAACGGCATCACAATGTCCCAATCCTATCCACACACACTGCATCACATTGTCCCTATCCTTGTCCACACACACTGTATCACATTGTCCCAACCCTAATCCACAGACACTGTATCACATTGTTCCAACCCTAGTCCACACACACTGTATCACATTGTCCCAATCCTAGTCCACACACACTGCATCACATTGTGCCAACCCTCGTCCACACACACTGTATCACATTGTGCCAACCCTTGTCCACACACACTGTATCACATTGTCCCAATCCCATCCACACACACTATATCACATTATCCTAATCCTACTCCACACACACTGTATCACATTATCCCAATCCTACTCCACACACACTGTATCACATTGTCCCAATTCTCATCCACACACACGGTATCACATTGTCCCAATCCTAGTCCACACACACTGTATCACATTGTCCCAATCCTAGTCCACACACACTGTATCATATTGTCCCAATCCTAGTCCACACACACTGTATCATATTGTCCCAATCCTAGTGCACACACACTGTATCACATTGTCCCAACCCTAGTCCACACACACTGTATCACATTGCCCAATCCTAGTCCTCAACACTGATCAAATTGTCACAATCCTAGACTACACACACTGCCTCACATTGTCCCAACCCGAGTCCACACACACTGTATCACAATGTCCCAACCCTACTCCACACACACTGTATCACATTGTGCCAACCCTAGTCCACACAAACAGTATCACATTGTCCCAATTCAAGTCCACACACACTGTATCACAGTGTCCCAATCCTAGTACACACATACTGTATCACATTGTCCCTACCCTAGTCTACACACACTGTTACATTGTCCCAATCCTAGTCCACACACACTGTATCACATTGTCCCAATCCTTGTCCACACACACTGTATCACATTGTCCAAATCCGAGTGCAAACATACTGTATCATATTGTCCCAACCCTCGTCCACACACACTGTATCACATTGTCCCAATCTAAGTCCACACACATTCTGTCACAATGTCCCAACCCTAGTCCACACACACTGTATCACATTGTCCCAATCCTAGTCCATACACACTGTATCACATTGTCCCAATCCTAGTCCACAACATTGCATCACATTGTCACAATCCTCGTCCACACACACTGTATCACATTGTCCCAATCCTAGTCCACACACACTGTATCACATTGTCCCAATCCTAGTCCACACAAACTGTATCACATTGTCCCAATCCAAGTCCACACACACTGTATCACACTGTCCCAACCCTAGACCACACACACTGTATCATACTGTCCCAATCCTAGTTCACAACACTGCATCACATTGTCCCAATCCTAGTCCACACAAACTGTATCACATTGTTTCAATCCTAGTCCACACACACTGCATCACATTGTCCCAATCCTAGTCCACACACACTGTATCACATTGTCCCAATCCTAGTCCACACACACTGTATCACATTGTCCCAATCCTAGTCCATACACACTATCACATTTTCCCAATCCTTGTCCACAAACCTGATCACATTGTCCCAATCCTAGTCCACACACACGGTATCACATTGTCCCAATCCTAGTCCATACACACTGTATCACATTGTGCCAACCCACTCCACCCACACTGTATTACATTATCCCAACCCTAGTCCACACACACTGTATCACACTGTCCCAATTCGAGTCCACCACACACACGGCATCACAATGTCCCAATCCTATCCACACACACTGCATCACATTGTCCATATCCTTGTCCACACACACTGTATCACATTGTCCCAACCCTAATCCACAGACACTGTATCACATTGTCCCAACCCTAGTCCAAATACACTGTATCACACTGTCCCAATCCCATCCACACACACTGTATCACATTGTCCCAATCCTAGTCCACACACCTACTGTATCACAATGTCCCAATCCTAGGTCACACACACTGTATCACATTGTGCCAACCCTCGTCCACACACACTGTATCACATTGTCCCAATGCCATCCACACACACTGTATCACATTGTCCCAATCCTAATACACACACACTGTATCACATTGTCCTAATCCCATCCACACACACTGTATCACATTGTCCCAATCCTAGTCCACACAAACTGTATCACATTGTCCCAATCCAAGTCCACACACACTGTATCACACTGTCCAAACCCTAGTCCACACACACTGTATCACATTGTCCCAATCCTAGTCCACAACACTGCATCACATTGTCCCAATCCTAGTCCACATACACTGTATCACATTGTCCCAATCCTAGTCCACACACACTATCACATTGTCCCAATCCTAGTCCACACAAACTGTATCACATTGTCCCAATCCTAGTCTACACACACTGTATCACATTGTCCCAACCCGAGTCCACACACACTGTATCACATTGTCCCAATCCTAGTCCATACACAATGTATCACATTTTCCCAATCCTAGTCCACAAACCTGATCACATTGTCCCAATCCTAGTCCACACACACGGTATCACATTGTCCCAATCCTAGTCCATACACACTGTATCACATTGTCCCAACCGTAGTCCACACACACGGTATCACATTGTCCCAACCCTAGTCCACACACACTGTATCACATTGTCCCAATCCTAGTCCACACACACTGCATCACATTGTCCCAATCCTAGTCCACACACACTGCATCACATTGTCCCAATCCGAGTCCACACACACTGCATCACATTGTCCCAATCCTAGTCCACACACACTGCATCACATTGTCCCAACCCTAGTCCACACACACTGTATCACACTGTCCCAATCCTAGTCCACACACACTGTATCACACTGTCCCAATCCTAGTCCACACACACTGCATCACATTGTCCCAATCCTAGTCCACACACACTGCATCACATTGTCCCAACCCTAGTCCACACACACTGTATCACACTGTCCCAATCCTAGTCCACACACACTGTATCACACTGTCCCAATCCGAGTCCACACACACTGCATCACATTGTCTCAATCCGAGTCCACACACATTGTATCACAATGTTCCAAGCCTAGTCCACACACACTGTATTACATTGTCCCAATCCTATTCCATACACACTGTACCACATTGTCCCAATCCTAGTCCACACACGCTGTATCACATTGTCCCAGTCCTAGTCCACACACACTGTATCACATTGTCCCAATCCTAGTCCACACACACTGTATCACATTTTCCCAATCCTCGTGCACACACACTGTATCACATTGTCCCAATCCTAGTCCACACACACTGTATCACATTGTCCCAAACCTAGTGCACACACACTGTATCACATTGTCCCAATCCTAGTCCACACACACTGTATCCCATTGTCCCAATCCTAGTCCACACCCACTGTATCACATTGTCCCAACCCTAGTCCACACACACTGTATCACATTGTCCCAACCCAGCCCAGGAAGTGTGCAGGGCTTACCCTCCGTGTCCGAGCAGGTGTCAGCGCCCCTAGTGGAAGTTACCCGACCTGAGATGCCGATGAGCCCTGCCAGTCGGTTGCAGGATCTGAGGCAGACCGCCACCTGTCCGCACCTGTTCACACCAGTTATGGATTTCTTTGCATCAAAGAAGAAAATGGAAATGGTTACCACAGCGTCCATCTGCTCTTGTGGCACACACAGATAGCAACCAAAGCACTAACACCATACTGTGTGAATGTAATAGAGTCCTCTGTTTAATGGCCTTGGAAGTTGTACATGCTTCATCAGGCGGACATCGAAGTGCGGAAACATCTTATGAGATCTCAGAAAGCAATCTTAATGTGTAAAGATCATTCATGGCAAATAGGGTGCCAAACTAAGCCTACCTACGTGTCATGCATTTTAGGAGGCAACCCACAGACTGCTGACAGATGCCAAAAGCATGAGAAAATCTAGTGTCAGATTTATAAAAGAAGTAATGAAGCAGTGCACCAATAACAATTGTACTGACTCTAATGACCCTGCAAAGATTATTGAACTTTTTCCGAAACTGCTTCCCACTCCTGGCCACTCTCTGAGGCAGAGACATCCTCAGTGATTTCCCTCCATATTCTATTTACAATGGATGGCAGTGGTCAAGATCCACCCCTCCTTGCCTTCTCCTCTTTACAGCCCCCACAAAAGTTTTGTTAGCCTCTTGAGTAAATTGCCTGGCACACTATCTGCTATCCTCCTCCTCCTCCTCCTCCTCCTCCATGATCAAAATCAAATTATAAAATGGCTGATTCAGCCCCAGGTGTACTGTGCATGCACACGGCAGAGCCTTGCATTAGCTTCTGTGATCAGACAACAGACCAGAAGCGTGGGGGGGAATAAATCTGCGCATGCGCAGGACGAAGTTTTTTTTTGCGTTGGAACTTTCGGCTTCAGCGCACAAAGTCGTGGGTGCAACGCCGGAATTAGTGCTAATGCTCCTCGCCAACTTTCATTTGGCGAAAGTTGCGCACTCTGGCGCTAATACTGACCCAGTGCTAAAATATTGATTCCGCCACGATTTGCGCCCAGAAACGGGCAAAATCACAAAAAGCCGAAAATCCAGCCCTAGGATTATATTTCCTGGAATATAGAAGATTAAAGGGTGCTTTCATTGAAGTGTTTAAGATGATCAAAGGATTTAATCGGATATTTAGAGAGAAACTATTACCTCTGGTGAGGGAGTCCAGAACAAGGGAGCATAGCCTTGTAATTCGAGCTCGGTCGTTCCCGGGTGATGTTGGGAAGCACGACTTTACACAAAGGCAGTGGAAATCTGGAACTCTGTCCCCAAAAAGCTATTTGAGGCTGGAGTCAGCTGAAATTTTCAAGACTGAGGTTGATTTGGTGTTGCGGGATATGGAACAAGGCGGGTAGATGGAGTTGAGATACAGATCATGGGACTGTGCCTTCAGCTTATTGGGCCCTGTACACTGGGATTTCCTCCCAAAACATCCTCCTCTCTCCACCTCTCACTCCTCTTTTAAGGCCATTTTTAAAGCCCGCCTCTTTGACCAGGCTTTTGATCACCACTCCTAATATCTCCATCTTTGGGTCCAGGCCCTGTCTGGTTCATTACTCCCCTGTGAAGCATCATGGGAGTGTTTCTAGGTTAAAAGCTCTATATAGAATTACATAGAATGTTTCAGGTAGATTGAGTTAAGATACAGATCAGTCATGATCTCTGTCATGTATTCAGTTATCAGTGTAACCCATGTATAAGCTGACCTAAGTTGTACACCTTGAGAACATTGACCACAAAGGGGTGAACTTGTGGGAGACACTCCTAGCCTGGACTTTCAGGTATAAAAGGGGAAGCTCCACCCACCTTCATCACTCGAGGTCTTGGTAATAAATATAACTGGTCACAGAGTGACCTTCTCTCAAGTATGGGCCTCGTGTACATTTATACTGTAGTGTAAGGACATATCATTGGCGACAAGAAACTGGGATTTAAACCATGTGAGAATGGCCACTAGCAGCACAGAACAGAGGTACTGTGTTGGTGATGATTGGGACGACTTTATTGAGAGATTACAGCAAAGTTTTGTCACTAAGGAATGGTTGGGACAGGATTCGGCCGACAAACGCAGGGCTAATCTCCTGACGGTTTGTGAGTCCAGAACGTACTCCCTGATGAAGGACCTTCTAGCGCCAGAGAAGCCGGCGGACAAGACGTTCGAAGAGCTCAGTAAGTTGATCGGGGAACATCTTAAACCGGCGAGCAGCATGCACATGGCGAGACACCGGTTTTACACGCACCGGTGGCGAGAAGGGCAAAGCGTTCCAGACTTCATGGCAGACCTCCGGTGACTGGCGAGCCTATGTAAGTTCACAGATGCATGCAGAGCGGAGATGCTGTGAGACTTTTTTATTGAGGACATCGGGTACGCTGGGGTTTTCAGGAAACTGATTGAGACCAAAGACTTATAGAAACATAGAAAATAGGTGCAGGAGCAGGCCATTCAGCCCTTCTAGCCTGCACCGCCATTCAATGAGTTCATGGCTGAACATGAAACTTCAGTACCCCCTTCCTGCTTTCTCGCCATAACCCTTGATCCCCCGAGTAGTAAGGACTTCATCTAACTCCCTTTTGAATATATTTAGTGAATTGGCCTCAACTACTTTCTGTGGTAGAGAATTCCACAGGTTCACCACTCTCTGGGTGAAGAAGTTTCTCCTCATCTCGGTCCTAAATGGCTTACCCCTTATCCTCAGACTGTGACCCCTGGTTCTGGACTTCCCCAACATTGGGAACATTCTTTCTGCATCTAACCTGTCTAAACCCGTCAGAATTTTAAACGTTTCTATGAGGTCCCCTCTCATTCTTCTGAACTCCAGTGAATACAAGCCCAATTGATCCAATCTTTCTTGATAGGTCAGTCCCGCCATCCCGGGAATCAGTCTGGTGAACCTTCGCTGCACTCCCTCAATAGCAAGAATGTCCTTCCTCAAGTTAGGAGACCAAAACTGTACACAATACTCCAGGTGTGGCCTCACCAAGGCCCTGTACAACTGTAGCAACACCTCCCTGCCCCTGTATTCAAATCCCCTCGCTATGAAGGCCAACATGCCATTTGCTTTCTTAACCGCCTGCTGTACCTGCATGCCAACCTTCAATGACTGATGTACCATGACACCCAGGTCTCGTTGCACCTTCCCTTTTCCTAATCTGTCACCATTCAGATAATAGTCTGTCTCTCTGTTTTTACCACCAAAGTGGATAACCTCACATTTATCCACATTATACTTCATCTGCCATGCATTTGCCCACTCACCTAACCTATCCAAGTCACTCTGCAGCCTAATAGCATCCTCCTCGCAGCTCACACTGCCACCCAACTTAGTATCATCCGCAAATTTGGAGATACTGCATTTAATCCCCTCGTCTAAATCATTAATGTACAATGTAAACAGCTGGGGCCCCAGCACAGAACCTTGCGGCACTCCACTAGTCACTGCCTGCCATTCTGAAAAGTACCCGTTTACTCCTACTCTTTGCTTCCTGTCTGACAACCAGTTCTCAATCCACGTCAGCACACTACCCCCAATCCCATGTGCTTTAACTTTGCACATTAATCTCTTGTGTGGGACCTTGTCGAAAGCCTTCTGAAAGTCCAAATATACCACATCAACTGGTTCTCCTTTGTCCACTTTACTGGAAACATCCTCAAAAAATTCCAGAAGATTTGTCAAGCATGATTTCCCTTTCACAAATCCATGCTGACTTGGACCTATCATGTCACCATTTTCCAGATGCACTGCTATGACATCCTTAATAATTGATTCCATCATTTTACCCACTACTGAGGTCAGGCTGACCGGTCTATAATTCCCTGTTTTCTCTCTCCCTCCTTTTTTAAAAAGTGGGGTTACATTGGCTACCCTCCACTCCATAGGAACTGATCCAGAGTCAATGGAATGTTGGAAAATGACTGTCAATGCATCCGCTATTTCCAAGGCCACCTCCTTAAGTACTCTAGGATGCAGGCCATCAGGCCCTGGGGATTTATCTGCCTTCAATCCCATCAATTTCCCCAACACAATTTCCCGACTAATAAAGATTTCCCTCAGTTCCTCTTCCTTACTAGACCCTCTGACCCCTTTTATATCCGGAAGGTTGTTTGTATCCTCCTTAGTGAATACCGAACCAAAGTACTTGTTCAATTGATCCGCCATTTCTTTGTTCCCCGTTATGACTTCCCCTGATTCTGACTGCAGGGGACCTACGTTTGTCTTCACCAACCTTTTTCTCTTTACATACCTATAGAAACTTTTGCAATCCGCCTTAATGTTCCCTGCAAGCTTCTTCTCGTACTCCATTTTCCCTGTCCTAATCAAACCCTTTGTCCTCCTCTGCTGAGTTCTAAATTTCTCCCAGTCCCCAGGTTCGCTGCTATTTCTGGCCAATTTGTATGCCACTTCCTTGGCTTTAATACTATCCCTGATTTCCCTAGATAGCCACGGTTGAGCCACCTTCCCCTTTTTATTTTTACGCCAGACAGGAATGTACAATTGTTGTACTTCATCCATGCGGTCTCTAAATGTCTGCCATTGCCCATCCACAGTCAACCCCCTAAGTATCATTCGCCAATCTATCCTAGCCAATTCTCGCCTCATACCTTCAAAGTTACCCTTCTTTAAGTTCTGGACCATGGTCTCTGAATTTACTGTTTCATTCTCCATCCTAATGCAGAATTCCACCATATTATGGTCACTCTTCCCCAAGGGGCCTCGCACAATGAGATTGCTAATTAATCCTCTCTCATTACACAACACCCAGTCTAAGATGGCCTCCCCCCTAGTTGGTTCCTCAACATATTGGTCTAGAAAACCATCCCTTATGCACTCCAGGAAATCCTCCTCCACCGTATTGCTTCCAGTTTGGCTAGCCCAATCTATGTGCATATTAAAGTCACCCATTATAACTGCTACACCTTTATTGCATGCACCCCTAATTTCCTGTTTGATGCCCTCCCCAACATCCCTATTACTGTTTGGAGGTCTGTACACAACTCCTACTAACGTTTTTTGCCCTTTGGTGTTCTGCAGCTCTACCCATATAGATTCCACATCATCCAAGCTAATGTCTTTCCTAACTATTGCATTAATCTCCTCTTTAACCAGCAATGCTACCCCACCTCCTTTTCCTTTTATTCTATCCTTCCTGAATGTTGAATACCCCTGAATGTTGAGTTCCCAGCCCTGATCATCCTGGAGCCACGTCTCCGTAATCCCAATCACATCATATTTGTTAACATCTATTTGCACAATTAATTCATCCACCTTATTGCGGATACTCCTTGCATTAAGACACAAAGCCTTCAGGCTTGTTTTATTAACACCCTTTGTCCTTTTAGAATTTTGCTGTACAGTGGCCCTTTTTGTTCTTTGCCTTGGGTTTCTCTGCCCTACACTTTTCCTCATCTCCTTTCTGTCTTTTGCTTTTGCCTCCTTTTTGTTTCCCTCTGTCTCCCTGCATTGGTTCCCATCCCCCTGCCATATTAGTTTAAATCCTCCCCAACAGCACTAGCAAACACTCCCCCGAGGACATTGGTTCCAGTCCTGCCCAGGTGCAGACCGTCCGGTTTGTACTGGTCCCACCTCCCCCAGAACCGGTCCCAATGCCCCAGGAATTTGAATCCCTCCCTGTTGCACCACTGCTCAAGCCACGTATTCATCTGCGCTATCCTGCGATTCCTACTCTGACTATCACGTGGCACTGGTAGCAATCCCGAGATTACTACTTTTGAGGTCCTACTTTTTAATTTAGCTCCTAGCTCCTTAAATTCGTTTCGTAGGACCTCATCCCTTTTTTTGCCTATGTCGTTGGTACCAATGTGCACCACGACAACTGGCTGTTCTCCCTCCCATTTCAGAATGTCCTGCACCCGCTCCGAGACATCCTTGACCCTTGCACCAGGGAGGCAACATACCATCCTGGAGTCTCGGTTGCGGCCGCAGAAACGCCTATCTATTCCCCTCACAATTGAATCCCCTATCACTATCGCTCTCCCACTCTTTTTCTTGCCCTCCTGTGTAGCAGAGCCAGCCACGGTGCCATGAACTTGGCTGCTGCTGCCCTCCCCTGATGAGTCATTCTCCTCAACAGTACCCAAAGCGGTGTATCTGTTTTGCAGGGGGATGACCGCAGGGGACCCCTGCACTACCTTCCTTGCTCTACTCTTCCTGCTGGTCTTCCATTCCCTATCTGGCTGTGGACCCTTTCCCTGCGGTAAGACCAACTCACTACACGTGATACTCACGTCATTCTCAGCATCGTGGATGCTCCAGAGTGAATCCACCTTCAGCTCCAATTCCGTAACGCGGACCGTCAGGAGCTGGAGGCGGATACACTTCCCGCACACATAGTCGTCAGGGACACCGGAAGCGTCCCTGAGTTCCCACATGGTACAGGAGGAGCATAACACCCGACCGAGCTCTCCTGCCATGTCTTAACCCTTAGATACACTTAAACTGGTAATAACAATGTTAAAAGTTACTGACCAATATAAGAAGAAAAAGAAAAACTACTCACCAATCACCAGCCAATCACTTACCCCCTAGGCTGTGACGTCACCTTTGTTTTTTTGCCTTCTCCCTGTAGCTGCACCGGTACGCCTCTCGCCGACCCCGGACTCGCGCTGCTCCGAGCTCCCGCCTCCTCGACTGACTGCTCCGAGCTCCCGCTGGCCTTTATAGGCCTCTCGCCGACCCCGGACTCGCGCTGCTCCGAGCTCCCGCCTCCTCGACTGACTGCTCCGAGCTCCCGCTGGCCTTTATAGGCCTCTCGCCGACCCCGGACTCACGCTGCTCCGAGCTCCCGCCTCCTCGACTGACTGCTCCGAGCTCCCGCTGGCCTTTATAGGCCTCTCGCCGACCCCGGACTCGCGCTGCTCCGAGCTCCCGCCTCCTCGACCTTGGAAGTGGTGGCTCTGATAGCCCAGACAATTATGTCAGGGGAGAAAGAGACCAGAATGATTTATGACGAAAATCTTGGCTCAAATGTGGCAAATGACCAGGGAGTCAACATTGTTCATGAGGCACACAGTTCTCTAGGCAGACAAGGACAATTGGACATGCCCCAGCATGTAGTCGAACCCAAAGAGGGAATTCAACAGAGACAATGGCTAGCTGAACGGCGATTCATGCCATCGCAATGGACAATGTGGCCAGTAATGGGGCCATCAACACCTGTTAATGGTGCAATTAAGGACAGTTACAGAGACAGTCAGAGTCGATTGACTGGTAATGGACCTTTTGTTTCTAACAACGGGGCCTCCAGCTCATGCTGTAGATATGGAGGCAAACACCCAGCCAGAGCCTGCAGGTATCAGCAATATACCTGCAGAAACTGCAACGTCAGCGGTCACTTGGTGCGTATGTGCAGGAAGTCTACAGCCAGGTTGATGTACGAGGAGGACGGGCCTGATGTAAGCCCTACGAGGCCAAATGAACATTGGGGGAAATCGCTGGAAGTTGAAGTTCAGCGAGTTCATGTGGAGCACATATATAGTTCATACACCAGGACACCACCTATAATGATGAAAGTGCTCCTCAATGGCATCCCAGTATCAATGGAGCTAGACACGGAGGCCAGCCAGTCCCTGATGGGTATCAAACAGTTCGACAAGTTGTGGGTGTCCGAGATCAGGAGGCCAAAATTATTGACGATTGACGCACAGCTACGGACATATGTAAAGGAGATCATTCCGGTGCTAGGCAGCGCCATGGTAGTCATGACCCAGAAAGATTTGGAGAACAGATTGCCACTCTGGATTGTCCCAGGGGACGATCCTGCACTTCTGGGGAGGAGTTGGCTTGCTGTCATGAATTGGAAATGGAGCGATGTCAATGCAATTTCTTCTGTGGAGCGAGTATCATGCTCACAGGTCCTGGACAAATTTGACTCATTATTTCAACCCGGCATCGGCACTTTCACGGGGGCCAAGGTAGTGATTCACATAAACCCGGAACCAGGCCAGTACACCACAAGGCCAGAGCGGTGCCGTACGTGATGCGGGAAAAGATAGAATGCGAATTGGACCGCCTGCTGAGGGAAGGCATCGTCTCGCCAGTCGAATTCAGCGACTGGGCGAGCCCGATCATGCCGGTGCTCAAGGCGGATGGGTTGGTCAGGATATGTGGCGATTACAAGGCCACCATCAATCGGGTGTCACTCCAAGACCAGTACCCATTACCGAGAGTGGGGGACTTCTTTGCGACGCTATCCGGTGGCAAACTTTTTTCAAAATTGGACCTGACCTCAGCTTACATGACCCAGGAGCTGGCGAGTGAGTCGAAGAAGCTGACCACCATCACGACACACAAGGGGTTGTTTGAGTATAACAGATGTCCGTTCGGGATTCGTTCGGCCGCCGCGATCTTTCAGCGAAATATGGAAAGCCTCCTCAAGTCGATTCCAAGTACGATGGTTTTTCAAGACGACATCCTCATCACGGCTCGCGATACTGAAGAACATCTCCACAACCCGGAGGAGGTGCTACGCAGACTGGACCAGGCAGGGCTGCGACTGAAAAAGGCGAAGTGCTTAGCTCCAGAGGTAGAATTCCTGGGGAGGAGGGTAGCAGCAGATGGGATCAGACCCACTGAGTCCAAAACGGAAGCGATCCAGAGAGCACCCAGACCCCGTAACACGACAGAGCTGCATTTGTTCCTGGGGCTCATGAACTATTTTGGCAACTTTCTTTCCAAATTGAGCATGCTGTTGGAGCCGCTACACATGCTCCTATGCAAAGGTCGTGATTGGGTCTGCGGGGGACAGCCAGGAAAGGGCTTTTGATAGAGCACGCAATTTGTTATGCTCCAACAAACTGTTAACGTTATATGACCCGTGTAAAAAAACTTGTTTTAACGTGCGATGCGTCGGGTGTGTGTTGCAGCATGTGAATGCCAAGGGTCAGTTACAGCCGGTAGCTTATGCCTCTAGAAATCTGTCCCAGGCAGAAAGGGGCTACGGAATGGTAGAAAATGAAGCGCTAGCATGTGTATATGCAGTAAAAAAAAATGCACCAGTACCTGTTTGGCTGCAGACAGATCACAAATCCTGAATGTCCCTTTTGGCCAACAACAAGGCCATAAATGCAAATGCATTGGCCTGCATAGAGGTGGGCACTCACGTTAGCCACCTATGACTACATAATTTGGCACAGACCGGGCACTGAAAACTGCGCCGATGCACTCGGCAGGCTCCCACTAGCCACCACTGAGAGGGCAACTGAGCATGCTGCTGAGATGGTCATGGCTGTTGAAGCTTTTGAAAGTGAAGGCTCACCTGTGGCAGCCCGTCAGGTTAAAGTCTGGACAAATAAAGACCCGCTACTGTCTTTAGTTAAGAAATGTGTCCTGACTGGGGACTGGGCAGCCATCTACAGGGCATGCCCTGAGAAATTTAAACCGTTTCATAGGTGCAAGGATGAACTCTCGATTCAGGCCGATTGCCTACTGTGGGGAAACCGAGTAGTCATGCCCCAGAAGGGCAGAGAGGTGTTTATCAGAGAACTTCACAATGAGCATCCGGGCATTGTCATGATGAAGGCAATTGCCAGGTCACACGTTTGGTGGCCAGGGATAGATGCAGACCTGGAACTTTGTATTTGCAAGTGCAACACGTGTGCTCAGCTGGGCATCGCACCCAGGGAAGCCACCCTTAGCCCATGGTCCTGGCCCGCCAAGCCATGGTCATGCATCCATGTGGACTACGCAAGTCCTTTCATGGGAAAAGTGTTTTTGGTTGTAGTTGATGCCTACTCCAAATGGATTGAGTGTACCATTTTAAATTCAAGCACATCCTCTGCCACGGTAGAAAGTCTACGGGCAATGTTCGCCGCCCACGGTCTACTGGATGCCTTGGTCAGCGACAATGGCCCGTGCTTCACAAGCATTGAATTCCAGGACTTCATGGCAGGCAATGGAATTAACCATGTCAGAACGGCACCGTTCAAGACGGCCTCAAATGGCCAGTGCAGATAATCAAACAGGGGATGCTCAGAATCCAAGGGGGTTCCCTACAAAGCCGCTTATCATGCCTCCTGTTGGCCTACAGATCCCGACCACACTCGCTCACAGGGGTTCCACCCGCAGAGCTGCTAATGAAAAGGATGCTCAAAACCAGGCTATCCCTTATACACCCCACTATGAAAGAAATTGTCGAGAGCAGGCGTCAGTCACAATGTGACTACCATGACAGGAATGCGAGGGCGCGATGTATTGCTGTCAATGACCCTGTTTTTGTCCTTAATTACACTGCAGGGCCCAAATGGCATGCAGGCACTGTGATTGCCAAAGAGGGGAATAGGGTTTTGGTAGTTAAACTTACCAATGGACAAATCTGCCGCAAACATGTGGATCAAACTAAAAGGAGGTTCAGCAACCCCATAGAAGAAGCAGAGGAAGAACATGATGTAGAGTTTACTCCACCAAAGGTGACCAAACACCGGAACCAAAGGGAGGAGAGCCCAGTCACTGTGGACAGTCTGGACAGGCCTGAGGCACCGCAAACAGCAGACACTCAGGCCAGCACCCAACAACCGGAGCCCCAACTCAGGCGCTCTACAAGGGAGCGTAAACCACCAGAGAGACTCAACCTGTGATCCCAATAAGACTTTGGGGGGGAAGGTGATGTCATGTATTCAACTATCAGTGTAATCCATGTATAAGCTGACCGAAGTTGTACACCTTGAGAACATTGACCACAAGGGGGTGAACTTGTGGGAGACACTCCTAACCTGGACTTTAAGGTATAAAAGGGGAAGCTCCACCCACCTTCATCACTCAATGTCTTGGTAATAAAAGTAACTGGTCACAGAGTGACCTTCTCTCAAGTTTGGGCCTCGTGTGCATTTATAATGTATAGTAAGGACGTATCAATCTCATTGAATGGTGGATCAGGCTTGAGGGGCTAAATGGCCTAAAACTGAGAGTGCTGTATCTGCAGAGAGAGAGAGACTCGGCCTAATACTGGCAGTGCTGCATCTGTAGAGAGATAGAGAGAGAGACCAGGCCTAAAACTGACAGTGCTGTATCAGTAGAGAAAGAGAGACCAGGCATAAGACTGACAGTGCTATATCTGTAGAGAGAGAGAGAGAGAGACCAGGCCTAAAACTGACAGTGCTATATCTGTAGAGAGAGAGAGAGAGAGACCAGGCCTAAAACTGACAGTGCTGTATCAGCAGAGAAAGAGAGACCAGGCATAAGACTGACAGTGCTATATCTGTAGAGAGAGAGAGAGAGAGAGACCAGGCCTAAAACTGACACTGCTATATCTGTAAAGAGAGAGAGAGAGAGAGAGACCAGGCCAAAAACTGACAGTGCTGTATCTGTAGAGAGAGAGAGAGAGAGACCAGGCCAAAAACTGACAGTGCTGTATCTGTAGAGAGAGAGAGAGAGAGAGACCAGGCCTAAAACTGACAGTGCTGTATCTGTAGAGAGAGAGAGAGATAAACGAAGGTAAACTTGCGCAAAACATAAAAACAGATAGTAAAAGCTTTTACAGATATATAAAATGGAAAAGAGTGACTAAAGTAAATGTTGGTCCCTTAGAAGTTGAGAAGGGGGATTTAATAATGGGAAATGTGGAAATGGCTGAGACGTTAAACAATTATTTTGCTTCGGTCTTCACAGTGGAAGACACAAACACCATGCCAAAAATTGCTGGTCACAGGTATGTGGGAAGGGAGGACCTTGAGACAATCATTATCACTAGGGGGTAGTGCTGGACAGGCTAATGGGACTCAATGTAGACAAGTCCCCTGGTCCTAATGAAATGCATCCCAGGGTATTAAAAGAGATGGCGGAAGTTATAGCAGATGCATTCGTTATAATCTACCAAAATTCTCTGGACTCTGAGGAGGTACCAGCAGATTGGAAAGCAGCTAATGTAACGCCTCTGTTTAAAAAAAGGGGGCAGGCAAAAGGCAGGTAACTATAGGCCGGTTAGTTTAACATCTGTCGTGGGGAAAATGCTTGAAACTATCATTAAGGAAGAAATAGCGGCTCATCTAGATAGGAATAGTGCAATCAAGCAGACGCAATCATGTTTAACTAATTTACTGGAATTCTTTGAGGATATAACGAGCATGGTGGATAGAGGTGTACCGATGGATGTGGTGTATTGAGATTTCCAAAAGGCATTCGATAAGGTGCCACGCAAAAGGTTACTGCAGAAGATAGAGGTATGCAGAGTCACAGGAAATGTATTAGCATTGATAGAGAATTGGCTGGCGAACAGAAAGCAGAGAGTCAGGATAAATGGGTCCTTTTCGGGTTGGAAATCAGTGGTTAGTGGTGTGCCACAGGGATCGGTGCTGGGACCACAACTGTTTACAATATACATAGAGGATCTGGAAGAGGTGACAGAGTGTAGTGTAACAACATTTGCAGATGACACAAAGATTAGTGGGAAAGCGGGTTGTGTAGAGGACACAGAGAGGCTGCAAAGAGATTTAGATAGGTTAAGCGAATGGGCTAAGGTTTGGCAGATGGAATACAATGTCGGAAAGTGTGAGGTCATCCACCTTGGGGAAAAAGAACAGTAAAAGGGAATATTATTTGAATGGGGAGAAATTACAACATGCTGAGGTGCAGAGGGACCTGGGGGTCCTTGTGCATGAATCCTTAAAAGTTAGTTTGTAGGTGCAGCAGGTAATCAGGAAGGCGAATGGAATGTTGGCCTTCATTGCGAGAGGGATGGAGTACAAAAGCAGGGAGGTCCTGCTGCAACTGTATAAGGTATTGGTGAGGCCGCACCTGGAGTACTGCGTGCAGTTTTGGTCACCTTACTTAAGGAAGGATATACTGGCTTTGGAGGGGGTACTGAGACGATTCACTAGGCTGATTCCGGAGATGAGGGGGTTACCTTATGATGATAGATTGAGTAGACTGGGTCTTTACTCGTTGGAGTTCAGAAGGATGAGGGGTGGTCTTATAGAAATATTTAAAATAATGAAAGGGATACGCAAGATAGAGGCGGAGAGGTTGTTTCCACTGGTCAGGGAGACTAGAACTAGGGGGCACAGCCTCAAAATACGGGGGAGCCAATTTAAAACCGAGTTGAGAAGGAATTTCTTCTCCCAGAGGGTTGTGAATCTGTGGAATTCT
This sequence comes from Pristiophorus japonicus, assembly GCF_044704955.1. NCBI lineage: Eukaryota > Metazoa > Chordata > Chondrichthyes > Pristiophoridae > Pristiophorus > Pristiophorus japonicus. The sequence continues at coordinate 53,771,951 of NC_091995.1, forward strand.
CTGCCAAGGAAGCAGTTGAGGCTAGCTCATTGAATGTATTCAAGTCACAGATAGATAGATTTTTAACCAATAAGGGAATTAAGGGTTACGGGGAGCGGGCGGGTAAGTGGAGCTGAGTCCACGGTCAGAGCAGCCATGATCTTATTGAATGGCAGAGCAGGCTCGAGGGGCTAGATGGCCTACTCCTGTTCCTAATTCTTATTATGTTCTTATGAGAGACCAGGCCTAAAATTGACAGTGCTGTATCTGTCTCGTCTCTCAGACAGAATTACACTGTTAAAACTCACAGCATGCAGGGTACCCAGGTTTCCTAACCCTGTTACTATCCAGGCCTTTATTTCTAAACTCTGATGCTGATGCTTTGTTTGGTGCTGTGTGACAGACATTAACCCTCAAACCTTCGATTACAGGAAACTCTGAGGATTTGAAAAGTGTGGAACAATGACTCACGGAAAAAAAGTGACGATAGAACTGGCAGCTCTGGGCCGGCCTTTCCAGCTGGGAATGCTGTATGACTGCCGATCAGACTCTCTGATCCCAGGTAATACAGTAATAGCAACTCTGGGACACTAATTTCCTCCTTGTGATGTCGTAAGAAGCATGTCATCCACCATCAGATTGCCTATTAATATGTTTAAGATACTTGTGATTCCCCCATCACATTGTCTATTACCGTATGTAAGATCCATAAGAACATAAGAAATAGGAACAGGAGTAGTCCAGCCGGCTACTCGAGTATGCTCCGCCATTCAATAAGATCATGGCTGATCTAATCATGGACTCAGCTCTACTTCCCCGCCTGCTTCCCATAACCCCTTACTGTTTAAGAAACTGTCTATTTCTGTCTTAAATTTATTCAGTGTCCCAGCTTCCACAGCTCTCTGAGGCAGCAAATTCCACAGATTTACAACCCTCTGAGAAGAAATTTCTCCTCATCTCTGTTTCAAATGGGCGGCCCCTTATTCTAAGATCATGCCCTCTAGTTCTAGTCTCCCCCATCAGTGGAAACATCCTCTCTGCATCCACCTTGTCAAGCCCCCTCATAATCTTATACGTTTCGATAAGATCACCTCTCATTCTTCTGAATTCTAATGAGTAAAGGCCCAACCTACTCAACCTTTCCTCATAACTCAAGCCCCTCATCCCCGGAATCAACCTAGTGAACCTTCTCTGAACTGCCTCCAGAACAAGTATATCCTTTCGTAAATATGGAAACCAAAACTGCATGCAGTATTTGAGGTGTGGCCTCACCAATACCTTATATAGCTGTAGCAAGACTTCCCTGCTTTTATACTCCATTCTCTTTGCAATAAATGCCAAGATACCTTTGAGGATGTAACTAGTAGAGTGGATAAGGGAGAACCAGTGGATGTGGTGTATTTGGACTTTCAAAAGGCTTTTGACAAGGTCCCACACGAGATTAGTGTGCAAAATTAAGGCACATGGTATTGGAGGTAATGTATTGATGTGGATAGAGAACTGGTTGGCAGACAGGAAGCAAAGAGTGGGAATAAACGGGTCTTTTTCAGAATGGCAGGCAGTGACTTGTGGGGTACTGCAAGGTTCAGTGCTGGGACCCCAGCTATTTACAATATATATTGATGATTTAGACGAAAGAATTGAATGTAATATCTCCAAGTTTGCAGATGACACTAAGCTGGGTGGCAGTGTGAGCTGCGAGGAGAATGCTAAGAGGCTGCAGGGTGACTTGGACAGGTTAGGTGAATGGGCAAATGCATGGCAGATGCAGTATAATGTGGATAAATGTGAGGTTATCCACTTTGGTGGCAAAAACAGGAAGGCAGAATATTATCTGAATAGTGACAGATTAGTAAAAGGGGAGGTGCAACGAGGCCTGTGTGTCATGGTACATCAGTCATTGAAAGTGAAAGCATGCAGGTACAGTTGGCAGTAAAGAAAGCAAATGGCATGTTGGCCTTCATAGCGAGAGGATTTGAGTATAGGAGCAGGGAGGTTTTACTACAGTTGTACAGGGCCTTGGTGAGACCACACCTTGAGTATTGTGTGCAGTTTTGGTCTCCTAATCTGAGGAAGGACATTCTTGCTATTGAGGGAGTGCAGCGAAGGTTCACCAGGCTGATTCCCAGGATGGCAGGACTGACATATGAAAAAAGACTGGATCGACGAGGCTTATATTCACTGGAATTTAGAAAAATGAGAGGGGATTTCATAGAAGCATATAAAATTCTGACGGGATTGGACAGGTTAGATGCAGGAAGAATGTTCCCGATGTTGGGGAAGTCCAGAACCAGGGCTCACAGTCTAAAGATAAGGGGTAAGTCATCTAGGACTGAGATGAGGAGAAACTTTTTCACCCAGAGAATTGTGAACCTGTGGAATTCTCCACCACAGAAAGTTGTTGAGTCCAGTTCATTGGATATATTCAAAAGGGAATTGGATGTGGCCCTTACGGCTAAAGGGATCAGTGGGTATGGAGAGAAGGCAGGAAGTGGGTACTGAAGTTGCATGATCAGCCATGATCATATTGAATGGTGGTGCAGGCTCAAAGAGTCGAATGGCCTGCTCCTGCACCTATTTTCTATGTTTCTATACGATTGGCCTTCCTGATCACTTGCTGTATTTGCATTCTATCCTTTTGCGTTTCAAGCACAAGTACCACCAGATCCTGCTGTACTGCGGCAGTTTGCAATCTTTCTCCATTTAAATAATAACTTGCTCTTTGATTTTTTTTCTGCCAAAGTGCATGACCTCACACTTTTCAACATTATACTCCATCTGCCAAATTTTTGCCCACTCACTTAGCCTGTCTATGTCCTTTTGCAGATTTTGTGTCCTCCTCACACTTTGCTTTTCCTCCCATCTTTGTATCATCAGCAAACTTGGCTACGTTACACTCAGTCCCTTCTTCCAAGTCATTAATATAGATTGTAAATAGTTGGGGTCCCAGCACTGATCCCTGCGGCTTCACCCCACTAGTTACTGATTGCCAACCAGAGAATGAACCATTTATCCTGACTCTCTGTTTTCAGTTAGTTAGCCAATCCTCTATGCCTGCTAATAGATTACCCCCAACCCCATGAACTTTTATCTTGTGCAGTAACCTTTTATGTGGCACCTTGTCAAATGCCTTCTGGAAGTCCAAATACACCACATCCACTGGTTCCTCTTTACCCACCCTGTTCGTTACATCCTTGAAGAACTCCAGCAAATTTGTCAAACATGACTTCCCCTTCATAAATCCATGCTGACTCTGCCTGACTGAATTATGCTTTTGCAAAATGTCCTGCTACTGCTTCTTTAATAATGGACTCCAACATTTTCCCAACCACAGATGTTAGGCTAACTGGTCTATAGTTTCCTGCTTTTTGTCTGCCTCCTTTTTAAAATTTTTAAACATTTGTAGTTTTCCAATCTGCTGGGACCTCCCCAGAATCCAGGGAATTTTGGTAAGATCCATGTGATCTCCATCAGATTGTCTCTTAATGTATGGAAGATCCGTGTGATCCTTCCCGTCAAATTTTCTTGTTCTGCACTTGGAAATACTTAATACTCAGGTGGTCACTGCACTAATTTGCCCCACTGAATCTACATTACCTGCTCTGCAGAGGATTGATTTTTCTCATTTCCCATTAACATTATTAATCTGTTTACTGATGTGTTTTTCTCTGTAGGGCTCACATTGTGGGACTTAGACACACTGGGAAAAGACCTTGCTGTACGATCTCAGCCTAACACAGAGTTTCACATCATTGCCTCCGACTCCATTGAGAATAAAGCCTCTGCACTGAATGTGGACGCATCATTGAAAGCAAGTTTCTTGGGTGGATTGATAGAGGTGGATGGGTCTGCGAAATATCTCAACGACACAAAGAATTCGAAGCAACAGGCCCAAGTGACCCTTCAGTACCAAACAACAACCAGGTTTGAACAGCTGACAATGAGTCACTTGGGGCGGCAGAATGTAACCTACCCGTATGTGTTTGATGAAGGGACAGCAACTCACGTGGTTACAGCAGTGCTGTATGGGGCTCAGGCTTTCTTTGTGTTTGATCGAGAGGTCTCTTCAGCAGAGACCCTACAGGATATTCAGGGTAACCTGCAGGTGACAATTAAATTTATTCCTCAGATTGCTATTGAGGGTCAGGCCTCCCTAAAAATGACAGACGAACAAAAATCAAATGCCCAGAAATTCAGCTGCACCTTTTATGGGGATTTCTCACTGGAAAACAATCCCACCACATTCCAAGATGCCATCAAAATCTACTCCAGCCTCCCAAAGTTACTGGGCCCAAATAAAGAGCACGCAGTGCCCATGAGAGTCTGGCTCTACCCCCTCAACAAACTGGACTCCAAAGCTGCTCAGCTGGTACGAGAGATCAGTATCGGACTGGTCAATCGCTCCCAGTCTGTGCTGGAGCAGCTCAATGGGACAGTGATGAGATGCAATGATATGATGAGAGACAATATCACCATTAAACTGCCAGAGATTGGGGACTGCATACTGAAATTCCGAGAGATGTGTCAGGAGTACAAATTGATTTTCCAGAAGACTTTAGCGAGAGTGTTGCCACGTATCCGTGGAGGTGGGGAGGAGGAAGGGTTACTGGTGGATATTCTGAAGAACCAGGAACAGTCACCATTCAAACACCAGTCAGTGATCAAATGGCTGGATGACAAGGAGCGAGAAATTAACACAGTGAGATCTTACCTCATGACATTGAAAGATATACAGGTTGTGAAATCAAGCAGCGAGTTGGATAGAGAAGTGTTGGATCCAGTGACAGAATATGTGGTCTGCTTCACATTCACATCACTGTATCACAAGGATTTCTACCTGTCAGAAGCAGCCAGCTACCTACAATCTCACACAGCTGAGATAATGCAGATACCAAATCCTGCTAACCAGGTTCGAGCAGAACATGACAACCAGCAGTGGTTTAAATCCACGTCTGTATCCCAGAGGATGAGGGAGTGTGCTCACTTATTCCTGGATTTTGCCACAGCTAATAGAGCACAAGGTAAAACAAAGTTCATTGTTGCTTCTGTGCAGGATGACAGTAATGTAGGAGCATCGATTTATCTGTATGAGGGAGGGTTTGTGGTGAGCTACTGCTTCGAACCCCCGTCAAGGCCGGAGAGACCTGTGGTTAGTGGAACAACACATGACAGTGTGACACTCCAATTACTGCCACCAAGATACGGTGCTGGTGAGATTGTTGGGTACAAGGTGGAGTACCGAGCTACCCAACAGGAGGAATGGGCAACGGTGGATACAACTGATAAATCCGACTCCTTCACAATACCTGGGTTACAGCCACACCGGGAGTATCAATTCCAATATAGAGCAGTGACCAAGGCAGGGGTCAGCATGGCCAGTGATAGTTACAGTGTCAGCACACTTCCTACAAGTCCACCAAGTAAACCTTCAACACTCCAGGTCCACTGGTTTGATGCAATACTCACCTGGGCCAGGCCGACTGAGATTGGAGCTGGTGTTGATATTGTTCGGTACAGGATAGAATATAGAGAAGGAAAGGCAGTTACCTCCATCACGGAGAATGGATTATGGGAGGAAATAAAGACAACAGACAGTGAATGTCGTTATACTTTAGAGGGATTGAAACCCAAGACATCCTATAGTGTGCGAGTGTCTGCAGACTGTAGAGAAGGTGGTTCTAGTGCACCAAGTCATGAGGTTTTAATAGAAACAAAAAGTGAACCGAAGAGTCTAGCTGGGAAACTCTGCAGAGTTAGTAAATTAACAGACAGTGGTAACCCTTCCATTTACACACTCTACTTAAAGAAGAAACAACTTGACAAGGCTGGGCACCGAGTAAAATGTTCCTTCGGAAAGCCCACCACAAAATGCAGCGTCAGGACAATTATGGTTCTTGGAGCAACAGGAGCAGGAAAAACAACCCTCATCAATGGAATGATCAACTATATCCTGGGTGTGGAATGGGAGGACAACTTCAGATACAAATTAATAGATGAAGAGACAGGAAGGTCCCAGGCTGAAAGCCAGACATCCTCAATCACTGCCTACGAACTCCACCATCAAAAAGGATTCAAGATTGATTACTCTCTCACTATCATAGACACGCCGGGATTCGGAGATACCAGGGGGATAACCCGAGATCAGTCGATCACTGATCAGATCCAACAGTTCTTTACTTCCCCAGATGGTGTTGATCAGATCGATGCCGTGTGTTTTGTTGTTCAAGCCTCTTTGGCTCGGCTGACTCATGCACAGAAATATATCTTTGATTCGATTCTTTCCATTTTTGGCAAAGATATTGCAGAGAACATCCGAATACTGGTGACATTCGCGGATGGGAAAGTTCCCCCCGTTCTGGAGGCCATCAACGTTGCTGAGGTACCATGTCCCAAAGATAAAAAAGGTCGTCCAGTTCACTTCAAGTTCAACAATTCAGCCATATTTGCCCCAAGTTCAGCTTCTGGAAACTCTGCCAACAAGAGGAGCGCTGATGCTGGTGATGAGGAGGAGGAGGAGGAGGAGGAGGATGATAACTTTGATGCAATGTTCTGGAAGATGGGATCAAGCAGTATGAAGAAATTCTTTGCAGCTCTGAGCAAAATGGAAACGAAGAGTTTACGCTTGACAAAGGAGGTCCTCGTGGAGCGTCGGCAGCTGGAGACTGCGGTAGCGGGATTGCAGCCTCAGATCAAAGCGGGTCTGCTGACAATGGAGGAGATCAGGAAGACACAACAGGCTTTGAACCAACACCAGGTCGAGCTGGATGCAAATAAAGACTTTGAGTATGAACTTGAAGTCACAGTTGCAGTAAAGGAAGATATCAGCGGGACCGGCAATTACATAACCAACTGTCAGAAATGTAACTTCAGCTGTCACTATCCCTGTGCGTATGCTAATGATGCTGATAAAAGGCAATGTTCAGCAATGGACAGAAATGGGAACTGCAGAGTCTGTCCTAATAAATGTATCTGGTCTATTCATTACAACATGCAGTACCGATTTGAGTATGTAATCAGAAAGGAGAAGAGGACATACAGTGAGCTGAAAGCACAGTATGAGAAAGCATTTGGTGAACAGATGACACATCAGAAAATCATGGAGAAACTCCAGCAGGAATTGGCAATCGTGCGGGACAACGTGTTGCTGCTGATTGAAAAATCATCTCAGAGCATTTTAAGACTTGAAAAAATAGCTCTCAGACCAAACCCATTATCGACCCCAGATTACATCAGCCTGCTGATTCAAACCGAGAAAGAGGAGGTTAAGCCTGGGTACCTGGAGCGAATTCAGTCACTGAATGCAGTCAAGGAACGGGCTGAGCTAATAGCAAAAGTTGCCAAGGGTGAGGGGTTGTTCCCAGAGGACTGGAAGCATCAACCTGGACAGGGAAGTAAGAGTGTCGCAGAAAAACCTAAAGGAATGTTTGCTAATTTCTGCAATTGGATCAAACGTTAAACTTTCCTAATTCAGCCTGCAATAACTGACAAATAATATCCAGCTGTTCCCAATATGGAGGACAGATGTTTCCCTCAGTTGATAAACTAATCCCGAATTGTATTTCACTGATTTAACTAACCATCCAGCTGTTCCCAATATGGGGAGTAGATGTTCACTGGCCGATCTCCCGTAGCATTGATCAGTGAGCCACTGTTTGTTATTGGTGAGGGTCCTACGTGCCATGCTGGGAGTAATATCAGAGCCATTGATTTAGTGACTGAATGGGGCCAATTTCCAGTAGAAAGCACAAACACATCGAGTGAAATGAGTCAAGGCCTGGAGTCTGTGTCTCCCCTCCATGAATAGCCCTTGGTGGTTGGCACACAGACTAACTCTCTGCACCTAAAATAGATGTTCAGATTTAGCTTTGTTCTGTAATTGGACAATTTAAAACCCTGATTGAAATGTTGAGATACATTGCAGAGCACTCATAGCACGGGTGCCTAATCAGTAAATGGCCAAAAAATTTAACAACTGGTTTTTGTTTCTGGAGAAGTGTCCCTCCAAAAAAATACTGCGGGACTCTGCCAGCCCACCCCACCCCCAACTCACCACTCCCCTCTTCTGAGCACCTATCCACGGGGCACTCTCTCCCCCCACTCCGAGCACCTACCCACGGGGCTCTCTCTCCCCCCACTCCGAGCACCTACCCACGGGGCTCTCTCTCCCCCCACTCCGAGCACCTACCCACGGGGCTCTCTCTCCCCCCACTCCGAGCACCTACCCACGGGGCTCTCTCTCCCCCCACTCCGAGCACCTACCCACGGGGCTCTCTCTCCCCCCACTCCGAGCACCTACCCACGGGGCTCTGCTGGTGTCCATTCCTCAGGTTGAAGAGCGTTGAGCTGTATCAGGGACGCTGTTTGACATTCACAGCTCATCCACCAGGGCCTCAGAATCGCAGCGGCCTTTTCACCATCTGAAGTCAAAGTCGGCCCCATACAGGCGGGAAATTCCTCGGAGCCACTCCTGATCTGTTCAATAACTCTGCTGGAAACCCTCCCCTTCCCGCTAGGTTATGGAGTGGGAGTGGGAGAGGCCGGAGACCCTGCCCCTCCCGCTAGGTTATGGAGTGGGAGTGGGAGAGACCGGAGACCCAGCCCTTCCCGCTAGGTTATGGAGTGGGAGAGGCCGGAGACCCTACTCTTCCCACTAGGTTAAGGAGTGGGAGAGGCCGGAGTCCCTGCCCTTCCCACTAGGTTATGGAGTGGGAGTGGGAGAGGCTGGAGACCCTGCCCTTCCCGCTAGGTTATGGAGTGGGAGTGGGAGAGGCCGGAGACCCAGCCCTTCCCGCTAGGTTATGGAGTGGGAGTGGGAGAGGCCGGAGACCCTGCCCTTCCCGCTAGGTTATGGAGTGGGAGTGGGAGAGACCGGAGACCCAGCCCTTCCCGCTAGGTTATGGAGTGGGAATGGGAGAGACCGGAGACCCTGCCCTTCCCGCTAGGTTATGGAGTGGGAGTGGGAGAGACCGGAGACCCAGCCCTTCCCGCTAGGTTATGGAGTGGGAGAGGCTGGAAAACCTCCCCTTCCCGCTAGGTTATGGAGTGGGAGAGGCCGGAGACCCTGCCCTTCCCACTAGGTTAAGGAGTGGGAGAGGCTGGAGAACCTGCCCTTCCCACTAGGTTAAGAAGTGGGAGTGGGAGAGGCTGGAAACACTGCCCTTCCCACTAGGTTATGGAGTGGGAATGGCTCCGAGGAATTTAATAGATTTTAACCAGTTTCTCCAACAGCGTCCTATATGCTGGAATGTGCTCCCACTGTTTAGCAGGTGGTGAAAGTCCATTTGCCCCACTGGTTCACACATTGAAAGACACAAATGGGGTAATTTTCACCCTGACCGTTTGGCTCTCTGGTTTCTGTAACAGGCGTTTGATGAGGGATATCAGTTTCACACCTGGGCGGGAAGGTGAAAATCTCCCCAATAAATATATTAAAGTAAAGATATCCACACAGGTGGTACTTTTGTTTTTCAGTCCTTGATTTCCGATCAGCTTTTCTGGTTAATAATTTAACTTTTTGGATGAATTATTTTCTTTCAGCATGTAATCTTTCTGTAAAGGATTGACCCTATAGCAGCAAAGGGCTGTATACTGATCGTGGGCTGTTTGGAGTTAATACAAACAGCCATACCCAGAGAGCACCAACATCTCAATCATCCAAGAGACAATTGGGGAATAAAGATGTTCCTCCATTTCCTATCCCATGGAATGATGCAGCACAGAAAGGCCATTCAGCCCATTGTGCCTGTGCTGGCTCTATGAAAGATCTATCCAATTAGTCCCACTCCCCTGCTCTTTCCCCATAGCCCTGCAGCTTTTCCTCTTCAACTGTTTATCCAATTCCCTTTTGAAAGTTCTGTATGGTGGTGAGGGGGAATAACTGCCCAGGAACTCTTAGATACAAAGAAATAATGCTGAAAATCCCAAATAATAAAATGTAAATACACAACAGACCCATCGGGATCTATAAATAGAAACAATAGGGTGAACCTTTGTTTTTGACTTGGGATCTCAATCCGAAACGTGAAACAGTATTTTCTCTGTTTATCAAAAGGAAATCAGTAACTGACTTCAGAAGCATGTAGTAAATGGAACAGGCTTCTAATGCTGTAATACAGAGAGGCTAAACATTACATGAACATTTATAGTCGCTGGTCTGAGAGTTATGTGTTGTCATTTTATTGTTTCACATGCTTTCTTTAAATAATTAAATAACAGATTACAATTTATGCTTGTGCTCAATGATTGGATAATGTGATTCCTGGCAATGTTAACCTGTTTGTCGAATTTTACAATTATCTTAAACCATTACTGTTCAATTTTTATTCTGAAATTCTGATTGCCATAGTTTGGAATTTTAATTCCACAGTGAATAGATACTTGAATTCTGTTCCACAGCGTTTGAATTTAATTACATTTTATATAAGGTTGTAACAAGTGTTTCTATATTCCATTAGTCAACTTGACTTTATCCAGTGATTTGCTTTGAAACTGTATAAACTTTGATCAGCTATAACTGCATGTCAATAAAACAAATGATTTAATCCAGTTCAGTGCCATCTGTAATAACTATTAAATACCCGGACAAAGCTGTGTACAGACCAAGTGACTGGAGGATGGGTGTCTAACCTCATCGAGTAATATTATTTTAGTATAAAGTGCTTGATATGTTTTTACTCTGATACTTTCCTCGTGTTCAGTACCAAAGGCCACTCCATTAGTGACCCCCCCCAATCCCGACAAACCAGAATGTGACTGTAAATCTATAATATCTGGTAATGTAGCGTGGCCCAAATACTGAATAGAGCCCCTTATTATGGTCTTACATAAGAACATAAACACAAGAATTAGGAACAGGAATAGGCCATCTAGCCCCTCGAGCCTGCTCCGCCATTCAACAAGATCATGGCTGATCTGGCCGTGGACTCAGCTCCACTTACCCGCCCGCTCCCTGTAACCCTTAATTCCCTTATTGGTTAAAAATCTATCTATCTGTGATTTGAATACATTCAATGAGCTAGCCTCAACTGCTTCCTTAGGCAGAGAATTCCACAGATTCACAACCCTCTGGGAGAAGAAATTCATTCTCAACTCGGTTTTAAATTGGCTCCCCCGTATTTTGAGGCTGTGCCCCCTAGTTCTAGTCTCCCCGACCAGTGGAGCAACCTCTCTGCCTCTATCCTGTCTATCCCTTTCATTATTTTAAAAGTTTTTATAAGATCACCCCTCATCCTCTGAACTCCAACGAGTAAAGACCCTGTCTACTCAATCTATCAACATCCTCATCTCCGGAATCAGCCTAGTGAATCGTCTCTGTACCCGCTCCAAAGCTAGTATATCCTTCATTATGTAAGGTGACCAAAACTGCATGCAGAACTCCAGGTGCGGCCTCACCAATACCCTGTACAGTTGCAGCAGGACCTCCCTGCTTTTGTATTCCATCCCTCTCGCACTCCAGAGTGAGGAACAGGCCTTGGGGGCCGGTTTATATACAGTGCTCCCAAGGGATGCTGGGATCCCTTGGGACTTCAGGTGATGCGCTCCCTGGTGGTGGAACATGGGAGTGCATGCTTTACAGACACACAACATCCAAAGTCAAAGTGAAAACTATTTACAAGGTGAGGCGGTCGGGAGCCTTTCTTTCCCTGGTGGACCGCCTCGGTACAAATGTCTGTTCTGATGTGTTGGCTGTGCCCTCGCTGGGCTGGCGTGTTGTTGTCCCTGCAGGGCTGCTGGGTGAACCTGGCCTTGCTGGGCTGTTGGGCATGATGGGTTTGATTTCCTGGTCCGGCGTGTTGTCATTGATCCTTTGGGTGTGTGTTGTGGGCTCGAAAAAGATGGTGTCTGCTGTGGGTTGTTCAGGGCAGTCTGTGAACCGCAGCCTCGTTTGATCCAGGTGCTTTCTGCAAATTTGTCCATTGTCTAGTTTGACTACAAACACCCTACTCCCTTCTTTAGCTATCACCGTGCCCGCGATCCACTTGGGACCATGTCCGCAGTTTAGCACATACACAGGGTCATTCAGATCAATTTTCCGTGACACAGTGGCATGACCATCATTTAGATTTTGTTGCTGCCGTCTGCTCTCTACCTGATCATGCAGGTTGAGGTGAACCAGCTAGGGTCTGGTTTTAAGTGTCCTTTTCATGAGTAGCTCAGCCGGGGGCACCCCTGTGAGCGAGTGGGGTCTCGTGCGGTAGCTGAGCAGTACTCGGGACAGGCGGGTTTGGCGTGAGCCTTCTGTGACTTGTTTAAGGCTCTGTTTGATGGTTTGTACTGCCCGCTCTGCCTGCCCATTGGAGGCTGGTTTAAACGGGGCCGAGGTGACATGTTTGATCCCATTGCGGGTCATGAATTTTTTAAATTCGGCACTGGTGAAACATGGCCCGTTGTCACTGACCAGTATATCAGGCAGGCCGTGGTGGCAAACATGGCCCTCAGGCTTTCAATGGTGGCTGTGGCGGTGCTTCCCGACATTATTTCACATTCAATCCATTTTGAAAAAGCATCCACCACCACCAGAAACAGTTTACCGAGAAACAGGCTCGCATAGTCGACATGGATCCTCGACCATGGTCTGGAGGGCCAGGACCACAAACTTAGTGGTGCCTCTCTGGGCACGTTGCTCAACTGAGCACATACGCTGCATTGCCGTACACAGGACTCTAAGTCAGAGTCGATACCGGGCCACCACACCTGGGATCTGGCTATCACTTTTATCATTACTATACCGGGTGTGTGCTGTGGAGATCCGAGATGAACGTCTCCCTGCCCTTTTTGGGTAGCACTACGCAGTTACCCCACAACAGGCAGTCTGCCTGAATGGACAGCTCGTCCTTTCGCCGCTGGAACGGCTTGATTAGCTCTTGCATTTCAACGGGGATGCTGGCCCAGCTCCCATGCAGTACACAGTTTTTTACTAGGGACAGCAGAGGATCTTGGCTGGTCCAAGTCCTAATCTGACGAGCCGTGACAGGTGATTTACCATTATCAAACGCTTCCATGACCATCAACAAGTCTGCGGGCTGCGCCACCATCAACAAGTTTGCAGGCTGCGCCATTTCCACCCCCGTGGTGGGCAATGGTAGCCGACTGAGAGCATCCGCACAGTTCTTGGTGCCTGGCCTGTGGCGGATGGTATAGTTATACGCTGATAGCGCGAGTGCCCACCTTTGTATGCGGGCTGAGGCATTAGTATTTATCCCCTTGTTTTCAGCGAACAGGGATGGGAGGGGCTTGTGCTCGGTTTCCAGCTCAAATTTGAGGCCAAACAGGTACTGATGCAGTTTCTTTACCCCGAACACACATGTTAATGCCTCTTTCTCAATCATGCTGTCAGCCCTCTCAGCCTTAGACAAGCTCCTGGAGGCATAGGCGACAGGTTGCAACTTCCCCACAACGTTAGCTTGTTGTAATACACACCCGACTCCGTACGACGACGCGTCACATGCTAGCACAAGTCTTTTACACGGGTTATACAATACAAGCAGCTTGTTGGAGCATAAAGTGTTTCTGGCTTTTTCAAAAGCAATTATTTGTTTCTTTCCCCATACCCAGTTCTCACCTTTACGCAATAACACATGTAGGGGCTCTAAGAGGGTGCATAACGCCGGTAGGAAGTTACCAAAATAGTTGAGGAGTCCCAGGAACGACCGCAGCTCCGTGACGTTCTGTGGCCTGGCCGCGTTCCTGATAGCCTCTGTCTTGGTGTCTGTGGGCCGAATGCCATCCGCCGTGATCTTTCTCCCCAAAAACTCCACTTCTGTTGCCATGAAGACATATTTCGACCTCTTCAGCTGCAGCCCTACGCGATCCAGTCGCTGGAGGACTTCCTCCAGGTTTTGTAGGTGCTCGGCGGTGTCCCGACCCATGACCAATATGTCGTCCTGAAAGACCACCGTGCGTGGTACCGACTTGAGTAGGCTCTCCATGTTTCTCTGGAAGATCGCTGCAGCCGACCAAATTCCAAACGGGCATCTGTTGTAGATGAACAGTCCCTTGTGCGTGTTGATGCAGGTGAGGCCCTTTGAAGACTCCTCCAGCTCCTACCTCATGTAGGCCGAAGTCAGGTCGAGCTTGGTGAACATCTTGCCTCCTGCCAGCATCGCAAATAGGTCATCTGCCTTAGGTAGCGGGTATTGGTCCTGTAGCGAGAAACGATTAATAGTTACTTTATAATCGCAACAAATCCTGACCATGCCATCACTTTTGAGTACTGGAACAATCGGGCTGGCCCACTCACTGAATTCCACTGGGGAGATGATGCCCTCGTGTTGTAGCCTGTCCAGCTCGATTTCCACTCTCTCCCTCATCATGTGAGGTACCGCTCGCGCCTTGTGGCGAATGGGTCATACCTTCGCCCCGGAAAAGTTTCCAATGCCTGGCTCAAAAAGGGAAGGAAATTTGTTAAGTACCTGGGCACGTGAGGCCTCATCGATATGTGATAGCGCTCGGATGTCACCCCAGTTCCAGCGGATTTTGCCCAGCCAGCACCTTCCAAGCAGTGTGGGACCATCACCCGGGATATCCAGAGTGGCAGTTCGTGCACCGTGCCCTCGTAGGTGACCTTGACCATGGCGCTACCCAGGACAGTGATAAGCTCTTTGGTGTACGTTCTCAGTTTCGTGTGGATGGGGCTCAGGGTTGGTCTGAATGCCTTGTTGCACCATCGTCTCTCAAACATCTTTTTACTCATGATGGATTGGCTAACGCCAGTGTCCAGTTCCATGGCTACGGGTAAGCCATTCAATTTTACGTTTAGCATTATAGGTGGACATTTCGTCGAAAATGCGTGCACCCCATGTACTTCAGCATCTGCCTCCTCTCTGAGGCTCAAAATTGCTTTGATCCAACATGGACCGATCTTCCTCTGCCACATGGTGGTTAGCAAGTTTTGCAGAGCTTGCAGCTCGTTGGAGGTGCCCCATTGTTCCACAGCTCTTGCAAACGTACCCTTTGAAGTGGCATGAATAGGCTGAATGGAAGCCTCCACAACGCCAACAAGGTGTGAATTGTCTTGCATTCATCCTTTGTTGGGGACTCTGAGTCATCTGGGTCACCTGCTGGCAGTTGCAGACTCGAGGGTTCTGCCTTGTATATTTCTGCTCGCAAACACAGTTCCAATTAATTTATGAACATTGCTAGCACTTGTGTGCTGGGAGATTTGTTTGGTGTTATCACTGGTGGACATAAACGCCTGTGCTATCGCAATGGCCTTACTGAGGGTCGGTGTCTCTACAGTCAAAAGTTTTCGTAGGATGGTCTCGTGGCCAATGCCCCGTACAAAAATGTCTCTGAGCATTTGCTCCAGGTAGCCATCAAACTCACATTGTCCTGCAAGTCGCCTTAGCTCGGCAACGTAGCTCACCACTTCCTGACCTTCAGATCGCTGGCACGTGTAGAACCGATACCTCACCATCAGCATGCTCTCCCTCGGGTTAAGATGCTCCCGAACCAGTGTACACAGCTCCTCATACGACTTATCTGTGGGTTTCACCAGAGCCAGAAGATTCTTCATGAGGCTGTAGGTCAGTGCCCCGCAGACTGTGAGGAGGACCGCTCTCCTTTTTGCAGCATTTCCTTCTCCATCCAGCTCATTGGCTACAAAGTACTGGTCTAGCCATTCGACATAGGCTTCCCAGTCCTCAACCTCCGAGAACTTCTCCAGGATGCCCACAGTTTGCTGCATCTTTGCGTTGGGTTCGTATTCTCATCGCCAGTTATTGTGTTCCGAACACAGATGAGACTGCACTCAGGGAGGTTAAAGTAAGTGACCTCAGTCTTTAATAAGACACTCCAGAGTGAGGAACAGGCCTTAGGGGCCGGCTTATATACAGTGCTCCCAAGAGGTGCTGGGATCCCTTGGGACTTCAGGGGATGAGCTCCCTGGTGGCGGAACATGGGAGTTGATGCTTTACAGATACACAACAGGAAATGCGGCAGCGAATTTGCGCACAGCAAACCCCCACAAACAGCAACGTGATAATGACAGGATCATCTGTTTTTGTTATGTTGATTGAGGGATAAATATTGGCCGGGACACTGAGGATAACTCCCCTGCTCTTCTTCAAAATAGTGCCGTGGGATCTTTTACGTCCACCTGAGAGGGCAGATAGGGCCTCAGTTTAACGTCTCAGCCGAAAGACGATACCTGACAGCTCAGCAATCCTGCAGCACTCCCTCAGCACTGCACTGGACTGTCAGCTTAAACTTCTGTGCTCAAGTTCCTGGAGTGGGACTTTGAACCCACAACTATCTGACTCAGAGACAAGTGTGCTACTCACTGAGCCACAGCTGACACAGGACTATGAATGATGAAGCAAATTCATCAAGAACAACTTACATTTAAGACTCTTGCCCAGAAAACACAATTCACATTTCCCCCCATGATATTAAAAGGGAATGTGATTACTAGAAATTGCTGGACAATTTGAGATATCCAAAGGGAAGATGGAGGATGGTGGTCACACAGGACAGTGAAACACTGCCATCTGGTGGCAGAGAGGGGCTGTGTCACTTTCCATTGCTTTGTGACATCATAAAACTGGAACATGGGGATCCAAAACTAGGGGCCATGAATATAAGAGAGTCACTGATAAACCCAATCGGGAATTCAGGAGAAATCTCTTTACCCAGAGAGTGGTGAGAATATGGAAATCGATACCACAGGAAGGGTTTCAGGCAAATAGTACAGATGCATTTCAGGCTAGAGTACATGAGGAAGCAGGAACAGAAAGATATGAGGGTGAGATGAAGAGGGGCGGAGGAGGCTCGTGTGGGTCATAAACACCAGCAGAGACCCGTTGGGCCGAATGGCCTGTCTCTGTGTGTAAATTCTATGTCATTCGATATAAAGCCTTTAATCTGGAAAATTCCCAAGGTGTTTCACCGGGAGTAATGAAAGACAAAGGACCTGGGATCTGATCCCATTCCTTTAATTCTCTGGTATCTGATCCCATTCCTTGAATTCTCTGGGAGCTGATCTCATTCATTTAATTCTCTGACTCTCGATCCCATTCCTTTAATCCGCTGGAATTTATCCCATTCCTTTAATTCTCTGGGAGCTGATCCCATTCCTTTAATTCTCTGGTATCTGATCACATTCCTTTAATTCTCTGGGAGCTGATCTCATTCATTTAATTCTCTGACTCTCGATCCCATTCCTTTAATCCGCTGGAATTTATCCCATTCCTTTAATTCTCTGGGAGCTGATCCCATTCCTTTAATTCTCTGGGAGCTGATCCCATTCCTTGAATTGTTAACGGTTCGCTCTCCTCAGGTACTGTCCCCCTCTTCCTCAAATTTGCCGTCATCACCCCCCTCCACAAAAAACCATCCCTTGATCCCTCCGTACTTACAAACTACCGCCCCATCTCCCTTTCCTCTGCAAAGTCCTTCAATGTGTTGTCGCCTCCCAAATCCGAACCCATCTTTTCCATAATTCCATGTTTGAATCCTTCTAATCCGGTTTCCACGTCTGCATAGTACCAAAATGGCTCTCATCAAAGTCACAAAATGACATCCTTTGTGACTGTGACAAAGGCAAACTATCCTTCCTCGTCCTTCTCGACCTGACTGCAGCCTTTGACATGGTTGACCACTCCATCCTTCTCCAACGCCTCTCCATCGTCCAGTTGGGTGGTACTGCACTCGGCTGGTTCCATTCTTTCTTATCTGAGCATAGCCAAAGAATCACCTGCAACGACTTCTCTTCCTGCACCTGCATCGTTACCTCTGGTGTCCCCCTAAGGATCTATCCTTGGCCCCGTCCTATTCTCATCTACATGTTGCCCCTTAGAAACATAGAAAATAGGTGCAGGAGTAAGCCATTCGGCTCTTCGAACCTGCATCACCATTCAATAAGATCATGGCTGATCATTCACCTCAGTAACCCTTTCCTGCTTTCTCTCCATACCTCTTGGTCGCTTTAAGGGCCATATCTAACTGTCTCTTGAATATATCCACTGAACTGGCATCAGCAACTCTCTGCGATAGGGAATTCCACAGGTTAACAACTCTCTGAGTGAAGAAGTTTCTCCTCATCTCGGTCCTAAATGGCTTAGCTCTTATCCTAAGACTCTGTCCCCTGGTTCTTGACTTCCCCAACATCAGGAACATTCTTCCTGCATCTAACCTGTTCAGTCCCGTCAGAATCTTATATGTTTCTATGAGATCCCCTCTCATCCTTCTAAACTCCAGTGTATAAAGGCCCAGTTGATCCAGTCTCTCCTCAGATGTCAGTCCCACCATCCCAGGAATCAGTCTGGTGAACCTTCGCTGTACCCCTTCAAAAGCAAGAACATCCTTCCTCAGAGTAGGAAACCAAAACTGAACACAATATTCCAGGTGTGGCCTCACCAAGGCCCTGTACAACGACAGTAAGACCTCCCTGCTCCTATACTCAAATCCCCTAGCTATGAAGGCCAACATACCATTTGCCGCCTTCACCGCCTGCTGTACCTGCATGCCAACTTTCAATGACTGATGAACCATGACACCCAGGTCTCGTTGCACCTCCCCTTTTCCTAATCTGCTACCATTCAGATAATATTCTGCATCGTGTTTTTGACCCCAAAGTGGATAACCTCACATTTATCCACATTATACTGCATCTGCCATGCATTTGCCCACTCACCTAACCTGTCCAAGTCACCCTGCAGCCTCTTAGCATCCTCCTCACAGCTCACACCGCCACCCAGTTTAGTGTCATCTGCAAACTTGGAGATATTACACTCAATTCTTTTATCTAAATCATTAATGTATATTGTAAAGAGCGAGGGTCCCAGCACTGAGCCCTGCGGCACTCCACTAGTCACTGCCTGCCAGTCTGAAAATAACCTGTTTATCCTGACTCTCTGCTTCCTGTCTGCCAACCAGTTCTCTATCCACATCAGTACAGTACCCCAATACCATGTGCTTTGATGTTGCACACCAATCCCTTGTGTGGGACCTTGTCAAAAGCCTTTTGAAAGTCCAAATACACCACATCCACTGGTTCTCCCTTGTCCACTCTACTAGTTACATCCTCAAAAAATTCCAGAAGATTTGTCAAGCATGATTTCCCTTTCATAAATCAATGCTGACTTGGACCGATCCTGTCACTGCTATTTCATCTTTAATAATTGATTCCAACATTTTCCCCACTACTGACGTCAGGCTAACCGGTCTATAATTCCCCATTTTCTCTCTCCCTCCTTTTTTAAAAAGTGGAGTTACATTCGCTACCCTTCAGTCCATAGGAACTGATCCAGAGTCGATACTGTTGGAAAATGATCACCAATGCATCCATTATTTCTATGGCCACTTCCTTAAGCACTCTGGGATGCAGACTATCGGCCTACAATCCCATCAATTTCTCCAGCACAATTCCCTGCCTTATAAGGATATCCTTCAGTTCCTCCTTCTCACTAGACCCTTGGTCCCCTAGTACTTCCAGAAGGTTATTTGTGTTTTCCTTCGTGAGGACACAACCAAAGTATTTGTTCAGCTGGTCTGCCATTTCTTTGTTCCCCATTATAAATTCACCTCAACCTGACTGCAAGGGACCTATGGTTGTCTTCACTAATCTTTTCCTCTTCACATATCTATAGAAGCTTTTGCAGTCAGTTTTTATGTTTCCGGCAAGCTTCCTCTCATACTCTATTTTCCCCCTCCTAATTAAACCCTTTGTCCTCCTCTGCTGAATTCTAAAGTTCTCCCAGTCCTCAGGTTTGCTGCTTTTTCTGGCCAATTTATATGCCTCTTCCTTGGATTTAACACAATCCTTAATTTCCCGTGTTAGCCATGGTTGAGCCACCTTCCCCTTTTTATTTTTACTCCAGACAGGGATGTACAATTGTTGAAGTTCATCCATGTGATCTTTAAATGTTTGCCATTGCCTATCCACCATCAACCCTTTAAGTATCATTTGCCAGTCTATTCTAGCCAATTCACGCCTCATACCATCGAAGTTTCCTTTCCTTAAGTTCAGGACCCTAGTCTCTGAATTAACTGTGTCACTCTCCATCTTAATGCAGAATTCCACCATATTATGGTCACTCTTCCCCAAGGGGCCTCGCACAACAAGATTGCTAATTAGTCCTTTCTCATTACACATCACCCAGTCTAGGATGGCTAGCCCTCTAGTTGGTTCCTCAACATATTGGTCTAGAAAACCATCCCTAATACATTCCAGGAAATCCTCCTCCACAGCATTGCTACCAGTTTTGTGAGCCCAATCAATATGTAGATTAAAGTCGCATGATAAATGCTGTACCTTTATTGCACGCATCCCTAATTTCTTGTTCGATGCTGTCCCCAACCTCACTACTACTGTTTGGTGGTCTGTACACAACACCCACTAGCGTTTTCTGCCCTTTGGTATTCCGTAGCTCCACCCATACCGATTCCATATCATCCAAGCTAATGTCCTTCCTTACTATTGCATTAATTTCCTCTTTAACCAGCAACGCCACCCACCTCCTTTTCTTTTCTGTCTCTCCTTCCTGAATGTTGAGTTCCCAGCCTTGGTCACCCTGGAGCCATGTCTCCGTAATACCAATTACATCATATCCGTTTCCTGCTATTTGCAGTTAATTCGTCCACCTTATTCTGAATACTCCTTGCATTGAGGCATAGAGCCTTCAGGCTTGTCTTTTTAACACACTTTGCCCCTTTAGAATTTTGCTGTAATGTGGCCCTTTTTGCTTTTTGCCTTAGGTTTCTCTGCCCTCCATTTTTACTTTTCTTCTTTCTATCTTTTACTTCTACCCCCATTCTACTTCCCTTTGTATCCCTGCATAGGTTTCCATCCCCCTGCCATATTAGTTTAACCCCTCCCCAACAGCACTAGCAAACACTCCCCAAAGGACATTAGTTCCGGTCCTGCCCAGGTGCAGACCGTCCAGTTTGTACTGGTCCCACCTCCCCCAGAACCAATTCCAATGTCTCAGGAATTTGAATCCCTCCCTTCTGCACCACTCCTCAAGCCACGTATTCATCTGAGCTATCCTGCGATTCCCACTCTGACTAGCACGTGGCACTGGTAGCAATCCTGAGATTACTACTTTTGAGGTCCTACTTTTTCATTTAGCTCCTAGCTCCCCAAATTCGTCTTGTAGGACCTCATCCCGTTTTTTACCTATATCGTTGGTACCTATATGCACCGTGACAACTGGCTGTTCACCCTCCTCCTTCAAAATGTCCTGCACCCGCTCCAAGACATCCTTGACCCTTGCACCAGGGAGGCAACATACCATCCTGGAGTCTCGGTTGTGGCCGCAGAAACATCTGTCTATTCCCCTTACAATAGAATCCCCTACCACTATCGCTCTCCCACTCTTTTTCCTGTCCTCCTGTGCAGCAGAGCCACCCACAGTGCCATGAATTTGGCTGCTGCTGCTCTCCCCTGATGAGTCATCCCCCTCAACAGCACCCAAAGTGGTGCATCTGTTTTGCAGGGGGATGACCGCAGGGGACCTCTGCACTACCTTCCTTCCACGGCTCTTCCTGTTGGTCACCCATTCCCTATCTGGCTGTGTAACCTTTACCTGGCCAACTCACTAAATGTGCTTTTCATGACATCCTCAGCATTGTGGATGCTCCAGAGTAAATCCACCCGCAGCTCCAGTGCCGCAATATGGTCTGGCAGGTGCTGCAGGCGGATGCACTTCCCGCACATGTAGTCGTCAGGGACACTGGAAGCGTCCCTGACTTCCCACATAGCACAGGAGGAGCATAACACGTGTCCGAGCTCTCCTGCCATGACTTAACCCTTAGGTTAACTTAATTTAGCAACATCTTTCGAAAACAAGGTGTCAGTTTCCACATGTACACTGATGACACTCAGCTCTACCTCAGTACCATTTCTCTCAACCCCTCCACGGTCTCTAAATTGTCAGATTGCTTGTCTGTCATCCAGTTCTGGATGAGCTGAAATTTTCTCCAATTGAATATTGGGAAGACTGAAGCCATTGTTTTCGGTCACCGCCACAAACTCCATTCTCCAACCACTGACTCCGTCCCTCTCCCCAGCCTCTGTCTGAGGCTGAACACACTGTTCACAACATTGGTGTCATATTTGACCCTGAAATGAGCTTTCAATTACATAGCCACAGAATAACTAAGACTGATATTTCCACCTCCGTAACATTGCCCGTCTCTGCCTTTGCCTCAGCTCATCCGCTGCTGAAGGCCTCAACCATGCTTTTGTTACCTCTAGATTTGACTTTGCCACGCACTCCTGGTCAGCCTCCCACATTCTACCCAAGGTGCACCAAGGCCTGCTCACCCATCAACCTCATGTTCGCTGACCTGCACTGGTTCAGCATCACCTCAATTTCAAAATTCTCATCCTTATTTTCCAATCCCTCCATTGCCTCACCCCTCCCTATCTCTAACCTCCTGCAGCCCCACAATCCCCCGAGATGTCTGCGCTCCTCTAATTCTGCCCTCTTGAGCATCCCTGATTCTAATCGCTCAACCATTGGTCACCGTGCCTTCTGTTGCCTAGGCCTTAAGCTCTTGAATTCCCTGCCTAAACCTCTCTGGCTCACTACCTGTCCTCCCTCCTTAAGATGCTCCTTAAAACCTCGTTCTTTGACCAAGCTTTTGGTCAGCTGCCCTAATTTCTATTTATGCGGCTCGCTGTAAATTCTTTTATGCCTTAATACTCCTGGGAAGCGCCTTGGGATGTTTCACTATGTTAAAGGTGCTATATAAATACAAGTTGTTGTTGTAATTCGGTGGGAACTGACCCCTTTACTTTAAGTCACTGGAATCTGATCCCATTCCTTTAATTCGCGGGGAACTGATCCCATTCCTTTAATTCGTGGGGAGCTGATCCCATTCCTTTAATTCGCTGGGAACTGATCCCATTCCTTTAATTCGTGGGGAGCTGTATGTGGACCTAATCATTGAGATGCATCTTGGGAAAATCTCTGATGGCACAACCTCCTCTTAATGCATTCTTCAGATGTCCTAACTTTGTAGGGTCTGCCCTTCTCACCCCAAGTACCAGTTGGACAGTGTCCAGCAGGATGTCGGAATGAAGGATAAAGATTTGTTTAAAAATGTCAGGTTGTCTTTACTCTTCAAATGACTTGGTGTTTTCTCGTGGGCTCCTGGAGTCAGACTGGCAGTATTACACACCGGGGTGTCTGAGAAACATGATTTGTGAGGCCAGTAAAGGGTTAACCAGAACCACATTCTCCTGCAGTGTTCTGTAGAATCCTGGAGATCAGGCAACCCTGAGCAACAGAATCTAGAAACAAAACACAATCCAGCCTCCGTGTTGCCTGCCTGAGATCCTCGACCTGATTGACTTGCTCACATCACACGACAATCACCAATCAATCTGGTAACTCCCCCATCCCAAGTCCTGAAGATAGTCTGACCTCAATGTGGATCATCCACTAGTCAGGGTGGATTACAGAGCAGTCTCAATGTAGATCATCCACTAGTCAGGGTGGATTACAGAGCAGTCTCAATGTGGATCATCCACTAGTCAGGGTGGATTACAGAGCAGTCTCAATGTGGATCATCCACTAGTCAGGGTGGATTACAGAGCAGCTGATGGTTGTGTTGTCCAATCCGGACAAATGTGGCACCAAGAGCATCACCTCATGGTTCAAGCACCCAGTGGGAAGCAACACGTCATCTTGACAGAGGGACTCGGGAGTGGGTCGTACCCGTTTGTTTACATACCGTAATATTGTCTCACTGGAGATACACTGATTTACCCTGCACCCAGTCTGAAAGTGGATAATGTTCCAGTAGACCTCGAACCTGTTGAAATGTAAGTGGTCTCATCCATCTCCACTGGCTCAGAAGCCCATTCATCCTGAACATGTCCCCCCCCACCCATATGTTGAAGCATTAGCTTAAGTGCCTGATGGCTGAAGCACTGTTAAGTATGCAAGGTTCAAACTGAGTACTGTTTAACTAAGCAAGGTACAACTTGGCTCTGCTTTATTTAAGCCCAAAGTGCCTGACTCTCAAAATGGCTGGCCTTTTATACCTGAGCAGCACCATGTGCATGCTGCTCAGTGGCCTCCAACAATGACACCATCTGGTGGGTACAAACAGAATGTACATATATGACAATACCCCCCCCTCTGAGAACTTATCACAGTCTTTCACAGGTTGAGATGGTCCGGTTTTTGCGCTCCCGGGTTGACCGTCTCAGTTCGGTTCCAGCCTTGGGTGAGTGTACGGGGTCTGTTGTGGCTGGTGGCTGGATGGCTGACTTGTTGGGGGTGGCAGTGGCCATGTCAGGAATTGCAAGTCCATTTTTATTGAACAAGTCCGTGATGGAAATTCTGGGTTCACTGATGATCCTTGAGTCCTCTGAAGGCTGCTGGTAGGTTGGTTGGTCGTCGACGGTTTCTTCATCCGACTGTTCTGGCTCATCTGTTTGCCTCAGCTTTGTCTAATCCATGTGCTTCCTGCAAGTTTGCCCATTCTTGAGCTTAATAACGAATACTCTGTTGCCCTCCTTGGCCATGACCGTACCAGCGCTCCATTTGGGACCCTGACCATAGTTCAACACATATACAGGATCATTAACAGAAATCTCGCGTGACACAGTTGCGCGATCGTGGTACCCTTGTTGACTTTGTCTTCTGTATTCAACATGATTACCTAAATCCGGGTGTACCAGAGATAGCTTGGTCTTAAGACCTCTTTTCATCATGAGTTCAGCAGGCGAGACCTCTAACTCAGCAGTATGCAGGACAACCTTCATTGCATACTTAACGGTGCTACAGCCATCAGGCTCTTAAGCTAATGCTTCAACATATGGATGGTGGGGGGACCACATTCAGGATGAATGGGCTTATTCTCCTCATGCTTGGCTTGATAATTTGTACTGCACGTTCAGCTTGCCCGTTGGACACAGGCTTGAACGGTGCTGACCTTACATGTTTTATGCCATTGAGTTTCGCAAACTCCTGAAACTCCTGACTGGTGAAGCACGACCCATTGTCGCTCACCACTATGTCAGGCAGACCATGTGTCACGAACATGACATTGAGATTCTCTATGGTTGCCATGGACATGCTGGATGACATGATTATGTATTCTATCCACTTCGAATAAGCGTCCACCACCACTAAAAACATCTTGCCCAGGAACGGACCTGCAAAATCTACATGGATCCTGGACCAAGGTTTGGATGGCCATGACCACAGACTCAGCGGCGATTCCACTGGTGCTTTGCTGAGCTGCATGCAAGTGTTGCACTGATGCACGCATGCTTCCAGCTCCGAATCAATTCCTGGCCACCATACATGGGACCTAGCGATGGCCTTCATCATCACTATACCAGGATGTGTATTGTGTAACTCATGCACAAACTTCTCTCTCCCTTTCTTGGGCATTACAACGTGATTGCCGTACAATATGCAATCTGCTTGAATAGACAGTTCGTCCTTGCAATGAATGTACGGTTTGGCCTCCTCGCACATTTGCTCAGGTATGGCAGACCAATCCCCTTTGAGGATGCAACCCTTTACCACCAATAAAATCGGGTCCTGGCTGGTCCAGGTCTTAACTTGTTGAGCTGTGACAGGGGTTCCTTCACTCTCAAAAGCATCCATGATTAACATTACATCCGCCGGCTGTGGCGTTTCCACCTCCAGTGTAGGCAACAGCAACCGGCTCAAAGCATTGGCTCAATTCTCTGTGCAAGGTCTGTGGCAAATGACAATCATAGGCAGATAATGTCTATGTCTATAGGCAGGTGCGGGATGAAGCATTAGTATTGATACCTTTGCTCTCGGCAAACAATGAAATGAGCGGCTTGTGATCAGTCTCTACCTCGAACCTCAGACCGAACAGGTATTGATGCATCTTTTTAAACACTGTACAAACACAGGAAAGCTTCTTTTTCTACCATGCTGTAGGCTCTTTCTGCTTTAGACAAACTTTTTGATGCATATGCGACAGGTTGAAGTTTCCCCTACTCATTGGTTTGTTGGAGTACGCAACCAATTCCATATGACGATGCGTCACAGGCCAAAACTAAACATTTACATGGGTCATAATGTACCAGCAGCTTGTTCGAGCAAAGCAGATTGGTGGCTTTCTCGAAAGCTCTGTCTTGCGATGCGCCCCACACCCAGTTGTTGCCTTTTCTCAATAGCATGTGCAGTGGTTCTAGTAAGGTGTTCAATTTAGGTAGGAAGGTACCAAAGTAGTTGAGGAGACCCAGGAATGAATGCAGCTCCATCACATTCTGCGGCTTGGGTACATTCCTGATGGCTTTGGTTTTCACATCAGTAGGTCTGATGCCATCAGCGGCGATTTTCCTCCCGAGGAATTCGACCTCCGGTGTCATAAAGACGCACTTCGAGCATTTCAGTCTGAGTCCCACTCTGTCCAAACGCAATAGAACCTCTTCCAGGTTGTTCAGATGTTCCTTGGAGTAATGACCGGTCATCAGGATGTCATCTTGGAACACGACGGTTTTGGGAACGGACTTCAGTAGACTTTCCATAATTCCTCTGGAATATTGCTGCAGCCGAGCGAATTCCGAAAGGGCACCTGTCGTAAATAAACAGTCCTTTGTGCGTGTTAATACACGTAAGTGTCTTCGACATCTTGACCAACTCCTGTGCCTTATAGGCCGACGTCAAGTCCAGTTTTGTGAACGACTTCCGTCTGGCTAGCGTCGCAAATTGTGCATTTCCTTATATCCCCTCTGCTTTATCTAATCTAGTGTTTCTCCACAGTGTGTCCCCTGTAGTTGCAGCACGGCTGGTGGAAAGCTGCTGTGTATCAGGGCCAGAGACTACAGATGGCCTTGCAAGGCGCCCTCAACCAGCTCTGGGCCTGGAATGCCCAGCTGTAGACCGCACCACCTAAGTCTGGGTGACAGCCAGCGACAAGTGCAATGGCGGAGTGGCAGTGGTGGGCTCAGGAATGCTGTCATCCTGAGAGTGGACATCAGGTTCTTGCACCACTGACCCAGTGCCACCCCCCCCAGGGCAGCATCTCAGTATCCGCACCAATCTGCTGGAACATAGTTTGGTGGGCTGCAGCGACACCGTGAGATCCCCAGTGGACTGTGGTGGACCTAGCGGCAATATCAGCAGTCAGAGCACGCATGGCATCCAGCTGAGACTCGATGCCAGCAGTCATTGAATGCATGACACCAGTCAGACCATGGGTGGCATCAAGCTGAGACTGCGTGAGAGCAGTCTGAGACTCAATGCCAGCAGCCACTGACTGAATGACAGCACCAAGATGTTGCGTGACATCAAGCTGAGACTGCGTGAGAGCAGTCTGAGCTTCCATGCCATCAACCATTGCCTGCATTACAGCACTAAGACGTTGAGTTGCTTCCGCTTGTGATGCAATGGAAGCTGCCACATCACCCATGACATGCATCATGAGGTCTGGACCCGTATGGTCTCTCTGGGAGTCCACCATCGTCTGCAGACTAGCAATGATGGGCTCCATCATGTAAGCAGAGCTCTGTGCAATGCTGGAGGTGGACTCCTCCATGCTCCTTACCACTGTCGAGAGGCTCTCGGGCACCCTTGTCATAGCACCTATTATGTCAGAGTGCATGGCCCATCGCCCTTTGTATGAATGCCTCTCCATCGAGGACCTCATCAGAGTCCTGTGCAGCAGAATTTGCCCTGCGGGGAGATAGTTCCCAAGGTTCACTTTCCCCTTGGCCTGGCTGCAGCTTGCTAGGCCCCGGTGCACAACCCAGTACAGACCCCTCTATTAACCTAATCTCTAACAAACGTGTAGTGCAATAGTATCTGAGCTGGTGCCTGCGGGTGAGAGAAGCAATGACGTAGTGCTCGCCCCTTCCTCCTCCTGCTCTTCCTCTCTCTCCAGAGTCTCTTGCGGGAGAGGCTCAGGTGCACGCAACACAGCTTCTGCCTGGTTATCTGAAAGCATAAATGGCACAAGACTCACGTTAAGGTGAGGGCAGTGGGGCTTTCTGTGGGGGGGGGGGGGGCGGGGGAGGAAAGTGTTATGAGAAAAGGAGAGGGGATAAAGATACTGTTGTTACCCGCAGTGGGGACAACGCCTCCACCGGCCATCTTCGTCCACCACCTACGGGCCAATGAGCCCCAGCACTCGCTCCTCAAGATCAGACAGCGGCCGCTGTTCAGGTTCCCCCTCCTCCAGTCCTCTGCTGCTCCTGTCTGTTATGTGCCATCTTGGCATGCAAAAGAAAGTAACTCGTGAGTAAAAATCCAGCTGTTTATGTGGGAGATATATCTGCCGTGGTTGAATAGCTGTGATTGTAGGCAAGTCGTGAGATGAGGATATGAGTGTGAGTATCTGCAGATGCTTGGTGGTTGAGTGGTGTGACAGTGTGCACAGACAGAGGTTGAGAGACTGGTGGAGAAGGTGGAGAAGCTTGTACTCACCTTCACCACCCGACATAGGTAGTTGAATTTTTTCCTGCACTGGGTGAGGCTTCTCTGCATCACCATGCTGGCTGACACCTCCCGGGCTACCTCTTGTCACATGGCCCGGAACACCTGCCGAGGTCGCCTCCTTCCCAATGCAGAGAACAGCGACTCACTCCTTGTCTCCAGTGCTCCCCCCCCCAATGCCTCCAGAGCCACATCGTTAAATCGTGTGGCCCTCCCCCTTGAAGGGGGATTAGCAGTAGCTATTCAGAATGTTCCTCAGGTCCAGAGATCACTAACTGAAGATGAAAATGAGCAGCAGCATGTTGAAATGACCTCCCCTTTAAGAGCCAGATCAAGCTGGAGTCAAAGATTGAAGGCTGATTGCTGAATGGAGAGAAAGCAGAAACGGGGTACTGAAGGAATGATCAGCCATGATCTTATTGAATGGCGATGCTCGAAGGTCCGGATGGCCTGATCCTGCACCTATTTTCTATGTTTCTATGTTTCGATGTCATCAGCCTTCGGTAATGGGTACTGATCTTGTTTCTCCACAGATTCTGATTGTGCCATCACTTTTCAGCACAGGAACAATGGGGCTGGCCCATTCATTAAGTTCGACCGGTGGTATGATCACTTCACGCTGGAGTCTGTCAAGTTCAATTTTGACCTAATCCCTAATCATATACGGCACTGCCCGAGCTTTATGATGGACGGGTCTTGCATCTGAATCCACGTGGATCTGCACCTTGGCTCCTGTGAAGTTTCTGATACCCAGTTCGAACAGCGAGGGGAACTTGCTCAATACTTGGGCGCATGTATCTTCCTCCGATGACAACGTCTTTATGTTGTTCCAGTCGCATCTGATTTCCTCCAACCAGCTCCTGCTGAGCAGCATTGGGCCATTGCCTGGAACAATCCACAGCGGTAACTCATGAACCGCACCGTTATATGACACATTACATTGTGCACTGCCAATCACCTTTATCAGTTCTTTGGTGTACGTGCGCAGCTTGGCGTTAACAGGGCTCAGCCTGGGCCTCACAGTCTTAGTATCCCACAGCTTATTAAATGCCCTCTTGTTGCTGATCGATTGACTCGCCCCAATATCCAGTTCCATCGATACCAGTATACCGTAAAACTTCACATTAATCAAAATTGGTTTACTCTTGGTTATGAAGGAGTACAGTCCATACACTTCCTCCTCTGGCATCTCGAATTGTGTATCCGGATCCGCGCTAGTCTGACTCTCATCCTCCACGTGGTGTGTCGCAGCTCGCTTGCTCATCTGTGGACACTTGCGCTGGAGATGTCCCACTGTCAGACAGTCTTTGCAACTATATTGCTTAAATCGACACAGCTGGTGCCGATGATTTCCCCCACAATGCCAACATGGAGAAGTCAGATACATTCCCGCTGGCGGACTTTGGGCAGCCACAGGTTTCACGAACGCAGCGAGATTGGCCCTGCCATGTGTCGCTCTGCTGAACGGCAAATCAATTCCATTTACAGTACTTGCCGAGGTTCAGTTCTTCACCGCTATTTGCTTTCGACTCCTGTCCGTCGTCATATATGATTGAGTGATCTGGATGGCCCTTTTTAAATCCAACTCCTCCATTGCCAGAAGTTTGCACAGGATCACCTCGTGGTCGATACCGATAACAAAGAAGTCCCGCCGCATGTCTGCCAACACCGTCCCGAACTTCACGGTCCCGCTAGACGTCTCAGGTCGGCAACGAATTCCGCCGCATTCTGGCCCTCCCATCGAACGTATGTACACAACCTGTATCTCGAGATGATGATGCCGTCGTCTGGTTTGAGGTGCTCCCGTACCAATGTACACAACTCCTCGTACGTTTTCTCTGTTGGATCACTAGGCAGGAGTAGATCCTTTATCAGACCGTAGATCTTTGAACCGCACACAGTGAGGAACACGGTCCGATGCCGATCTGCATCGTCGACCCTTCATTTTGTTGGCCACGAAGTACTGGTTCAAACGGCTCACAAAGTCTGCCCAATCTTCTCCCTCCACGCATCGCTCTAAAAATCCAATCGTTCTCATTTTGCAAACAAAGGTTCTTGTATTCTCGTTGCCAAATGTTAAGTATGCAATAAAGGTTCAAACTGAGTACTGTTTAACTAAGCAAGGTACAACCTTGGCTCTGTTTTATTTAGGCCCAAAGTGCCTGACTCTCAAAATGGCTGGCCTTTTATACCTGAGCAGCACCTTGTGTGTGCTGCTCAGTGGCCTCCAGCAATTATGCCATCTGGTGGCTACTAACAGAATGTACATACATGACAAACCCCAGGAGAACACTGTGCTCCCAGAACCATCAGCTCGAGTTCGGATGCTGTGACAAAGGAGACCTGTGGAAACATTACTGGCAGTGCAAGGCTCAACTAGAGACATATCCCCAGCAGTTGAGCCTTCTGGATGACGAAGCTGACTGACTATCACTCGCTCACTGACTGCATGAATGGCAGATGATGATGTCACCTGCCAGTATACCCACTAGTTGATGGTTCCTCTGATGCTCAAACCAAACTATGTTGTGAAAACATGGAGGCTCAAGCTGCTAATGCAGAGGATACTCACTACTTCTGGTCTCCTGGACCCAAGCATCCAGGGTGCTCCACTTCCACAGGGAAGTCCTGGAAATGGTCCATCTGCCCAGATCTGTGGTGGGCCATCAAAGGCAGGAATCATTGCCTGGGGAGGTGGAGCAGGACAGGGTCTCAAAGGTTACTTGTTGCGAGCTCCCTACATTCCAGGTCCTAATCTGGATTGACGGGCTGACAAGCACATTGGCGTCTGGCTAAAGCATTGAAATGGCTGCTGTCTCTGAAGGGGCCTGTAGATGGGGTGGGCTAAGCTACAAAGTGAGACAGTGATCCCTGGGGTGCCAATCCAGGATGCCTGAAGGTTGTGCTGAAGATGCTTGTAGCCCTGCAGTACCTCCTCCACTTGCTCGCCAAAGAAGCCCTCAGCAGCAAAGGGCATCTGCAATAGTTGCTGCACTTCAACCTGCTGATAAGAAAAACCGGTCAGTGGATTTGGTGGCAGGGAATACAGCTAAGTGCCAAATCCTGCAGGAAGCTCTTCCAGATCCCACATGAGCTGCCAGTTGGATTCTGCTGGGTGGAACAGGACTCGTTTCCTGGGCGATGGTAACCTTCCTTCTGATGCATTCATGGCTGACGTTTGCCAGCTGGATCAGCGAACTAAGAGGCGTGGAACCAGGGAGGTGGAGTCACTATGGACACTGTCTATCTTGGCCATAACCAGAGGGTGCTTATCAAGTCCACCCAAACTGCCCTGGAAATTGGTCGATGAATCCAGCAAAAGTTGACACCTGAGGTCTTTGCAAAACCCCCCAAAAAAGACTCAAT
Organism: Pristiophorus japonicus; assembly: GCF_044704955.1. Classification (NCBI taxonomy): domain Eukaryota; kingdom Metazoa; phylum Chordata; class Chondrichthyes; family Pristiophoridae; genus Pristiophorus; species Pristiophorus japonicus. The sequence continues at coordinate 53,803,672 of NC_091995.1, forward strand.
GTCCCAGGTCCAGGGATTTCTGGAACCGACAATTTCAGACTCTGCCAGCCTTGTGTTCAATACATGAAAATGCCTCAGAGACTGGTGGTCATGGCCCGACACAGGCTCCTAACTTGGCTTCCGAAGGGCCGAACCAACAGGGAAGGTTGAAAGGGAGCTCTGGGAACATGGACGAGGGCGGCTGTATCAACTCCGAGCTGATTATTACAAGCGCTGATGGAGTTAAACCCTTGAGACATGAGCCCGGTGCCACTCGGAGGAGGTGCCACTGAGGCACATGTAGCCTCCCTGGGAGTGAGAGCCCTTGGAACCTGGATACTCCACAGGAGTTGTAGGGAGAGGCTGAAGGTGGCTCCACAGTGCTGGGGGCTAGCGAGGGCCTTTCATGACTCTCTCATATAATAAACCATTTAACAATGGGGAGAGGAGGCCACCGGGTGAAGATGGGAAAGATTAAGGGGAGGGCTGCGATACCAACACAGGGTGGAGAGAGAAAGGGGATAACACCGTGTCTTAAGGTGAATTCCAATCAGCAGTGGTTTAGTGACTGAAAGACTGACCTGTGGTGGTGGAACTGATGGATGGGAGAGGGTGGGAGTGACCAGTAAATACAGAGTCTGGAGAGCAGAGTTTGCACACTTGGGACAACTGGCCAGAGATGTTAATTCAGATGGGATGGAGCAAGTCTATGGAGGGATCGTCTAGATACCAGACCAGGACTTGAAGTCAATTTTCTGGAGGAACCTAGGCAAACACAGGTTGTGGTAATGGCTCTGTGATAGTTGCTGATCTGATCCAGTTATTCACTCAGATATTGTAAAGTGTCATGAGGTTCCATCAGTACTTTGTACACTGCTCAGGGTCACACTTGCATCAATACTGAAACCCAACAGCAGTTTCCCAATAGTGCAACATTTCAAACTTGTCCCCGGATGTTTTCTCTCCCACCTTTCTCCTTATTACTGTTCTTCCTCAGTTAGTATTCTGGGACACTGTTGGGGTAGTATCGATGGAGCTTTATCCTACCATCGAAACCCCTGCAACATTTACCCTGTCCTGGTCCTGGTCTGGTATCTAGATGATTCCTCCATAGACTTGTTCCATCCCATCTGAATTTCCAGGAATAATAAACAATCTACAGGAATAATAAGCAATCTCCTAGTAAAATATCCTCTCGGAATGAGTGATCACAGTATGGTTGAATTTGTAATACAGATTGAGGGTGAGGAAGTAGTGTCTCAAACGAGCGTACTATGCTTAAACAAAGGGGACTACCGTGGGATGAGGGCAGAGTTGGCTAAAGTAGACTGGGAACACAGACTAAACTGTGGCACAATTGAGGAACAGTGGAGGACTTTTAAGGAGCTCTTTCATAGTGCTCAACAAAAATATATTCCAGTGAAAAAGAAGGGCGGTAAGAGAAGGGATAACCAGACGTGGATAACCAAGGAAATAAAGGAGAGTATCAAATTAAAAACCAATGCGTATAAGGTGGCCAAGGTTAGTGGGAATCTAGAAGATTGGGAAAATTTTAAATGACAGCAAAGAATGACTAAGAAAGCAATAAAGAAAGGAAAAATAGATTACGAAAGTAAACTTGCGCAAAACATAAAAACAGATAGTAAAAGCTTTTACCGATATATAAAACGGAAAAGAGTGACTAAAGTAAATGTTGGTCCCTTAGAAGATGAGAAGGGGGATTTAATAATGGGAAATGTGGAAATGGCTGAGACCTTAAACAATTATTTTGCTTCGGTATTCACAGTGGAAGACACAAAAACCATGCCAAAAATTGCTGGTCACAGGAATGTGGGAAGGGAGGACCTTGAGATAATCACTATCACTAGGGGGGTAGTGCTGGACAGGCTAATGGGACTCAAGGTAGACAAGTCCCCAGGTCCTGATGAAATGCATCCCAGGGTATTAAAAGAGATGGCGGAAGTTATGCATTCGTTATAATCTACCAAAATTCTCTGGATTCTGGGGAGGTACTAGCGGATTGGAAAGCAGCTAATGTAACGCCTCTGTTTAAAAAAGGGGGCAGACAAAAGGCAGGTAACTATAGGCCGGTTAGGTTAACATCTGTAGTGGGGAAAATGCTTGAAACTATCATTAAGGAAGAAATAGCAGGACATCTAGATAGGAATAGTGCAATCAAGCAGGCGCAACATGGATTCATGAAGGGGAAATCATGTTTAACTAATTTACTGGAATTCTTTGAGGATATAACGAGCATGGTGGATCGAGGTGTACCGATGGATATGATGTATTTAGATTTCCAAAAGGCATTCGATAAGGTGCCACACAAAAGGTTACTGCAGAAGATAAAGGTACACGGAGTCAAAGGAAATGTATTAGCATGGATCGAGAATTGGCTGGCGAACAGAAAGCAAAGAGTCGGGATAAATGGGTCCTTTTTAGGTTGGAAATCCGTGGTTAGTGATGTGTCACAGGGATCGGTGCTGGGACCACAACTGCTGACAATATACATAGATGACCTGGAAGAGGGGACAGAGTGTAGTGTAACAACATTTGCAGATGACACAAAGATTAGTGGGAAAGCGGGTTGTGTAGAGGACACAGAGAGGCTGCAAAGAGATTTAGATAGGTTAAGCGAATGGGCTAAGGTTTGGCAGATGGAATACAATGTCGGAAAATGTGAGGACATCCACCTTGGGAAAAAAAACCGTAAAAGGGAATATTATTTGAATGGGGAGAAATTACAACATGCTGTGGTGCAGAGGGACCTGGGGATCCTTGTGTATGAATCCAAAAAAGTTAGTTTGCAGGTGCAGCAGGTAATCAGGAAGACGAATGGAATGTTGGCCTTCATTGCGAGAGGGATGGAGTACAAAAGCAGGGAGGTCCTGCTGCAACTGTACAGGGTATTGGTGAGGCCGCACCTGGAGTACTGCGTGCAGTTTTGGTCACCTTACTTAAGAAAGGATATACTAGCCTTGGAGAGGGTACAGAGATGATTCACTAGGCTGATTCCGGAGATGAGGGGGTTACCTTATGATGATAGATTGAGTAGATTGGGTCTTTACTTGTTGGAGTTCAGAAGGATGAGGGGTGATCTTATAGAAACATTTAAAATAATGAAAGGGAAGACAAGATAGAGGCAGAGAGATTGTTTCCACAAATCGGGGAGACTAGAATTAGGGGGCACAGCCTCAAAATACAGGGGAGCCAATTGAAAACCGAGTTGAGGAGGAATTTCTTCTCCCAGAGGGTTGTGAATCTGTGGAATTCTCTGCCCAAGGAAGCAGCTGAGGCTAGCTCATTGAATGTATTCAAATCACAGAGAGATAGATTTTTAACCAATAAGTGAATTAAGGGTTATGGGGAGCGGGCGGGTAAGTGGAGCTGAGTCCACGGCCAGATCAGCCATGATCTTGTTGAATGGCGGAGCAGGCTCGAGGGGCTAGAAGGCCAACTCCTGTTCCTAATTCTTATGTTCTTATGTTCTTATGTAAATGCTTCATGCAGATTTTGGGTGCAAAACTACCTGTTCCTTTTCTTGTGACATTAATGCCACAGGTCCTGATGCTACCCGAGTATTAAAGACAGAAAATTCCACCGGTTCTGGAGTTGGACAATTGACACCAGAATCTGAGAGAAGGTTCAGAATGGCTGCACTGCCATCAGGTGAACCAGGAGCTCTGGCACAAGAGGAGCTGTCTGATACTATCGGAGTGCTTTAGATGGCAGTACATGAGCCAGCTGAGCTTGGAGGTACTTGGCAAGGACCCAGGGATGGGGCAAGGACCCGGGCGGCGGGGGTGGGGGGGGGGGGAGCAAGGACCCAGGGGTGGGGCAAGGACCCAGCGGGATGGGGGTACAAGGACCCGGGGGTGGAGCAAGTACTTGGGTGGGGGGTGGGGTGGTGGCAAGGACCCGGGTGCGGGGGGTGGGGAAGGACCCAGCAGGATGGGGGGCAAGAACCTGGGGGTGGAGCAAGGACCCAGTGGGGGTGGGGGGGTTCAAGGATAAACATAAGAACAGAAGAATTAGGAACAGGAGTTGGCCATCTAGCCCCTCGAGCCTGCTCCGCCATTCAACAAGATCATGGCTGATCTGGCCGTGGACTCAGCTCCACTTACCCGCCCGCTCCCCATAACCCTTAATTCCCTTATTGGTTAAAAATCTATCTATCTGTGATTTGAACACATTCAATGAGCTAGCCTCAACTGCTTCCTTGGGCAGAGAATTCCACAGGTTCACAACCCTCTGGGAGAAGAAATTCCTTCTCAACTCAGTTTTAAATTGGCTCTTTATCTGATGCCACCTAATCCTGAATGTGTTCAAACCCTGCTGCTCAATTACACTATTTGGATTGGCCACCTAATCCTGGCCTTTCCCCCCAATCCTTTTACATCCTTCCTTCTCAAATATCCAATTCCTATTAAAATGTTCTGACGGTTTCTGTCTCAATAGCAACTTGTAACTAAACCTGTGTGTGAAGAATTTCTTCAATTCACCCCTGCGTTGTTCGAGTTTTAACCCCGAGCCCTCAGCGCTGGTGGACACTTTGAGTAGCTGATTACTCAGGTGTTCTCTCTCTATCCCTCTCAGCCGCTCCCCTTATTTAGTCCCAAAACTACTCTGGGATACCAATCAGCGGTTTAAAAGGGAGGCTTTTGCCTGTTTAAATTGTCGGTTCAAGCTGAGCTGTCCCAACGACTATTCTAAGTTCAGGACAAGCTGATCAGAACAACCAAAGTGTACTAACCAGGTTTCAGTTTCCAGGATTTCGGCCTTTATATCTGCACGGTCGCTACAGCGGATTTTACTGTTGCTCACACTGACTTCCACATGGAATGACACAAGCTGGAACTACAGGTCTGAACAAACCTTCTGCAGCAACAACCTTCCGAGTTCAGCTGGCTCAGTTTACAAACCTATTGTGATGTCTGATCTCACCATGATTGATATCCGATCTCGCCGTGATGTTCGATCTCACCATGATGTCTGATCTCACTGTGATTGATATCCGATCTCACTGATGTTCGATCTCACCATGATGTCTGATCTCACTGTGATTCAGTGTGAGGGTGTGGCTTGCCCTGTGATCTCACAGTTCGACACGCCCAGTTAAAGGGGTCTCACCTTGATGGAACAGTGTTTGGCAAACCCTTGGGCTTCATTTAGGTTACAATGAATAGATAAGCTAGAATACAATAATAGGTTTCCACGTGGTTAACGAGCCAGAGAACAGGACGTGCAGTGATGGGATTGTTTGCCTTCTACCAATGATGATACTTGTATGCATTTACAACAACAGGTAGAGGCCATTCAGCCCATCGAGCCCATTCCACTATTTAATTATATGATGGCTGATCTGTACCTCAATTCCATTCACCTGCCTTTGATCCACATCTCGATAAACTTAGGAACATAGTAACAGGAGGGGGGAATTGAACCCCTGAAGCCTGTTCTACCATTTAACTTAATCATGGCTGATCTGTATCTTACCTCCATCTACCCTCCTTTGTTCCATAACCGATAATACCCTTGCCTAACAAAAAGCTATCAATCTCAGTTTTGATATTTTCATTGGACCCGCAGCCTCTATAGTTTTTTTGGGGAAGAGTTCCAGATTTCCACTGTCCTTTGTGTGAAGAAGTGTTTCTTGACATCACCCTGAACAGCTTAGTTTTACTCCACTTTTCTCTCATTTTTAGACTATGTCTCCTTGTTCTGGACTCCCCCACCAGAGGAAACAGTTTCTCTCCAACTACCCCATCAATTACTTTGATCATCTTAAACACCTCATTTAGATCTCCCCTTAATCTTCTATATTCAAGGGAATACATAAGAACATAAGAAATAGGAGCAGAAGTAGGCCATCTGGCCCCTCGAGCCTGATCCGCTGTTTAATAAGATCATGGCTGATCTGATCGTGGCCTCCACTTCCCTGCCCTCTCCCCATAACCATTGACTTCCTTATCTCCCAAAAATCCCTCTATCTCCACCTTAAATATGTTCAATGACCCAGCCTCACAGCTCTCTGGGGTAGAGAATTCCAAAGTCTCACTACCCTCTGAGAAAATAAATTCCTCCTCATTTCCTTTTAAATAATCATTGGCAGTCCCTTGAAATCAAGGCAGACTTCAAAAAGGGGTGGAAGGCGCCTGTGTGTGAGATGTTTTAACGTGGGGTGGCCGTTGCACACCAGCTATCAAACAGGCTTAGCAGAGCAAGGTCTTGGTCCAGTGGCAAGGGGGGTCCATGATGACTGGAGACCAGGCTCTGCGTTTTGGGCCTAGTTGCCTACAAGTGGGATGTGAGCCGTAAGCTCGGGGCTGAGCAGCACCCTTCGGTGAGATGGTGAGAGATCCGTGGCGTGGGAAGTGGGGGTGAGAGAGTTGAGGTACTAACTCCTGACTGAGGGCAGGCATTGGGATGGCCAGAGGTTCATTTTGTGGAAGGAGAAGAGGTCAGAGTGGCCGCAGCCATTGCACACACCACGTGCTCACCAGGGGCTCTGCAGTTGATGGGACCAGCGGCCGGAGAAAGATCCAGGATGGCGGACGGGATGGCAGCTCCCCAGGGAGCTCTCCCGGAACAAATTTCCCTCTGGCCATCTGCTGCCATCCTTCACTCTTCTCTCCCCCAATCTCCCCTCCCCACAGTTTAAGCCGAATAGTGGGTGCATTTCCTCCCCCTGAAGTATTTCCCTTATCCCTAAACCCCATGCTGAAAGGGCAACTACCTGGGTGTACTGAACATCCCCCAACCATGCCTGCTCACCTCCATCACTGAGTGTCGAACTTACCTTCCAGATCGACCTTCCTGCTGCCAAGCCTTTCGCTCCCCACTGGACGTGGCCGACTCGGCTGCTCCACCTGATCCCCGTCGGCGACCGATGAGCCTCCAACCAGCCCCGACCACTGGTTTTGGCTCTAACTTCTTTCTGCCCTCACGCTCGGGCCTTGCTTCCTCCCTCGGGCGACGTTCGGCCTTCCATCCCTCCGGCAACGTTCGGCCCTCCATCCCTCCGGCGACGGTTGGGCCCTCCATCCCTCCGGCAACGTTCGGCCCTCCATCCCTCCGGCGACGTTTGGGCCTCCATCCCTCCGGCAACGTTCGGCCCTCCATCCCTCCGGCAACGTTCGGCCCTCCATCCCTCCGGCAACGTTCGGCCCTCCATCCCTCCGACAATGTTCGGCGCTCCATCCCTCCGGCAACATTCGGCCCTCCATCCCTCCGGCAACATTTGGACCTCCATCCCTCCGGCAACGTTCGGCCCTCCATCCCTCCGGCAACGTTCGGCCCTCCATCCCTCCGACAACATTCGGCGCTCCATCCCTCCGGCAACATTCGGCCCTCCATCCCTCCGGCAACATTTGGACCTCCATCCCTCCGGCAACGTTCGGCCCTCCATCCCTCCGGCAACGTTCGGCCCTCCATCCCTCCGGCAACATTTGGACCTCCATCCCTCCGGCAACGTTCGGCCCTCCATCCCTCCGGCAACATTCGGCCCTCCATCCCTCCGGCGACGGTTGGGCCTTCCATCCCTCCGGCAACGTTTGGGCCTCCATCCCTCCGGCAACGTTTGGGCCTCCATCCCTCCGGCGACGGTTGGGCCCTCCATCCCTCCGGCAACGTTCGGCCCTCCATCCCTCCGGCGACGGTTGGGCCCTCCATCCCTCCGGCAACGTTCGGCCCTCCATCCCTCCGGCAACATTCGGCCCTCCATCCCTCCAGCAACGTTCGGCCCTCCATCCCTCCGGCAACGTTTGGGCCTTCCATCCCTCCGGCAACGTTTGGGCCTTCCATCCCTCCGGCAACGTTTGGGCCTCCATCCCTCCAGCGACGGTTGGGCCTCCATCCCTCCGGCAACGTTCGGCCCTCCATCCCTCCGGCAACGTTTGGGCCTTCCATCCCTCCGGCAACGTTCGGCCCTCCATCCCTCCGGCAACGGTTGAGCCTCCATCCCTCCGGCGACGGTTGGGCCTCCATCCCTCCGGCAACGTTCGGCCCTCCATCCCTCCGGCGACGGTTGGGCCTCCATCCCTCCGGCAACGTTCGGCCCTCCATCCCTCCGGCGACGGTTGGGCCTCCATCCCTCCGGCAACGTTCGGCCCTCCATCCCTCCGGCAACGTTTGGGCCTCCATCCCTCCGGCAACGTTCGGCCCTCCATCCCTCCGGCAACGTTCGGCCCTCCATCCCTCCGGCGACGGTTGGGCCTCCATCCCTCCGGCAACGTTCGGCCCTCCATCCCTCCGGCAACGGTTGAGCCTCCATCCCTCCGGCGACGGTTGGGCCTCCATCCCTCCGGCAACGTTCGGCCCTCCATCCCTCCGGCAACATTTGGGCCTCCATCCCTCCGGCAACGGTTGGGCCTCCATCCCTCCGGCAACGTTCGGCCCTCCATCCCTCCGGCAACGTTTGGGCCTCCATCCCTCCGGCAACGTTCGGCCCTCCATCCCTCCGGCAACGTTCGGCCCTCCATCCCTCCAGCAACGGTTGGGCCTTCCATCCCTCCGGCAACGTTCGGCCCTCCATCCCTCCGGCAACGTTCGGCCCTCCATCCCTCCGGCAACGTTTGGGCCTCCATCCCTCCAGCGACGGTTGGGCCTTCCATCCCTCCGGCAACGTTTGGGCCCTCCATCCCTCCAGCGACGGTTGGGCCTCCATCCCTCTGGCGACGGTTGGGCCCTCCATCCCTCCGGCAACGTTCAGCTCTCCATCCCTCTGGCAACGTTTAGCCCTCCATCCCTCCGGCAACGTTTGGGCCTCCATCCCTCCGGCAACGTTCAGCCCTCCATCCCTCTGGCAACGTTCGGCCCTCCATCCCTCCGGCAACGTTCAGCCCTCCATCCCTCCGGCAACGTTTGGGCCTCCATCCCTCCGGCAATGTTCGGCCTTCCATCCCTCCGGCGACGGTTGGGCCCTCCATCCCTCCGGCTACGTTCGGCCCTCCATCCCTCCGGCAACGTTTGGGCCTCCATCCCTCCAGCGACGGTTGGGCCTTCCTTCCTTCCTTCCTCCAGCGATGTTCGTTTTCAATGTGCGACCCTTTATTCTGAGACTATGCCCCCTAATTCTAGACTCTTCCATGAGAGGAAACATCCTCTGTGCATCTACCCTGTCAAGCCCCCGCAGAATCTTATCTGCTTCAACAAGATCGCCTCTCAGTCTTCAAAGCTCCAATGAGTATCGGCCCTACCTTTCTTCATATGATAACCCCCTCATCTCAGGAATCAAACTCGTGAACCTTCTCTGAACTGACTCCAATGCACGTATCTCCCTCCTTAAATACGGAGACCAAAACTGTACGCAGTACTCCAGGTGTGGTCCCACCAATACCCTGTACAGTTGTAGCAGGACTTCTCTGCTTTTCTATTCCAGCACCCTTGCAATTTGCCTTCCTAATTATATGCTGTATCTGCATGCTAACTGTTTGTGTTTCATGCACAAGGACCTCCAGATCCCTCTGTACCTTAGAGTTTTGTAATCTCTCCCCATTTAAATAATAATTTGCTTTTTCATTTTGCTACCAAACCTCACATTGTCCTACATTATAATCCATCTGCCAAATGTTTGCCCACTCACTTAGCCTATCTATATCCTTTTGCAGATTCTTTACGTCCTCCTCACAACTTGCTTTCCCACCTATCTTTGTATCACCAGCACATTTGGCCATATTACACTCGGTTCCTTCATCCAAGTCATTAATATAGATTGTAAAGAGTTGAGGCCCTCGAACTGAACCTGTGGCACCCCACTAGTTACAGTTTGCCAATCTGATAATGACCCATTTATCCCGACTCTGTTTTCTGTCAGTTAGCCAATCCTCTATCCATGCTAACATATATCCCCTAACCCTGTGAGCTTTTATCTTGTGCAGTAACCTTTTATGTGGCACTTTATCGAATGCCTGCTGGAAATCCAAATACACATCTACTGGTTCCCCTTTATCCACCCTGCTCGTTACATTCTCAAAGAACTCCAGCCAATTTGTCAAACATGATTTCCCTTTCATAAAACCATGCGGACTCTGCTTGACTGTATTTTGATTTTCTAAATGTTTCTGCTACTATTTCCTTAATAATGAACTCCAGCATTTTCCCAATGACAGGTGTTATTGATCAGGCTAACTGGTCCATAGTTTCTTGCTTTCTGTCTCCTTCCTTTCTTAAATAGGGCCGTTACATTTGTGGTTTTCCAATCCGCTAGGATCTCCCCAGAATCCAGGGAATTTTGGTAGATTACAACAAATGCATCCACTATCTCTGCAGCCACTTCTTTTAAGACCCTAGAATATACACCATCAGGTCCAGGGGATTGTCCATCTTTGGTCCCATTATTTTGCCAAGGACTTTTTTTCTAGTGATAGTGATTGTTTTAAGTTCCCCTTCAATTATTGGGATAGAAACATAGAAACATAGAAAATAGGTGCAGGAGTAGGCCATTTGGCCCTTCGAGCCTGCACCACCATTCAATAAGATCATGGCTGATCATTCCTTCAGTACCCCTTTCCTGCTTTCTCTCCATACCCCTTGATCCCTTTAGCCGTCAGGGCCTTTTCTAACTCCCTCTTGAATATATCCAATGAACTGGCATCAACAACTCTCTCCGGCAGGGAATTCTATAGGTTAACAACTCTCTGACTGAAGAAGTTCCTCCTCATCTCAGTCCTAAATGGCTTACCCCTTATCCTAAGACCATGTCCCCTGGTTCTGGACTTCCCCAACATCGGGAACATTCTTCCTGCATCTAACCTGTCCAGTCCCATCTGAATTTTATATGTTCCGATGAGATCCCCTCTCATCCTTCTAAACTCCAGTGAATACAGGCTCAGTCAATCCAGTCTCTCCTCATATGTCAGTCCTGCTATCCTGGGAATCAGTCTGGTGAACCTTCGCTGCACTCCCTCAATAGCAAGAACATCCTTCCTGAAATTAGGAGACCAAAATTGAACACAATATTCCAGGTGGGGCCTCACCAAGGCCCTGTACAACTGCAGTAAGTCGTCCCTGCTCCTGTACTCAAATCCCCTTGCTATGAAGGCCAACATACCATTTGCCTTCTTCACCGCCTGCTGTACCTGCATGCCAGCCTTCAATGACTGATGTACCATGACACCCAGATCTCGCTGCACCTCCCCTTTTCCTAATCTGCTGCCTTTCAGATAATATTCTGCCTTTGTGTTTTTGACCCCAAAGTGGATAACCTCACATTTATCCACATTATACTGCATCTGCCATGCATTTGCCCACTCACCTAACCTGTCCAAGTCCCCCTGCAGCCTCCAAGCATCCTCCTCTCAGCTCGCACTGCCACCCAGCTTAGTGTCATCTGCAAACTTGGAGATATTACATTCAATTCCTTCATCTAAATCATTAATGTATATTGCAAATAGCTGGGGTCCCAGCACTGAACCCTGCGGCACCCCACTAGTCACTGCCTGCCATTCTGAAAAGGACCCGTTTATTCCCACTCTTTGCTTCCTGTCTGCCAACCAGTTCTCTATCCACTTCAATACATTACCCACTTAATGTATTGCCTTAATTTTGCACACTAATCTCTTGTGTGGGACCTTGTCAAAAGCCTTTTGAAAGTCCAAATACACCACATCCACTGGTTCTCCCTTGTCCACTCTACTAGTTACATCCTCAAAAGTTTCTAGAAGATTTGTCAAGCATGATTTCCCTTTCATAAATCAATGCTGACTTGGACCGATCCTGTCACTGCTTTCCAAATGCGCTGCTATTATATCTTTAATAATTGATTCCAGCATTTTCCCCACTACAGATGTCAAGCTAACCGATCTATAATTCTCTGTTTTCTCTCTCCTTTTTTTTAAAAGTGGGATTACATTCGCTACCCTCCAATCCATAGGAACTGATCCAGACTCCATGGAATGTTGGAAAATGACCACCAATGCATCTACTATTTCTAGGGCCACTTCTTAAGTACTCTGGGATGCAGACTATCAGACCCTGGGGATTTATCGGCCTTCAGTCCCTTCAATTTCCCTAACACCATTTCCTGATGAACAAGGATTTCCCTCAGTTCCCGCTTCTCGCTAGACCCTTGGTCCTCTAGTATTTTCGGAAGGTTATTCGTGTCTTCCTTAGTGAAGGCAGAACCAAAGTATTTGATCAATTGGTCTGCCATTTCCTTGTTCCCCATTATGAATTCACCTGATTCTGACTGCAAAGGACCTACATTAATCTTCACTAATCGTTTTCTCTTCACATATCTATAGAAGCTTTTGCAGTCAGTTTTTATGTTCCCTGCAAGCTTACTCTCACACTCTATTTTCCCCCTCCTAATTAAACCCTTAATCCTCCTCTGCTGAATTCTAAGTTTCTCCCAGTCCTCAGGTTTGCTGCTTTTTCTGGCCAATTTATATGCCTCTTCCTTGGGTTTAACACTTTCCCCAATTTCCCTCGTTAGCCATGGTTGAGCCACTTCCTTTTTTTATTCTTACACCACACAGGGATGTACAATTGTTGTAGGTCATCCATGTGATATTTAAATGTCTGCCATTGCCTATCCACCGTCAAACCTTTAAGTATCATTCTCCAGTCTATCCTAGGCAATTCATGTCTCATACCGTCGAAGTTTCCTTTCTTTAAGTTCAGGACCTTTGTCTCTGAATTAACCGTGTCACTCTCCATCTTAATGAAGAATTCTACCATATTATGGTCACTCTTCCCCAAAGGGCCCCGCACGACCAAATTGCTAATTAATCCTCTCTCGTTACACAACACCCAGTTTAGGATGGCCTGCTCTCTAGTTGGTTCCTCAACATATTGGTCTAGAAAACCATCCCTTATACACTCCAGGAAATCCTTCTCCATGGCATTGCTACCAGTTTGGTTGGCCCAATCAATATGTAGATTAAAGTCAACCATGATAACTACTGTACCCTTATTGCACGCATCCATCATTTCCTGTTTGATGCCATCCCCAACCTCCCTACTACTGTTTGGTGGTCTGTATACAACTCCCACTAACGTTTTCTGTCCTTTGGTGTTTCGCAGCTCTACCCATATAGATTTCACATCATCCACGCTAATGTCCTTCCTTACTATTGCGTTAATCTCCTCTTTAACAAGTAACGCTACCCCACCTCGTTTTCCTTACTGCCTGTCCTTCCTGAATATTGAATACCCCTGGATGTTGAGTTCCCAGCCTTGGTTACCTTGGAGCGATGTCTCCGTAATCCCAATGACATCATATCCGTTAACAGCTATCTGCGCAGTCAATTCATCCACCTTATTACGAATGCTCCTCGCATTGAGGCACAGAGCCTTCAGGCTTGTTTTTTTTAACACTCTTTGTCCTTTTAGAATTATGTTGTAATGTAGCTCTTTTTGATTTTTGCCCTTGATTTCTCTGTCCTCCACTCTTGCTTTTCTCCTTCCTACCTTTTGCTTTTTACTTCCCTCTGTCTCCCTGCATAGATTCCCATCCCCTTGACATTTTAGTTTAAACCCTCCCCAACAGCACGAACAAACACTCTGCCGAGGACATCGGTTCTGGTCCTGCCCAGGTGCAGGCCGTCCGGTTTGTACTGGTCCCACCTCCCCCAGAACCGGTTGCAATGTCCCAGGAATTTGAATCCCTCCCCCTTGCACCATTCCTCAAGCCATGTATTCATCTGAACTATCCTGCAATTCCTACTCTGACTAGCACGTGGCACTGGCTAGCAACGTGAATTCTCTACAGTACCTACCTTCTATAAGAGGTGATCTCCGCTGCAGCCAGAAATAAATCCAGCTTTCGTTTGAAGAAATTCAGTGAGTCTGCATCCGCCACATGAAACTGCAGCTTGTTCCAGAGGTCTACTATTCCCTGGGGAAAAAACACCACTTGACCTAGATTAATTCCATCTAACCTAGATTAATTCCAAGTCTAAAGCTTCTTAGTTATCAAGAAAGGCTAAAAGAGTTGTGACTTATACCTTGGAGCAGCTCTATACAACTAGCCCCATACAACTTAAATGTGTGACCCCTGGTCCTGCCTAACCTATTTAATTGAAGTAAAATGTCAGCTGGAACACTGTCGATTCCCTTCATTATCTTATAAACCTCAACCAAATCCCCCTAAGACTACGATGCTCTAAGGTATAGAGTTCCAACTATGCCTTGATAACTAAGATGCTTTAGACTTGGAATTAGTCTAGTGGCCCTCTAGTGACCAAGGCTGGGAACTCAACATCCAGGGGTATTCAGCATTTCGGAAGGATAGACAGAAAGGAAAAGGAGGCGGGGTGGCGTTGCTGGTTAAAGAGTAAATCAATGCAATCGTAAGGAAGGATGATGTGGAATCAGTATGGGTGGAGCTGCGGAATTCCAAAGGGCAGAAAACGCTAGTGGGTGTTGTGTACAGACCACTAAACAGTAATAATGAGGATGGGGACAGCATCAAACAAGAAATAAGGGATGTGTGCAATAAAGGTACAGCAGTTGTCATGGGTGACTTTAATCTACATATAGATTGGGCTAACCTAACTGGTAGCAATGCGGTGGAGGAGGATTTCCTGGAGTGTATTAGGGATGGTTTTCTAGACAAATATGTCGAGGAACCAACCAGGGAGCTGGCCATCTTCGACTGGGTGATGTGTAATGAGAAGGGTCCAATTAGCAATCTTGTTGTGCGAGGCCCTTTGCAGAAAAGTGACCATAACATGGTAGAATTCCTTATTAAGATGGAGAGTGATAAAGTTAATTTGGAAACTAGGGTCCTGAACTTAAGGAAAGGTAACTTCGACGGTATAAGGTGTGAATTGGCGAGAATAGACTGGCAGAGGATACTTAAAGGGTTGACGGTGGATAAACATTTAAAGATCACATGGATGAACTTCAGCAATTGTACATCCATGTCTGGAGTAAAAATAAAACTGGGAAGGTGGCTCAACCGTGGCTAACAACGGAAATTAAGGATCGTGTTAAAACCAAGGAAGAGGCATATAAATTGGCTAGAAAAAGCAACAAACCTGAGGACTGGGAGAAATTTAGAATTCAACAGAGGAGACTAAGGGTTTAATTAAGAAGGGGAAAATAGAGTACGAGAGGAAGCTTGCAGGGAACATAAAAACTGACTGCAAAAGCTTCTATAAATATGTGAAGAGAAAAAGATTAGTAAAGACAAATGTAGGTCCCTTGCAGTCGGATTCAAGTGAATTTATAATGGCGAGAAAAGAAATGGCAGACCAATTGAACCAATACTTTGGTTCTGTCTTCACAAAGGAAGATACAAATAACCTTCCGAATGTACTAGGGGACAGTGGGTCTAGTGAGAGTGAGGAACTGAAAGATATCATTATTTGGTAGAAAATTGGGTTAGGGAAATTGATGGGATTAAAGACCGATAAATCCCCGGGTCCTGATAGTCTGCATCCCAGAGTACTTAAGGAAGTGGCCCTAGAAATAGTGGATGCATTGGTGATCATTTTCCAACAATCTATCGACTCTGGATCAGTTCCTATGGACTGGAGGGTAGCTAATGTAACGGCACTTTTTAAAAAAGGAGGGAGAGAGAAAGCGGGTAATTATAGACCGGTTAGCCTGACATCAGTAGTGGGGAAAATGTTGGAATCAATCATTAAGGATGAAATAGCAGCCCATTTGGAAAGCAGTGACAGGATCAGACCGAGTCAGCATGGATTTATGAAAGGGAAATCATGCTTGACGAATCTTTTGGAATTTTTTGAGGATGTAACTAGCAGAGTGGACAAGGGAGAACCAGTGGATGTGTATTTGGACTTTCAAAAGGCTTTTGACAAGGTCCCGCACAAGAGATTGGTGTACAAAATCAAAGGGTATGGTATTGGGGGTAATGTACTGGCGTGGATGGAGAACTGGTTGGCAGACAGGAAGCAGAGTCGGGATAAACGGGTTCTTTTCAGAATGGCAGGCAGTGACTAGTGGAGTGCCGCAGGGCTCAGTGCTGGGACCCCAGCTCTTTACAATATACATTAACAATTTAGATGAAGGAATTGAGTGTAATATTTCCAAGTTTGCGGATGACACTAAACTGGGTGGCGGTGTGAGCTGTGAGGAGGCGCTAAGAGGCTGCAGGGTGATTTGGACAGGTTAGGTGAGTGGGCCGATACATGGCAGATGCAGTATAATGTGGATAAATGTGAGGTTATCCATTTTGGGGGCAAAAACATGAAGGTAGAATATTATCTGAACAGCGGCAGACTAGAAAAAGGGGAGGTGCAACGAGATCTGGGTGTCATGGTTTATCAGTCACTGAAAGTGGGCATACAGGTACAGCAGGCGGTAAAAAAGGCAAATGGTATGTTGGCCTTCATAGCTAGGGGATTTGAGTATAGGAGCAGGGAGTTCTTACTGCAGTTGTACAGGGCCTTAGTGAGGCCTCACCTGGAATATTGTGTTCAGTTTTGGTCTCCTAGTCTGAGGAAGGATGTTCTTGCTCTTGAGGGAGTCCAGCGAAGGTTCACCAGATTGATTCCAGGGATGGCTGGGCTGTCATATGAGGAGAGACTGGATCAACTGGGCCTTCATTCACTGGCGTTGAGAAGAATTAGAGGGGACCTCATAGAAACATATAAGATTCTGACTGGACTGGACAGGTTAGATGCGAGAAGAATGTTCCCGATGTTGGGGAAGTCCAGAACCAGGGGGCATAGTCTTAGGATAAGGGGTAGGCCATTTAGGACTGAGATGAGGAGAAACTTCTTCACTCAGAGAGTTATTGACCTGTGGAATTCCCTGCCACGGAGAGTTGTTGATGCCAGTTCATTGGATATATTCAAAAGGGAGTTAGAGATGGCCCTTACGGCTAAGGGGATCAAGGGGTATGGAGAGAAAGCAGGAAAGGGGTCCTGAGGGAATGATCAGCCATGATCTTATCGAATGGTGGTGCAGACTCGAAGGGCCGAATGGCCTACTCCTGCACCTATTTTCTATCTTTCTATGTTTCAACCAAATCCCCCTAAGACTACGCTGCTCTAAGGTATCGAGTCCCAACTCTTTTTAGCCCATCTTGATAACTAAGATACTTTAGACTTGGAATTAGTCGAATGGCCCTCTTCTGCACCCTTTCCAGAGTATCAATATCATCCACCATGGACACAGTATTCCAAGTGCAGCCTGACTAAGGTCTTGTACAAGGACAAAACGTCTTATACTCAATTGTCCTATGGCTACACCCCAACATCCTATTTGCTCTAGCTATCGCTGCACAGCATTGCTCATGTACCTTTAAGGATGTATGCAATAGAATGCCCAAATCTCTTTCTATCTCCAGCATCTTTAATACCTTTTCCCTGGAGGGTGAATGAGTGTTGAGTATTTGCCCTGCCCACATGCATAACACTGCACTTATCTAAGTTATACATCATTTTCCAGTTTCGAGCCCAATCTCCCAACACATTAAGATCTGCCTGAAGCAGACCAGCATCTTCTACAGTTCTAACACTCACATAGATCTTGGCTTCATCTGCAAATTTACAAATTGTGCCCCCAACAGAGAAGCAGTCAGTGCCTGCTGGAAGGAGCACTTCGAAGATCTCCTTAACCGAGACTCTGTCTTCGACGTGAGTGTCCTTGACTCCATCCCGCAGCATGCTACCCGCCATCATCTCAGCACAATCCCAGCCCAGCATGGGGTAGAAAAGGCCATCCGCCAGCTGAAAAACAAGGCATCAGGAGCAGATTGAATCCCACCGAAGCACCAAAACATGGTGGAGAATACATGATCTAATTTATCTCTCTGGAAGGAGGAGAGCATGCCAGGGGATCTCAGAGATGCTGTAATAGTGACCAGCTTAACGAAAGGCGACAAGTCCGATTACGGTAATTACAGAGGAGTTTCCTTGCTGTCTGCCACAGGGACGGTCTTCGAAAGAATCTTCAATGGCCTTCTCTCTGAGCCTGAAGAGCTCCTCCCCGAGCCACAATGCGGATTCCACCCACTAAGGGGCACAATGGACATGATGTTCACCGCGCAGCAAATCCAAGAGAAATGCAGGGAACAGCACCAACCCCTGTACATGGCCTTCTTTGACCTCACAAAAGCCTTCAACACTGTCAACCATGAGGGATTATGGAGCATCCTCCCTAAATTTGCCTGTCCTCAAAAGTTTGTCACCATTCTTCGCCTGCTTCACGATGACATGCAAGCCGTGATCCAGACCAACGGATCCACCACAGACCCAATTCACGTTTGGACCAGGGTCATGCAAGGCTGCGTCATCGCACAAACGCTCTTCCCAGTCTGCCTTGCTGCAATGCTCCATCTCACCCTCAGTAAGCTCCCCGCTGGACTGGAGCTAATCTACAGACCAAACGGGAAACTGTTCAACCTCAGCCGTTTTCAGGCCAGATCCAAGGTCATTGAATTACATTATGCAGACTGCGTACAATTGGAGGCCGAATGCCAAGCCACCTTCAACATCCTCACCGAAGCCTATGAGAGCATGGGCCTTACACTCAACATCCATAAGACAAAGGTCCTCTACCAACCTGCCCCCTGATTATCAAAATCCATGACGTGCCTTGGACAATGTGGACCATTTTCCATACCTCATGGTCTACAGAGCAGTGATGATACCCGCCCAGACATGGGTTATGTACAGCAGGCTTCTCAAAACCCTGGAGAAGTACCATCAATGCTGCTCCCACAAGATCCTGCAAATCCATTGGCTGGATAAGTGCACCAACGTCAGTGTTCTCGCTCAGGCCAACATCGAAGTATAGAACCGCTCTATCAGCTCTGCTGGACAGGCCACATCATCCACATGCCTGATATGAGACTCCCAAAACAAGCGCTCTACTTGGAGCTTCGACATGGCAAGTGAACCCCAGGTGGGCAGAAGAAACGATTCAAGGATACCTTCAAAGCCTCCTTGAAAAAGTGCAACATTCCCACCGACACATGGGAATCCCTGGCTCATGATCGCTCAAAATGGAGGAAAAACATTCGGAGAAACGTCAAACACTTTGAGTCTCTTCGCCGGGAGCAAGCTGAAGCCAAGTGTAGAGAGCGGAAGGAGCGCACAGCAACCCAAGCGCCCCACCCACCCATTCCTTCAATCACCGTCTGTCCCACCTGTGACAGAGAGTGTAGGTCCCACATTGGACTCATTAGTCACCTGAGAACTCATTGTTAGTGTAGAAGCAAGTCATCCTCGACTCCGAGGGACTGCCGAAGAAGATTATTGTGTTCCTAACACAGATGAGGCTACAACAGGGAGATTAAAGTAACAGTGACCTCAGTCTTTAATAAGACACTCCAGAGTGAGGAACAGGCCTTAGGGGCCGGCTTTTTTGCCAGTGCTCCCAAGGGATGCTGGGATCCCTTGGGACTTCAGGGGATGAGCTCCCTGGTGGCGGAACATGGGAGTGCATGCTTTACAGATACACAACATCATTCCCCCCACCAAAGTCAAAGTGAAAACTATTTACAAGGTGAGGCGGTCGGGAGCCTTTCTTTCCCTGGTGGACCGCCTCAGTACAAGTGTCTGTTCTGGTGTGTTGGGCTGTGCCCTCGTTGGGCTGGCGTGTTGTTGTCCCTGCAGGGCTGCTGGGTGAGCCTAGCCTTGCTGGGCTGTTGGGCGTGATGGGTTCGATTTCCTGGTCTGGCATGGTGTCGTTGATCCTTTGGGTGTGTGTTGTGGGCTCGTAAAAGGTGGTGTCTGCTGTGGGTTGTTCAGGGCGGTCTGTGAACCGCAGCCTCGTTTGGTCCAGGTGCTTTCTGCAAATTTGTCCATTGTCTAGTTTGACTACAAACACCCTACTCCCTTCTTTAGCTATCACCGTGCCCGCGATCCACTTGGGACCATGTCCATAGTTTAGCACATACACAGGGTGATTCAGATCAATTTCCCGTGACACAGTGACGCGACCATCATTTACATTTTGTTGCTGCCGCCTGCTCGCTACCTGATCATGCAGGTTGGGGTGAACCAGCGAGAGGCTGGTTGTAAGTGTCCTTTTCGTGAGTAGCTCAGCCGGGGGCACCCCTGTGAGCGAGTGGGGTCTCGTGCGGTAACTGAGCAGTACTCGGGACAGGCGGGTTTGGAGTGAGCCTTCTGTGACTCATTTAAGGCTCTGTTTGATGGTTTGTACTCCCCGCTCTGCCTGCCCATTGGAGGCTGGTTTAAATGGGGTCGAGGTGACATGTTTGCTCCCATTGCGGGTCATGAATTGTTTAAATTCGGCACTGGTGAAACATAGCCCGTTGTCACTGACCAGTCTGTCAGGCAGGCCGTGGATGGCAAACATGGCCCTCAGGCTTTCAATGGTGGTGGTTGCGGTGCTTCCTGACATTATTTCACATTCAATCCATTTTGAGAAAGTATCCACCACCACCAGGAACATTTTACCGAGAAACGGGTCCGCATAGTCGACATGCATCCTCGACCATGGTCTGCAGGGCCAGGACCACAAACTTAGTGATGTCTCTGTGGGCGCATTGCTCAACTGAGCAAATACGCTGCATTGCCGTACACAGGACTCTAAGTCAGAGTCGATACCGGGCCACCACACGTTGGATCTGGCTATCGCTTTCATCATTACTATACCCGGGTGTGTGCTGTGGAGATCCGAGATGAACATCTCCCTGCCCTTTTTTGGTAGCATAGAAACATAGAAACATAGAAAATAGGTGCAGGAGTAGGCCATTCGGCCCTTCGAGCCTGCACCATCATTCAATGAGTTTATGGCTGAACATGCAACTTCAGTACCCCATTCCTGCTTTCTTGCCATACCCCTTGATCCCCCTAGTAGTAAGGACTACATCCAACTCCTTTTTTAATATATTTAGTGAATTGGCCTCAACAACTTTTTGTGCTAGAGAATTCCACAGGCTTACCACTCTCTAGGTGAAGAAGTTTCTCCTCATCGTGGTAGCACTACGCGGTTACCCCACAACAGGCAGTCTGCCTGAATGGACAGCTCGTCCTTTCGCCGCTGGAACGGCTTGATTGGCTCTTGCATTTCAACGGGGATGTTGGCCCAGCTCCCATGCACTCAGTTTTTTACTAGGGACAGCAGAGGATCTTGGCTGGTCCAAGTCCTAATCTGGCAGGCCGTGACAGGTGATTTATCATTTTCAAACGCTTCCATGACCATCAACAAGTCTGCGGGATGCGCCACCATCAACAAGTTTGCAGGCTGCGCCATTTCCACCCCCGTGGTGGGCAATGGTAGCCGACTGAGAGCATCCGCACAGTTCTCAGTGCCTGGTCTGTGGTGGATGGTATAGTTATATGCTGATAGCGCGAGTGCCTACCTTTGTATGCGGGCTGAGGCATTAGTATTTATCCCCTTGTTTTCAGCGAACAGGGATATGAGGGGCTTGTGATCGGTTTCCAGCTCAAATTTGAGGCCAAATAGTGACTGAAGCATTTTCTTTACCCCGAACACCCACGCTAATGCCTCTTTCTCAATCATGCTGTTGGCCCTCTCGGCCTTAGACAAACTCCTGAAGGTTGCAACTTCACTGCAACGTTAGCTTGTTCTAATCCGCACCCGACACCGCACGACAACGCGTCACATGCTAGCACAAGTCTTTTATACAGGTTATAAAATACAAGCATCTTGTTGGAGCATAAAATGTTTCTAGCTTTCTCAAAAGCAATTACTTGTTTTTTTTCCCCATACCCAGTTCTCACCTTTGTGCAATAACACATGTTGGGGCTCTAAAAGAGTGCTTAACCCCGGTAGAAAGTTACCAAAATAGTTGAGGAGTCCCAGGAACGACACAGCTCCGTGACGTTCTGTGGCCTGCGTGCTTTCCTGATGGCCTCTATCTTGGCGTGTGTGGGCTGAATGCCGTCCGCCACAATCTTTCTCCCAAAAACTCCACTTCTGTTGCCATGAAGATGCATTTCGACCTCTTCAACCGCAGCCCTAGGCGATCCAGTCGCTGGAGGACCTCCTCCAGGTTTTGTAGGTGCTCGGCGGTGTCCCGACCCGTGACCAATATGTCGTCCTGAAAGACCACCGTGCGTGGTACCGACTTGAGTAGGCTCTCCATGTTTCTCTGGAAGATCGCTGCAGCCGACCGAATTCCAAACGGGCATCTGTTGTAGGTGAACAGTCCCTTGTGCGTGTTGATGCAGGTGAGGCCGTTCAAAGACTCCTCCAGCTCCTGCGTCATGTAGGCCGAAGTCAGGTAGAGCTTGGTAAACGTCTTGCCTCCTGCCAGCGTCGCAAATAGGTCGTCTGCCTTAGGTATTGGTCCTGTAGCAAGAAACGATTAATAGTTACTTTATAATCGCCGCAAATCCGGACCGTGCCATCACTTTTGAGTACTGGAACAATCGGGCTAGCCCACTCACTGAATTCCACTGGGGAGATGATGCCCTCGCGTTGTAGCCTATCCAGCTCGATTTCCACTCTCTCCCTCATCATGTGAGGTACCGCTCGCGCCTTGTGGTGAATGGGTCGTGCCTCTGGGACCAAGTGGATCCGCACCTTCGCCCCGGAAAAGTTTCCAATGCCTGGCTCAAAAAGGGAAGGAAATTTGTTAAGAACCTGGGTACATGAGGCCTCATCGACATGTGATAGCGCTCGGATGTCATCCCAGTTCCAGCAGATTTTGCCCAGCCAGCTCCTTCCAAGCAGTGTGGGACCATCGCCCAGGACAATCCAGAGTGGCAGTTCGTGCATCGTGCCCTCATAGGTGACCTTGACCATGGCACTGCCCAGCACAGTAATGAGCTCTTTGGTGTACGTTCTCAGTTTCTTATGGATGGGGCTCAGGGCTCATCTGAGTGCCTTGTTGCACCACAGTCTCTCAAACATCTTTTTACTCATGATGGATTGGTTAGCGCCAGTGTCCAGTTCTATAGCTACGGGTAAGCCATTCAATTTTACATTTAGCATTATAGGTGGACATTTCGTCGAAAATGTGTGCACCCCGTGTACTTCAGCATCTGCCTCCTCTCTCTGAGGCTCGAAATTGCTTTGATCTACTATGGACCGACCTTCCTCTGCCACGTGGTGGTTAGCAGGTTTTGCAGAGCTTGCAGCTTGTTTGCAAGCTCGTTGGAGGTGCCCCATTGTTCCACAGCTCTTGCAAACATACCCTTTGAAGCGGCATGAATAGGCTGAATGGAAGCCTCCACAACAAGATGTGAATTGCCTTGCAATCATCCTTTGTTGAGGATTCTGAGTCATCTGGGTCACCTGAGACCTCTGGCAGTTGCAGACTCGTGGGTTCTGCCCTGTACATTTCTGCTCGCAAACACAGTTCCAGTTAATTTATGAACATTGCTAGCAGTTGTGTGCTGAGAGATTTGTTTGGTGTTATCACTGGTGGACATAAGCGCCAGTGCTATCGCAATGGCCTTACTGAGGGTCAGTTCTCTACAGTCAAAAGTTTTCGTAGGATGGTCTCGTGGCCAATTCCCAGTACAAAAAGCCTCTGCGCATTTGCTCCAGGTAGCCATCAAACTCACATTGTCCTGCAAGTCGCCTTAGCTTGGCGATGTAGCTTGCCACTTCCTGACCTTCAGATCGCTGGCACGTGTAGAACCGATACCTCGCCATCGGCACGCCCTCCCTCGGGTTAAGATGCTCCCAAACCAGTGTACACAGCTCCTCATACAATTTATCTGTGGATTTCACCGGAGCCAGAAGATTCTTCATGAGGCTGTAGGTCAGTGCCCCGCAGACTGTGAGGAGGACCGCTCTCCCTTTTGCAGCGCTTCCTTCTCCATCCAGCTCATTGGCTACAAAGTACTGGTCTAGAAGGTTGACATAGGCTTCCCAGTCCTCACCCTCCGAGAACTTCTCCAGGATGCCCACAGTTTGCTGCATCTTTGCGTTGGATTCGTATTCTCGTCGCCAGTTATTGTGTTCCGAATACAGATGAGGCTGCACACAGGGAGCTTAAAGTAACAGTGACCACCGTCTTTATTAAGACACTCCAGAGTGAGGAACAGGCCTTAGGGGCCGGCTTATATACAGTGCTCCCAAGGGATGTTGGGATCCCTTGGGACTTCAGGGGATGAGCTCTCTGGTGGCGGAACATGGGAATGCATGCTTTGCAGATGCACAACACCTGGGGCCCAGACCGGTGGGGATTAAAGGAGCAGTGCCCGGGGCCCAGACTGGTGGGGAGTAAAGGAGCAGTGCCCGGGGCCCAGACCAGTGGGGATTAAATGACCAGTGCCCGGGGCACACACCAGTGGGGATTAAATGAGCAGTGCCCGGGGCCCAGACCAGCGAGGATTAAATGAGCAGTGCCCGGGGCCCAGACCGGTGGGGATTAAATGAGCAGTGACTGGGGCCCAGACCGGTGGGGATAAAGGAGCAGTGCCTGGGGCCCAGACCGGTGGGGAGTAAAGGAGCAGTGCCCGGGGCCCAGACCAGTGGGGATTAAAGGAGCAGTGCCCGGGGCCCAGACCAGTGGGGATTAAATGAGCAGTGACTGGGGCCCAGACCGGTGGGGATAAAGGAGCAGTGCCTGGGGCCCAGACCGGTGGGGAGTAAAGGAGCAGTGCCCGGGGCCCAGACCAGTGGGGATTAAAGGAGCAGTGCCCGGGGCCCAGACCGGTGGGGATTAAAGGAGCAGTGCCCGGGGCCCAGACTGGTGGAGATTAAAGGAGCAGTGCCCAGGGCCCAGACCGGTGGGGATTAAAGGACCAGTGCCCGGGGCCCAGACCGGTGGGGATTAAAGGAGCAGTGCCCGGGGCCCAGACCGGTGGGGATTAAAGGAGCAGTGCCCGGGGCCCAGACCGGTGGGGATTAAAGGAGCAGTGCCCGGTGCCCAGGGCCCAGACCGGTGGGGATTAAATGACCAGTGCTCAGGGCCCAGACCGGTGGAGATTAAAGGACCAGTGCCCGGGGCCCAGACCGGTGGGGATTAAAGGAGCAGTGCCCGGGGCCCAGACCAGTGGGGATTAAAGGACCAGTGCCCGGGGCCCAGACCAGTGGGGATTAAAGGAGCAGTGCCCGGGGCCCAGACCGGTGGAGATTAAAGGAGCAGCGCCCGGGGCCCAGACCGGTGGAGATTAAAGGAGCAGTGCCCGGGGCCCAGACCGGTGGAGATTAAAGGAGCAGTGCCCGGGGCCCAGACCGGTGGGGAGTAAAGGAGCAGCGCCCGGGGCCCAGACCAGTGGGGATTAAAGGAGCAGTGCCCAGGGCCCAGACCGGTGGAGATTAAAGGAGCAGTGCCTGGGGCCCAGACCAGTGGCGATTAAAGGAGCAGTGCCCGGGGCCCAGACCAGTGGGGATTAAAAGAGCAGTGCCTGGGGCCCAAACCGGTGGGGATTAAAGGACCAGTGCTCGGGGCCCAGACAGGTGGAGATTAAAGGAGCAATGCCCGGGGCCCAGACCAGTGCGGAGTAAAGGAGCAGTGCCCGGGGCCCAGACCAGTGGGGATTAAAAGAGCAGTGCCTGGGGCCCAAACCGGTGGGGATTAAAGGACCAGTGCTCGGGGCCCAGACTGGTGGAGATTAAAGGAGCAGTGCCCGGGGCCCACAGCGGAGGGGATTAAAGGAGCAGTGCCCGACGCCCAGACCGGTGGGGATTAAATTACCAGTGCCCGGGGCACAGACCGGTGGGGATTAAAAAAGCAGTGCCCGGGGCCCAGACCGGCGAGGATTGAATGACCAGTGACTGGGGCCCAGACCTGTGGGGAGTAAAGGAGCAATGCCCGGGGCCCAGACCGGTGGGGAGTAAATGACCAGTGCCCGGGGCCCAGACCGGTGGAGATTAAAGGAGCAGTGCCCGGGGCCCAGACCAGTGGGGATTAAAGGACCAGTGCCCAGGGACCAGACCGGTGGGGATTAAAGGAGCAGCGCCCGGGGACCAGACCAGTAGGGATTAAAGGACCAGTGCCCAGGGACCAGACCGGTGGGGATTAAAGGAGCAATGCCCGGGGCCCAGACCAGTGGGGATTAAAGGACCAGTGCCCGGGGCCCAGGGCCCAGACCGGTGGGGATTAAATGACCAGTGCCCAGGGCCCAGACCAGTGGAGATTAAAGGACCAGTGCCCGGGGCCCAGACCAGTGGGGATTAAAGGACCAGTGCCCGGGGCCCAGACCGGTGGAGATTAAAGGAGCAGCGCCCGGGGCCCAGACCAGTGGGGATTAAAGGAGCAGTGCCCGGGGCCCAGACCGGTGGGGATTAAAGGAGCAGTGCCCAGGGCCCAGACCAGTGCGGAGTAAAGGAGCAGTGCCCGGGGCCCAGACCAGTGGGGATTAAAAGAGCAGTGCCTGGGGCCCAGACTGGTGGGGATTAAAGGACCAGTGCCCGGGGCCCACAGCGGAGGGGATTAAAGGAGCAGTGCCCGGGGCCCAGACCGGTGGGGATTAAATGACCAGTGCCCGGGGCACAGACCGGTGGGGATTAAATGAGCAATGCCCGGGGCCCAGACCAGTGGGGATTAAAGGAGCAGTGCCCGGTGCCCAGGGCCCAGACCGGTGGGGATTAAATGACCAGTGCCCAGGGCCCAGACCAGTGGAGATTAAAGGACCAGTGCCCAGGGCCCAGACCAGTGGAGATTAAAGGACCAGTGCCCGGGGCCCAGACCAGTGGGGATTAAAGGAGCAGTGCCCGGGGCCCAGACCAGTGCGGAGTAAAGGAGCAGTGCTCGGGGCCCAGACCAGTGGGGATTAAAAGAGCAGTGCCTGGGGCCCAGACTGGTGGAGATTAAAGGAGCAGTGCCCGGGGCCCACAGCGGAGGGGATTAAAAGAGCAGTGCCCGGGGCCCAGACCGGTGGGGATTAAATGAGCAGTGCCCGGGGCACAGACCGGTGGGGATTAAATGAGCAGTGCCCGGGGCCCAGACCGGCGAGGATTGAATGACCAGTGACTGGGGCCCAGACCGGTGGGGAGTAAAGGAGCAGTGCCCGGGGCCCAGACCGGTGGGGAGTAAAGGAGCAGTGCCCGGGGCCCAGACCAGTGGGGATTAAATGACCAGTGCCCGGGGCACACACCAGTGGGGATTAAATGAGCAGTGCCCGGGGCCCAGACCAGCGAGGATTAAATGAGCAGTGACTGGGGCCCAGACCGGTGGGGATAAAGGAGCAGTGCCTGGGGCCCAGACCGGTGGGGAGTAAAGGAGCAGTGCCCGGGGCCCAGACCAGTGGGGATTAAAGGAGCAGTGCCCGGGGCCCAGACCAGTGGGGATTAAATGAGCAGTGACTGGGGCCCAGACCGGTGGGGATAAAGGAGCAGTGCCTGGGGCCCAGACCGGTGGGGAGTAAAGGAGCAGTGCCCGGGGCCCAGACCGGTGGGGAGTAAAGGAGCAGTGCCCGGGGCCCAGACCAGTGGGGATTAAAGGAGCAGTGCCCGGGGCCCAGACCGGTGGGGATTAAAGGAGCAGTGCCCGGGGCCCAGACTGGTGGAGATTAAAGGAGCAGTGCCCAGGGCCCAGACCGGTGGGGATTAAAGGACCAGTGCCCGGGGCCCAGACCGGTGGGGATTAAAGGAGCAGTGCCCGGGGCCCAGACCGGTGGGGATTAAAGGAGCAGTGCCCGGGGCCCAGACCGGTGGGGATTAAAGGAGCAGTGCCCGGTGCCCAGGGCCCAGACCGGTGGGGATTAAATGACCAGTGCTCAGGGCCCAGACCGGTGGAGATTAAAGGACCAGTGCCCGGGGCCCAGACCGGTGGGGATTAAAGGAGCAGTGCCCGGGGCCCAGACCAGTGGGGATTAAAGGACCAGTGCCCGGGGCCCAGACCAGTGGGGATTAAAGGAGCAGTGCCCGGGGCCCAGACCGGTGGAGATTAAAGGAGCAGCGCCCGGGGCCCAGACCGGTGGAGATTAAAGGAGCAGTGCCCGGGGCCCAGACCGGTGGAGATTAAAGGAGCAGTGCCCGGGGCCCAGACCGGTGGGGAGTAAAGGAGCAGCGCCCGGGGCCCAGACCAGTGGGGATTAAAGGAGCAGTGCCCAGGGCCCAGACCGGTGGAGATTAAAGGAGCAGTGCCTGGGGCCCAGACCAGTGGCGATTAAAGGAGCAGTGCCCGGGGCCCAGACCAGTGGGGATTAAAAGAGCAGTGCCTGGGGCCCAAACCGGTGGGGATTAAAGGACCAGTGCTCGGGGCCCAGACAGGTGGAGATTAAAGGAGCAATGCCCGGGGCCCAGACCAGTGCGGAGTAAAGGAGCAGTGCCCGGGGCCCAGACCAGTGGGGATTAAAAGAGCAGTGCCTGGGGCCCAAACCGGTGGGGATTAAAGGACCAGTGCTCGGGGCCCAGACTGGTGGAGATTAAAGGAGCAGTGCCCGGGGCCCACAGCGGAGGGGATTAAAGGAGCAGTGCCCGACGCCCAGACCGGTGGGGATTAAATTACCAGTGCCCGGGGCACAGACCGGTGGGGATTAAAAAAGCAGTGCCCGGGGCCCAGACCGGCGAGGATTGAATGACCAGTGACTGGGGCCCAGACCTGTGGGGAGTAAAGGAGCAGTGCCCGGGGCCCAGACCGGTGGGGAGTAAATGACCAGTGCCCGGGGCCCAGACCGGTGGAGATTAAAGGAGCAGTGCCCGGGGCCCAGACCAGTGGGGATTAAAGGACCAGTGCCCAGGGACCAGACCGGTGGGGATTAAAGGAGCAGCGCCCGGGGACCAGACCAGTAGGGATTAAAGGACCAGTGCCCAGGGACCAGACCGGTGGGGATTAAAGGAGCAATGCCCGGGGCCCAGACCAGTGGGGATTAAAGGACCAGTGCCCGGGGCCCAGGGCCCAGACCGGTGGGGATTAAATGACCAGTGCCCAGGGCCCAGACCAGTGGAGATTAAAGGACCAGTGCCCGGGGCCCAGACCAGTGGGGATTAAAGGACCAGTGCCCGGGGCCCAGACCGGTGGAGATTAAAGGAGCAGCGCCCGGGGCCCAGACCAGTGGGGATTAAAGGAGCAGTGCCCGGGGCCCAGACCGGTGGGGATTAAAGGAGCAGTGCCCAGGGCCCAGACCAGTGCGGAGTAAAGGAGCAGTGCCCGGGGCCCAGACCAGTGGGGATTAAAAGAGCAGTGCCTGGGGCCCAGACTGGTGGGGATTAAAGGACCAGTGCCCGGGGCCCACAGCGGAGGGGATTAAAGGAGCAGTGCCCGGGGCCCAGACCGGTGGGGATTAAATGACCAGTGCCCGGGGCACAGACCGGTGGGGATTAAATGAGCAATGCCCGGGGCCCAGACCAGTGGGGATTAAAGGAGCAGTGCCCGGTGCCCAGGGCCCAGACCGGTGGGGATTAAATGACCAGTGCCCAGGGCCCAGACCAGTGGAGATTAAAGGACCAGTGCCCAGGGCCCAGACCAGTGGAGATTAAAGGACCAGTGCCCGGGGCCCAGACCAGTGGGGATTAAAGGAGCAGTGCCCGGGGCCCAGACCAGTGCGGAGTAAAGGAGCAGTGCTCGGGGCCCAGACCAGTGGGGATTAAAAGAGCAGTGCCTGGGGCCCAGACTGGTGGAGATTAAAGGAGCAGTGCCCGGGGCCCACAGCGGAGGGGATTAAAAGAGCAGTGCCCGGGGCCCAGACCGGTGGGGATTAAATGAGCAGTGCCCGGGGCACAGACCGGTGGGGATTAAATGAGCAGTGCCCGGGGCCCAGACCGGCGAGGATTGAATGACCAGTGACTGGGGCCCAGACCGGTGGGGAGTAAAGGAGCAGTGCCCGGGGCCCAGACCGGTGGGGAGTAAAGGAGCAGTGCCTGGGGCCCAGACCGGTGGGGATTAAAGGAGCAGTGCCCGGGGCCCAGACCAGTGGGGATTAAAGGAGCAGTGCCCGGGGCCCAGACCGGTGGAGATTCAAGGACCAGTGCCCGAGGCCCAGACCAGTGGGGATTAAAGGAGCAGTGCCCGGTGCCCAGGGCCCAGACCGGTGGGGATTAAATGACCAGTGGCCAGGGCCCAGATCGGTGGAGATTAAAGGAGCAGTGCCCGGGGACCAGACCAGTAGGGATTAAAGGACCAGTGCCCGGGGCCCAGACCGGTGGGGATTAAAGGAGCAGCGCCCGGGGCCCAGACCGGTGGGGATAAAGGAGCAGTGCCTGGGGCCTAGACCGGTGGGGATTAAAGGAGCAGTGCCCGGGGCCCAGACTAGTGGAGATTAAAGGACCAGTGCCCGGGGCCCAGACCGGTGGGGATTAAAGGAGCAATGCCCGGGGCCCAGACCAGTGGGGATTAAAGGAGCAGTGCCTGGTGCCCAGGGCCCAGACCGGTGGGGATTAAAGGACCAGTGCCCGGGGCCCAGACCGGTGGAGATTAAAGGAGCAGTGCCCGGGGCTCAGACCAGTGGGGATTAAAGGAGCAGTGCCCGGGGCCCAGACCAGTGGCGATTAAAGGAGCAGTGCCCGGGGCCCAGACCAGTGCGGAGTAAAGGAGCAGTGCCCGGGGCCCAGACCAGTGGAGATTAAAGGAGCAGTGCCCGGGGCCCAGACCAGTGGCGATTAAAGGAGCAGTGCCCGGGGCCCAGACCAGTGGGGATTAAAGGAGCAGTGCCCGGGGCCCAGACCAGTGGCGATTAAAGGAGCAGTGCCCAGGGCCCAGACCAGTGGGGATTAAAAGAGCAGTGCCTGGGGCCCAAACCGGTGGGGATTAAAGGACCAGTGCTCGGGGCCCAGACTGGTGGAGATTAAAGGAGCAGTGCCCGGGGCCCAGACTGGTGGAGATTAAAGGAGCAGTGCCCGGGGCCCAGACCGGTGGGGATTAAAGGACCAGTGCCCGGGGCCCAGACTGGTGGAGATTAAAGGAGCAGTGCCCGGGGCCCACAGCGGAGGGGATTAAAGGAGCAATGCCCGGGGCCCAGACTGGTGGAGATTAAAGGACCAGTGCCCGGGGCCCAGACCGGTGGGGATTAAAGGAGCAATGCCCGGGGCCCAGACTGATGGAGATTAAAGGACCAGTGCCCGGGGCCCAGACCGGTGGGGATTAAAGGAGCAGTGCCCGGGGCCCAGACCAGTGGAGATTAAAGGAGCAGTGCCCAGGGCCCAGACCAGTGGGGATTAAAGGAGCAGTGCCCGGGGCCCAGACCGGTGGGGATTAAATGAGCAGTGCCCGGGGCCCAGACCGGTGGGGATTAAAGGAGCAATGCCCGGGGCCCAGACCGGTGGGGATTAAAGGAGCAGTGCCCAGGGCCCAGACCGGTGGGGATTAAAGGAGCAGTGCCCGGGGCCCAGACCGGTGGGGATTAAAGGAGCAGTGCCCGGGGCCCAGACCGGTGGGGATTAAAGGAGCAGTGCCCGGGGCCCAGACCGGTGGGGATTAAATGAGCAGTGCCCGGGGCCCAGACTGATGGGGATTAAATGAGCCGTGCCCGGGGCCCAGACCGGTGGGGATTAAATGATCAGTGCCCGGGGCCCAGACCGGTGGGGATTAAAGGAGCAGTGCCTGGGGCCCAGACTGATGGGGATTAAAGGAGCAGTGCCCGGGGCCCAGACTGATGGGGATTAAAGGAGCAGTGCCCGGGGCCCAGACCGGTGGGGATTAAAGGAGCAGTGCCTGGGGCCCGACTGATGGGGATTAAAGGAGCAATGCCCGGGGCCCAGACCGGTGGGGATTAAAGGAGCAGTGCCTGGGGCCCAGACTGATGGGGATTAAAGGAGCAGTGCCCGGGGCCCAGACTGATGGGGATTAAAGGAGCAGTGCCCGGGGCCCAGACCGGTGGGGATTAAAGGAGCAGTGCCTTGGGCCCAGACTGATGGGGATTAAAGGAGCAGTGCCCGGGGCCCAGACTGATGGGGATTAAAGGACCAGTGCCCATAGCCCAGACCGGTGGGGATTAAATGAGCTAGCTGAGAGCAGTGCGAACCGACCTGAGAGTGGGGGTGGGGAGGGGGGTGCGGAATCAAAGTGTGACATCACAGGAAAGCAGGGAAGTGATTGGTTGGTGAGTATTTCTCTCTTTTCTCTTTTTTTTCTAAACTTGAGCATTGGTTTAAATTAAGAGTCGGGATTAAAAACTAAACATAGATAATTGATATTTCCAAACTGGAAAACTGAAGTAAGTAAATAAAACACATTAGAGGTGGCAGGGCAGGCGATGTGTTGCTGCTGCAGCATGTGGACACCAGTGGGACCCACATCTGCAGTAAGTGTTGGAAGCTCGAGGAACTTCAGCTCGACGTTGATGAGCTGGAGTCCGACCTTCAGACACTGCCATACATCAGGGAGGGGGAGAGTTACCTGGATTCAAGTTTGGTCCCTGGTCAGGGACAGGAGGGTGTGTCTACGAGTGAGGAAGGTATGGGGACCCAGGATGCAATGATGGAGGAGCCTCGGCCCTTGTTCTTGTCCAACAGGTTCGAGGCTCTTACTCCCTGTGTGGACGAGGGTAGTGACTGCAGGGAGGATGAGCAAACTGACCACAGCACCGTGGTACAGGGGGCCATTCAAGTGGGGAGTAAAAAGAAATGTTGTAGTGGTAAGGGACAGTATCATTAGGGGGATAGATAATGTTCTCTGCAGCCGAGAGCCTGTGTCCCGAAGGCTGTGTTGCCTACCCAGTGCCAGGGTTAAGGACATCTCCTCTGGACTGCAGAGGAACTTGGAGTGGGAGGGGGAAGATCCAGTTGTCATGACCCACGTAGGTGCCAGCAACATAGATAGCACAAACAAAGAGGTTCTGCTGAGGGAGTATGAGCAGCTAGGGGCCAAATTAAAAGGCAGAACCACAAAGTTAATAATCTCTGGATTACTACCTGGGCCACGAGCAAGTTTGCATCAGGTAAATAGGATCAGAGAGTTAAACACGTGGCTCAAAGACTGGTGTGGGAGAAATGGGTTTCAATTCATGGGGCACTGGCACCAGTACTGGGGTAAGAAGGAGCTGTTCTGTTGGGGTGGACTTTACTTGAACCAGACAGGGACCAGTGACCTGGTGAATTGAATAATTAGGGCTGTAGGGTAGGACTTTAAACGAAATAGTGGGGGGAGGGATCAGGAGAGCGGAAATTTAAAAAGTCAAAAAGAAAGGAGATGGCAATAGAATAGGGTAGCGATAGGGGTGATATCCAGAGTGTGACAGGAAGGGACAGTGCATATAAACATAACGGTGTATCAGAAAGTGGGGTCAAAGTAGGGAGAATGATAAAAAGACAAAATTGAAAGCTCTTTATCTGAATGCACGCAGATTCGTAACAAGATAGATGAGTTGACGGCACAAATATAAACAAATGGGTGTGATCTGATAGCCATTACAGAGACATGGTTGCTAGATGACCAAGACTGGGAACTCAATATTCAGCGGTATTTGACATTTCGGAAGGACAGACAGAAAAGAAAAGGAGTTGGGATAGCTCTGTTAATAAAAGGTGAGATCAGTGTGTGGGTGAGAAATGATATTGGCTCAGAAGATCAAGATGTAGAATCAGTTTGGGTGGAGATAAGAAATAATAAGGGAAAGAAGTCACTGATGGGAGTAGTTTACAGGCCCCCTAACAGCAGCTACACAGTCGGACAGAATATAAATCAAGAAATAATGGAGGCTTATAAGAAAGGTATGGCAATAATCATGGGTGGTTTTAATCTTCATATTGGTTGGACAAATCAAATGGGCAAAGGTAGCCTTGAGGAAGAGTTCATAGAGTGTACTTGGGATGGTTTATTAGAACAATATGTTGTAGAACCCATCAGGGAGCAGACTATTTTAGATCTGGTAATGTGTAATGAGATTGGATTAATCAATGATCTCATAGTAAAAGATCCTCTTGGGAAGAGTGATCATAGCATGGTACATAAGAACATAAGAAATAGGAGCAGGAGTAGGCCATTTGGCCCCTCAAGCCTGCTCCGCCATTCAATAATATCATGGCTGATCTGATCCTGGCCTCAACTCCACTTCCCTGCCCGCTCCCCATAACTCTTGACTCCCTTATCATTCAAAAATCTGTCAATCTCCACCTTAAATATATTCAAAGTCCCAGCCTCCACAGCTCTCGGGTAGAGAATTCCACAGATTCATGACCCTCTGAGAGAAGAAATTCTTCTTCATTTATGTTTTAAATGGGTGACCCCTTATTCTGAAATGATGCCCCTTAGTTCTAGATTCCCCAATATGGGGAAACAGCCTCTCTGCATCTACCCTGTCAAGCCCCCTCAGAATCTTATACGTTTCAATAAGATCACTTTTCATTCTTCTAAACTCCAAGGGGTATAGGCCCAACCTGCTCAACCTTTCTTCATGTGACAACCCCTTCATCTCAGGAATCAACCTCGTGAACCTTCTCTGAACTGCCTCCAATGCAAGTATATCCTTCCTTAAATAAGGAGACCAAAACTGTACGCAGTACTCCAGGTGTGGTCTTACCAACACCCTGTACAGTTGGAGCAGGACATCCCTACTTTTATACTCCATCGCCCTTGCAATAAAGACTAACAGTCCATTTGCCTTCCTGATTACTTGCTGTACCTGCATGCTAACTTTTTGCATTTATGAATAAGAGCCCCAGATGCCTCTGTACTACAGCATTTTATAATCTCTCCCCACTTAAATAATAATTTGCTTTTTTATTTTTCCTACAAAAGTGAATAACCTCACATTTTCCCACATTATAATCCATCTGCCAAATTTTTACCCACTCTCTTAGCCTATCTATATCCCTTTGCAGATTCTTTGCATCCTCCTCACAACTTGTTTTCCCACCTATCTTCGTATCATCAGCAAATTTGGCTATATTACACTCAGTCCCTTCATCCAAGTCATTAATATAAATTGTAAATAGTTGAGGAGCCAGCACTGATCCCTGTGGCACCCCACTAGTTACAATTTGTCAACCTGAAAATGACCAATTTATCCCAACTCTCTGTTTTCTGTTAGTTAGCCAATCCTCTATCCACGCTAATATATTAGCCCCAACCCTGTGAGCTCTTATCTTGTGCAGCAACCATTTTATGGCACCTTAGCGAATGCTTTCTGGAAATCCAAATACACTACACCCACTGGTTCCCCCTCATCCATCCTGCTTGTTACATCCTCAAAGAACTCCAGCAAATTTGTCAAACGTAATTTCCCTTTCATAAAACCATGCTGACTCTGCTTGACTGCATTATGATTTTCTAAATGTCCTGCTACTACTTCCTTCATGATGGACTCCAGCAATTTCCCAATGACAGATGTTAGGCTAACTGGTCTATAGTTTCCTGCTTTCTGTCTGCCTCCTTTCTTCAATGGAGAACTCATTTTGAGGGTGAGAAAGCTAGGTCTCAAACTAGTGTCCTGAATTTAAATAAAGGCAATTACAAGGGTATAAAGGCAGAGCTGGCTAAAGTGGATTGGGACAATAGATTAAAGGCTAAGACAATAGATGAGCAGTGGCAAACATTTAAGGTGATATTTCATAACTCTCAGCAAAGTTATATTCCAGTGTGAAAGAAAGAGAAGGATGAATCATCGGCGGCTAACTAAGGAAGTAAAGGATGGTATCAAATTGAAAACAAAGGCAGACAATGTTGAATGGCATAGAATGACCAGTGTGGGACGTAGAAGATCTGATATGGAGGATAAGATAGCATCATACATTTTTACAAAGATTAATGTGTCCCAGCAATGGGTACTGGACATGATTCATTCTGACAACCCTCAGGATAGAGCTGCAGAGTGGACAGGGAGTGTAAAGCACAAGAAGTCAAAGGAAAAGGCAGTCTGGCTCTTGTGCCTACAAAGCCAAGTCCGACTGCTCTGGCATCAGGTTGAGTGCCTCAAAGTGGGGCTGAGAGAGTCACAAGAGCAGTCTGTACCAGCGAAAGCTGAAGGGACATAAAGCCAGTTAAAGGACATTAAGGCCACATACAGGGTAGCTCGGAGTAGGAGCTACGAGGATTGTGACCATGGTCCTGATGAGGAAAGAATTAAGAACTTGACCCAAGCTTTGTCAGGACCCCGAGGCATGGTCTGACTTATGGTGCCGGGCAAACCGCGGGTTGAATGAGAAGGGCAGGAACCTCCACCGGTACAAGAGACAGAAGCTCAGGTTAGGGTAGTCCCAACAGCACCAGAGGTGCAACTGAGACCGATGACTGGACAGGTTAGATGCGGGAAGAATGTTCCCGATGTTGGGGAAGTCCAGAACCAGGGGACACAGTCTAAGGATAAGGGGTAGGCCATTTAGGATTGAGATGAGGAGAAACTTCTTCACTCAGAGAGTTGTTAATCTGTGGAATTCACTGCCGCAGAGAGTTGTTGATGCCAGTTTATTGGATATATTCAAGAGGGAGTTAGATATGGCCCTTACGGTTAGGGGGGATCAAGGGGTATGGAGAGAAAGCAGGAAAGGGGTACTGAAAGAATGATCAGCCATGATCTTATTGAATGGCGGTGCAGGCTCGAAGGGCCGAATGGCCTACTCCTGCACCTATTTTTCTATGTTTCTATGTTTCTATGTGTCCTCTGTGGCAGCAGAGATACGGCCCATCCACACCAAACCGCGACCAGGGACCGTGACAGAATGATTACGTGGTCCCATTCACCACCCCTCAGTTACAGGCCATGGTTGCTGGTCTACCAAAGTTAAAACAGGATGGGGATCCCTCGGTTCACTTCATGGAAGTTGAGCAAGTAGTGGGGATTAATGGGTGTAATGATGACCAGACCCACAGGCTGATACTGTGTTCCCTGGATACAAAACTGTATCAGAACTTGTCCGCAGACATGAAAGCGGGGTGAGGCACCATCATCATAGGCAGTCCCTCGGAATCGAGGCAGACTTGCTTCCACTCCCAAAGTGAGTTAATTGATTGCTGAACAGTCCGATACGAGAGCCACAGACCCTGTTACAGGTGGGACAGACATTCATCGAGGGAAGGGGTCGGTGGGGCTGGTTAGCTGCGCGCTCCTTCCACTGCCTGCGCCTGGCCTCTTCACGCTCTTTGCGTTGAGACTCTAAGAGCTCAACGCCTTCCCGGATGCACTTTCTCCACCTCGGGCGGTCTGCGGCCAGGGTCTCCCAGGTGTCAGTGGTGATGTCGCACTTTACCAGGGAGGCTTTGAGGGTGTCCTTATAACGTTTCCGCTGTCCCCCTTTGGCTCGTTTACCACGAAGGAGCTCCGCATAAAGCATTTGCTTAGGGAGTCTCGTATCTGGCATGCGAACTATGTGAAGCTGATCGAGTGTGGTCAGTGCTTCAATACTGGGGATGTTAGCCTGGTCGAGGACACTAATGTTGGTGTGCCTGTCCTCCCAGGGGATTTGCAGGATCTTGTGGTGACATCGTTGGTGATATGTCTCCAGTGACTTGAGGTGCCTTCTATACATCGTCCATGCCTCAGATTCATACAGGAGGGCGGGTATTACTACAGCCCTGTCGACCATGAGCTTGGTGGTAGATTTGAGGGCCTGGTCTTCAAACACTCTTTTCCTCAGATGGCCGAAGGCTGCACTAGCACACTGGAGGCGATGTTGAATCTCCGCATCAATGTCGACCTTTGTTGATCAGAGGCTCCCGAGATATAGGAAATGGTCCGCGTTGTCGAGGGCCGCGTCAAGGATCTTGATGATTGGAGGGCAGTACTGTGTGGTGGTGACAGGCTGGTGGAGCACCTTTGTCTTACGGATGTTAAGCATAAGTCCCATGCTTTCATCTGCCTCAGTGAGGCACAATAGAGGGGTTAAAGGAGGAAATCCTGAGAGTGATGGGGCAATACCCAGGGTAGTCTGTTCTCACAGGTAGAGCAGACCCTACAGTTGTCCGGCGAGGCGCCAGTTGCCTTTGCGGACAGGCTATGGCCAGTGTACGCGAGGGCAACTGGAGGGGTGTCAAACCATGCACAACTGATCGGGGCCCCCAGAAATCACTGGCTCAGGACCCTAATCGCGAACAGCTTGCCACGTGTTAAAGCCAAGGCTGAAGCATGGTTCGATGCCGACGACCCCACCAACACGGAGGCAGGCGTGCTCCGTAAGTTAGGACTGGCCTTTAAGACCAGCTGTGGGGAAGAGACCAAAAGTAAGAGTAGGATCTGCGCGATCAAGGTCAGTAAAGGGGATAGGAGGGAATGGTGTCAGGAGGGGCCCCACACTGATGTGTCTAAGACTTATTTTAGATGTGGAGAAACGGGGCACTGGAGACGGGACGGCCCGCTCCAGAAAACGGGACCCGGGAGGAAACCCCAGCCAACCGAGGCGAAAAGGGCGACCGAGGAAACCTTCGAGGTCCTGGTGGCAGCCCTCCGTACATGTGCTGGGGAAGGACAGAGGGAGGCTAGATGCTGTCGTGAGTAGCGTTGTGCCGACTGAGCCCGTATGCCCTCCTTCATCCTGACTAGAATGTGCCCAGCCTCAGTACCTGTGTCCACTCCTCTATGATGAGTGGGGCAGGCCCTGTGTGAAGGTGGGGGTCGAGACGGTTCAGGGGAAGTATTTGGTGGACACCGGAGCTTCAAGCACGGTGGTCCACTCAAAGCACCCAACCAACTAGCCCCGGTCTAACAAGGTCCCATTGAGTTTAATGGGATTCACAGGGAGTGAGCAGGCAGGAGCGATGTCTAAACCCCTGAAAATACAGTCAGGGTCTCTCACCACCACGTAGGAGTGTGTGTTAATGAAATGGGA
This sequence comes from Pristiophorus japonicus, assembly GCF_044704955.1. Taxonomy (NCBI): domain Eukaryota; kingdom Metazoa; phylum Chordata; class Chondrichthyes; family Pristiophoridae; genus Pristiophorus; species Pristiophorus japonicus. The sequence continues at coordinate 53,842,102 of NC_091995.1, forward strand.
ACAACCCGGGTGGGGAGTCTTCGGGTACGATTTTATGTTAGCACACAGGATCATTGTAGACATGAGGAATCACTGCCTATGGGGGGGCAGTCGGATCAGACAAGGTGGAAGAGGTGGTAGTTATTCCCAGGGACAAGGGGGACAGGGATAGTGTCTGCACCATGAAACCCAAGGGGAGTTACAACCTGGAACAGTTGGTCAGTAACACCCCAGCCCAGTACCAGGTGGATGTGAGGAATAACCTCGCTGCATTCACCACCCACAAACAGATTGTGGACGGGTGACTGAAGTAGAGGTTTGGGTGGACGGGGGCCCTGTGTCACGGCCTCAGAAACAGTACAGTTTTCCCCGGGAAGCAGAGGCAGACCTGGAAACAGCGCTGGGATCCCTAGTACAACAGGGAGTGTTGAGAACGATTGCCACGCATGTGAACTCCCCACTCTGGCCGGTCAATAAACACGAACAGTTGTGGAGGGCCACTGTGGGCTATCGGGTCCTCAACAGCAACATCCCAGCTTGTGCGCCCAGAGTCGCGGCTGTCGCTGACCTGATCGGAAATATCCCAGCGACCGCGATATTTCCAACGGTTTCTGGTCCATCCCACTCTGCTGGGAAGACCAGTATAAGTTTGCATTTACATTTAAAAACAACAGTATACTTGGATGTGTCTTCCCCAGGGTTTTCACAACAGCCCCTCCATTTTCCACCAGAACATGGCCAATGCTCTGAAACAATTTAGCCAGCCCCAGCAGCTCATTCAGTATGTGGAAGACATTCTCCTTTTCTCTTCGGATAGAGAGGAGCACGGGCCACTGCTGGATGAGCTGCTCAAACTATTAAGGGAGGCGGGTTTTAAAGTTAACCCGAAGAAAGCACAGGTTGATCAGAAGGAGGTGAAATTCCTCGGGCTGACTGTCAGAGCGGGTGAGAGGGCCATTGATGAAGCCAGGCGTAAGGCAATACAAGAGCTCCCAAAAACATATCGGGGGTCAGGTCTTTCCTGGGACTCACTGGTTGCTGCAGAGACTTCATTGAAGGGTATACAGCCACGGCAGCCCCTCTACTTCGGCTCCTCCGCAAGGGAGTCGAATGGGAGTGGGACCTCAATTGCCAAGAGGCATTCACTCGCCTAAAAAGGGATTTGCAGACAGCACCTGCGTTGGGTGTGATTAATCAAGGGGAAGAGTTCTCCCTGGAGGTAGTGGCCAGCGGGGATAGTTTGAGCATGGTGTTGCTCCAGGAGTGACAAGGCAGACTGAGACCCGTGGTCTACTCCTCCAGGGTTCTCATGGATGTCGAACGGGGATATTCCAACTGCGAGAGGCATTTGCTAGCCACGCATTGGGCCTTAAAGCGCTCCCAGCTCTTTACAGGTTCATCCACTCTTACACTCCTCACCCGTCACACGCCCACGCAGATGCTGCTGGACGGCAGGATTAAGGATGGACAGTGAGCAGTTCTTGCATTGCTCACTGGTCCCTGCTGCTCTCACAGACAAATCTGAGAATGCAGGGGTTGACCGAACCCAAGTTAGCAGCTAATATGATCTCCCCAGGGACAGCCCACACATGCACGGTGGAAGGGGTATGGGATGTGGAGGAGCGACTCAGGGCTGGGATACACCCGATGGGCCGGGACATCTATGTGGATGGGTCCAGCACCGCATCTGATGGGGAGCGTCCCACCGAGTGTGGGATCTATGACCCAACAGCTAAAGTTGAGAAGGCCATAAAGCTCCCCAACACCATGAGCGCTCAGCACACCGAACTGGAAGCAGTGGCCTATGTGGTGACCCATCCCATCGGGTTCCCTACTCCATACATCATTTGCTCAGATTCAATGTTCACATGCAACTCCTGCACAGAATATTTGGCAATCTGGGCAAGGCGAGGTTTTAAGTCCACCGATGCACAAGGTTTTAGAGGCCACTGGCACTCGAGGGGATTACTAGATCCACAAGGTGAAACCTTACTCCAAAACGGAGCCGAGAGGGGAAAGGAACCAAAAGGCCGACGAGCTAGCCAAAAGGGGAGCTAGGGAGGGCATTTTATGGGATCCAGGTGGAGCAGGTCCAATAGCAGCGATCCGGGACAGGGGAGGCATGCAGGGGATAGCTCTGGCCCCAGATCTCAAACAGACACAGGCCCAGGACCCTGTTCTTAAAGCTGTCCTACTAGACAGAGAGAAAGGGGAAAATGTAGAGGGTGCTGCAGACATTTGCGTCCGGGACGGAATGCTTCAAGGGGGACCGGTGGGTGGTCCCAGCACAGCACCGAGAGGAATTCCTCCAGCTGGCCCACAGGGGCCCAGGGGCGGGACACCTGGGGCCAGAAACGACTTGGCAGAGAGTAGAGGAGGCAGGGTGGCGGCCACAGCTGAGGGAGGATGTCCGGGACTTCTGTGCACATTTTCTGGTGTGCGCAGCAAACAATCCCGACCCCCAGCGCAGGAAGGCTCCCCTGGGACACACCAGGAGGATGGAGGGGCTGTGGTGATCATTGCAGATCGATTTCATCGGGCCCCTACCCACCACTAAATCAGGTAATAAATACTGTTTATTTGGTGGACGTTTTTTTAAAGTGGGTTGAAGCCTTCCCTTGCCGAGCGGCCACAGCCCTGGCCACTGCTCGGATCCTGGTAAAGGAGGCATTCTCCAGGTGGGGGCTGTCCCAGGTCATGGAGTCCAACCAGGGAAGCCACTTTACGGGTCAAGTGATGCAACCATCCTGAAACTCCTGGGGATAGAGGGGAAATGGCATGTGGCTCACAACCCTCAGTCATCAGGGATAGTGGAGCGCATGAACCGGACCCTGAAGGAACAGTTGAGGAAGGAGGTGGGCCAGTTCCCAAAAACCCGGACGAGGTTTTGCCTCTGATTCTCATGGGGGTCCGACCCAGCCCCTCCAGGAGCACAGAGTACTCCCCTGATGAGCTGATGACCGGGAGGACCATGCGCACTCCAACCCATGTGTTGGTGCCGGTCCTCACCGAGACACAGCTCCGGGAGGTAGACCGGGATAAGTTTGTACAGCAGCTGTACAGTACTTTAAAACAAGTCCACATCCAGGCAGCCAACAGCCTGGGGAGGCAGCACCAACACAATCGGCTGTTGCTAGAGTCTCAGTACACACATGAATGGGAGGTGGGGGACCAGGTAATGGTCTGTAATTATACCCGAGTGGGGGTGTTTGAGCCACTGTACATGGGGCCGTACATCATCGTTGACAAGGCGAGCCCCATGGTCTACGCAGTGAAGCTCCCCATATGCACGAAATGGTTCCACATCAACCAGTGCAAGCTGGTCAAGCCCGATGATGGAAGGACCAGGGCTAAAAGGCACCAGGGCACCACCATGAGCCTGGTGGAGGTGGGTCTCCCTCCCCTGATATGGGACAACGATGACCCGGTAAAAGGGGCGGTAAGGAGGAGCAGTCTGATCCCACGGCCGAGGGTGCCGTGGTCACCTCCCTACTCGCCCACCACGAGCCGCAAGAGGCCCCGAGTGTAGAGTCATGGGGCTCTCGAGCCCTGCGACTACCGGACCCACAGTCTATATAGTTTGTTTTACATTTTGTTTCGTTGTCAGTCTGTGTGTGTCCTGCTGCTTGTGTATAACCTGATGGAACTGTGGAGGAGAAAACTCTCTCACAGAACGGATTTTTGCTTGTGTTTTATGTTATAGGAAAGTAAGGAAGTCCAAGAACACCAAGGGAATGCCAGGAACGTTCGTTGTGGTCCTGTTCCTGAACTGGTTTGGGATCGGCAGCTTGGAGAGGGGAGACACTGAGGAGTCCGTCCTGTACGGCTGCACTGGGGGGAAAGGACCCAGCATGGTACGGGGGGGTAGGACTGGGGACACCGACGGTGTGGCAGCCTACTTCCATGAGGGAAGCTGGTCGGGGTGGCTGGGATCCAATTCCTCGCGGTATTCCAGCAGCAAGGCTTTCACGTATGGCGAAGCTTCCATCCCGTGCCCCGGGCTACAAGTCACGGCCACACGGGTTAGGGTGACCGAGGGGAGGCGCGTATACTTGCAGTGTGAGGGACACATACCCCTGGGACGGTGGTGGTGGCTCAGGAAATTGAGCCAAGATAAAGGCAATCGATCCGTGGACTGGGAACAGCTGGGGAACGATGTGTACCGTCAGATTATGGGGACGAAGGGGAGCGTTGAAGTGTACTGGCACAAATGGTGGAAAGAAGAGGTCGGAATTTACGTGTGTATGTGGGGGTCTGAATGGGTCTGCCCTGTCGGTCGCGTTTTCACCACGGTGACAAGACTCCAGGACCGAGATCGGTTGGGGACGGAGTATGAACTCCTGTGTGATCCCAGACTCTCCAGATACCGTAAATTCCATGGAGTTGCTAGCACGCGAGGTAGAGCCCCTTCCCACAACCCACCAGTACAGGACAGAGGTTAAATGCCCCACCACCACCCCGAAGCCAAGGAATGGGTTGGTGCTAGGCCCGACCGGCAAGATACTTTACCATGATGTGCACTACTCGGTCACCTCGGTTATCTTAACCTGACCCAGGTTCACTGCCACGGTGGTGTCCTGCATAGACCGAAAGGCTTAGAAACATAGAAACATAGAAAATAGGAGCAGTAGTAGGTCATTCGGCCCTTCGAGTCTGCACCGCCATTCAATATGATCATGGCTGATCCTCTCTCAACACCATATTCCCGCTTTTTCCCCATACCCCTTGATATCTTTTGTTTCTAGAAATCTATCTATCTCCCTCTTAAATATATTCAGTGACTTAGCCTCCACAGCCTTGTGTGGTAGAGAATTCCACAGGTTCATCACCCTCTGAGTGAAAACATTTCTCCTCATTTTGGTCCTAAATTTCTGAGATTGCGACCCCTTGTTCTAGACATCCCAGCCAGGGGAAACATCCTCCCCGCATCCAGTCTATCCAACCCAGTCATAATTTTATACGTTTCAATGAGATCCCCTCTCATTCTTCTAAACTCTAGTGAATACAGGCCTAGTCGACCCAATCTCTCCTCATACGACAGTCCTGCCATCCCAGGAATCAGTCTGGTGAACCTTTGCTGCACTCTCTCTATGGCAAGTATATCCTTTCTTAGGTAAGGAGAGCAAAACTGCACTACGAGGCTCTGCTTAAAGAAATGTTTAGGAAGTTCTATGAGTTAAGTTACGGTGGCGTGGATCAGAACAGTGTGTATGATCTGACCTCAGGTCAGTGCGGGCGGTTGGGAAAGGTACAAACAGGGGCTGTTTAACGACGCAGCCACAGCATTTAGCACTGGCATGTCCATTGTTTACAGTATGGGCGATGCTCAGTTGCAAATGCAGGTAAATACCTTGAGGGATCGGTTGCACAAGATACTGCGAGAAGGTAACGTGATAGAGGGGTCAGAGTTACGGAAGGATCAGGCTATGACCATCCATTTGAAGGAGATCATAGCCGAGCTGGAGGCACACGCTCAAACGATTAACAGTTGGATCCGAGAAGATCGGAATGCCTCAGCTCAGGTGGCAAGCTGTGTGTTGTACGGTGCTTGGCTGCTGAATGAAGGATGCAGTAATTGGGAGGACCTTCAACAAGGTCGCATTCCTTCATGGATCAGCAACTGACACCTCACCGCGCTCAGCCCGTACAAAGGTTCCATGAGCCCTGTGCCAACTCCGACTCGCCTCAGAGGCTTACCCAGTCCCGGTAGATTGTGTCCGGTCCAACGCTACGGTAATGGGGGTTGTACTTCGGATGCCGGTGATGAGCGGGTCACCACGATTGGCACTGGTATACCGAGTACAGAACATCGGCGTTCTGAGGGACATCATGGGGTGCCACCGTTTGTTGTAAAGTGGGGATCCACCATGCCCGGCACTGACCTTACTGGGTGCCAGAGCAGGGGAGCACACGTGGTACTATGTCCTCAGCATTTGTATTCTTTTGATCAACCGATGTGTGGGTTTGTGTGTGTGTGTGTAGAGACGTGATCGGGGCCCAGGGGAGGCGTGAGGTCGGGGCCAGGCCCAGGGGCAGCACGGGCCAGCCCACACTGCGATATGTGTGCACAGAGGTCCGTGCAGCAGAGCAGGTCTCCAGTCATCTTGGTTAACTCTTGCCACTGGACCAAGACCTAGCTCTGTCAAGCCCATGTGGTGGCTGGTGTGCAACAGCCACCACACGTTACAAAAATCCACGCACAGGCATCTTCCACCCCTCAGGATGTAGTTCGTGACCTGGAATATTAGGTCCTGCATTGAAACACCTGTGAACTCATCCTTTTTTGGCGTGGAAGCAAGTCATCCTTGCTTCGAGGGACCGCCTATGAAGATGATGATGGTGTGGGTTTACATCAGAGGGTGCGGAGCCCATTAATTGCACCATGGAGGTGATGGCCCAGAGCCACGTTCCACCCCAGGTAGCTTACACAGGCGGAGGGACATACTGTATCACGACCAGCGTGACTCAGTACCGAGTGTGTAACCACACTTGGTGTCCAGTTACAGATCAGATCTTCTGTTTCAAACCCTACACCGAGGTCCAGATAGCCCAAGAACGTATTATCCCCATCGCGGAACCCGGTACTGATCACATCACGGTAAACGACACCATCCGCGATTTGTAGCGGTATGTAACTCAGTTTGGTAACGAGTTTCCACCTCTGCCCGAACACCTCACAAAACTACTCAAAGAGGTTGAACTATCCCAAAAACACTTTTACATCCTGGTACAGCAGAACCGGGAAAGGGAAAGGAGATAAAACTGCTTGTATCTCCACCATGGTGGGACATTGGCGTTGACATCGAGGTCCCTCCATGGATTTGGGTCATTTCTCATGTGTTGGTGTTAGCTCAATGTGTGATAACCGTGTACCTGATTCATTTATGCTGCAGAAAGCGTGGAAAGGTACTCAGAAATCAGCAGTTAGCGTTGATCGACAACCAGCCCGGAATTTGAAACGTCTCTTGCCTGTTCCCGCGGGATGTGTGTAAATACCTATATATTTCGTCTGGAGAATGTATTTATGTATTTTCTGTCACTGTTTGTAAGGGCACTCAAACCCTGGCTGCTGACAGTTGATTAAAGTTTTGGCCATGGCGGTGAGTTGCCTGGTTTTAAAGGAACGTTGGTAATACCCTTTGTAAAGTGTGTTATAAACGTTATATGCTGTAACCGCAGAGGGGGACCCATGGGGAATAGGTAACTTCGGTTTGGGAGGGCTATCACGAGGCATTCTCCTCGGAAGGATGATATTTTCCCCGTGGAGGACAGTGTTAATATCAAAGGGGAGTCGACAAAGTCAACTCTGGACTGTTGTGTTTATATCCCTGTTGGCTGTACACCCTGAAAAGGACTTTTGAAATACTGTGACACAAGATGGCTGGTCTGGATTAGGAAGAAACCTGTTGCTGGGAGAAACATGTGGGGTGGGTCTCTCCCACAGAAACTGGTGAGAGAAGCTAGGTCTGTTCAAATGTTAATTTGAACACTGGCCTGGCAGCAGCCAATGGGTACTCTTAGGGAGGGCAAGGGACTCTTGTGTGTGGAACCAGGTTGTCTCGGGAAGATAGCAAGGAGCTAGGACAAGACCAACACCTGCATTATCTCCACAATGGTCCAGCAATCAGGACTGATGGGTCATTTAAAACCCACTCGGGAAGCCTTCGGACATCGATCGGCTGGCTTTGTTCTGACCCCACCACATCTCAGATAGCGCGGAATAAGACCTGAAGGAGCCAGAGAGGTTCCCCGGAGGGAACAGAACCAGCCAAACCCAGCCAGAATTGTGGATTACAGGAGTATAACTGTTGAGCGTTTTGGAAGCTCTCTCTTCGTTCTATCGCATCCTACATGAAGGCACGTTTGTCCACCTCTCGAGGATAAGGACCGAGAGCCAAGCCTCTGCAACCCGACAGACTTCAACTTTAACCTGGATCTCGCATACTTCAGCCAAGCACGAGGCCATGGAGTCGAACCACTGAGGAAGGACCAGCGAGCAAGGAAGAGTGGATTGGGTGAGTACTCAATAGTTGCACGCTCAGCAACCGATCCACGAAAGTGCATGATGGGGTGTCAGTGTGCCCTAACCAAACCAGAGGGGTGTTTAGAGTTAACATAGAAACATAGAAACATAGAAAATAGGTGCAGGAGTAGGTCACTCAGCCCTTCTAGCCTGCACCGCCATTCAATGAGTTCATGGCTGAACATGAAACTTCAGTACCCCCTTCCTGCTTTCTCGCCATACCCCTTGATCCCCCGAGTAGTAAGGACTTCATCTAACTCCCTTTTGAATATATTTAGTGAATTGGCCTCAACTACTTTCTGTGGTAGAGAATTCCACAGGTTCACCACTCTCTGGGTGAAGAAGTTTCTCCTCATCTCGGTCCTAAATGGCTTACCCCGTGTCCTCAGACTGTGACCCCTGGTTCTGGACTTCCCCAACATTGGGAATATTCTTCCTGCATCTAACCTGTCTAAACCCGTCAGAATTTTAAACGTTTCTATGAGGTCCCCTCTCATTCTTCTGAACCCCAGTGAATACAAGCCCAGTTGATCCAGTCTTTCTTGATAGGTCAGTCCCACCATCCCGGGAATCAGTCTGGTGAATCTTCGCTGCACTCCCTCAATAGCAAGAATGTCCTTCCTCAAGTTAGGAGACCAAAACTGTACACAATCCTCCAGGTGTGGCCTCACCAAGGCCCTGTACAACTGTAGCAACACCTCCCTGCCCCTGTACTCAAATCCCCTCGCTATGAAGGCCAACATGCCATTTGCTTTCTTAACCGCCTGCTGTACCTGCATGCCAACCTTCAATGACTGATGTACCATGACACCCAGGTCTCGTTGCACCTTCCCTTTTCCTAATCTGTCACCATTCAGATAATAGTCTGTCTCTCTGTTTTTACCACCAAAGTGGATAACCTCACATTTATCCACATTATACTTCATCTGCCATGCATTTGCCCACTCACCTAACCTATCCAAGTCACTCTGTAGCCTAATAGCATCCTCCTCACAGCTCACACTGCCACCCAACTTAGTGTCATTCGCAAATTTGGAGATACTGCATTTAATCCCCTCGTCTAAATCATTAATGTACAATGTAAACAGCTGGGGCCCCAGCACAGAACCTTGCGGTACCCCACTAGTCACTGCCTGCCATTCTGAAAAGTACCCATTTACTCCTACTCTTTGCTTCCTGTCTGACAACCAGTTCTCAATCCACGTCAGCACACTACCCCCAATCCCATGTGCTTTAACTTTGCACATTAATCTCTTGAGTGGGACCTTGTCGAAAGCCTTCTGAAAGTCCAAATATACCACATCAACTGGTTCTCCTTTGTCCACTTTACTGGAAACATCCTCAAAAAATTCCAGAAGATTTGTCAAGCATGATTTCCCTTTCACAAATCCATGCTGACTTGGACCTATCATGTCACCATTTTCCAAATGCGCTGCTATGACATCCTTAATAATTGATTCCATCATTTTACCCACTACTGAGGTCAGGCTGACCGGTCTATAATTCCCTGTTTTCTCTCTCCCTCCTTTTTTAAAAAGTGGGGTTACATTGGCTACCCTCCACTCGATAGGAACTGATCCAGAGTCAATGGAATACTCCAGGTGTGGCCTCACCAAGGCCCTGTACAACTGTAGTAACACCTCCCTGCCCCTGTACTCAAATCCCCTCGCTATGAAGGCCAACATGTCATTTGCTTTCTTAACCACCTGCTGTACCTGCATGCCAATCTTCAATGACTGATGTACCATGACACCCAGGTCTTGTTGCACCTCCCCTTTTCCTAATCTATCACCATTCAGATAATAGTCTGTCTCTCTGTTTTTACCACCAAAGTGGATAACCTCACATTTATTCACATTATACTTCATCTACCATGCATTTGCCCACTCACCTAATCTATCTAAGTCACTCTGCAGCCTCATAGCATCCTCCTCGCAGCTCACACTGCCACCCAACTTAGTGTCATCCACAAATTTGGATTATTATCTTTGAGGTCCTACTTTTTAATTTAACTCCTAGCTCACTAAATTCAGCTTGTAGGACCTCATCCCATTTTTTACCTATATCGGTACCTATATGCACCACGACAACTGGCTGTTCACCCTCGTCTAAATCATTAATGTACAATGTAAACAGCTGGGGCTCCAGCACAGAACCTTGCGGTACTCCACTAGTCACTGCCTGCCATTCTGAAAAGTACCCATTTAATCCTACTCTTTTCTTCTTGTCTGCCAACCAGTTCTCAATCCACGTCAGCACACTACCCCCAATCCCATGTGCTTTAACTTTGCACATTAATCTCTTGTGTGGGACCTTGTCGAAAGACTTCTGAAAGTCCAAATACACCACATCAACTGGTTCTTCCTTGTCCACTCTACTGGAAAGATCCTCAAAAAATTCCAGAAGATTTGTCAAGCATGATTTCCCTTTCACAAATCCATGCTGACTTGGACCTATCATGTCACCTCTTTCCAAATGCGCTGCGATGACATCCTTAATAATTGATTCCATCATTTTACCCACTACTGAGGTCAGGCTGACCGGTCTATAATTCCCTGTTTTCTCTCTCCCTCCTTTTTTAAAAAGTGGGGTTACATTGGCTACCCGCCACTCCATAGGAACTGATCCAGAGTCTATGGAATGTTGGAAAATGCTACTATAGCTCTCCCACTCTTTTTCCTGCCCTCCTGTGCAGCATAACCACCCATGGTGCCATGAACTTGGCTGCTGCTGCCTTCCCCTGATGAGCCATCTCCCCCAACAGTATCCAAAGTAGTATATCTGTTTTGAGGGAGATGACCGCAGGGGACCCTTGCACTACCTTCCTACTCCTGCCCTGCCTGATGGTCACCCATTCCCTATCTGACTGTGTAACCTTTACCTGCGGTGTGACCAACTCACTAAACGTGCTATTCACGACATCCTCAGCATCGCGGATGCTCCAGAGTCAATCCATGCGCAGCTCCAGCTCCGCAATGCGGTCTGACAGGAGCTGCAGCTGGATACACTTCCCGCACACAATAATAGTCACACTGAAGTGTCCCTGATTTCCCACATAGCACAGGAGGAGCATGACATGGGTCTGGGCTCTCCTGCCATGACTTAACCCTTAAATTAACTTAATTTGGCAACAATGCCAAAGGTTTCCTACCGAAAGGAAAAAGAAAAATACTCACCAATCCACCAGCCAATCACTTACATCATACTTCAATTTTGATTTCTTTTTAAACTTTTTGTCCCTGCTCCTATGGCTCCTCCAACTCTCGGGCCCCTTTTATGGGCCTCTCGATCCTCCCGCTCCTGCTCCTATGGCTCCTTCGACTCTCAGGCCCCTTTTATGGGCCTCTCGATCCTCCCGCTCCTGCTCCTGTGCCTCCTCTGACTCTCGGGGCCCCTTTTCTGGGCCTCTCAATCCTCCCGCTTCTGCTCCTGTGGCTCCTCCGACTCTCGGGCCCCTTTTATGGGCCTCTCAATCCTCCCGCTCCTACTTCTGTGGCTCCTCCGACTCTTGGGCCCCTTTTCTGAGCTTCTCGATCCTCCTGCTCCTGCTCCTACGGTCCAAACTCCTACGGGCCCCACCCCACTCATGGCAAAGAACGGAGAAACACTCATCAAGGACAACGAGGCTGTCAAGGCCTGCTGGAATGAGCACTTTGAAGATCCCCTTAATCGAGACTCTGCCTTTGACTCGAGTGTTCTCAACTCCATCCTGCAGCATGCAACCTGCCACCACCTCAGTGAGACCCCAACATTGCACGAGGTAGGCAAAGCCATAAAACAGCTCAAGAATAACAAGGCTACGGTGTGGATGGAATTCCTGCTGAGGCGCTAAAATATGGTGGAGAGATGCAGTTGGCATGGATACATGACCTTATCTCTCTCATTTGGAGGGAGGAGAACATGTAGGGTGATCTCAGAGATGCAGTGATCGTGTCCATTTTTAAAAAGAGAAACAAGTCTGACTGCAGCAACTGCAAGAGAATCTCCCTGCTATCAACCACTGGGAAGGTTGTCTCTAGAGTCCTCCTCAACCGTCTTCTTCCTGTGGCCGAGGAGCTCCTCCCGGAGTCGGTGCGGATTTCATCCCCTATGGGGAACAACGGACATGATCTTTGCAGCACGACAACTGCAGGAAAAATGCAGGGAGCAGCGCTAGCCCTTATACATGGCCTTTTTTGATCTTACAAAGGCCTTTGACACTGTCGACCGTGAGGGTCTATGGAGCTTCCTCCTCTGTTTTGGGTGCCCCCAAAAGTTTGTCAATATCCTTCATCTGCTCCACGATGACATGCAGGCCGTGATCCTTACCAGCGGATCCATTACAGGCCCATTCCACATCCGAACCGGGTTCAAACAAGGCTGCGTCATCGCTCCAACCCTTTTCTCAATCTTCCTCGCTGCCATGCTCCACCTCACTGTCAACAAGCTCCCCGCTGGAGTGGAACTAAACTGCAGAACCAGTGGGAAGTTGTTTAACCTGTGCTGTCTCCAGACGAGGTCCAAGACCACACAAACCTCTGTGGTTGAACTGCAGTACGCGGACGACGCCTGCATCTGTGCACATTCTGAGGCTGAACTCCAGGATATAGTCGATGTATTCACCGAGGCATATGAAAGCATGGGCCTTGTGCTTAACATCCATAAGACAAAGGTCCTCCACCAGCCTGTCCTCGCCGCACAGCCCACCAGTCATCAAGATCCACAGCGCGGCCCTGGAGCCTCCTGTCAAGAAAGGCAGACGTTGATGCGGAGATTTAACATCGCCTCCAGTGCAGCCTTCGGCCGCCTGAGGAAAAGAGTGTTCGAAGACCAGTCCCTCAAACCTACCACCAAGCTCATGGTCTATAGGGCTGTAGTAATACCCGCCCTCCTTTATGGATTAAAGGCATGGACGATGTATAGAAGGCACCTCAAGTCGCTGGAGATATATCACCAACGATGTCTCCGCAAGATCCTGCAAATCTTCTGGGAGGGCAGGTGCACCAATATCAGTGTCCTCGCCCAGGCTAACATCCCCATCATTGAAGCACTGACCACACTCGATCAGCTTCACTGAGCAGTCCGCATGCCAGACACGAGACTCCCTAAGCAACTGCTCTATGCGGAGTGCCTTCATGGCAAAACAGCCAAAGGTGGCCAGCAGAAACATTACAAGGACACCCTCAAAGCCTCCCTGATAAAGTGTGACATCACCACTGATGCCTGGGAGACTCTGGCCAAAGACCCTCCTAAGTGGAGGAAGTGCATCCAGGAGGGCGTTGAGCTTTTTGAATCTCAATGCTGTGAGCGTGAAGAGATCAGGCGCAGGCAGTGGAAGGAGCATGTGGTAAATCAGTCCCACTCCCCCCTTCCCCCGACGAATATCTGTCCCACCTGTGACGGGGTCTGTGGCTCTCGTGTTGGACTGTTCAGCAACCAAAGAACTCACTTTAGGAGTGGAAGCAAGTCTTCCTTGATTCCGAGGGTCTGCCTATGATGTCCTGAACCTTAGAATAGTCGGTGGGACAGCTCAGCTTAAACCCACAATTTAAACAGTGCAGGGAGTCAGCCCGAACCCACAATTTAAACAGGCAAAAGCCCCCCTTTTAAACCGCTGATTGGTGTTGACCAGTATCCCAGAGTAGTTTTGGGACTAAATAAGTGGAGAGGCTGAGAGGGAGAGAGAGAGAGAACACCTGAGTAATCAGCTACTCAAAGTGTCCACAGCGCTGAGGGCTCGGGGTTAAAACTCGAACAACGCAGGGGTGAATTGAAGAAATTCTTCACACACAGGTTTAGTTTCAAGTTGCTATTGAGACAGAAAGGCAAGGATTAGGTGTCGTACCGTACCTGCCCACACATCTCCTGACACTGGCCCAGGTGAGAACTTTCAAGAGGAAATTGGATATATACTTGGAAAGGAGACATTTTCAGGGCTAAGGGGAAAGAGCAGGGGAGTGAGACTAATTAGATAGCTCGTTCAAAGAGCCAGCACAGGCACGATGGGCTGAATGGTCTCTCTGTGCTGTCTGACTCTGATTCCAGGTGGGATTTTCCTCATTTGGGTAATTTAAATATGTGAGGTAGCGAAATATTGTACCTGAAACATGTTGTTCTGGAAATGTATCTGTTTATTTCTTATTTGAGCTCAGTGCATTGCCGCTGTTAATTAACAATATAAAAACTCTGGAGCTTATGCTTGGCCTCAGACAGCGATACTGAAGGAGTTGGGGAGAAACTCTAGACCCAGGTGTTACTGGTGTCGTCTGGTCTTGCCCGCCCAGCGGGTCGTTGCCACCCCCCACCCCCTGGTCCTTGCTCCACCCCTGGCTCCTTGCCCCCCCCCCCCTCCCCGGTCCTTGCCCACTCCCTGGCTCCTTGTCTACCCCTGGCTCCTTGCCCCCCCCCCCTGGGGTCCTTTCCCCCCCCCCCCGGGTCCTTGCCCACTCCCTGGCTCCTTGTCCACTCCTGGCTCCTTGCACCTCCCCCCCCAGGTCCTTGCCAACACCCAAACATCCCCCTCCCGGGTCCTTGCCCCCCTCCACCCCCGGGTCCTTGCCCACACCCCCCAGGTCCTTGCCCCGCCCCCCCCCGGGTACTTGCCCACTTCCTGACTCCTTGTCCACCCCTGGCTCCGTGTCCACCCCCAGACCCACCCCCCCCGGGTCCTTGCTCCACCCCTGGCTCCTTGCCCCCCCCCCCCCGGCTCCTTGCCCACCCCTGGCTCCTTGCCCCCCCCTGGGTCCTTGCCCACCCCTGGCTCCTTGCACCCCCCCCCAGGTCCTTTCCCCCCCTCCTCCCCCCCCGGCTACTTGCCCCCCCCCCCCCCCCCCCCGGGTCCTTGCCAAGGACCTCCAAGATCAGCTGGTTCAGGTACTGCCATCTAAAGCACTCCGATAGTATCAGACAGCTCCTCGTGTGCCAATGATCTTGGTTCACCTGATGGCAGTGCAGCCATTCTGGATCTTCTCTCTGATTCTGGTGTCAATTGTCCAACTCCAGAACCGGTGAAATTTTCTGTCTTTAATACTCGGGTAGCATCAGGACCTGTCGCCAGTAATGTCACAAGAAAAGGAACAAGAAAATCTGCATGAAGCATTTACAGGGTAAATGTTGCAGGGGTTTAGATGGTAGGATAAAGCTTCATCTATACTACCCCAACAGTGTCCCAGAATACTAACTGAGGAAGAACAGTAATAAGGAGAAAGGTGGGAGAGAAAACATCCGGGACAAGTTAGAAATGTTGCACTATTGGGAAAGTGCTGTTGGGTTTATCAGTGTTGATGCAAGTGTGACCCTGAGCAGTGCACAAAATACTGATGGAACCTCATGACACTTTGCAATATCTGAGGGAATAACTGGATCAGATCAGCAACTATCACAGAGCCATTACCACAACCTTTGCTTGCCAGAAAATTGACTTCAAGGTCCTGGTCTGGTATTTAGATGATCCCTCCATAGACTTGCTCCATCCCATCTGAATCAACATCTCTGGCTATTTGTCCCAAGTGTGCAACCTCTGCTCTCCTGACTCTGTATTTACTGGTCACTCCCACCCTCTCCCATCCACCAGTTCCACCACCTTTCAGTCACTAAACCACTGCTGATTGGAATTCACCTTAAGACACGGTGTTATCCCCTTTCTCTCTCCACCCTGTGTTGGTATCGCAGCCCTCCCCTTAATCTTTCCCATCTTCACCCGGTGGCCTCCTCTCCCCATTGTTAAATGGTTTATTATATGAGAGAGTCATGAAAGGCCCTCGCTAGCCCCCAGCACTGTGGGGCCACCTTCAGCCTCTCCCTACAACTCCTGTGGAGTATCCAGGTTCCAAGGGCTCTCACTCCCAGGGAGGCTACATGTGCCTCAGTGGCACCTCCTCCGAGTGGCACCGGGCTCATGTCTCAAGGGTTTAACTCCATCAGCGCTTGTAATAATCAGCTCTTGGCTGATACAGCCGCCCTCGTCCATGTTCCCAGAGCTCCCTCTTAACCTTCCCTGTTGGTTCGGCCCGAGGAAGCTGCCCGGAGGCTTCCCACCTTCGGAAGCCAAGTTAGGAGCCTGTGTCGGGCCATTTCAATGCTTTCGCGGGACGCCAATCTGCTTATCAGCCTGTCAATTTAGATTAGGACCTCGAATGTAAGGTATTGGTGAGGCCACACCTGGAATACTGCGTATAGTTTTGGTATCCATATTTACGAAAGGATTTACTTGCTTTGGAGGCAGTTCAGAGAAGGTTCACTAGGTTGATTCTGGAGATGAGGGGGTTGACTTATGAGGAAAGGTTGAATAGGTTGGGCCTCTACTCATTAGAATTCAGAAGAATGAGAGGTGATCTTATCGATACGTATAAGATTATGAGGGGACTTGACAAGGTGGATGCAGAATGGATGTTTCCACTGATGGGGGAGACTAGAACTAGAGGGCATGATCTTAGAATAAGGGGCTGCCCATTTAAAACAGAGACGAGGAGAAATTTATTCTCAGAGGGTTGTAAATCTATGGAATTTGCTGCCTCAGAGAGCTGTGAAAGCTGAGACATTGAATAAATTTAAGATAGAAATAGACAGTTTCTTAAAAGATAAGGGGATAAGGGGTTACGGGGAACGAGCGGGAAAGTGGAGCTGAGTCCATGATCGGATCAGCCATGATCTTATTGAATGGCAGAGCAGGCTCGAGGGGCCGTATGGCCTACTCCTGTTCCTATTTCTTATGTTCTTATGAATGTAGGGAGCTCACAACAAGTAACCTTCGAGACCCTGTCCTCCTCCACAGGCAGTGATTCCTGCCTTTGATAGCCCACCACAGATCTGGGCAGATGGACCACTTCCAGGACTTCCCTGTGGAAGTGGATTACCCTGGATGCTTAGGTTCAGGAGACCAGATGTAGTGAGTATCCTCTGCAGTCGCACCTTGAGCCTCCATTTTTTCACAACATAGTTTGGTTTGAGCATCAGAGGAACCATCAACCAGTGGGTATACTGGCAGGTGACATCATCATCTACCATTCACGCAGTGAGTGAGCGAGTGATAGTCAGTCAGCTTCGTCATCCAGAAGGCTCAACTGCTGGGGATATGTCTCCAGTTGAGCCTTGCACTGCCAGTAATGTTTCCACAGGTCTCCTTTGTCACAGATCTGAACTAGAGCTGGTGGTTCTGGGAGCACAGTGTTCTCCTGGGGTTGGTGCTACAGCCATCAGTCTCTTCAGCTAATGCTTCAACATATGGGTGGGAGGGACACGTTCAGGATGAATGGGCTTCTAGGCCAGTGGACATGGATGAGACCACTTACATTTCAACAGGTTCGAGGTGTGAACGGTCTACTAGAACATTATCCACTTACAGACTGGGTGCAGGGTGTGTCAGTGCATCACCAGCGAGACAATATGACGGTATGTGTACAAACCGGGTAAGACCCACTCCCGAGTTCCTCTGTCAAGATGACATGTTGCTTCCTATTGGGCACTTAAACCACGAGGTGACACTCTTGGTGTCACATTTGTCCGGGGTTGGCAACACAACCATCAGCACATCAGCTGCTCTGTAATCCACCCTGACTAGTGGATGATCTACATTGAGACTGCTCTGTAATCCACCCTGACTAGTGGATGATTCACATTGAGACTGCTCTGTAATCCACCCTGACTAGTGGATGATCCACATTGAGGTAAGTCAGACTATCTTCAGGACTTAAGGTGGGATGGTGGAGGGAGGTGGGCGGGGGTGGGGGTGGGGTGCGGTTACCAGATCGATCGACTTGCTCACATCACAGGACAATCATCAATCAGGTCGAGGACCTCAGGCAGGCAACACGGAGGCTGGACTGTGTTTTGTTTCTAGATTCTGTTGCTCAGGGTTGCCTGATCTCCAGGATTCTACAGAATATTGCAGGAGAATGTGGTTCTGACCTCACAAACCATGTTTCTCAGACACCCCGGTGTGTAATACTGCCTGTCTGACTCCAGGAGCCCACGGGAAAACACCAAGTCATTTGAAGAGTAAAGACAACCCGACATTTTTAAAGGAATCTTAATCCTTCATTCCGACATCTTCCACACACTGGACACTGTCGAACTGGTACTTGGGGTGAGAAGAGCAGATCCTATAAGGGAACAGACTCCAGCTCCCAGGACAAATAGATCAAAGTGAGTGTTATTCACAGGTGCTAGATCCAAACATTAAGCTACGCTGTCAGGATCTGGATCCTGCCGGCTTCTGATTGATGGCCTGGCTGTTGAGAAGGAATGTCTATCAGATTAGAGTTTACCAGCAGTGTGATAACGATCGTGATGGACATACTTTGTTCCAACAACAACTGCAAAATGGAGCCATGTTCATATCCCCACCTGACATAACTCTTCAGACTGGCATTCTTGGGTCATGCTCATTTTATCATGTCTGTCCTGTGCATTTAAGGCTCTGTTCCCACACAAGTCCCTCCATCCCCCTTGTTCTCAGTATTTGGTTAGTCACTAGCAGTGTGTGCAGAGTGTTTGAATAAAGATCGGCTCCCTTGTAAACTGCCCTTCATTCTTCAAGTAACACAGCAATTTCCACCCACCTGGTTATCTCTGGTACTTGTGAGGAGAGTTCAGTATGTTTCTTTTTCTTGTTCTAGGTTGCATTTGGATGTCAACGAACTGAGTTCTGTGGAGTGAAGGGTTATGGGGAGCAGGCAAGGAAGTGGAGTTGAGCCCAAGATCAGATCAGCCATGATCTTATTAAATGGTGGAGCAGGCTCGAGGGGCCAAATGGCCTACTCCTACTTCGATTTCTTATGTTTTTAACACAGCACAGGAGCCGGGGAGAGAGAGAAAATCATATGATGGACCTCCAAAGTTAGGGTGTCTAATAAATGCCTGAGGAGGTTGTGCCATCAGAGATTTTCCCAAGACAAATTGTGCCGATGCATCTCAATGATTAGGTCCACATTCAGATCTCAGTGAATTAAAGGAATAGGATCAGGTCCCAGTGAATTAAAAGAATGGGATCAGGTCCCAGTGAATTAAAGGAAAGGGGTCAGCTCCCAGTGAATTACAACAACAACAACTTGCATTTATGTAGTGCCTTTAATGTAGTGAAATGTCCCAAGATGCCTCACAGGTGTATTTTGGGATTAAAAAATTGACACAGAGCTGCATAGGAGAAATTAGGGCAGCTGACCAAAAGCTTGGTCAAAGAGGTAGGTTTTAAGGAGCGTCTTGAAGGAAGAAAGAGAGGTAGAGACACGGAGAGGTTTAAGGAGGGAGTTCCAGAGCTTGGGGCCCAGGCAACAGAACGCACGGCCACCAATGGTTGAGTGATTATAATCAGGGATGCTGAAGAAGACAGAATTAGACGAGCGCAGACATCTTTGGGGCTGGAGGAGATTACAGAAGTAGGGAGGGGCGAGCGGCCTTGGAGGGGTTTGTGAACAAGAATGAGAATTTTGAAATCGAGGCGTTGCTTAACAGGAAATTAATGTAGGTCAGCGAGCACAGGGGTGATGGGTGAACGGGAATTGGTGCGAGTTACGACATGGGGCAGTCGGGTTTCAGATCACCTCTAGTTTACTTTGAGTGGAATGTGGGAGGCCAGCCAGGAGTGCACAGTCAAGTCTAGAAATAACAAAAGCATGGATGAGGCCTTCAGCAGCAGATGAGCTGAGGCAAAGGCGGAGACGGGCGATGTTACGGAGGTGGAAATATTGGTCTTAGTTATTCTGCGGATATGTGATTGAAAGCTCATTTCAGGGCAAACTATGATCCCAAGCTTGTGAACAGTCTGGTTCAGCCTCAGACAGAAGTTGGGGCGAGGGAAGGAGTTAGTGCCTAGGGAACGGCATTTGTGGCAGAGACTGAAAACAATGGCTTGAGTCTTCTCAATATTTAATTGGAGAAAATTTCAGCTCATCCAGAACTGGATGTCAGACAAGCAATCTGACAATTTAGAAACCTGTGAATAACACTCATTTTGATCTATTTGTCCTGGGAGCTGGAGTCTGTTCCCTTGTAGGATCTGCTCTTCTCACCACAAGTACCAGTTAGACAGTGTCCAGCAGTGTGTGGAGGATGTCGGAATGAAGGATAAAGATTCCTTTAAAAATGTCGGGTTTTCTTTACTCTTCAAATTATTTGGTGTTTTTCCGTGGGCTCCTGGAGTCAGACTGGCAGTATTACACACCAGGGTGTCTGAGAAGCATGGTTTGTGAGGCCAGTAAAGGGTTAACCAGAACCACATTCTCCTGCAATACTCAATTGGAGAAAATTTCAGCTTATCCAGCACAAGCAGTTTGACAATTTAGAGACCATAGAGGGGTCGAGAGAAGTGGTAGTGAGGTAGAGCTGAGTGTCATCAGCGTACATGTGGAAACTGTCGCCTTGTTTTTAAATGATATCGCCAAGGGGCAACATGTAGATGAGAAATAGGACGGGGCCAAGGAAAGATCCTTAGGGGCACACCAGAGGTAATGATGCGGGTATGGGAAGAGAAGTCATTGCAGGTGATTCTTTGGCTACGCTTAGATAGGAAAGAATGGAACCAGGTGAGTGCAGTTCCACCCAGCTGGATGACGGTGGAGAAGCGTTGGAGGAGGATGGAGTGGTCAACCATGTCAAAGGCTGCAGACAGGTTGAGAAGGACGAGGAGGGATAGTTTACCATGGTCACAGTCACAAAAGATGACATTTGTGACTCTGACGAGAGCCGTTTCGGTACTGTGGCAGGGGCAGAAACCGGATTGGGAATTACGAGAAAGACGGGCACGGATTTGGAAGGCGACAGCACATTCAAGGACTTGAGAGGAAAGGGAGGTTGCAGATGGGGTGGTCTTGGAAGCACAGTGGGGTTGAGGATTGTTTTTTGAGGAGAGGGGTGATGACGGCAGATTTGAGGGAAAGAATCGTTAACAATTATAGGAAAGCAATCAGGTCAGAGTGAATTAAAGGAATGGGATCAGCTCCCAGTGAATTAAAGGAATGTGATCAGATCCCAGGTCCTTTGTCTTTCATTACTCCCGGTGAAACACCTTGGGGATTTTCCAGATTAAAGGCTCGATATCGAATGACATAGAATTTACACACAGAGACAGGCCATTCGGCCCAACGGGTCTCTGCTGGTGTTTATGACCCACACGAGCCTCCTCCGCCCCTCTTCATCTCACCCTCATATCTTTCTGTTCCTGCTTCCTCATGTACTCTAGCCTGAAATGCATCTGTACTATTCATCTTGACTACTCCTTGTGGTATCGATTTCCATATTCTCACCACTCTCTGGGTAAAGAGATTTCTCCTGAATTCCCAATTGGGTTTATCAGTGACTCTCTTATATTCATGGCCCCTAGTTTTGGATCCCCATGTTCCAGTTTTATGATGTCACAAAGCAATGGAAAGTGACACAGCCCCTCTCTGCCACCGGATAAAATATTAATAACTTTTATTTATATAACAACTTTAATATAGTAAACCGTCCCAAGGTGCTTCACAACAGATAAATTTGACACGGAGCCACAGAAGAAATTAAGGCAGATGATCAAAAGCTGTTTAAAGAAGTAGGTTTTAACACGCATCTTAAAGTAGGAAAGAGGGATAGAGATAATAAGGGGCTCTATTCAGTATCTGGGCCACGCTACATTACCAGATATTATAGATTTACAGTCACACTCTGGTTTGTAGGGATTGGGGGGTCACTAATGGAGTTGTCTTTGGTACTGAACACGAGGAAAGTATCAGAGTAAAAACATATCAAGCACTTTATACTAAAATAATATTACTCGATGAGGTTAGACACCCATCCTCCAGTCACTTAGTCTGTATACAGCTTTGTCTGGGTATGCAATAGTTATTAAAAATGGCACTGAGCTGGATTAAATAATTTGTTTTATTGACATGCAGTTATAGCTGATCAAAGTTTATACAGTTTCAAAACAAATTACTGGATAAAGTAAAGTTGACTAATGGAATATAGAAACACTTGTTACAACCTTATATAAAATGAAATTAAATTCAAATGCAATGGAACAGAATTCAAGCATTTGTTCACTGTAGAATTAAAATTCCAAACTATGGCAATCAGAATTTCAGAATAAAAATTTAACAGTAATGGTTTAAGTTCTGATTGTAAAATTCAACAAACTGGGTAACATTGACAGGAATCACATTATCCAATCATTGAGCACAAGCATAAATTGTAATCTGCTATTTAATTATTTAAAGAAAGCATGAGAAACAATAAAATGACAACACATAATTCTCGGACCAGCGACTACAAATGTTCATGTAATGTTTAGCCTCTCTGTATTACAGCATTAGAAGCCTGTTCCATTTACTACATGCTTCTGAAGTCAGTTACTGATTTCCGTTTGATAAACAGAGAAAATACAGTTTAACATTTCGGATTGAGATCCCAAGTCAAAAACAAAGGTTCACCCTATTGTTTCTATTTATAGATCCCGACGGGCCTGTTGTGTATTTACATTTTATTATTTGGGATTTTCAGCATTATTTCTTTGTATCCAAGAGCTCCTGAGCAGTTATTCCTCCTCACCACCGTACAGAACTTTCAAAAGGGAATTGGATAAACAGTTGAAGAGGAAAAGTTGCAGGGCTATGGGGAAAGAGCAGGGGAGTGGGACTAATTGGATAGATCTTTCATAGAGCCAGCACAGGCACAATGGGCTGAATGGCCTCTCTGTGCTGTATCATTCTATGATCCTCGGAGCCATTCCCACTCCATAACCTAGCGGGAAGGGCAGGGTCTCCGGCCTCTCCCACTCCCACTCCATAACCTAGCGGGAAGGGCAGGGTCTCCGGCCTCTCCCACTCCCACTCCATAACCTAGTGGGAAGGGCAGGGTCTCTGGCCTCTCCCACTCCATAACCTAGTGGGAAGGGCAGTGTTTCCAGCCTCTCCCACTCCCACTCCATAACCTAGTGGGAAGGGCAGGGTCTCCGGCCTCTCCCACTCCATAACCTAGTGGGAAGGGCAGGGTCTCCGGCCTCTCCCACTCTATAACCTAGCGGGAAGGGCAGGGTTTCCGGCAGAGTTACGGGAACAGAGCAGGAGTGGCGAAGAGGCCGCTGCGATACTGAGGTGAGCTGTCGATGTCAAACATCCAACAGCGGTTGACCATTCTGCCATTCCCATTTACACCTCTACTGGACCCATCGTTTGTTTCTTTACTTGTCCCGTTACCATCTCCTTTTGTCATTTAATCACTCCTGCCTCCCACCCTATCACAGGCCTTCCCTTTTGTTCTATCCTCCCCTCCCCCCTTTCCATGCCCCTATATTGCTTAAAATCTGTTACATCTCTAACTTTTTCCAGTTTTGACGAAGGGTCATCGACCTGAAACGTTAACTCTGTTTCTCTCCACAGCTGACGTCTGGTTTGCTGAGTGTTTCTAGCATTTTCTGTATTTACATTGAACAGGGAAGCTGATGCAGCTCGCCGCTCTTCGACCGGTTTTGACACCGGCAGAGCCCCGCGGGTAGGTGCTCGGAGTGTGAGGGGGAGAGAGAGGACTGGCAGTGCGCTGTGGGTAGGTGCTCGGAGTGTGAGTGTGAGGGGGAGGACTGTCAGGGCCCCGCGGGTAGGTGCTCGGAGTGTGAGGGGGAGAGAGAGGACTGTCAGGGCCCTGTGGGTAGGTGCTCGGAGTGTGAGTGTGAGGGGGAGGACTGTCAGGGCCCTGTGGGGAGGTGCTCGGAGTGTGAGTGTGAGGGGGGGCTGGCAGGGCCTTGTGGGTAGATGCTCGGAGTGTAAGGGGAAGGGGGAGGACTGTCAGGGCCCTGTGGGTAGGTGCTCGGAGTGTAAGGGGAAGGGGGAGGGGCTGGCAGGGCCCTGTGGGTAGGTGCTCGGAGTGTGAGTGTGAGGGGAGGACTGTCAGGGCCCTGTGGGTAGGTGCTCGGAGTGTGAGTGTGAGGGGAGGACTGTCAGGGCCCTGTGGGTAGGTGCTCGGAGTGTGAGTGTGAGGGGAGGACTGTCAGGGCCCTGTGGGTAGGTGCTCGGAGTGTAAGGGGAAGGGGGAGGACTGGCAGGGCCCTGTGGGTAGGTGCTCGGAGTGTGAGTGTGAGGGGAGGACTGTCAGGGCCCTGTGGGTAGGTGCTGTGAGTGTGAGGGGGAGGACTGTCAGGGCCTTGTGGGTAGATGCTCGGAGTGTGAGTGTGAGGGGGAGGACTGTCAGGGCCCTGTGGGTAGGTGCTCGGAGTGTAAGGGGAAGGGGGAGGACTGGCAGGGCCCTGTGGGTAGGTGCTTGGAGTGTGAGTGTGAGGGGGGGCTGGCAGGGCCCCGCGGTGCTCGGAGTGTGAGTGTGAGGGGAGGCTTGCAGGGCGCTGTGGGTAGGTGCTTGGAGTGTGAGGGGGAGAGGGAAGACTGTCAGGGCCCTGTGGGTAGGTGCTCGGAGTGTGAGTGTGAGTGGGGGCTGGCAGGGCCCCGTGGTGCTCGGAGGGGGGTGGGTAATTTATCAAGTGATGCCTTTGAAACGAACAAGTTATTTGAACTCGCCAATCTTCACATTGTATTTTTCTTCAATATCTTTTTGAACCTGATCCCAAGGTAATTCCCAACTGGAAATGTCGTCTGTTGGTATTATGGTATCTGTTCAGCCCTGAGCTCCGGTGATATTCAGCACTGTGCTGTGTGTACTTCCTCTGCGTACAGTCACACAGGACGCCACAGAAGGGACACTGCTCCCCACAGCCACTTAACATTGTGTACAATTCCCTGGATGGATCTGTGGGAAGAGCAGTGATTTTCCCAGCAATATCCTTTCCCCAATCTCTAACCCTTTCTGTCAGATCATTTGTACTGATAAAACTTCCAATTTCTTGATTAAAGTTCTGCGGGTTAATCTTTTCAGACTGGAAAGAAACAGTTCCCACCTTCTCCTGTGGAATCTGTCTGTCATCGCCCAATTTCTCTTTAAACGCCCAAATAATACCGGTCACTGAATTCTCATTATTTGGAGGTGTTGTATCCTGGATAGCTTCCCTCACCCGCCTGATAAACCCGTGCAGAATATCCAGTGCGAGGCAGCACAGCAGAGGAGCTTGTTCTTAAAGGCAATCTTTTTCAGGATGACACGGTGTGGTTTATATATCGGTAATACTCAGCAAAACTCTCTCTCTCCTTCAAATGTAGCATCAGAGCCACCTGGAAATATTTCCGGGAATCTCCCACCTTTGCAGTGATATCTCATGTGCTGCACAATTTCTGATCCCAATGTTACATCAACAGCCTTTCCTCTTGCTGCTTTGAGCGACACTGTTCCTTCAGTTTTTGTCAAATTTTTTGTCATAACACTCATGTGAAATGCTTTGGGATGTTTTACTATGTTAAAGTGCTATATAAATAGAAGTTGTTGTTGTTTGAAATCCTGCAAGGACACATTTTCCGATTTTATATTTGAGAATGGCCTCCCTTTGATACAATTTTCAATGTTTTCCGA
The DNA here is from genome assembly GCF_044704955.1 of Pristiophorus japonicus. Lineage (NCBI taxonomy): Eukaryota > Metazoa > Chordata > Chondrichthyes > Pristiophoridae > Pristiophorus > Pristiophorus japonicus. Next base: position 53,867,501 of record NC_091995.1, read on the forward strand.
ACTGGCTTTGCCTTGTGAACAAATCTTGTCAGCCTCATGTGTTACAATTAACAACCTCGCAATTGTCGACAATTCCTCCAAACTCTCGGGGCCCTGGCGAGTCTTTGTTCATGGGTTATTTCCAGGGTGTAGTTTAATATGGTTTGCAGGGTCTCAGTGAACTCTGCGCTGTTTCTTGTTCCTCGTAGTCAGTTAAGAGTTCTGTGATATCATTGCCTGGAGTAGGTTTTACTGTATTTGCATCAGAAGCGTTGTTGCAGGAATTGAAGTGTCTGTCTGTACTGAACTCTGTGCTGGTGCAGTTGTGGTTTTGTGAGCTCCCACTGGGTCACGTGGACTGTGACCTCCCACTGGGTCACGTGGACTTGCTCCGGGCTGTGACCCGCTCCCAAATGGCTCTGTCTGGAGCTGCGAATCAGATTTAATCAGCTCCAGTTCCTCATTATTATCCGTGGATTCCGGGTGATGGAGATTGAGCTCGGTCTCCAGAAATGGCTGTGGGGAAACCAATGAAAATATTAAACATGTAAACTACACAGAGAATAGTGTAACTGTGAACATTAATAGGCAGCAATTTCAACAGTATTTTGTAAAACTTAGAATCTCACCAGTTTGATGTCCTTTTCCAACATTGATATGGAATGCTTGCTGTGGGTTTCCTGCTTCATATGTTTCTATGGACAAGAGTAAGGAGCTATAATTGTGAACCCTGTTACATACAGAGATGTGACAACTCTGGTCTTTACTGTGGGCCATTCCCATGTTTCAGGCTTGGGACGTTCCAATTATTCTCCCAGCCCTGAGACCCCCGACACCCGATCTCCCTCTCGGCCCTAAGAACAAGCAACCCCCAACCTCCGCCCAATTCGCGTCCTCCAGGTTCCCCGGCTACGACCACGATCTCCCACCCTCCCTGGCCACGAGACCCCTGACCTCCACCCTGCAGGATTCCCAGCCACAGCCCCCGATCTCCAGGCTGTCTGTCCCCATTGTCCCTCCCACCCTGGCCCTGAGACCCCTAACCACTAGTCTCTATGGACCCGACCCCGGCCCCAATCACCCTCCCCGCTTCCCCAACCTCCAGGCTCCAAGAACTGGAGATTCTCTCACACCCACTAAACTCCCCACAGTGACACATGGGGACCAGTGAGGGGGGTAAAGGGAGGGGTAACCTCACCAATGTAGAATTTACCAATATCTCGCAAAGATTCCAGTTACCTTTCCCCTACAGAGGAGAAAAATCCCTTTCTGGGCTTTTAAAATGAGTTTAAAGGGGCAGACGAAGCCAGCGGGGGATAAAAGGGGATGCATTCATGGAGAACCCTCCCCCCCAGTGTATGGACTCATAAAAAAGGAAATTCAAAATGGGCCTAAATTACAGAAGCTTGAGATACCCTAAACATCTATGGGAAGGAGCATATCAATTTTAAGATTCTACAACATTTTGGCTGCGGAAAAGAGTTACCAAATACAGGAGGTGGGGCCAAACTCGTACATTAAGGACCCCAGGCTATTCACCCTCGAAGAGATAATCGAATTACCCAATCAAGCACAATAGAAATCATGGTGAAGAAACTGGACAATCCTAAAACAATGCAAAACCAGTGATAGCACATTCTCACACCCTAATCGAGTTACTGCTGACAAAGGAGACATTTGAAAATCAATGGACAGAACAGTTTAAACAGAGCCCAAGAGATTTGATGGGAGATAACGGAGCCTTTTTGTTGGGATATATCTATCCCCCAGTTTTACAAGGAAAGGCTAGCAGAACACAGAAGTGGCAGAACACAGAAGTGGCAGAACTAGCAGAACACAGAACGAAGCAGAACACAGACTCGAAAGGAACTCAGACAGACACAAGCAGCCTGCTTGCTCTACAGTGAAGAAATGGAATAGTGAAGGAAACTACCAGAACTCATCAGGAACCGACCGAGCACGAGGCCCACGAAATGGAAGGTTGTCAGCAACCAAATTGACAAACCCGGGCCACCACAACCAGCGAAACGACCAACCAAAACCAACTCCGCAAAAACCGAAGAATCGACATTTATTTCCACTCTACAATCTACTTCTGAACGCCAAACGGTGAGAAATTACCTCAAAAGACTAACTAAAACCAAAGAAAGTGGGTACTCATCCCATACATCCGAAACGCAACTTAGCGCATCAAAGGACGCACCCCAACCGGAGACTACACAGTCCGAAGTCCTCTCCTCCGTCCGGGGTACGGCTCGACTCGAAAGCCAAGTGCAGCGAACCCCGAAACCGTGATTCACCGGCAACTGTCTAAAGGGATTGGTGAGCATAGCCCCTGAACCCTCAGAGCTATAACTTAGTTAGTTAGGGGAATTGGGAGGGAGGGGGAGGCTGGGATAACTTGTGTAAATGTATCTGCATTCTCCTCTTTACCCCATTTAGAGTTTAAGCTGTATTCTTTTCCCCACAGATTGTAATTTGACATTTTATTCAATGTGTTGTACCCTTCAGTGTGTATTGGTCTGTGTGTGTTATTAAAGGTGTGCCTTTTACTTCTTTTTAAACACAATAAAGCCATACCTGTTTCCTACCTTGAAACCGATTGTCTGTCCAAGTCTGTCACAGTCCCTTCATAATTCCAGTGTCTGGAACCAAGGGTGTGGGAGCGATTCGGAACCGCTCATATAAGGTCAGAAGGGAAAGCTGACCCCCTGCAAACCACCCCTTACACCAATTCCACAGGAACAGGAGTAGGTCATTCAGACCCTCGAGCCTGTTCTGACATTCAGTTAGATCATGGCTCATCTGTATCTACCCACCTTGGTTCTGTAACCCTTAATAGTCTTGCCTATCAAAAATCTATCAATCTCAGTTAATAAGTATTTAATTGCCCCCAGCCTCAACAGCTTTTTAGGGAAGAGAATTACAGATTTGCACTCCCCATTGTGTGAAGAAGTGTTTCCTGACATCACACCTGAACAGCCTAGCTCTAATTTTAAGACTATGCCCTATTGTTCTGAACTCCCCACCAGAGGAAACCGTTTCTCCCTATCTACTTGATCTTAAACTCCTCATTTAGATCACCACTTAATCTTCTATATTCAAGGGAATACAAACCCAGTCTATGCATCTAATTTAACCATTTTATCTCCGGTATCATTCTGGTGAATCTGTGCTGCACCCTCTCCAAGGTCAACATCATGGGCCCAAGTTTCCACAGGATAAAAAACGGGCGCCCCTCCGAGCTGGGCGCCCGTTTTTCGCGCCTAAAACGGCGGCAGAATAAAAACGCGCTATTCTCGAGCGCTTTGCAGCTCCTTGTCTGTTTGGCGCGGCGCCCAGGGGGGCGGAGCCTACACTCGCGCCGATTTTGTAAGTGGGAGGGGGCGGGTACTATTTAAATTAGTTTTTTTCCTGCCGGCAAGGCTGCGCGTGCGCGTTGGAGCGTTCGCGCACGCGCAGTGTGAAAAAAACATTGGCACTCCACCATTTCTGTAGTTCTTTGTAGCTGTTTAATTTTTGAACATTTTTTAATAAAAGCACATTGCCATCAGCACTGAGGCTACCCTTCTCACTGTCTCCTTCCCCTCCCCACCCTCCGCGGCAACAAACCGCTGTCTCCTTCCCCTCCCCACCCTCCGCGGCAACAAACGGCTGTCTCCTTTCCCAACCCCCCCCCCGCAGGAATGAACGATGGCTGAAGCACTTTCACACAGGTAGGAAGATGGTTTATTTAATCTTTTCTTTGCTTATAAATGTTTATTCAGGTTGGATTTATTTGTATAATATTTGTAGAAGTATAAATAAGGATTTATTGTAGAATTTAATGACTTCCCATTCCCCCCCCCCACCTCGTTCTGGACGCCTAATTTGTAACCTGCGCCTGATTTTTTAATGTGTAGAACAGGCTTTTTCAGTTCGACAAAAATCTTCACTTGCTCCATTCTACTTTAGTTTGGAGTACATTTTCACTGTGGAAACTTTCAAATCAGGTGTCAGTGGCCGGACACGCTCCCTTTTGAAGAAAAAATTCTGTTCCAAAGTAGAACTGTTCTACCTGACCAGAACTGCAGAAAAAAAAATGTGGAGAATTGCGATTTCTAAGATAGTCCGTTCTCCACCAGTTGCTCCTAAAAATCAGGCGCAAATCATGTGGAAACTTGGGCCCATTGTTCCTGAGGTGCGGTGCCCAGAACTGAACACATTGCTCTCGATGGGGTCTAACCAGAGCTCTATACAGCTGTAACGTAACTTCCACCCATCTGTATTCCAGCCCTCGAGATAAAGGCCAACATTCAATGAGCTTTTAAAATTATTTTTGTACCTGTCCACTCGATGTCTGTACCTGGACCCCTAAATCGCTCTGTTCATCCACAGTTCCCAGCTTTTCACCATTTGGAAATTACTCTGATCGATCTTTCCTGTGTGCAAAGTGGATGACCTCACACTTTCCCAGAGTTTTGCCCACTCACTTAATCAATGTCCCGTTGCAACTTTCTGCTCCCATCTACACTATTTACTGTGTCGCCTAACTTGGTGTTGTCAATAAACCTGGACAAAGGCTCCCTATTCCTTCATCCAAGTCATTTACAAATACAGTGAAAAGCTGAGGCCCCAGTACAGATCCCTTGGGGACAGCACTAGTCACATTCTGTCAATTGGAGAATATAATCATTATCCCTACTCTCTGTCTCCTACCTCCTAACCAATTCCCTATCCAACCTAGTAGGTTGCCTCAAATTCCATGCCCTCTCATTTTTGTTAACAGTATCTTACGTGCAACCTTATTGAACCTTCTGAAATTCCATACAAATAACATTCACAGACATTCCTTTATCTACCATGTTAGTTATCTCCTCAAAAAATTCAACTAACTTCGTTCGACATGACTTACCCTTTACAAATCCATGCTGGCTCTCTCTGATCAGTTAATATTTGTCCAAGTGCTCAGTCACTCAGTCCCTAATATCAGATTCAAGTAACTTCCCCACAACTGACGTTAGACTAATAGGCCTATCATTTCTAGTTCATCTCTCCTACCGTTCTTAAATAATGGTGTGACATTGGCAGGCTTAAAATCCATGGGGACAATTCCTGAATCGAGAGAGTTTTGGAAAATCATGACTATATTTGTAATGTTTTATATATTAATCTAGTTAGTTCCTTCACTTTCAACTTTGTTATCGCATATACTCCCGTGAAGCGCCTTAGAAACATAGAAACATAGAAAATAGGTGCAGGAGTAGGCCATTCGGCCCTTCGAGCCTGCACCGCCATTCAACAAGATCATGGCTGATCACCCAGCACCTCCCCCCCACGCACCCCCGACCCCCCCAGCCGCAAGGACCATATCCAACTCCCTCCCGAACACATCCAATGAACTGGCATCAACAACTCTCCGCCACAGGGATCCCCACAGGCCAACAACTCCCCGAGTGAAGAAGTCTCTCCCCATCCCAGCCTCAAACAGCCCACCCCCCATCCCCAGAGCGTGACCCCGCCCCCCCACCCCCCGGCTCCGGACCCACCCAACACGGGGAACACCCCCCCGAACCCAACCCGCCCTGTCCCGTCAGAATCCTTCCCAAATGCCGACCACCCCCGGATGTCGAGCCCCCAGCCCAGGCCACCCCGGAGCCACGCCCCCGCGACGTCAAGCACACCACATCCACCAACCGCCATCTACGCAGTCAACCCGTCCACCCCACTCCGAACATCCCCGCACCGAGGCACAGAGCCCCCAGGCCCGTCCCTCCAACACACTTTGCCCCCCCCCCAGACCTCCGCTGCAATGTGGCCGCTCCTGTCCCCCGCCCTGGGTTTCTCCGGTCCCCACCTCCACGACTCTCCCCTCCATCCCCTGCCCCCGTCTCCCCTCAACTTCCCTCTGCCTCCCTGCACAGGCTCCCACCTCGGGGGTGGTAACCTTCTGGGGCAGGGAATTTCAGCCCCCAGCGTGGAAGTCCTGCTCCCGCCGCAGAATTGGCCTTACCACCCGTCAATGGAAGCAGAGTGCAATTTCCCACACTCCACTTCCCTTGGAGGCAGTGACCAGGGCATGACTGGATGCTCATGTGACAGTTTGAACTGGTGCTCTCCACTCTCTGTCCTGTGACAGTTTGAACTGGTGCTCTCCACTCTCTGTCCTGTGACAGTTTGAACTGGTGCTCTCCACTCTCTGTCCTGTGACAGTTTGAACTGGTGCTCTCCACTCTCCCGTCCTGTGACAGTTTGAACTGGTGCTCTCCACTCTCTGTCCTGTGACAGTTTGAACTGGTGCTCTCCACTCTCCCGTCCTGTGACAGTTTGAACTGGTGCTCTCCACTCTCTGTCCTGTGACAGTTTGAACTGGTGCTCTCCACTCTCTGTCCTGTGACAGTTTGAACTGGTGCTCTCCACTCTCCCGTCCTGTGACAGTTTGAACTGGTGCTCTCCACTCTCTGTCCTGTGACAGTTTGAACTGGTGCTCTCCACTCTCCCGTCCTGTGACAGTTTGAACTGGTGCTCTCCACTCTCTGTCCTGTGACAGTTGGAACTGGTGCTCTCCACTCTCTGTCCTGTGACAGTTTGAACTGGTGCTCTCCACTCTCTGTCCTGTGACAGTTTGAACTGGTGCTCTCCACTCTCTCTCCTGTGACAGTTGGAACTGGTGCTCTCCATCTCTCTGTCCTGTGACAGTTTGAACTGGTGCTCTCCACTCTCTGTCCTGTGACAGTTTGAACTGGTGCTCTCCACTCTCTCTCCTGTGACAGTTTGAACTGGTGCTCTCCACTCTCTCTCCTGTGATAGTTTGAACTGGTGCTCTCCACTCTCCGTCCTGTGACAGTTTGAACTGGTGCTCTCCACTCTCTCTCCTGTGATAGTTTGAACTGGTGCTCTCCACTCTCCGTCCTGTGACAGTTTGAACTGGTGCTCTCCACTCTCTGTCCTGTGACAGTTGGAACTGGTGCTCTCCACTCTCTGTCCTGTGACAGTTTGAACTGGTGCTCTCCACTCTCTGTCCTGTGACAGTTTGAACTGGTGCTCTCCACTCTCTGTCCTGTGACAGTTAGAACTGGTGCTCTCCACTCTCTGTCCTGTGACAGTTGGAACTGGTGCTCTCCACTCTCTGTCCTGTGACAGTTTGAACTGGTGCTCTCCACTCTCTGTCCTGTGACAGTTAGAACTGCTGCTCTCCACTCTCTGTCCTGTGACAGTTTGAACTGGTGCTCTCCACTGTCTGTCCTGTGACAGTTGGAACTGGTGCTCTCCACTCTCTGTCCTGAGACAGTTGGAACTGGTGCTCTCCACTCTCCCGTCCTGTGACAGTTTGAACTGGTGCTCTCCATTCTCCCATCCTGTGACAGTTGGAACTGGTGCTCTCCACTCTCCCGTCCTGTGACAGTTTGAACTGGTGCTCTCCACTCTCTGTCCTGTGACAGTTTGAACTGGTGCTCTCCACTCTCTGTCCTGTGACAATTTGAACTGGTGCTCTCCACTCTCTCTCCTGTGACAGTTTGAACTGGTGCTCTCCACTCTCTGTCCTGTGACAGTGTGAACTGGTGCTCTCCACTCTCTGTCCTGTGACAGTGTGAACTGGTGCTCTCCACTCTCCCGTCCTGTGACAGTTTGAACTGGTGCTCCCCACTCTCCCGTCCTGTGACAGTTTGAACTGGTGCTCTCCACTCTCCCGTCCTGTGACAGTTTGAACTGGTGCTCTCCACTCTCTGTCCTGTGACAGTTTGAACTGGTGCTCTCCACTCTCTGTCCTGTGACAATTTGAACTGGTGCTCTCCACTCTCTCTCCTGTGACAGTTTGAACTGGTGCTCTCCACTCTCTGTCCTGTGACAGTGTGAACTGGTGCTCTCCACTCTCTGTCCTGTGACAGTGTGAACTGGTGCTCTCCACTCTCCCGTCCTGTGACAGTTTGAACTGGTGCTCCCCACTCTCCCGTCCTGTGACAGTTTGAACTGGTGCTCTCCACTCTCTGTCCTGTGACAGTTTGAACTGGTGCTCTCCACTCTCTGTCCTGTGACAGTTGGAACTGGTGCTCTCCATCTCTCTCCTGTGACAGTTTGAACTGGTGCTCTCCACTCTCTGTCCTGTGACAGTTTGAACTGGTGCTCTCCACTCTCTGTCCTGTGACAGTTTGAACTGGTGCTCTTCACTCTCCCGTCCTGTGACAGTTTGAACTGATGCTCTCCACTCTCGGTCCTGTGACAGTTTGAACTGGTGCTCTCCACTCTCCCGTCCTGTGACAGTTTGAACTGGTGCTCTCCACTCTCCCGTCCTGTGACAGTTTGAACTGGTGCTCTCCACTCTCTGTCCTGTGACAGTTTGAACTGGTGCTCTCCACGCTCTGTCCTGTGACAGTTGGAACTGGTGCTCTCCACTCTCCCGTCCTGTGACAGTGTGAACTGGTGCTCTCCACTCTCTGTCCTGTGACAGTTTGAACTGGTGCTCTCCACTCTCTGTCCTGTGACAGTGTGAACTGGTGCTCTCCACTCTCTGACATGCGACAGTGTGAACTGGTGCTCTCCACTCTCTGTACTGTGACAGTTTGAACTGGTGCTCTCCACTCTCTGTCCTGTGACAGTTTGAACTGGTGCTCTCCACTCTCTGTCCTGTGACAGTTTGAACTGGTGCTCTCCACTCTCCCGTCCTGTGACAGTTTGAACTGGTGCTCTCCACTCTCTGTCCTGTGACAGTTGGAACTGGTGCTCTCCACTCTCTGTCCTGTGACAGTTGGAACTGGTGCTCTCCATCTCTCTCCTGTGACAGTTTGAACTGGTGCTCTCCACTCTCTGTCCTGCGACAGTTTGAACTGGTGCTCTCCACTCTCCCGTCCTGTGACAGTTTGAACTGGTGCTCTCCACTCTCTGTCCTGTGACAGTTAGAACTGGTGCTCTCCACTCTCTGTCCTGTGACAGTTTGAACTGGTGCTCTCCACTCTCTGTCCTGTGACAGTTTGAACTGGTGCTCTCCACTCTCTGTCCTGTGACAGTTGGAACTGGTGCTCTCCATCTCTCTCCTGTGACAGTTTGAACTGGTGCTCCCCACTCTCTGTCCTGTGACAGTTAGAACTGGTGCTCTCCACTCTCTGTCCTGTGACAGTTTGAACTGGTGCTCTCCACTCTCTGTCCTGTGACAGTTTGAACTGGTGTTCTCCACTCTATGTCCTTTGACAGTTTGAACTGGTGCTCTCCACTCTCTGTCCTGTGACAGTTTGAACTGGTGCTCCCCACTCTCCCGTCCTGTGACAGTTTGAACTGGTGCTCTCCACTCTCTGTCCTGTGACAGTTTGAACTGGTGCTCTCCACTCTCTGTCCTGTGACAGTTGGAACTGGTGCTCTCCATCTCTCTCCTGTGACAGTTTGAACTGGTGCTCTCCACTCTCTGTCCTGTGACAGTTTGAACTGGTGCTCTCCACTCTCTGTCCTGTGACTGTTTGAACTGGTGCTCTCCACTCTCCCGTCCTGTGACAGTTTGAACTGATGCTCTCCACTCTCGGTCCTGTGACAGTTTGAACTGGTGCTCTCCACTCTCCCGTCCTGTGACAGTTTGAACTGGTGCTCTCCACTCTCTGTCCTGTGACAGTTTGAACTGGTGTTCCCCACTCTCTGTCCTGTGACAGTTTGAACTGATGCTCTCCACTCTCTGTCCTGTGACAGTGTGAACTGGTGCTCTCCACTCTCTGTCCTGTGACAGTGGGAACTGGTGCTCTCCACTCTCTGTCCTGTGACAGTTTGAACTGGTGCTCTCCACTCTCTGTCCTGTGACAGTTGGAACTGGTGCTCTCCACTCTCTGTCCTGTGACAGTTGGAACTGGTGCTCTCCATCTCTCTCCTGTGACAGTTTGAACTGGTGCTCTCCACTCTCTGTCCTGCGACAGTTTGAACTGGTGCTCTCCACTCTCCCGTCCTGTGACAGTTTGAACTGGTGCTCTCCACTCTCTGTCCTGTGACAGTTAGAACTGGTGCTCTCCACTCTCTGTCCTGTGACAGTTTGAACTGGTGCTCTCCACTCTCTGTCCTGTGACAGTTTGAACTGGTGCTCTCCACTCTCTGTCCTGTGACAGTTGGAACTGGTGCTCTCCATCTCTCTCCTGTGACAGTTTGAACTGGTGCTCCCCACTCTCTGTCCTGTGACAGTTTGAACTGGTGCTCTCCACTCTCTGTCCTGTGACAGTTTGAACTGGTGCTCTCCACTCTCTGTCCTGTGACAGTTTGAACTGGTGTTCTCCACTCTATGTCCTTTGACAGTTTGAACTGGTGCTCTCCACTCTCTGTCCTGTGATAGTTTGAACTGGTGCTCTCCACTCTCTGTCCTGTGACAGTTTGAACTGGTGTTCTCCACTCTATGTCCTGTGACAGTTTGAACTGGTGCTCTCCACTCTCTGTCCTGTGACAGTGTGAACTGGTGCTCTCCACTCTCTGTCCTGTGACAGTGTGAACTGGTGCTCTCCACTCTCCCGTCCTGTGACAGTTTGAACTGGTGCTCCCCACTCTCCCGTCCTGTGACAGTTTGAACTGGTGCTCTCCACTCTCTGTCCTGTGACAGTTTGAACTGGTGCTCTCCACTCTCTGTCCTGTGACAGTTGGAACTGGTGCTCTCCATCTCTCTCCTGTGACAGTTTGAACTGGTGCTCTCCACTCTCTGTCCTGTGACAGTTTGAACTGGTGCTCTCCACTCTCTGTCCTGTGACTGTTTGAACTGGTGCTCTCCACTCTCCCGTCCTGTGACAGTTTGAACTGATGCTCTCCACTCTCGGTCCTGTGACAGTTTGAACTGGTGCTCTCCACTCTCCCGTCCTGTGACAGTTTGAACTGGTGCTCTCCACTCTCTGTCCTGTGACAGTTTGAACTGGTGTTCCCCACTCTCTGTCCTGTGACAGTTTGAACTGATGCTCTCCACTCTCTGTCCTGTGACAGTGTGAACTGGTGCTCTCCACTCTCTGTCCTGTGACAGTGGGAACTGGTGCTCTCCACTCTCTGTCCTGTGACAGTGTGAACTGGTGCTCTCCACTCTCTGTCCTGTGACAGTTTGAACTGGTGCTCTCCACTCTCTGTCCTGTGACAGTTTGAACTGGTGCTGTCCACTCTCTGTCCTGTGACAGTTTGAACTGGTGCTCTCCACTCTCCCGTCCTGTGACAGTTTGAACTGGTGCTCTCCACTCTCTGTCCTGTGACAGTGGGAACTGGTGCTCTCCACTCTCTGTCCTGTGACAGTTGGAACTGGTGCTCTCCACTCTCTGTCCTGTGACAGTTTGAACTGGTGCTCTCCACTCTCTGTCCTGTGACAGTTGGAACTGGTGCTCTCCACTCTCCCGTCCTGTGACAGTGTGAACTGGTGCTCTCACTCTCTGTCCTGTGACAGTTTGAACTGGTGCTCTCCACTCTCTGTCCTGTGACAGTTTGAACTGGTGCTCTCCACTCTCTGTCCTGTGACAGTGTGAACTGGTGCTCTCCACTCTCTGTCCTGTGACAGTTTGAACTGGTGCTCTCCACTCTCCCGTCCTGTGACAGTTTGAACTGGTGCTCTCCACTCTCCCGTCCTGTGACAGTTTGAACTGGTGCTCTCCACTCTCTGTCCTGTGACAGTTGGAACTGGTGCTCTCCACTCTCTGTCCTGTGACAGTTGGAACTGGTGCGCTCCATCTCTCTCCTGTGACAGTTTGAACTGGTGCTCTCCACTCTCTGTCCTGTGACAGTTTGAACTGGTGCTCTCCACTCTCTCTCCTGTGATAGTTTGAACTGGTGTTCTCCACTCTCCCGTCCTGTGACAGTTTGAACTGGTGCTCTCCACTCTCTGTCCTGTGACAGTTTGAACTGGTGCTCTCCACTCTCTGTCCTGTGACAGTTTGAACTGGTGCTCTCCACTCTCTCTCCTGTGATAGTTTGAACTGGTGCTCTCCACTCTCTGTCCTGTGACAGTTTGAACTGGTGCTCTCCACTCTCTCTCCTGTGACAGTTGGAACTGGTGCTCTCCACTCTCTGTCCTGTGACAGTGTGAACTGGTGCTCTCCACTCTCTGTCCTGTGACAGTGTGAACTGGTGCTCTCCACTCTCCCGTCCTGTGACAGTTTGAACTGGTGCTCCCCACTCTCCCGTCCTGTGACAGTTTGAACTGGTGCTCTCCACTCTCTGTCCTGTGACAGTTTGAACTGGTGCTCTCCACTCTCTGTCCTGTGACAGTTGGAACTGGTGCTCTCCATCTCTCTCCTGTGACAGTTTGAACTGGTGCTCTCCACTCTCTGTCCTGTGACAGTTTGAACTGGTGCTCTCCACTCTCTGTCCTGTGACTGTTTGAACTGGTGCTCTCCACTCTCCCGTCCTGTGACAGTTTGAACTGATGCTCTCCACTCTCGGTCCTGTGACAGTTTGAACTGGTGCTCTCCACTCTCCCGTCCTGTGACAGTTTGAACTGGTGCTCTCCACTCTCTGTCCTGTGACAGTTTGAACTGGTGTTCCCCACTCTCTGTCCTGTGACAGTTTGAACTGATGCTCTCCACTCTCTGTCCTGTGACAGTGTGAACTGGTGCTCTCCACTCTCTGTCCTGTGACAGTGGGAACTGGTGCTCTCCACTCTCTGTCCTGTGACAGTGTGAACTGGTGCTCTCCACTCTCTGTCCTGTGACAGTTTGAACTGGTGCTCTCCACTCTCTGTCCTGTGACAGTTTGAACTGGTGCTGTCCACTCTCTGTCCTGTGACAGTTTGAACTGGTGCTCTCCACTCTCCCGTCCTGTGACAGTTTGAACTGGTGCTCTCCACTCTCTGTCCTGTGACAGTGGGAACTGGTGCTCTCCACTCTCTGTCCTGTGACAGTTGGAACTGGTGCTCTCCACTCTCTGTCCTGTGACAGTTTGAACTGGTGCTCTCCACTCTCTGTCCTGTGACAGTTGGAACTGGTGCTCTCCACTCTCCCGTCCTGTGACAGTGTGAACTGGTGCTCTCACTCTCTGTCCTGTGACAGTTTGAACTGGTGCTCTCCACTCTCTGTCCTGTGACAGTTTGAACTGGTGCTCTCCACTCTCTGTCCTGTGACAGTGTGAACTGGTGCTCTCCACTCTCTGTCCTGTGACAGTTTGAACTGGTGCTCTCCACTCTCCCGTCCTGTGACAGTTTGAACTGGTGCTCTCCACTCTCCCGTCCTGTGACAGTTTGAACTGGTGCTCTCCACTCTCTGTCCTGTGACAGTTGGAACTGGTGCTCTCCACTCTCTGTCCTGTGACAGTTGGAACTGGTGCGCTCCATCTCTCTCCTGTGACAGTTTGAACTGGTGCTCTCCACTCTCTGTCCTGTGACAGTTTGAACTGGTGCTCTCCACTCTCTCTCCTGTGATAGTTTGAACTGGTGTTCTCCACTCTCCCGTCCTGTGACAGTTTGAACTGGTGCTCTCCACTCTCTGTCCTGTGACAGTTTGAACTGGTGCTCTCCACTCTCTGTCCTGTGACAGTTTGAACTGGTGCTCTCCACTCTCTCTCCTGTGATAGTTTGAACTGGTGCTCTCCACTCTCTGTCCTGTGACAGTTTGAACTGGTGCTCTCCACTCTCTCTCCTGTGACAGTTGGAACTGGTGCTCTCCACTCTCTGTCCTGTGACAGTTTGAACTGGTGCTCTCCACTCTCTGTCCTGTGATAGTTTGAACTGGTGCTCTCCACTCTCTGTCCTGTGACAGTTTGAACTGGTGCTCTCCACTCTCTCTCCTGTGACAGTTGGAACTGGTGCTCTCCATCTCTCTGTCCTGAGATAGTTTGAACTGGTGCTCTCCACTCTCGGTCCTGTGACAGTTTGAACTGGTGCTCTCCACTCTCTGTCCTGTGATAGTTTGAACTGGTGCTCTCCACTCTCTGTCCTGTGACAGTTTGAACTGGTGCTCTCCACTCTCTCTCCTGTGACAGTTGGAACTGGTGCTCTCCACTCTCTGTCCTGTGACAGTTTGAACTGGTGCTCTCCACTCTCTGTCCTGTGACAGTTTGAACTGGTGCTCTCCACTCTCTGTCCTGTGACAGTTTGAACTGGTGCTCTCCACTCTCTGTCCTGTGACAGTTGGAACTGGTGCTCTCCACTCTCCCGTCCTGTGACAGTTGGAACTGGTGCTCTCCACTCTCTGTCCTGTGACAGTTAGAACTGGTGCTCTCCACTCTCTGTCCTGTGACAGTTGGAACTGGTGCTCTCCACTCTCTGTCCTGTGACAGTTTGAACTGGTGCTCTCCACTCTCTGTCCTGTGACAGTTAGAACTGCTGCTCTCCACTCTCTGTCCTGTGACAGTTTGAACTGGTGCTCTCCACTGTCTGTCCTGTGACAGTTGGAACTGGTGCTCTCCACTCTCTGTCCTGAGACAGTTGGACCTGGTGCTCTCCACTCTCTGTCCTGTGACAGTTTGAACTGGTGCTCTCCACTCTCTGTCCTGTGACAGTTTGAACTGGTGCTCTCCACTCTCTGTCCTGTGACAGTGTGAACTGGTGCTCTCCACTCTCTGACATGCGACAGTGTGAACTGGTGCTCTCCACTCTCTGTCCTGTGACAGTTTGAACTGGTGCTGTCCACTCTCTGTCCTGTGACAGTTTGAACTGGTGCTCTCCACTCTCTGTCCTGTGACAGTTTGAACTGGTGCTCTCCACTCTCCCGTCCTGTGACAGTTTGAACTGGTGCTCTCCACTCTCTGTCCTGTGACAGTTGGAACTGGTGCTCTCCATCTCTCTCCTGTGACAGTTTGAACTGGTGCTCTCCACTCTCTGTCCTGCGACAGTTTGAACTGGTGCTCTCCACTCTCCCGTCCTGTGACAGTTTGAACTGGTGCTCTCCACTCTCTGTCCTGTGACAGTTAGAACTGGTGCTCTCCACTCTCTGTCCTGTGACAGTTTGAACTGGTGCTCTCCACTCTCTGTCCTGTGACAGTTTGAACTGGTGCTCTCCACTCTCTGTCCTGTGACAGTTGGAACTGGTGCTCTCCATCTCTCTCCTGTGACAGTTTGAACTGGTGCTCCCCACTCTCTGTCCTGTGACAGTTTGAACTGGTGCTCTCCACTCTCTGTCCTGTGACAGTTTGAACTGGTGCTCTCCACTCTCTGTCCTGTGACAGTTTGAACTGGTGTTCTCCACTCTATGTCCTTTGACAGTTTGAACTGGTGCTCTCCACTCTCTGTCCTGTGATAGTTTGAACTGGTGCTCTCCACTCTCTGTCCTGTGACAGTTTGAACTGGTGTTCTCCACTCTATGTCCTGTGACAGTTTGAACTGGTGCTCTCCACTCTCTGTCCTGTGACAGTGTGAACTGGTGCTCTCCACTCTCTGTCCTGTGACAGTGTGAACTGGTGCTCTCCACTCTCCCGTCCTGTGACAGTTTGAACTGGTGCTCCCCACTCTCCCGTCCTGTGACAGTTTGAACTGGTGCTCTCCACTCTCTGTCCTGTGACAGTTTGAACTGGTGCTCTCCACTCTCTGTCCTGTGACAGTTGGAACTGGTGCTCTCCATCTCTCTCCTGTGACAGTTTGAACTGGTGCTCTCCACTCTCTGTCCTGTGACAGTTTGAACTGGTGCTCTCCACTCTCTGTCCTGTGACAGTTTGAACTGGTGCTCTCCACTCTCCCGTCCTGTGACAGTTTGAACTGATGCTCTCCACTCTCGGTCCTGTGACAGTTTGAACTGGTGCTCTCCACTCTCCCGTCCTGTGACAGTTTGAACTGGTGCTCTCCACTCTCTGTCCTGTGACAGTTTGAACTGGTGTTCCCCACTCTCTGTCCTGTGACAGTTTGAACTGATGCTCTCCACTCTCTGTCCTGTGACAGTGTGAACTGGTGCTCTCCACTCTCTGTCCTGTGACAGTTTGAACTGGTGCTCTCCACTCTCTGTCCTGTGACAGTTTGAACTGGTGCTGTCCACTCTCTGTCCTGTGACAGTTTGAACTGGTGCTCTCCACTCTCCCGTCCTGTGACAGTTTGAACTGGTGCTCTCCACTCTCTGTCCTGTGACAGTGGGAACTGGTGCTCTCCACTCTCTGTCCTGTGACAGTTGGAACTGGTGCTCTCCACTCTCTGTCCTGTGACAGTTTGAACTGGTGCTCTCCACTCTCTGTCCTGTGACAGTTGGAACTGGTGCTCTCCACTCTCCCGTCCTGTGACAGTGTGAACTGGTGCTCTCACTCTCTGTCCTGTGACAGTTTGAACTGGTGCTCTCCACTCTCTGTCCTGTGACAGTTTGAACTGGTGCTCTCCACTCTCTGTCCTGTGACAGTGTGAACTGGTGCTCTCCACTCTCTGTCCTGTGACAGTTTGAACTGGTGCTCTCCACTCTCCCGTCCTGTGACAGTTTGAACTGGTGCTCTCCACTCTCCCGTCCTGTGACAGTTTGAACTGGTGCTCTCCACTCTCTGTCCTGTGACAGTTGGAACTGGTGCTCTCCACTCTCTGTCCTGTGACAGTTGGAACTGGTGCGCTCCATCTCTCTCCTGTGACAGTTTGAACTGGTGCTCTCCACTCTCTGTCCTGTGACAGTTTGAACTGGTGCTCTCCACTCTCTCTCCTGTGATAGTTTGAACTGGTGTTCTCCACTCTCCCGTCCTGTGACAGTTTGAACTGGTGCTCTCCACTCTCTGTCCTGTGACAGTTTGAACTGGTGCTCTCCACTCTCTGTCCTGTGACAGTTTGAACTGGTGCTCTCCACTCTCTCTCCTGTGATAGTTTGAACTGGTGCTCTCCACTCTCTGTCCTGTGACAGTTTGAACTGGTGCTCTCCACTCTCTCTCCTGTGACAGTTGGAACTGGTGCTCTCCACTCTCTGTCCTGTGACAGTTTGAACTGGTGCTCTCCACTCTCTGTCCTGTGACAGTTTGAACTGGTGCTCTCCACTCTCTGTCCTGTGACAGTTTGACTGGTGCTCTCCACTCTCTCTCCTGTGACAGTTGGAACTGGTGCTCTCCATCTCTCTGTCCTGTGATAGTTTGAACTGGTGCTCTCCACTCTCGGTCCTGTGACAGTTTGAACTGGTGCTCTCCACTCTCTGTCCTGTGATAGTTTGAACTGGTGCTCTCCACTCTCTGTCCTGTGACAGTTTGAACTGGTGCTCTCCACTCTCTCTCCTGTGACAGTTGGAACTGGTGCTCTCCACTCTCTGTCCTGTGACAGTTTGAACTGGTGCTCTCCACTCTCTGTCCTGTGACAGTTTGAACTGGTGCTCTCCACTCTCTGTCCTGTGACAGTTTGAACTGGTGCTCTCCACTCTCTGTCCTGTGACAGTTGGAACTGGTGCTCTCCACTCTCCCGTCCTGTGACAGTTGGAACTGGTGCTCTCCACTCTCTGTCCTGTGACAGTTAGAACTGGTGCTCTCCACTCTCTGTCCTGTGACAGTTGGAACTGGTGCTCTCCACTCTCTGTCCTGTGACAGTTTGAACTGGTGCTCTCCACTCTCTGTCCTGTGACAGTTAGAACTGCTGCTCTCCACTCTCTGTCCTGTGACAGTTTGAACTGGTGCTCTCCACTGTCTGTCCTGTGACAGTTGGAACTGGTGCTCTCCACTCTCTGTCCTGAGACAGTTGGAACTGGTGCTCTCCACTCTCCCGTCCTGTGACAGTTTGAACTGGTGCTCTCCACTCTCCCATCCTGTGACAGTTGGAACTGGTGCTCTCCACTCTCCCGTCCTGTGACAGTTTGAACTGGTGCTCTCCACTCTCTGTCCTGTGACAGTTTGAACTGGTGCTCTCCACTCTCTGTCCTGTGACAATTTGAACTGGTGCTCTCCACTCTCTCTCCTGTGACAGTTTGAACTGGTGCTCTCCACTCTCTGTCCTGTGACAGTGTGAACTGGTGCTCTCCACTCTCTGTCCTGTGACAGTGTGAACTGGTGCTCTCCACTCTCCCGTCCTGTGACAGTTTGAACTGGTGCTCCCCACTCTCCCGTCCTGTGACAGTTTGAACTGGTGCTCTCCACTCTCTGTCCTGTGACAGTTTGAACTGGTGCTCTCCACTCTCTGTCCTGTGACAGTTGGAACTGGTGCTCTCCATCTCTCTCCTGTGACAGTTTGAACTGGTGCTCTCCACTCTCTGTCCTGTGACAGTTTGAACTGGTGCTCTCCACTCTCTGTCCTGTGACAGTTTGAACTGGTGCTCTTCACTCTCCCGTCCTGTGACAGTTTGAACTGATGCTCTCCACTCTCGGTCCTGTGACAGTTTGAACTGGTGCTCTCCACTCTCCCGTCCTGTGACAGTTTGAACTGGTGCTCTCCACTCTCTGTCCTGTGACAGTTTGAACTGGTGCTATCCACGCTCTGTCCTGTGACAGTTGGAACTGGTGCTCTCCACTCTCCCGTCCTGTGACAGTGTGAACTGGTGCTCTCCACTCTCTGTCCTGTGACAGTTTGAACTGGTGCTCTCCACTCTCTGTCCTGTGACAGTGTGAACTGGTGCTCTCCACTCTCTGACATGCGACAGTGTGAACTGGTGCTCTCCACTCTCTGTCCTGTGACAGTTTGAACTGGTGCTCTCCACTCTCTGTCCTGTGACAGTTTGAACTGGTGCTCTCCACTCTCTGTCCTGTGACAGTTTGAACTGGTGCTCTCCACTCTCCCGTCCTGTGACAGTTTGAACTGGTGCTCTCCACTCTCTGTCCTGTGACAGTTGGAACTGGTGCTCTCCACTCTCTGTCCTGTGACAGTTGGAACTGGTGCTCTCCATCTCTCTCCTGTGACAGTTTGAACTGGTGCTCTCCACTCTCTGTCCTGCGACAGTTTGAACTGGTGCTCTCCACTCTCCCGTCCTGTGACAGTTTGAACTGGTGCTCTCCACTCTCTGTCCTGTGACAGTTAGAACTGGTGCTCTCCACTCTCTGTCCTGTGACAGTTTGAACTGGTGCTCTCCACTCTCTGTCCTGTGACAGTTTGAACTGGTGCTCTCCACTCTCTGTCCTGTGACAGTTGGAACTGGTGCTCTCCATCTCTCTCCTGTGACAGTTTGAACTGGTGCTCCCCACTCTCTGTCCTGTGACAGTTTGAACTGGTGCTCTCCACTCTCTGTCCTGTGACAGTTTGAACTGGTGCTCTCCACTCTCTGTCCTGTGACAGTTTGAACTGGTGTTCTCCACTCTATGTCCTGTGACAGTTTGAACTGGTGCTCTCCACTCTCTGTCCTGTGACAGTTTGAACTGGTGCTCTCCACTCTCTGTCCTGTGACAGTTTGAACTGGTGTTCTCCACTCTATGTCCTGTGACAGTTTGAACTGGTGCTCTCCACTCTCTGTCCTGTGACAGTGTGAACTGGTGCTCTCCACTCTCTGTCCTGTGACAGTGTGAACTGGTGCTCTCCACTCTCCCGTCCTGTGACAGTTTGAACTGGTGCTCCCCACTCTCCCGTCCTGTGACAGTTTGAACTGGTGCTCTCCACTCTCTGTCCTGTGACAGTTTGAACTGATGCTCTCCACTCTCTGTCCTGTGACAGTGTGAACTGGTGCTCTCCACTCTCTGTCCTGTGACAGTTGGAACTGGTACTCTCCACTCTCTGTCCTGCGACAGTGTGAACTGGTGCTCTCCACTCTCTGTCCTGTGACAGTTTGAAATGGTGCTCTCCACTCTCTGTCCTGTGACAGTTTGAACTGGTGCTGTCCACTCTCTGTCCTGTGACAGTTTGAACTGGTGCTCTCCACTCTCCCGTCCTGTGACAGTTTGAACTGGTGCTCTCCACTCTCTGTCCTGTGACAGTGGGAACTGGTGCTCTCCACTCTCTGTCCTGTGACAGTTTGAACTGGTGCTCTCCACTCTCTGTCCTGTGACAGTTTGAACTGGTGCTCTCCACTCTCTGTCCTGTGACAGTTGGAACTGGTGCTCTCCACTCTCCCGTCCTGTGACAGTGTGAACTGGTGCTCTCCACTCTCTGTCCTGTGACAGTTTGAACTGGTGCTCTCCACTCTCTGTCCTGTGACAGTTTGAACTGGTGCTCTCCACTCTCTGTCCTGTGACAGTGTGAACTGGTGCTCTCCACTCTCTGTCCTGTGACAGTTTGAACTGGTGCTCTCCACTCTCCCGTCCTGTGACAGTTTGAACTGGTGCTCTCCACTCTCCCGTCCTGTGACAGTTTGAACTGGTGCTCTCCACTCTCTGTCCTGTGACAGTTGGAACTGGTGCTCTCCACTCTCTGTCCTGTGACAG
Source organism: Pristiophorus japonicus (assembly GCF_044704955.1). Lineage (NCBI taxonomy): Eukaryota > Metazoa > Chordata > Chondrichthyes > Pristiophoridae > Pristiophorus > Pristiophorus japonicus. The sequence continues at coordinate 53,887,598 of NC_091995.1, forward strand.
TTGGAACTGGTGCTCTCCATCTCTCTCCTGTGACAGTTTGAACTGGTGCTCTCCACTCTCTGTCCTGCGACAGTTTGAACTGGTGCTCTCCACTCTCCCGTCCTGTGATAGTTTGAACTGGTGCTCTCCACTCTCTGTCCTGTGACAGTTTGAACTGGTGCTCTCCACACTCTGTCCTGTGACAGTTGGAACTGGTGCTCTCCACTCTCTGTCCTGTGACAGTTTGAACTTGTGCTCTCCACTCTCTGTCCTGTGACAGTTTGAACTGGTGCTCTCCACTCTCTGTCCTGTGACAGTTTGAACTGGTGCTCTCCACTCTCTGTCCTGTGACAGTTTGAACTGGTGCTCTCCACTCTCCCGTCCTGTGACAGTGGGAACTGGTGCTCTCCACTCTCTGTCCTGTGACAGTTGGAACTGGTGCTCTCCACTCTCTGTCCTGTGACAGTTGGAACTGGTGCTCTCCATCTCTCTGTCCTGTGACAGTTTGAACTGGTGCTCTCCACTCTCTGTCCTGTGACAGTTGGAACTGGTGCTCTCCACTCTCCCGTCCTGTGACAGTGTGAACTGGTGCTCTCCACTCTCTGTCCTGTGACAGTTTGAACTGGTGCTCTCCACTCTCTGTCCTGTGACAGTTTGAACTGGTGCTCTCCACTCTCTGTCCTGTGACAGTGTGAACTGGTGCTCTCCACTCTCTGTCCTGTGACAGTTTGAACTGGTGCTCTCCACTCTCCCGTCCTGTGACAGTTTGAACTGGTGCTCTCCACTCTCCCGTCCTGTGACAGTTTGAACTGGTGCTCTCCACTCTCTGTCCTGTGACAGTTGGAACTGGTGCTCTCCACTCTCTGTCCTGTGACAGTTGGAACTGGTGCTCTCCACTCTCTGTCCTGTGACAGTTTGAACTGGTGCTCTCCACTCTCCCGTCCTGTGACAGTTTGAACTGGTGCTCTCCACTCTCTGTCCTGTGACAGTTGGAACTGGTGCTCTCCACTCTCTGTCCTGTGACAGTTGGAACTGGTGCTCTCCACTCTCCCGTCCTGTGACAGTTTGAACTGGTGCTCTCCACTCTCTGTCCTGTGACAGTTTGAACTGGTGCTCTCCACTCTCTGTCCTGTGACAGTTTGAACTGGTGCTCTCCATCTCTCTCCTGTGACAGTTTGAACTGGTGCTCTCCACTCTCTGTCCTGCGACAGTTTGAACTGGTGCTCTCCACTCTCCCGTCCTGTGATAGTTTGAACTGGTGCTCTCCACTCTCTGTCCTGTGACAGTTTGAACTGGTGCTCTCCACACTCTGTCCTGTGACAGTTGGAACTGGTGCTCTCCACTCTCTGTCCTGTGACAGTTTGAACTTGTGCTCTCCACTCTCTGTCCTGTGACAGTTTGAACTGGTGCTCTCCACTCTCTGTCCTGTGACAGTTTGAACTGGTGCTCTCCACTCTCTGTCCTGTGACAGTTTGAACTGGTGCTCTCCACTCTCCCGTCCTGTGACAGTGGGAACTGGTGCTCTCCACTCTCTGTCCTGTGACATTTGGAACTGGTGCTCTCCATCTCTCTCCTGTGACAGTTTGAACTGGTGCTCCCCACTCTCTGTCCTGTGACAGTTTGAACTGGTGCTCTCCACTCTCTGTCCTGTGACAGTTTGAACTGGTGCTCTCCACTCTCTGTCCTGTGACAGTTTGAACTGGTGTTCTCCACTCTATGTCCTGTGACAGTTTGAACTGGTGCTCTCCACTCTCTGTCCTGTGACAGTTTGAACTGGTGCTCTCCACTCTCTGTCCTGTGACAGTTTGAACTGGTGTTCTCCACTCTATGTCCTGTGACAGTTTGAACTGGTGCTCTCCACTCTCTGTCCTGTGACAGTTTGAACTGGTGTTCTCCACTCTCTGTCCTGTGACAGTTTGAACTGGTGTTCTCCACTCTATGTCCTGTGACAGTTTGAACTGGTGCTCTCCACTCTCTGTCCTGTGACAGTGTGAACTGGTGCTCTCCACTCTCTGTCCTGTGACAGTGTGAACTGGTGCTCTCCACTCTCCCGTCCTGTGACAGTTTGAACTGGTGCTCCCCACTCTCCCGTCCTGTGACAGTTTGAACTGGTGCTCTCCACTCTCTGTCCTGTGACAGTTTGAACTGGTGCTCTCCACTCTCTGTCCTGTGACAGTTGGAACTGGTGCTCTCCATCTCTCTCCTGTGACAGTTTGAACTGGTGCTCTCCACTCTCTGTCCTGTGACAGTTTGAACTGGTGCTCTCCACTCTCTGTCCTGTGACTGTTTGAACTGGTGCTCTCCACTCTCCCGTCCTGTGACAGTTTGAACTGATGCTCTCCACTCTCGGTCCTGTGACAGTTTGAACTGGTGCTCTCCACTCTCCCGTCCTGTGACAGTTTGAACTGGTGCTCTCCACTCTCTGTCCTGTGACAGTTTGAACTGGTGTTCCCCACTCTCTGTCCTGTGACAGTTTGAACTGATGCTCTCCACTCTCTGTCCTGTGACAGTGTGAACTGGTGCTCTCCACTCTCTGTCCTGTGACAGTGGGAACTGGTGCTCTCCACTCTCTGTCCTGTGACAGTTTGAACTGGTGCTCTCCACTCTCTGTCCTGTGACAGTTGGAACTGGTGCTCTCCACTCTCTGTCCTGTGACAGTTGGAACTGGTGCTCTCCATCTCTCTCCTGTGACAGTTTGAACTGGTGCTCTCCACTCTCTGTCCTGCGACAGTTTGAACTGGTGCTCTCCACTCTCCCGTCCTGTGACAGTTTGAACTGGTGCTCTCCACTCTCTGTCCTGTGACAGTTAGAACTGGTGCTCTCCACTCTCTGTCCTGTGACAGTTTGAACTGGTGCTCTCCACTCTCTGTCCTGTGACAGTTTGAACTGGTGCTCTCCACTCTCTGTCCTGTGACAGTTGGAACTGGTGCTCTCCATCTCTCTCCTGTGACAGTTTGAACTGGTGCTCCCCACTCTCTGTCCTGTGACAGTTTGAACTGGTGCTCTCCACTCTCTGTCCTGTGACAGTTTGAACTGGTGCTCTCCACTCTCTGTCCTGTGACAGTTTGAACTGGTGTTCTCCACTCTATGTCCTTTGACAGTTTGAACTGGTGCTCTCCACTCTCTGTCCTGTGATAGTTTGAACTGGTGCTCTCCACTCTCTGTCCTGTGACAGTTTGAACTGGTGTTCTCCACTCTATGTCCTGTGACAGTTTGAACTGGTGCTCTCCACTCTCTGTCCTGTGACAGTGTGAACTGGTGCTCTCCACTCTCTGTCCTGTGACAGTGTGAACTGGTGCTCTCCACTCTCCCGTCCTGTGACAGTTTGAACTGGTGCTCCCCACTCTCCCGTCCTGTGACAGTTTGAACTGGTGCTCTCCACTCTCTGTCCTGTGACAGTTTGAACTGGTGCTCTCCACTCTCTGTCCTGTGACAGTTGGAACTGGTGCTCTCCATCTCTCTCCTGTGACAGTTTGAACTGGTGCTCTCCACTCTCTGTCCTGTGACAGTTTGAACTGGTGCTCTCCACTCTCTGTCCTGTGACTGTTTGAACTGGTGCTCTCCACTCTCCCGTCCTGTGACAGTTTGAACTGATGCTCTCCACTCTCGGTCCTGTGACAGTTTGAACTGGTGCTCTCCACTCTCCCGTCCTGTGACAGTTTGAACTGGTGCTCTCCACTCTCTGTCCTGTGACAGTTTGAACTGGTGTTCCCCACTCTCTGTCCTGTGACAGTTTGAACTGATGCTCTCCACTCTCTGTCCTGTGACAGTGTGAACTGGTGCTCTCCACTCTCTGTCCTGTGACAGTGGGAACTGGTGCTCTCCACTCTCTGTCCTGTGACAGTGTGAACTGGTGCTCTCCACTCTCTGTCCTGTGACAGTTTGAACTGGTGCTCTCCACTCTCTGTCCTGTGACAGTTTGAACTGGTGCTGTCCACTCTCTGTCCTGTGACAGTTTGAACTGGTGCTCTCCACTCTCCCGTCCTGTGACAGTTTGAACTGGTGCTCTCCACTCTCTGTCCTGTGACAGTGGGAACTGGTGCTCTCCACTCTCTGTCCTGTGACAGTTGGAACTGGTGCTCTCCACTCTCTGTCCTGTGACAGTTTGAACTGGTGCTCTCCACTCTCTGTCCTGTGACAGTTGGAACTGGTGCTCTCCACTCTCCCGTCCTGTGACAGTGTGAACTGGTGCTCTCACTCTCTGTCCTGTGACAGTTTGAACTGGTGCTCTCCACTCTCTGTCCTGTGACAGTTTGAACTGGTGCTCTCCACTCTCTGTCCTGTGACAGTGTGAACTGGTGCTCTCCACTCTCTGTCCTGTGACAGTTTGAACTGGTGCTCTCCACTCTCCCGTCCTGTGACAGTTTGAACTGGTGCTCTCCACTCTCCCGTCCTGTGACAGTTTGAACTGGTGCTCTCCACTCTCTGTCCTGTGACAGTTGGAACTGGTGCTCTCCACTCTCTGTCCTGTGACAGTTGGAACTGGTGCGCTCCATCTCTCTCCTGTGACAGTTTGAACTGGTGCTCTCCACTCTCTGTCCTGTGACAGTTTGAACTGGTGCTCTCCACTCTCTCTCCTGTGATAGTTTGAACTGGTGTTCTCCACTCTCCCGTCCTGTGACAGTTTGAACTGGTGCTCTCCACTCTCTGTCCTGTGACAGTTTGAACTGGTGCTCTCCACTCTCTGTCCTGTGACAGTTTGAACTGGTGCTCTCCACTCTCTCTCCTGTGATAGTTTGAACTGGTGCTCTCCACTCTCTGTCCTGTGACAGTTTGAACTGGTGCTCTCCACTCTCTCTCCTGTGACAGTTGGAACTGGTGCTCTCCACTCTCTGTCCTGTGACAGTTTGAACTGGTGCTCTCCACTCTCTGTCCTGTGATAGTTTGAACTGGTGCTCTCCACTCTCTGTCCTGTGACAGTTTGAACTGGTGCTCTCCACTCTCTCTCCTGTGACAGTTGGAACTGGTGCTCTCCATCTCTCTGTCCTGAGATAGTTTGAACTGGTGCTCTCCACTCTCGGTCCTGTGACAGTTTGAACTGGTGCTCTCCACTCTCTGTCCTGTGATAGTTTGAACTGGTGCTCTCCACTCTCTGTCCTGTGACAGTTTGAACTGGTGCTCTCCACTCTCTCTCCTGTGACAGTTGGAACTGGTGCTCTCCACTCTCTGTCCTGTGACAGTTTGAACTGGTGCTCTCCACTCTCTGTCCTGTGACAGTTTGAACTGGTGCTCTCCACTCTCTGTCCTGTGACAGTTTGAACTGGTGCTCTCCACTCTCTGTCCTGTGACAGTTGGAACTGGTGCTCTCCACTCTCCCGTCCTGTGACAGTTGGAACTGGTGCTCTCCACTCTCTGTCCTGTGACAGTTAGAACTGGTGCTCTCCACTCTCTGTCCTGTGACAGTTGGAACTGGTGCTCTCCACTCTCTGTCCTGTGACAGTTTGAACTGGTGCTCTCCACTCTCTGTCCTGTGACAGTTAGAACTGCTGCTCTCCACTCTCTGTCCTGTGACAGTTTGAACTGGTGCTCTCCACTGTCTGTCCTGTGACAGTTGGAACTGGTGCTCTCCACTCTCTGTCCTGAGACAGTTGGACCTGGTGCTCTCCACTCTCTGTCCTGTGACATTTTGAACTGGTGCTCTCCACTCTCTGTCCTGTGACAGTTTGAACTGGTGCTCTCCACTCTCTGTCCTGTGACAGTGTGAACTGGTGCTCTCCACTCTCTGACATGCGACAGTGTGAACTGGTGCTCTCCACTCTCTGTCCTGTGACAGTTTGAACTGGTGCTCTCCACTCTCTGTCCTGTGACAGTTTGAACTGGTGCTCTCCACTCTCTGTCCTGTGACAGTTTGAACTGGTGCTCTCCACTCTCCCGTCCTGTGACAGTTTGAACTGGTGCTCTCCACTCTCTGTCCTGTGACAGTTGGAACTGGTGCTCTCCATCTCTCTCCTGTGACAGTTTGAACTGGTGCTCTCCACTCTCTGTCCTGCGACAGTTTGAACTGGTGCTCTCCACTCTCCCGTCCTGTGACAGTTTGAACTGGTGCTCTCCACTCTCTGTCCTGTGACAGTTAGAACTGGTGCTCTCCACTCTCTGTCCTGTGACAGTTTGAACTGGTGCTCTCCACTCTCTGTCCTGTGACAGTTTGAACTGGTGCTCTCCACTCTCTGTCCTGTGACAGTTGGAACTGGTGCTCTCCATCTCTCTCCTGTGACAGTTTGAACTGGTGCTCCCCACTCTCTGTCCTGTGACAGTTTGAACTGGTGCTCTCCACTCTCTGTCCTGTGACAGTTTGAACTGGTGCTCTCCACTCTCTGTCCTGTGACAGTTTGAACTGGTGTTCTCCACTCTATGTCCTTTGACAGTTTGAACTGGTGCTCTCCACTCTCTGTCCTGTGATAGTTTGAACTGGTGCTCTCCACTCTCTGTCCTGTGACAGTTTGAACTGGTGTTCTCCACTCTATGTCCTGTGACAGTTTGAACTGGTGCTCTCCACTCTCTGTCCTGTGACAGTGTGAACTGGTGCTCTCCACTCTCTGTCCTGTGACAGTGTGAACTGGTGCTCTCCACTCTCCCGTCCTGTGACAGTTTGAACTGGTGCTCCCCACTCTCCCGTCCTGTGACAGTTTGAACTGGTGCTCTCCACTCTCTGTCCTGTGACAGTTTGAACTGGTGCTCTCCACTCTCTGTCCTGTGACAGTTGGAACTGGTGCTCTCCATCTCTCTCCTGTGACAGTTTGAACTGGTGCTCTCCACTCTCTGTCCTGTGACAGTTTGAACTGGTGCTCTCCACTCTCTGTCCTGTGACAGTTTGAACTGGTGCTCTCCACTCTCCCGTCCTGTGACAGTTTGAACTGATGCTCTCCACTCTCGGTCCTGTGACAGTTTGAACTGGTGCTCTCCACTCTCCCGTCCTGTGACAGTTTGAACTGGTGCTCTCCACTCTCTGTCCTGTGACAGTTTGAACTGGTGTTCCCCACTCTCTGTCCTGTGACAGTTTGAACTGATGCTCTCCACTCTCTGTCCTGTGACAGTGTGAACTGGTGCTCTCCACTCTCTGTCCTGTGACAGTTTGAACTGGTGCTCTCCACTCTCTGTCCTGTGACAGTTTGAACTGGTGCTGTCCACTCTCTGTCCTGTGACAGTTTGAACTGGTGCTCTCCACTCTCCCGTCCTGTGACAGTTTGAACTGGTGCTCTCCACTCTCTGTCCTGTGACAGTGGGAACTGGTGCTCTCCACTCTCTGTCCTGTGACAGTTGGAACTGGTGCTCTCCACTCTCTGTCCTGTGACAGTTTGAACTGGTGCTCTCCACTCTCTGTCCTGTGACAGTTGGAACTGGTGCTCTCCACTCTCCCGTCCTGTGACAGTGTGAACTGGTGCTCTCACTCTCTGTCCTGTGACAGTTTGAACTGGTGCTCTCCACTCTCTGTCCTGTGACAGTTTGAACTGGTGCTCTCCACTCTCTGTCCTGTGACAGTGTGAACTGGTGCTCTCCACTCTCTGTCCTGTGACAGTTTGAACTGGTGCTCTCCACTCTCCCGTCCTGTGACAGTTTGAACTGGTGCTCTCCACTCTCCCGTCCTGTGACAGTTTGAACTGGTGCTCTCCACTCTCTGTCCTGTGACAGTTGGAACTGGTGCTCTCCACTCTCTGTCCTGTGACAGTTGGAACTGGTGCGCTCCATCTCTCTCCTGTGACAGTTTGAACTGGTGCTCTCCACTCTCTGTCCTGTGACAGTTTGAACTGGTGCTCTCCACTCTCTCTCCTGTGATAGTTTGAACTGGTGTTCTCCACTCTCCCGTCCTGTGACAGTTTGAACTGGTGCTCTCCACTCTCTGTCCTGTGACAGTTTGAACTGGTGCTCTCCACTCTCTGTCCTGTGACAGTTTGAACTGGTGCTCTCCACTCTCTCTCCTGTGATAGTTTGAACTGGTGCTCTCCACTCTCTGTCCTGTGACAGTTTGAACTGGTGCTCTCCACTCTCTCTCCTGTGACAGTTGGAACTGGTGCTCTCCACTCTCTGTCCTGTGACAGTTTGAACTGGTGCTCTCCACTCTCTGTCCTGTGACAGTTTGAACTGGTGCTCTCCACTCTCTGTCCTGTGACAGTTTGAACTGGTGCTCTCCACTCTCTCTCCTGTGACAGTTGGAACTGGTGCTCTCCATCTCTCTGTCCTGTGATAGTTTGAACTGGTGCTCTCCACTCTCGGTCCTGTGACAGTTTGAACTGGTGCTCTCCACTCTCTGTCCTGTGATAGTTTGAACTGGTGCTCTCCACTCTCTGTCCTGTGACAGTTTGAACTGGTGCTCTCCACTCTCTCTCCTGTGACAGTTGGAACTGGTGCTCTCCACTCTCTGTCCTGTGACAGTTTGAACTGGTGCTCTCCACTCTCTGTCCTGTGACAGTTTGAACTGGTGCTCTCCACTCTCTGTCCTGTGACAGTTTGAACTGGTGCTCTCCACTCTCTGTCCTGTGACAGTTGGAACTGGTGCTCTCCACTCTCCCGTCCTGTGACAGTTGGAACTGGTGCTCTCCACTCTCTGTCCTGTGACAGTTAGAACTGGTGCTCTCCACTCTCTGTCCTGTGACAGTTGGAACTGGTGCTCTCCACTCTCTGTCCTGTGACAGTTTGAACTGGTGCTCTCCACTCTCTGTCCTGTGACAGTTAGAACTGCTGCTCTCCACTCTCTGTCCTGTGACAGTTTGAACTGGTGCTCTCCACTGTCTGTCCTGTGACAGTTGGAACTGGTGCTCTCCACTCTCTGTCCTGAGACAGTTGGAACTGGTGCTCTCCACTCTCCCGTCCTGTGACAGTTTGAACTGGTGCTCTCCACTCTCCCATCCTGTGACAGTTGGAACTGGTGCTCTCCACTCTCCCGTCCTGTGACAGTTTGAACTGGTGCTCTCCACTCTCTGTCCTGTGACAGTTTGAACTGGTGCTCTCCACTCTCTGTCCTGTGACAATTTGAACTGGTGCTCTCCACTCTCTCTCCTGTGACAGTTTGAACTGGTGCTCTCCACTCTCTGTCCTGTGACAGTGTGAACTGGTGCTCTCCACTCTCTGTCCTGTGACAGTGTGAACTGGTGCTCTCCACTCTCCCGTCCTGTGACAGTTTGAACTGGTGCTCCCCACTCTCCCGTCCTGTGACAGTTTGAACTGGTGCTCTCCACTCTCTGTCCTGTGACAGTTTGAACTGGTGCTCTCCACTCTCTGTCCTGTGACAGTTGGAACTGGTGCTCTCCATCTCTCTCCTGTGACAGTTTGAACTGGTGCTCTCCACTCTCTGTCCTGTGACAGTTTGAACTGGTGCTCTCCACTCTCTGTCCTGTGACAGTTTGAACTGGTGCTCTTCACTCTCCCGTCCTGTGACAGTTTGAACTGATGCTCTCCACTCTCGGTCCTGTGACAGTTTGAACTGGTGCTCTCCACTCTCCCGTCCTGTGACAGTTTGAACTGGTGCTCTCCACTCTCTGTCCTGTGACAGTTTGAACTGGTGCTATCCACGCTCTGTCCTGTGACAGTTGGAACTGGTGCTCTCCACTCTCCCGTCCTGTGACAGTGTGAACTGGTGCTCTCCACTCTCTGTCCTGTGACAGTTTGAACTGGTGCTCTCCACTCTCTGTCCTGTGACAGTGTGAACTGGTGCTCTCCACTCTCTGACATGCGACAGTGTGAACTGGTGCTCTCCACTCTCTGTCCTGTGACAGTTTGAACTGGTGCTCTCCACTCTCTGTCCTGTGACAGTTTGAACTGGTGCTCTCCACTCTCTGTCCTGTGACAGTTTGAACTGGTGCTCTCCACTCTCCCGTCCTGTGACAGTTTGAACTGGTGCTCTCCACTCTCTGTCCTGTGACAGTTGGAACTGGTGCTCTCCACTCTCTGTCCTGTGACAGTTGGAACTGGTGCTCTCCATCTCTCTCCTGTGACAGTTTGAACTGGTGCTCTCCACTCTCTGTCCTGCGACAGTTTGAACTGGTGCTCTCCACTCTCCCGTCCTGTGACAGTTTGAACTGGTGCTCTCCACTCTCTGTCCTGTGACAGTTAGAACTGGTGCTCTCCACTCTCTGTCCTGTGACAGTTTGAACTGGTGCTCTCCACTCTCTGTCCTGTGACAGTTTGAACTGGTGCTCTCCACTCTCTGTCCTGTGACAGTTGGAACTGGTGCTCTCCATCTCTCTCCTGTGACAGTTTGAACTGGTGCTCCCCACTCTCTGTCCTGTGACAGTTTGAACTGGTGCTCTCCACTCTCTGTCCTGTGACAGTTTGAACTGGTGCTCTCCACTCTCTGTCCTGTGACAGTTTGAACTGGTGTTCTCCACTCTATGTCCTGTGACAGTTTGAACTGGTGCTCTCCACTCTCTGTCCTGTGACAGTTTGAACTGGTGCTCTCCACTCTCTGTCCTGTGACAGTTTGAACTGGTGTTCTCCACTCTATGTCCTGTGACAGTTTGAACTGGTGCTCTCCACTCTCTGTCCTGTGACAGTGTGAACTGGTGCTCTCCACTCTCTGTCCTGTGACAGTGTGAACTGGTGCTCTCCACTCTCCCGTCCTGTGACAGTTTGAACTGGTGCTCCCCACTCTCCCGTCCTGTGACAGTTTGAACTGGTGCTCTCCACTCTCTGTCCTGTGACAGTTTGAACTGATGCTCTCCACTCTCTGTCCTGTGACAGTGTGAACTGGTGCTCTCCACTCTCTGTCCTGTGACAGTTGGAACTGGTACTCTCCACTCTCTGTCCTGCGACAGTGTGAACTGGTGCTCTCCACTCTCTGTCCTGTGACAGTTTGAAATGGTGCTCTCCACTCTCTGTCCTGTGACAGTTTGAACTGGTGCTGTCCACTCTCTGTCCTGTGACAGTTTGAACTGGTGCTCTCCACTCTCCCGTCCTGTGACAGTTTGAACTGGTGCTCTCCACTCTCTGTCCTGTGACAGTGGGAACTGGTGCTCTCCACTCTCTGTCCTGTGACAGTTTGAACTGGTGCTCTCCACTCTCTGTCCTGTGACAGTTTGAACTGGTGCTCTCCACTCTCTGTCCTGTGACAGTTGGAACTGGTGCTCTCCACTCTCCCGTCCTGTGACAGTGTGAACTGGTGCTCTCCACTCTCTGTCCTGTGACAGTTTGAACTGGTGCTCTCCACTCTCTGTCCTGTGACAGTTTGAACTGGTGCTCTCCACTCTCTGTCCTGTGACAGTGTGAACTGGTGCTCTCCACTCTCTGTCCTGTGACAGTTTGAACTGGTGCTCTCCACTCTCCCGTCCTGTGACAGTTTGAACTGGTGCTCTCCACTCTCCCGTCCTGTGACAGTTTGAACTGGTGCTCTCCACTCTCTGTCCTGTGACAGTTGGAACTGGTGCTCTCCACTCTCTGTCCTGTGACAGTTGGAACTGGTGCTCTCCATCTCTCTCCTGTGACAGTTTGAACTGGTGCTCTCCACTCTCTGTCCTGCGACAGTTTGAACTGGTGCTCTCCACTCTCCCGTCCTGTGATAGTTTGAACTGGTGCTCTCCACTCTCTGTCCTGTGACAGTTTGAACTGGTGCTCTCCACACTCTGTCCTGTGACAGTTGGAACTGGTGCTCTCCACTCTCTGTCCTGTGACAGTTTGAACTTGTGCTCTCCACTCTCTGTCCTGTGACAGTTTGAACTGGTGCTCTCCACTCTCTGTCCTGTGACAGTTTGAACTGGTGCTCTCCACTCTCTGTCCTGTGACAGTTTGAACTGGTGCTCTCCACTCTCCCGTCCTGTGACAGTGGGAACTGGTGCTCTCCACTCTCTGTCCTGTGACAGTTGGAACTGGTGCTCTCCACTCTCTGTCCTGTGACAGTTGGAACTGGTGCTCTCCATCTCTCTGTCCTGTGACAGTTTGAACTGGTGCTCTCCACTCTCTGTCCTGTGACAGTTGGAACTGGTGCTCTCCACTCTCCCGTCCTGTGACAGTGTGAACTGGTGCTCTCCACTCTCTGTCCTGTGACAGTTTGAACTGGTGCTCTCCACTCTCTGTCCTGTGACAGTTTGAACTGGTGCTCTCCACTCTCTGTCCTGTGACAGTGTGAACTGGTGCTCTCCACTCTCTGTCCTGTGACAGTTTGAACTGGTGCTCTCCACTCTCCCGTCCTGTGACAGTTTGAACTGGTGCTCTCCACTCTCCCGTCCTGTGACAGTTTGAACTGGTGCTCTCCACTCTCTGTCCTGTGACAGTTGGAACTGGTGCTCTCCACTCTCTGTCCTGTGACAGTTGGAACTGGTGCTCTCCACTCTCTGTCCTGTGACAGTTTGAACTGGTGCTCTCCACTCTCCCGTCCTGTGACAGTTTGAACTGGTGCTCTCCACTCTCTGTCCTGTGACAGTTGGAACTGGTGCTCTCCACTCTCTGTCCTGTGACAGTTGGAACTGGTGCTCTCCACTCTCTGTCCTGTGACAGTTTGAACTGGTGCTCTCCACTCTCTGTCCTGTGACAGTTTGAACTGGTGCTCTCCACTCTCTGTCCTGTGACAGTTGGAACTGGTGCTCTCCATCTCTCTCCTGTGACAGTTTGAACTGGTGCTCCCCACTCTCTGTCCTGTGACAGTTTGAACTGGTGCTCTCCACTCTCTGTCCTGTGACAGTTTGAACTGGTGCTCTCCACTCTCTGTCCTGTGACAGTTTGAACTGGTGTTCTCCACTCTATGTCCTGTGACAGTTTGAACTGGTGCTCTCCACTCTCTGTCCTGTGACAGTTTGAACTGGTGCTCTCCACTCTCTGTCCTGTGACAGTTTGAACTGGTGTTCTCCACTCTATGTCCTGTGACAGTTTGAACTGGTGCTCTCCACTCTCTGTCCTGTGACAGTGTGAACTGGTGCTCTCCACTCTCTGTCCTGTGACAGTGTGAACTGGTGCTCTCCACTCTCCCGTCCTGTGACAGTTTGAACTGGTGCTCCCCACTCTCCCGTCCTGTGACAGTTTGAACTGGTGCTCTCCACTCTCTGTCCTGTGACAGTTTGAACTGATGCTCTCCACTCTCTGTCCTGTGACAGTGTGAACTGGTGCTCTCCACTCTCTGTCCTGTGACAGTTGGAACTGGTACTCTCCACTCTCTGTCCTGCGACAGTGTGAACTGGTGCTCTCCACTCTCTGTCCTGTGACAGTTTGAAATGGTGCTCTCCACTCTCTGTCCTGTGACAGTTTGAACTGGTGCTGTCCACTCTCTGTCCTGTGACAGTTTGAACTGGTGCTCTCCACTCTCCCGTCCTGTGACAGTTTGAACTGGTGCTCTCCACTCTCTGTCCTGTGACAGTGGGAACTGGTGCTCTCCACTCTCTGTCCTGTGACAGTTTGAACTGGTGCTCTCCACTCTCTGTCCTGTGACAGTTTGAACTGGTGCTCTCCACTCTCTGTCCTGTGACAGTTGGAACTGGTGCTCTCCACTCTCCCGTCCTGTGACAGTGTGAACTGGTGCTCTCCACTCTCTGTCCTGTGACAGTTTGAACTGGTGCTCTCCACTCTCTGTCCTGTGACAGTTTGAACTGGTGCTCTCCACTCTCTGTCCTGTGACAGTGTGAACTGGTGCTCTCCACTCTCTGTCCTGTGACAGTTTGAACTGGTGCTCTCCACTCTCCCGTCCTGTGACAGTTTGAACTGGTGCTCTCCACTCTCCCGTCCTGTGACAGTTTGAACTGGTGCTCTCCACTCTCTGTCCTGTGACAGTTGGAACTGGTGCTCTCCACTCTCTGTCCTGTGACAGTTGGAACTGGTGCTCTCCATCTCTCTCCTGTGACAGTTTGAACTGGTGCTCTCCACTCTCTGTCCTGCGACAGTTTGAACTGGTGCTCTCCACTCTCCCGTCCTGTGATAGTTTGAACTGGTGCTCTCCACTCTCTGTCCTGTGACAGTTTGAACTGGTGCTCTCCACACTCTGTCCTGTGACAGTTGGAACTGGTGCTCTCCACTCTCTGTCCTGTGACAGTTTGAACTTGTGCTCTCCACTCTCTGTCCTGTGACAGTTTGAACTGGTGCTCTCCACTCTCTGTCCTGTGACAGTTTGAACTGGTGCTCTCCACTCTCTGTCCTGTGACAGTTTGAACTGGTGCTCTCCACTCTCCCGTCCTGTGACAGTGGGAACTGGTGCTCTCCACTCTCTGTCCTGTGACAGTTGGAACTGGTGCTCTCCACTCTCTGTCCTGTGACAGTTGGAACTGGTGCTCTCCATCTCTCTGTCCTGTGACAGTTTGAACTGGTGCTCTCCACTCTCTGTCCTGTGACAGTTGGAACTGGTGCTCTCCACTCTCCCGTCCTGTGACAGTGTGAACTGGTGCTCTCCACTCTCTGTCCTGTGACAGTTTGAACTGGTGCTCTCCACTCTCTGTCCTGTGACAGTTTGAACTGGTGCTCTCCACTCTCTGTCCTGTGACAGTGTGAACTGGTGCTCTCCACTCTCTGTCCTGTGACAGTTTGAACTGGTGCTCTCCACTCTCCCGTCCTGTGACAGTTTGAACTGGTGCTCTCCACTCTCCCGTCCTGTGACAGTTTGAACTGGTGCTCTCCACTCTCTGTCCTGTGACAGTTGGAACTGGTGCTCTCCACTCTCTGTCCTGTGACAGTTGGAACTGGTGCTCTCCACTCTCTGTCCTGTGACAGTTTGAACTGGTGCTCTCCACTCTCCCGTCCTGTGACAGTTTGAACTGGTGCTCTCCACTCTCTGTCCTGTGACAGTTGGAACTGGTGCTCTCCACTCTCTGTCCTGTGACAGTTGGAACTGGTGCTCTCCACTCTCCCGTCCTGTGACAGTTTGAACTGGTGCTCTCCACTCTCTGTCCTGTGACAGTTTGAACTGGTGCTCTCCACTCTCTGTCCTGTGACAGTTTGAACTGGTGCTCTCCATCTCTCTCCTGTGACAGTTTGAACTGGTACTCTCCACTCTCTGTCCTGCGACAGTTTGAACTGGTGCTCTCCACTCTCCCGTCCTGTGATAGTTTGAACTGGTGCTCTCCACTCTCTGTCCTGTGACAGTTTGAACTGGTGCTCTCCACACTCTGTCCTGTGACAGTTGGAACTGGTGCTCTCCACTCTCTGTCCTGTGACAGTTTGAACTTGTGCTCTCCACTCTCTGTCCTGTGACAGTTTGAACTGGTGCTCTCCACTCTCTGTCCTGTGACAGTTTGAACTGGTGCTCTCCACTCTCTGTCCTGTGACAGTTTGAACTGGTGCTCTCCACTCTCCCGTCCTGTGACAGTGGGAACTGGTGCTCTCCACTCTCTGTCCTGTGACATTTGGAACTGGTGCTCTCCATCTCTCTCCTGTGACAGTTTGAACTGGTGCTCCCCACTCTCTGTCCTGTGACAGTTTGAACTGGTGCTCTCCACTCTCTGTCCTGTGACAGTTTGAACTGGTGCTCTCCACTCTCTGTCCTGTGACAGTTTGAACTGGTGTTCTCCACTCTATGTCCTGTGACAGTTTGAACTGGTGCTCTCCACTCTCTGTCCTGTGACAGTTTGAACTGGTGCTCTCCACTCTCTGTCCTGTGACAGTTTGAACTGGTGTTCTCCACTCTATGTCCTGTGACAGTTTGAACTGGTGCTCTCCACTCTCTGTCCTGTGACAGTTTGAACTGGTGTTCTCCACTCTCTGTCCTGTGACAGTTTGAACTGGTGTTCTCCACTCTATGTCCTGTGACAGTTTGAACTGGTGCTCTCCACTCTCTGTCCTGTGACAGTTTGAACTGGTGCTCTCCACTCTCTCTCCTGTGACAGTTTGAACTGGTGCTCTCCACTCTCTGTCCTGTGACAGTTTGAACTGGTGCTCTCCACTCTCTGTCCTGTGACAGTTGGAACTGGTCCTCTCCACTCTCTGTCCTGTGACAGTTTGAACTGGTGCTCTCCACTCTCTGTCCTGTGACAGTTTGAACTGGTGCTCTCCACTCTCTGTCCTGTGACAGTTTGAACTGGTGCTCTCCACTCTCTGTCCTGTAACAGTTTGAACTGGTGCTCTCCACTCTCTGTCCTGTGACAGTTTGAACTGGTGTTCTCCACTCTATGTCCTGTGACAGTTTGAACTGGTGCTCTCCACTCTCTGTCCTGTGACAGTTGGAACTGGTGCTCTCCACTCTCCCGTCCTTGGAAGGTTTTACTCCGTTAAAGACGCTATATAAATACAAGTTATTGTTGTTTAGTTCCTCTCCTTGATTTATTTTAATTTTCCTCGTATCTCCTATTAGGGGTATGTACAGGTCTTGTATTCTACCAAATACTGTTTTTGAACACCTCCCACTTTGATCTGTAGTTTTATCGATTTATCGTTCTGCCCAGTCTATTGTGGTCAATTCCTGCCTCATCCCTCCAATGTCAACCTTACCTAGATTTAAAACCTTGGTTCGTGACTCACCCTTTCCCTCTCAAACCTAATATCGAATTCAATCATATTATGGTCACTGTTCGCTCGATGTTCCCACACCGTTAGATCATTGACTGATTCAGGCTCATTACTCATCACTAAATCTAAGATGGTCGGTTCTCTTCTTGGTTCGGGACCATATTGTTCTAGAAAACTGTCCCGAATACACTCAAGAAATTTGCTGCCTTTGCGACTCCAAAGACTCTGTGCTTTTGCAGCAATATCTCTGATCTCCATGTTTATATCATCATAGGCGGTCCCTCGAAGCGAGGATGACTTACTTCCATGCCAAAAAGGGATGAGTTCACAGGTGTTTCAATGAAGGACCTAATATTCCAGATCCTGAACTACATCGTGAAGGGTGGAAGGTGCCTGTACTTGGATTTTTTTAACGTGTGGTGGCCGTTGCACACCAGCCACCACACGGGCTTGACAGAGCGAGGTCTTGGTCCAGTGACAAGGGTTACCCAAGACTAGTGGAGACCAGCTCTGCTGCACAGACCGAGCATGCACACCTATCGCAGTGTGGGCTGGGCCCGTGCTGCCCCTGCGCCCTCGCCTCTTCTGAGCCCCAAACTCACACCTTTCCTGGGCCCCGGTCACTTCCATCTCCAAACTCTTGCCGATCCTTCGCCCCTCCTGCTGTGCCTGCCTGCACTGCAATCAGCGACTTGGCTTCACAGTCATTGCCCTCCTGCAGCAGTACGTGATGTTCCCTGCAGTGACATGCCGCTGCACGCTGTTCCTTCCAATGGCCTCGGCCTGCTGATGGTCTTGCAGGCCGGGACCACACTGATTTCTGGGCCGGCCCGCCGCACACGGCTCCCTCCATTGACCCCGGCCTGCTGATGGTCTTGCAGGCTGGGACCACATCGATTTCCGGGCCGGGCCGCTACACGCTGTTCCCTCCAATGGCCCCAATATCCTGCTACTTTATCACTGCTATCACTGCTGTAGAAAACTCCCACCAAAGTCTTACATCCTTTTCTATTTCTCAGTTCTACCCATAGCGTTTCTACTGCCTGCTCACCCTGAGTGATATCTAATGCTGTAACAATGAGGTAGCAATCCCGGCCTCCCCCGGGTCCATACGGAGTGTGTACAGACCCGGGAAGGCATCGCAAAAGCCGGTTTTCAGCCCACGATGCACATGTGCTGAAAACCGGCTTTCCCGATGTATCAACCTGGAACTTGACAGATCTTCTATATCTCGGGAACGAGGACATTTGCAAGGGCAAGATTGCGGGATTTACCCATATCTTGCCCAGCAAATGTCCTCAAAACTCTTGCGCCTGATAAAAGCAGGTGCATAGTCTACTTTTACAAGCGTAAGAGTTTTAAAACACACTTAAAACATAAAAAATAACATTTAAAAAACACATTTAATTTTAAAACCCTGCCCACTACATTAAATTTATTTTAAACCATAATTTTTTTAACTTTTTAAAAACACGGATTTTTTTTTTCTCAGATATTTATTAACTTTCATTTCAATTCATTTTAATTATGTGAGGTGTGTTTTTAATTTTTTATTGGTGTTATTGTGTTTGGGATTTTTTGTTCTCAGTAGCAGTGAGAACTCTTAGATACAGAGTTCCAATTGCTATTAATTGAGAATACTTTACCTGATTGGTTGAGCAGTCACATGTGACTGCACCTTCTGTGTCCGTACCTCGAGGATGGGAGTGCGCTTCGCAGCACGGGAAGAGAAGGCCTCCCCACCGGAATCGAAGGGGTCTCCGGGACCACCAGGTACTTCCGGAAAATTTCTCCGGTCGGAGGCGTGAGTCCGAAAGAAGCCTCCGACCGGAATTTCAAGGCCAATATTGCTGCTCCAATTTCCCTGACCTGCCTAAAGAACTAATAACCTAGAATCATACCCAGCCAGGTCTCAGTGATGGCCTCTGCGTCACATCCTTTAAACTGAATTTACATTTCTAATTCAATAAAAAAAACACGAGCAAACTAGCCAGTGATGAAGGACCAGAGATGAATAACGAGATAAGGGCAAAATTGAAAGCAAAAGGCAGACACCAAGTACATAGACAATAAAGAAGAGAACGACAATAGGGAATACAAAGAGATTAGGATCAAAGACAAAAAAATAATCAGGAAGGCAAAAAGGATCTACGAAATTAAATTACCAAAGAATAGAAAAAGATTTGAAAAGTATTCTACTGACGCAGAAATAACAAAAGGTAACACAGGATAGGAACAGGTCCACTACGGGACACATACGATAAACTCACGGCGAAATAGCAGAAATATTGAATAATTACTTTGCCTCCGTATTGACCAGGAGCCTAACAGGGTTGACATGACGCTAGAAGATAGAAATATCGAAATAGTGCCATGGGATCTCTTGCGTTCACCTGAGAGAGCAGACAGGGCCTCAGTTTGCCGACTCATCTGAAAGACGGCACCTCTGACAGTGCAGCACACCCTCAGCACTGCACTGGGGAAACCATCCCGTCCGCCATCTTGGATCTTCCTCCGGCCGCTGGTCCCATCAACTGTGGAGCCCCTGGCGAGCACGTGGTGTGTGCAATGGCTGCGGCCTCTCTGACCTCTCCTCCTTCCACAAAGTGGACCTCTGGCCATCCCAATGCCTGCCCTCAGTCAGGAGGTAGTACCTCAAATCTCTCACCCCCACTTCCCACACCTCGGATCTCTCACCATCTCACTGAAGGGTGCTGCTCAGCCCCGAGCTTACAGCTCGCATCCCACTCATAGGCAACTCGGCCTGTACAGGTCTCCAGTCGTCTTTGACCCCATTGCCACTGGACCAAGACTTTGCTCTGCTAAGCCTGCGTGATAGCCGGTGTGAAACGGCCACCCCACGTTAAAGGAACTCACGCACAGGCATCTTCCACCCCTTCAAAGTCTTCCTTGATTTCAAGGGACTGACTATGATGATGGGAGTTAATACTGAGGAAGACTGCGACAAAATACGAGAAGACATTAATAATCTTGCAAAATGGGCATCATAGAATCATAGAAATTTACAGCACAGAAGGAGGCCATTCGGCCCATTGCATCCATGCCAGCCTATAAAGAGCTATCCAGCCTAATCCCACTTTCCAGCTCTTGATCCGTAGCCTTGTAGGTTACAGCACTTCAAGTGCACATCCAAATAATTTTTAAATGTGATAAGGGTTTCTGCCTCTATCACCCTTTCAGGCAGTGAGTTCCAGACCCACAGCAATCTCTGGGTGAAAACATTGCTTTTCAAATCACATCTAAACCTCCTACCAATGACTTTAAGTTTACGCCCCCCTGGTTATTGACCCCTCTGCTAAGGGAAATAGGTCCATCCTATCCACTCCACCTAAGCCCCTCATAATTTTATACACCTCAATAAGGTCTCTCCTCAGCCTCCTCTATTCCAAAGGAAACAACCCCAGCCTATCCAATCTTTCCTCAAAGCTAAAATTTTCCAGTTCAGGCAACATCCTTGTAAATCTCCTCTGTACCCTCTCTAATGCAATCACCTTTTTCCTGTAATGTGGTGACCAGAACTGCACGCAGTACTCTAGCTGTGGCCTAACTAGTGCTTTATACAGTTCAAGCATAACCTCCCTGCTCTTATATTCTATGCCTTGGCTAATAAAGGCAAGTATCCCATATGCCTTCTTAACTACCTTATCTACTTGGCCTGCCACCTTCAGGGATCTGCACACCTGCACTCCTGGTCCCTCTGATCATCTACATTGTGTATTCCCTTGCCTTGTTAGCCCTCCCTAAATGCATTACCACACAGTTCTCCGGATTGAATTCCGTTTGCCACTGTTCTGCCCACCTGACCAGTCTATTGATATAGTCCTGCAATCTACAGCTTTCTTCTTCATTATCAACCACACGGACAATATTTGTATCATCTCCAAACTTCTTAATCATACCCTCTACATTGAAGTCTAAATCATTGATACCACAAAAGCAAGAGACCTAATAATGAGCCCTGTGGAACCCCACTGGAAACAGCCTTCCAGTCACAAAAACACCCATCAACCATTACTCTTTGCTTCCTGCCTCTGAGCCAATTTTGAATCCAACTTGCCACTTTCCCTTGGATCCCAAGGGCTTTTACTTTTCTGACCAGTCTGATATTTGGGACCTTATCAAAAGCCTTCCTACACTACACTACGTCATATGCACAACCCTCATCGACCCTCCTTGTTACCTCCTCAAAATATTCAATCAAGTTAGTCAGGCACGACCTTCCCTTAACAAATCCACGCTGACTGTCCTTGATTAATCTGTTTCTTTCTAAATGAAGATTTATCCTACCCCTCAGAATTTTTTGCAATAATTTGCCCACCACTGAGGTTAGGCTGACTGGCCTGTAATTACTTGGTCTATCCCTTTCTCCCTTTTGAAACAGCGGTACAACATTAGCAGTCCTCCAGTACCACACCTGTTGCCAGAGAGGATTGGAAAATGATAGTCAGAGCCTCTGCTATTTCCTCCTTTGCTTCTCTTAACAGCCTGGGATACATTTCATCCGGGCCTGGGGATTTATCCACTTTCAAAGTGTAATTGGAAAGTAATTTTCAACATAGAGAAGTGTGGGGTGATGCAATATGGTATGAAAAATAAGGAGGTCACATACTGCTTGGGTAACAAGAGTCAAAATGGGGTAGAGGAGCAAAGGAATTGTGGGGTACAAATACACAGATCATTAAAGGAGCAATTCAGGTTAACATGGTCATAAAAATGCAAACAAAGCACTGGGGTTCATTTCTAGAAGAATAAAATTGAAAAGCAGAGTAGATACGTTGGAATTATATAGACCCTTGGTTAGATCACACATAGTACAGTGCAAAGCTCTGATCTTCATATTTGATAGGTGAGACGAAGAGAAGATGTTTCCAATTGTTGGCAGAATCCAAAACTAGTGGCTTTAAATATGAGATAGTCACGAATAAATCCAATAATCAATTTTTAAAAACTTATTTTCTCAGAATGGTGAGAATGTAGAAATCGCTACTACAGGGAGCGGTTGAAACGAATATCATAGATGGATTGAAGGGGAATCTAGATAAGTACAGCAGGGAGAATGGAATAGCAGCTTGTGCTGATAGGGTTAGATGAAGTTGGGTAGGAGCATAAATGCTGGCACAAACCTATTGGGCTGAATGGCCTGTTTATGTGCTGTAAATCGCATGTAATTCTATATAATTACCCTCTCTCACTCTCCCCTCAGGGCCCTACACTCCCAGTACTGGACATTCCCCACACTCACTCTGTCCCTCAGTTCTACATTCCCCTCTCTCACTCTCCCCTCAGGGCCCTGCACTCCCAGTACTGGACATTCCCCACACTCACTCTGTCCCTCAGTTCTACATTCCCCTCTCTCTCACTCTCCCCTCAGGGCCCTAACTCCCAGTACTGGACATTCCCCACACTGTGTCCCTCAGTTCTACATTCCCCTCTCTCACTCTCCCCTCAGTGCCCTACACTCCCAGTACTGGACATTCCCCACACTCACTCTGTCCCTCAGTTCTACATTCCCCTCTCTCACTCTCTCCTCAGTGCCCTACACTCCCAGTACTGGACATTCCCCACACTCACTCTGTCCCTCAGTTCTACATTCCCCTCTCTCTCACTCTCCCCTCAGTGCCCTACACTCCCAGTATTGGACATTCCCCACACTCACTCTGTCCCTCAGTTCTACATTCCCCTCTCTCTCACTCTCCCCTCAGGGCCCTGCACTCCCAGTACTGGACATTCCCCACACTGTGTCCCTCAGTTCTACATTCCCCTCTCTCACTCTCCCCTCAGTGCCCTACACTCCCAGTACTGGACATTCCCCACACTGTGTCCCTCAGTTCTACATTCCCCTCTCTCTCACTCTCCCCTCAGTGCCCTACACTCCCAGTACTGGACATTCCCCACACTGTGTCCCTCAGTTCTACATTCCCCTCTCTCACTCTCCCCTCAGGGCCCTACACTCCCAGTACTGGACATTCCCCACACTCACTCTGTCCCTCAGTTCTACATTCCCCTCTCTCACTCTCCCCTCAGGGCCCTACACTCCCAGTACTGGACATTCCCCACACTCACTCTGTCCCTCAGTTCTACATTCCCCTCTCTCACTCTCCCCTCAGGGCCCTGCACTCCCAGTACTGGACATTCCCCACACTCACTCTGTCCCTCAGTTCTACATTCCCCTCTCTCACTCTCCCCTCAGTGCCCTACACTCCCAGTACTAGGCATTCCCCACACTGTGTCCCTCAGTTCTACATTCCCCTCTCTAACTCTCCCCTCAGTGCCCTACACTCCCAGTACTGGACATTCCCCACACTGTGTCCCTCAGTTCTACATTCCCCTCTCTCACTCTCCCCTCAGTGCCCTACACTCCCAGTACTGGACACTCCCTACATTCACTCTGTCCCTCAGTTCTACATTCCCCTCTCTCACTCGCCCCTCAGTGCCCTACACTCCCAGTACTGGACATTCCCCACATTGTGTCCCTCAGTTCTACATTCCCCTCTCTCACTCTCCCCTCAGTGCCCTACACTCCCAGTACTGGACATTCCCCACACTCACTCTGTCCCTCAGTTCTACATTTCCCTCTCTCACTCTCCCCTCAGTGCCCTACACTCCCAGTACTGGACATTCCCCACACTGTGTCCCTCAGTTCTACATTCCCCTCTCTCATTCTCCCCTCAGTGCCCTACACTCCCAGTACTGGACACTCCCTACATTCACTCTGTCCCTCAGTTCTACATTCCCCTCTCTCACTCGCCCCTCAGTGCCCTACACTCCCAGTACTGGACATTCCCCACACTCACTCTGTCCCTCAGTTCTACATTACCCTCTCTCACTCTCCCCTCAGTGCCCTACACTCCCAATACTAGACATTCCCCACATTCACTCTGTCCCTCAGTTCTACATTCCCCTCTCTCACTCTCCCCTCAGTGCCCTACACTCCCAGTACTGGACACTCCCTACATTCACTCTGTCCCTCAGTTCTACATTCCCCTCTCTCACTCTCCCCTCAGTGCCCTACACTCCCAGTACTGGACATTCCCCACACTCACTCTGTCCCTCAGTTCTACATTCCCCTCTCTCACTCTCCCCTCAGTGCCCTACACTCCCAGTACTGGACATTCCCCACACTGTGTCCCTCAGTTCTACATTCCCCTCTCTCACTCTCCCCTCAGTTCTACATTCCTCTGTCTCTGATTCTTACCTCTCCGTTGTTTTATCCAGATGACTATTCCGATAATCCCGAATGTAGCCAGTGCAACGATTAATCCAATGATAATATTAAGATGGGAGCGTACACCAGTGTTTTCCGGTATTTCTGAAACACAGTTGAATAATATCAGGATAGTCTGCCTGTTGCCGGATCCATTCCCAGTTCTGTGTTGATGAGAGGACAATTTTCACTTCACCTACCCGTCGGTTATCTGACGGGATCGGGTCCATCACTGGTTTTACTGCCGCCTGATTTTACTCTCCACTGAAGATAATAAAGTGTCACTTTGATGGTGGTATGAAACCAGGACTGCCCCGATCCCATGGGTTACCTGCCCGGCGAGTTCGCTTCTAATTACCCCCAATGTCTCTGTCCTAGAATCATAGCCTTCGGCCCATCGTATCCGTGTCGGGTGAAAAAGAGCTACCCAGCCTCATCCCACTTTCCAGCTCTTGGTCCGTAGCCCTGTCGGTTACGGAACTTCAAGTGCACGTCCAAGCACTTTCTAAATGTGATGAGAGTTTCTGCCTCTACCACCCTTTCAGGCAGTGAGTTCCAGACTCCCACCACCCTCTGGGTGAAAATTGTTTCCTCATTCCCCTCTAATCCTTCTACCAACTACTTTAAATCTATGCCCCCTGATTATTGACCCCCTCTGCTTAGGGAAATAGGTCATTCCTATCCACTCTATCTGGGCCCTTCATAATTTTATACACCTCAATAAGATCTCCCCTCAGCATCCTCTGTTCCAAAGAAAACAAACCCAGCCGACCCAATCTTTCCTCATAGCTAAAATTTTCCAGTCCTGGCAACATCCTCGTAAATCTCCTCTGTACCCGTTCTAGTGCAATCACATCTTTCCTGTAATGTGGAGACCAGAACTGCACACAGTACTCCAGCTGTGGTCTAACTAGTGCTGTATACAGTTCTAGCATAACCTCCCTGCTCTTATACTCTATGCCTCTGTTCCTCCCATTTATTATAAATTCCGTTGCCGCCTTGCACCTTCCCAAATGCATTACCTCACACTTCTCCAGATTGAATTCCATTTTCCACTTTTCTGCCCAACTGACCAGTCCATCACACGGCCAATTTTTGTATTATCTGCAAACCCCTTTTATTATGCCCCTACATTTAAGTCGAAATCATTCATATATAGTACAAAAAGCAAGAACCCAGCACTGAGCCCTGCGGAACCCCACTGGTAACAGCCTTCCAATTGTAAAAACACCCGTCAATCATTACCCTTTGCTTCCTGCCTCTGAGCCAATTTTGGATCCAACTTGCCACTCTCCCTTGGATCCCATGGGCTTTTAGTTTTTTGATCAGCCTGCCATGTGGGACCTTGTCAAAAACTTTGCTAAAATCCATGTAGACTACATCAAATGCACTGCTCTCATCGACACTCCTTGTTACCTCCTCAAAAAATCCAATCCAGTTAGTCAGACATGACCTTCCCTGAACAAATTCATGCTGACTGTCCTTGATTAATCTGTGTCTTTCTAAATGATGGTTTATAGTGTCCCCCAGAATTGATTCCAATAATTTGCCCACCAGCGAGGTTAAACAAATTGGCCTGTAATTACTCGGTCTAAACCTTCCTCCTTTTTAAACAATGGTACAAAGTTCGCAGTTCTCCAATCCTCTGGCATCACTCCTGTAGCCAGCAAGGATTGGAAAATGATGGTCAGAGCCTCTGCAATTTCCTTCCTTGCTTCTTTTAATAGCCTAGGACATATTTCATCTGGTCTTGGCCTTATTCCATCCCCAGGGTCACCAAGTAGTCAGCATCACTGATGGTTTTCACATCAAACTTCAAAGTAATGAAGAATAAATTGACTGCAGTAAACTGGGCTGAGCTGGTGATGAGTAAAACTACAGATAAATAGTGGGAACAGTTTAAAGGAAGTACTGGGTACAATACAACACCAGGACTTACCTGTACAATGCTAAGACTCCACTTCTGTAGTTAGGCAACCATGGTCAACAAATGAAAGAAGTGAGAGTATCAAGCTAAAGGGAAAGGCTGACACAAATGGTCAGAGATTGAGTTACAGAGCAGTTAGACAAGTATCAGCTCATCAGAGAGAGTCAGAATGGATTTTGAAGGGTAGGTCCTGTCTGACTAATCTCATTGAATTTTATGAGGAGGTCACTAACATGGTGGATAAGGGAGTGTCTATGGATGTTGTCTATATGGTATTCCAGAAGACATTTGACAAGGTTCTGCACAAGAGATTTTTAGCAAAAAGAACAGCGTACAGAATTGGAGCTAATCTTGTGACAGGGGTTGAAAGTTGGTTGGGAGGAAGGAGACAGAGAAGAGGGATAAAGGGAATCTGCTCTGATTGGCAGGATGTGACGAGTGGTGTTCCCCAGGGATCTGGACTGAGGTCCCAGCTTTTCACCATACATATTAATGACTTAATGAAGGAATAGAGAGTTGTATATCCAAGCTTGCAGATGGCACTAAGTTAGGAGACACAATAAAGGGACATTGACAGATTAAATGAGTGAACTCCATCTGCCATAGCTTTGCCCAATGTGGTGAAGTATGAGATCATCCATGTTAGATTGGAGGAAGACAAACTGGAATATTGTCTTCATGGTGAGAGACTTGGAACTGTAAAGGAGCAAAGAGATGTGGTGTCCATGTGCACAAATCACTAAAAGCTCGTGTACTGGTTTAAAAAAGCAATCCAAAAGGCTAATGGAATGTTGGCCTTTACATAGAAACATAGAAAATAGGTGCAGGAGTAGGCCATTCGGCCCTTCGAACCTGCACCACCATTCAATAAGATCATGGCTGATCATTCCCTCAGTACCCCTTTCCTGCTTTCTCTCCATACCCCTTGATCCCTTTAGCCGTAAGGGCCATATCTAACTCCCTCTTGAATATATCCAATGAACTGGCATCAACAACTCTCTGCGGCAGGGAATTCCACAGGTTAACAACTTTCTGAGTGAAGAAGTTTCTCCTCATCTCAGTCCTAAATGGCCTACCCCGGATCCTAAGACTATGTCCCCTGGTTCTGGACTGCCCCAACATCGGGAACATTCTTCCCGCAGCTAACCTGTCCAGTCCCGTCAGAATCTTATACGTTTCTATGAGATCCCCTCTCATCCTTCTAAACTCCAGTGAATACAGGCCCAGTTGATCCAGTTTCTCCTCATATGTCAGTCCAGCCATCCCTGGAATCAATCTGGTGAACCTTCATTGCACTCCCTCAATAGCAAGAACATCCTTCCTCAGATTAGGAGACCAAAACTGAACACAATATTCCAGGTGAGGCCTCACTAAGGCCCTGTACAACTGCAGTAAGACCTCCCTGCTCCTATACTCAAATCCCTTAGCTATGAAGGCCAACATACAATTTGCCTTCTTTACCGCCTGCTGTACCTGCATGCCAACCTTCAATGACTGATGAACCATGACACCCTGGTCTCGTTGCACCTCCCCTTTTCCGAATGTGCCGCCATTCAGATAATATTCTGCCTTCGTGCTTTTTGCCCCCAAAATGGATAACCTCACATTTATCCACATTATACTGCATCTGCCATACATTTACCCACTCACCTAACCTGTCCAAGTCACCCTGCAGCCTCTTAGCGCCTCTTCACAGCTCACACCGCCACCCAGCTTAGTGTCATCTGCAAACTTGGAGATATTACACTCAATTCCTTCATCTAAATCGTTAATGTATATTGTAAAGAGCTGGGGTCCCAGCACTGAGCCCTGCGGCACTCCACTAGTCACTGCCTGCCATTCTGAAAAGGACCCGTTTATCCCAACTTTCTGCTTCCTGTCTGCCAACCAGTTCTCTATCCGTCGGTACATTACCCCCAATACCATGCGCTTTGATTTTGCAGGACCTTTTGCGGGACCTTGTCAAAAGCCTTTTGAAAGTCCAAATACACCACATCCACTGGTTCTCCCTTGTCCACTCTACTAGTTACATCCTCAAAAAATTCCAGAAGATTCGTCAAGCGTGATTTCCCTTTCATAAATCCATGCTGACTTGGACCGATCCTGTCACTGCTTTACAAATGGGCTGCTATTTCATCTTTAATAATTGATTCCAACATTTTCCCCACTACTGATGTCAGGCTAATCGGTCTATAATTACCCGTTTTCTCTCTCCCTCCTTTTTTAAAAAGTGGTGTTACATTAGCTACCCTCCAGTCCATGGGAACGGATCCAGAGTCGATAGACTGTTGGAAAATGATCACCAATGCATCCACTATTTCTAGGGCCACTTCCTTAAGTACTCTGGGATGCAGACTATCAGGCCCCGGGGATTTATTGGCCTTCAATCCCATCAATTTCCCTTACACAATTTCCTGCCTAATAAGGATATCCTTCCGTTCCTCCTTCTCACTAGACCCACTATCCCCTAGTACATTCGGAAGGTTATTTTAGTCTTCCTTCGTGAAGACAGAACCGAAGTATTTGTTCAACTGGTCTGCCATTTCTTTATTCCCCATTATAAATTCACCTGAATCCAACTGCAAGGGACCTACGTTTGTCTTCACTAATCTTTTTCTCTTCACATATTTAGAGAAGCTTTTGCAGTCAGTTTTTATGTTCCCTGCAAGCTTCCTCTCGTACTCTATTTTCCCCCTCTTAATTAAACCCTTTGTCCTCCTCTGTTGAATTCTAAATTTCTCCCAGTCCTCAGGTTTGTTGCTTTTTTAGCCAATTTATATGCCTCTTCCTTGGTTTTAACACCATCCTTAATTTCTCTTGTTAGCCACGGTTGAGCCACCTTCCCCGGTTTATTTTTACTCCAGACAGGGATGTACAATTGCTGAAGTTCATCCATGTGATCTTTAAATGTTTGCCATTGCTTATCCACCGTCAACCCTTTAAGTGTCCTTTCCTTTGCCAGTCTATTCTAGCCAATTCACGCCTCATACTGTCGAAGTTACCTTTCCTTAATTTCAGGACCCTAGTTTCCGAATTAACTGTGTCACTTTCCATCTTAATAAAGAATTCCACCATATTATGGTCACTCTTCCCCAAGGGGCCTCGCACAACAAGATTGCTAATTAGTCCCTTCTCATTACACATCACCCAGTCTAGGATGGCCAGCTGTCTAGTTGGTTCCTCGACATATTGGTCTAGAAAATCATCCCTTATACACTCCAGGAAATCCTCCTCCACCGCATTGCTGCTAGTTTGGTTAGCCCAATCTATATGTCGATTAAAGTCGCCCATAATAACTGCTCTACCTTTATTGCACACATCCCTTATTTCTTGTTTGATGCTGTCCCCAACCTCACTACTTCTGTTTGGTGGTCTGTACACAACTCCCACTCGCGTTTTCTGCCCTTTGGTATACCTCGAGGGGGCTAGAATACAAAGTGAGGAAATTATGCTTCAGTTGTACAGAGCCTTGGTCAGACTCCATCTGGTGTACGACATTCTGTTCTGGGCACCAAACCTCACGCACGATATATTGGTCTTGGAGGGGTACACTGCAGGTTCACCAGAATGAAATCAGCTCAGAGGGTTAAATTATGAGGACACATTTAGCTTGTATTCCCTTGAGAGTGGAAGGGTGATCTAATCGAGAGGTTTAAATTACTAAATGGATTCGACAGAGTAGATACAGAGAAACTATTTTCTCTGGAGGTTAAGGTGGAACAAGAGAGCATTTAGGGTGAAATCAGAAAGCACTTTTTCACACAAAGGGTAGTAGCAATCTGGAACTCTCTCCTCCAAAAGGCGATGGATGCTGGCGGTTCAATTGAAGTTTTCAAGACTGATATCAAGAGATGTTTGTTGGGTAAGGGTATCAAGGGATATAGAGCAATGGCAGGTAAATGGAGTTAAGGTACAGATCAGCTATGATCTCACTCAATGGTGGAACAGACTCAATGTCCTACTTCTGTTCCGATGTTCCATACCTGCGCGCGCACACACACACACACACACACACACACACACAGCCAGTGCAGTTCCTTACCCCACTGATAGACCTTTGCCTCTGCCAGGCTGCTGTGTTCAATTTGACAGGAGTATTGATCCTCATCCCCAGCATGTACTTCAATCTCTTTCTTGATCTGATGGGTCCCATCATGGTTTGGTCGAACCCCTGAGGAGTGGCTCTCAGACACTGGCTCTCCAATCCTGAGCCAGATCACCTTGATGTCAATTGGGTAAAATCCAGTAACCAGGCAGGAGAGTGTGGGCAGTTTGTCCTGACGATTGGGGTCACTTCTGGAGATGAACACTTCAGGCTGAACTGAAAGGGGAAAGGGAGAAAACACAGACACCGAATGGAATGGGATAATAGTTTCCTAGATCTGTGAAGTTAGATCAGAACGTGGGATAAAAACTGAAATAAATACCTTTCCTTGCAAAGTATTCCTTTCCAGCTCGCAAATATAAATGTAAAGACTGAACAAATCCTTCTTCCAGATGTGTTTTCCAATACTTGTTCCAGGATTCATCAGAATTCCATTTCTCCTTAGTCTTCACTGCATTATGATTGGTTGCGATCCATTTCATTCTGTCTGGTTCTAAACTAAGATAGTCCTTTCCATTATATCCAACATTCATCGATTTCTTAATGGAGCCGTCTTCTGTTATTTCAACAGTTGAAATCCATTGAAAAATGTGAATTCCTGTCAGTAACCAAACAGGGATCAATAATCAGTTGTTAATGGGAAATCATAAATCAGTCTGATCAGAGGGGAATGAGCATCTCAAAGTATCAGGTAGAAATGGAGGGATAGAGTCACAGTCTGACAGGGGAAAGGGACTATAATATCAGGTAGAAATATCAGAAATGTTCCCAATGGAAGGCGATTATGGGACTTTGTGGCAGTGAGTTCACAGACCAGCCCGAACTTTCCAATAAGTTTCATCCGATTAATGGGCAGAAGTTGGATGGAATGATTATTGGGAAATTGGGCAGAGCTCCATCCAAGAGGGTTAATTCCCAATAGTGCAAGCAAAGAGGTTAATTCCCAGCACATCAATGAAAACGTTAATTCTCAGCA
Organism: Pristiophorus japonicus; assembly: GCF_044704955.1. Taxonomy (NCBI): domain Eukaryota; kingdom Metazoa; phylum Chordata; class Chondrichthyes; family Pristiophoridae; genus Pristiophorus; species Pristiophorus japonicus. The sequence goes on from NC_091995.1 coordinate 53,918,157, forward strand.
TGCTAACAACAGGAGTTAATTCCTAGTACACTAACAAAAGGGATTCATTCGCAGCACGGAGTGTCCCAGGGATCGGTGCTGGGGGATGGGCTGAGTGGAGGTGTCCCAGGGGTCAGTGTTGGGATCCTACTGCATCCAGTCTCCCTAAACAACCTGGATTCAGAAACAGAGTGTAAGTTATACTGACACTGAACTGAGGGGTAGGGGCAGCGCCTCTTCGAAGCGGCTAGAGGGCCCTGCACAAAATGTTGCAAATGTAATTTAGTAGTGAGGGTTCGGCACCAAGATGTAGTATTAAAAAGTCGAAACAAGTTGCACAGATGACTGGGAGAGACAGTTAGAGTGAGAAATATTACAGAATTAGGTGGGATCATCGAAAATACAAAGAGGTCTAAGTTAGATTTAGAGTGCATGAGTGTAAATGCTGGAAATACTCAGCAAGTCAGGAAGCATCTATGGAGAGAGAAACTGAGTTAATGTTTCAGCTCGATGACCTTTTATCAGAACCTTCAATATAGGACTGAAGACAGGCAGCATTTCTTCGTCCTAAAAGTGATCAGTGTCTGCAATGGTCTCTTGGTTAGGGTGCTGGGTTTAGGATACTCACTATCCTTCCTGTCATGTATGTACTTGTGGGTCACTAGCCACTAGATGGCGTCACTGTTGGAGGCCATTGGGCTGCACTTACGTGTGTGCAGCCCAAGTATAAAAGCCCAGCCATTTTGTATTATACTCACTTTGGGCCTTAATAAAGCAGAGCCAAGATTATACCTTTTGGAGTCAACAATACTTAGTCTAACAAGTTATTGCATACACAACATTTAGCGACGAGGCAACAACAACCTTTGCATGCAAAAATGAGCACAATTGGATTGTTGGAGCGATTTGTGGAAGAAGATTGGGCCGACTTTGTGGCCAACAAAATGGAGGGGGAAGACGATGCAGATCGGCGCCGGGCAGTGTTCCTCACGGTTTGCGGTCTGAAAATTTATGGTCTTATAAAGAATCTCCTTTTGCCTGTGAGTCCAGCAGAGAAAAAGTATGAAGAATTATGTACCCTGGTATGTGACCACCTTAAGCCAGACGAAGGCATCATCATCTCAAGAAACAGATTTTACACACAGAGGACCAGAATGTGGCGGAATTCCTTGCCGACCTGAGATGTCTAGCTGGACCGTGTAAGTTCGGTGCTGTGTTGGCAGACATGCTGCGGGACTTCTTTGTAATCGGCATCAACCACGAGATGATCCTGCGTAAACTACTGGCGGTGGAGACGTTGGACTTAAACAGGGCCATCACTATCGCTCAGTCATGCATGACGACGGACAAAAGCTTAAAGCAGATATCAATGAAAAATCGAAACTCAGCAAGTACTGTAAATATGATTGATTTGGCGTTTGGCAGAGCGGCACATGGCAGGGCCTACCCGACTGCGTACGTGAAACCTGTGGCTGCCCAAAGTCCGCCAACGAGAATGCATCCAATTTCTCCATGTTGGCATTGTGGGGGAAATCACCGGCACCATCAGTGTCGATTTAAACAAAATAGTTGTAAAGGTTGTTTGAGAGTGGGGCATTTCCAGCGCAAGTGTCCGCAACTGAGCAAGCGAGCTGTGACACACCACGTGGAGGATGATGAACAGTCTAGCACGGATCTGGATACGCAATCTGAGATACCAGAGGAGAAAGTGTATGGACTGTACACATTCCTACCTAAGAGCAAACCGATAATGATCAACGTGAAATTTAATGGGGTGCCGGTATCGATGGAACTGGACATGGGGGTGAATCAATCGATGATGAGCCAGAGGGCATTCAACAAGTTGTGGGGTACTAAGGCTGTGAGGCCCAGGCTAAGTCTAGTCAATGCCAAGTTGTGTACGTACACTAAAGAACTCATAACGGTGATTGGCAGTGCCAAAATTAAAGTGTTCATATGACGGTGCGGTTCACGAGTTACCGCTCTGGATTGTCCCAGGCAATGGCCCAACACTGTTCGGCAGGAACTGGCTTGAAAAAATCAAATGCGATTGGAACGACATCAAGGCTTTGTCGTCGGAGGATGATTCATGTGCTCAAGTACTGAGCAAGTTCCCCTCGCTGTTCGAACCAGGCATCGGCAACTTCACAGGAGCTAAGATGCAGATCCACATGGACTCGGATGTAAGACCCGTCCATCATAAAGCTCGGGCAGTGATGTGTATGATGAGGGAGAAGGTAGAAATCGAACTGGACAGACTCCAGCGTGAAGGGATCATATCACCGGTTGAATTTAATGTATGGGCCAGCTCCATTGTTCCTGTGCTGAAAAGTGATGGCACAGTCAGAATCTGTGGAGACTACAAGGCTACAATCAACAGGGTTTCGAAACAGGATCAGTACCCATTACCGAAGACTGATGACTTGTTTGCAACGCTAGCAGGGGGGAAGTCGTTCACCAAACTGGACTTGACATTGGCCTACATGACACAGGAGCTGGTCGAGACATCGAAGAGACTTACGTGCACTAACACGCATAAAGGACTATTTATTTATCACAGGTGCCCTTTCGGAATTCGCTCGGCTGCAGCAATATTTCAGAGGAACATGGAGAGTCTACTGAAGTCCGTTCCCAGAACCGTCGTGTTCCAAGATGACATCCTGATCACAGGTTGTGACTCCGAGGAACATCTGAACAACCTGGAAGAGGTTCTACATCGTCTGGACAAAGTGGGACTCAGACTGAAACGCTCGAAGTGCATCTTCATGGCACCAGAGGTCGAATTCCTGGGGAGGAAAATTGCTGCTGACGGCATCAGGCCCATGGACGTGAAAACCAAGGCCTTCAAGAATGCACCCAAGCCGCAGAATGTGACGGAACTGCGTTCGTTCCTGGGTCTACTCAACTACTTCGGTAACTTCTTACCTAGATTGAGCACCTTATTAGAACCACTGCACATGCTGCTAAGGAAAGGCGACAACTGGGCGTGGGGTGCGTCTCAAGACAGAGCTTTTGAGAAAGCCACTAATCTGTTTTGCTCTAACAAGCTGCTGGTAGATTATGACCCATGTAAATGTTTAGTATTGGCCTGTGATGCTTGGTCATAGGGAATTGGTTGCGTACTCCAACAAGCTAATGAGTCGGGTAAACTTTAACCAGTCTCTTATGCTTCAAAAAGTTTGTCTAAAGCGGAAAGAGCCTACAGCATGGTAGAGAAAGAAGCACTAGCCTGCGTGTATGGGGTTAAAAAGATGCATCAGTACCTGTTCGGTCTTAGGTTTGAAATGGAAACAGATCACAAGCCACTCATTTGATTGTTTTCTGAAAACAAAGTTTTCAATACCAATCCCTGCCATTGCCACTCCCACCAGTCAGTCACCCAGCCACCAGTCACAACAGACTCTGAACACTCACCCAAGGCTGGAGTTGAACTGAGATGGTCAACCCGAGAGCGTAAAACACCGGACCGGTAAAAGACCGTGTCAACATCTCAGAGAGGGGTATTGTCATGTATGTACTTTTGGGATCACTAGCCACGTATGTGCAGCCCAAGTATAAAAGACCAGCCATTTTGTATTATACTCACTTTGGGTCTCAATAAAACAGAGCCAAGGTTATACCTTTAGGAATTAACAGTACTTAGTCTAACAAGTTATTGCATACACAACACTTCCCTTATAATACAAGCACATGGACTCAAGAGATAGAGAGACCTCTGATTATTTAAAAATATACTAATACAACCCACTACATGCAGCACTCATGAAATCGGTACCAATTATACCCATGAACAGAGAACTCATCGCAGGTTCATAATCTGTGTACTGCAGACTACTCAGGCTAGCCCCATGCAAGACTAGAAAGCGTTTCTAAAGTGTTCCTGTATCCAGTACCTTTATATGGTTAATCACGTAAGGCAAACAGGGGGTTAATACATAAGGACTTTTCTACTACCTGCAGTTAGTGTGGAAGTACACATGGTTAATATGTCATTGCATCAATAATCCTCCTCCCTACATGCACTTGCTCATTAGTGTCAGCTGTGGCTCAGTGGGTTGCACCCTTGCCTCAGAGTCAGAAGGTTGTGGGTTCAAATCCCACTCCAGGAACCTGAGCACATAAAAATCTAGGCTGATATGCCAGTACACTGCTGAGGGAGTGCTGCACTGTCAGAGGTGCCGTCTTTCAGATGAGATGTTAAACCGAGGCCCCCCTGCACTCTCAGGTGGATGTAAAAGATCCCATAGCACTATTTCAAAGAAGTGCAGCGGAGGTAACCCTCCATTAACTTATCCCATTGCTGTTTATGGGAGCTTGCTATGTGCTAATTGGCTGCTGCGTTTCCCACATTACAACAGTGACTACACTCAAAAAGTACTTCATTGGCTGTGAAGCCCTTAAGGGCATCCTGAGATTGTGAAAGGCGCTATATAAATGCAAGTCTTTCTTTATAAAACAGAAAATACTCAGCAGGTCAGGTGCAAGGCATCTGTGGAGAAAGAACATTTCAATGATTCAGCTCGCTGACCTTTTATCAAAACATCTGTTTCTCTCTCCACAGATGCCCCGTGACCTGCTGAGTAATTCCAGCAGTTTCTGTTTTTATTTCAGATGTCCAGTATCTGCAGGATTTTGCTTTTATTCATGTTACGATCTGTTGATTGTTCTCTGCAATTCTCCATCCAGCAGTGACTGCCTCTGTCCCTGATACTTTTCAATTCCTGATCTCTCTGAGGTATTTATTACCGAGAGCTCCATTCTCCTTTCACACTGCCTCCTGGATTGGCATTGCCCGTTCTGCTCTACTGGAGAAGACCAATCTCATCCCCATATATAAGAATACTCAGCAAGAAGCCAGGATTTGACCAACAATCTTCCCTTTCCCGGATGATCGCAACCATCTCACCATATTCTCACCTTGCTCTATCACAAACCTGACCTTCATCAATGTGGACAGAACTTTGTAAATATCTCCATCAGAATAGAGAAAAGGAAGAGAATAACCATCCGTGTGTTCCTGATTCACACTACACCCCAGTGTCACAGAGTGCAGTATAACTAGGGCTGGGTACCTGTCCGGCATCCACTAAACAGGGCAGTCAGTAGATGATTCTGCATCGCTGATCTTACCGGATGTCTGGTTTGTCCCCTTCATTATCATATTCAGATTCTCCTTTGCCATGGCTGACCGTGTGTTCCCGAGATCTGTGAGAGAATCCCAGTATTGCTCACTGAGATAGTCTGCCATGAACTGCTGCCTGGGAATTGCCCGGCGGATATCAGTGTCATGATAATTAAGTTGAACTCCCTTCACCATCGCAACATTAATAACCTCGGGCAAGTCGCTAATGCCGGAGATTGCTGTGTACATCACAGTAAGTGATTTCGTGTCTGTAAAACAAAAATTAAATGGACAGGTTATTAAACATATACAAGCATTGGCACCTAATCGAAGTGAAGCCTATCCACATAGTGACAATCTCCAATAATCCACCACTTTATCTCAACATCAGATCCTGTCAGATATTAACTGGCTCAGAATCAGATTAGAGCACTGCATACAGTTCTGATCGTCATATTATAAAAAGGATATAGAGGCACTGGAGAGGGTGCAGAGAAGATTTACAAGGATGATACCAGAAATGCGAAGGTACACATTTCAGGAAAGGATGGACAGACTGGGTCCCTTTTCTCTTGAAAAAAAGAAGGCTGAGGGGTGACCTAATAGAGGTCTTTAAAATTATGAAAGGTTTTGATAAAGTGGAAACAGAGAGAATGTTTCCACTTGTGGGGAAGAGCATAACTAGAGGCCATCAATATAAGATAGTCACCAAGAAATTCAATAGGGGATTCAGAAGAAACTTCTTTACCCAGCGAGTGGTGAGAATGTGGAATTCACTACCACAGGGAGTGGTTGAAGCGAATAGTATCGATGCATTTAAGGGGAGGCAAGACATGCATATGAGGGAGAAGGGAATAGAGGGTTATGCTGATAGATTTAGATGAGGAAAGGCGGGAGGAGGCTCGAGTGGAGTATAATCGCTGGCATGGACTGGTTAGGACAAATGGCCTGTTTCTGTGCCATATATCCATGTAATCCTCTATAAAGATGGCTGCAGCCTCTCAGAACAGGGACTAAACACGGAATCAGAGTCACTCAGACATCCGATGGATTCAATGTGTCCCACATGGGAGAGTCTGGGGCACATTCGAGGAGTTTGAGTGTTAAATACAAGGGGGTCGAAATTCGGTGCTGCCGTTTTTCAGGTGGTGTCACCGTCTGAATGGAGATTTTACTACCAGGCGGCAGTTGCCACCTCCAACTGCGAAATTCAGTTTTGCTGCCTGAAAAGGGAATTACAGCGTTAAATCGGGCGTCGCACGCTACTCTGGAGGCGGTAAATGTCGGTAAATGAGGCGGCAACATCCAGGCGTCAATCATCATTTGTAACTGCGCCACAGATATACTGCCGCCACCTGGATTCAATTGAGGCGGTGACTGGGTGTGACACTGCCTCGTGCATATATTCGCTTGCTACACACTCTCACAGGGTGAAGATGCAGCAGCAGCTCACCAGCACGCTCACCGCTTCCCTGACACCGCCGTCAATGCTCTGCTTGATGCCTTGGAGAGGCGTCGAGAACTACTGAGGACAGAGGCTGCGAGGAGGCCACAGCCTCAAACATTTCGCAGGCTATGGTGGAAAGTCGCTGAAATATTGTCAGCGAGTGGCACTGCCCAGGACAGCGACCCAATGTTGTAAGAAGTGGAACGGTGTGACTTGGTTGCTCAGGGTGAATATATTTTACATTAACCTGAACATGCCATGCTCTGAGCTCAATGGGCAGTCTTTCCTCAATTCGCCAGGACACTAGTCCCAGCCTGGTTCAAGTGAAGCCCATTCTGACGGAACAGCTCCCTCTTTCCCCAGTACTGGTGCCACTGCCCCATGAATCAAAACCCATTTCTCCCACACCAATCTTTGAGCCACGCATTCATCTCTCTGATCTCATTTACCCTATTCAAATTTGCACGTGGTTCAGGTAGTAATCCAGAGATTATTATCTTTGTGGTTCTGCTTTTTAATTTAGCCACTAGTGGCTCATACACCCTCAGCAGAACCTCTTTGTTTGTCCTACCTGTGTCATTGATACCCAGGTGGACCACGACAACTGGATTTTTCCTCTCCCATTCCAAGTTCCTCTCCAGTCCAGAGAAGATGTCCTTAACCCTGACAACAGGCAGGCAACACAGCCTTCGGGACACATCAGGTCTATCGCTAACCTGGAACAGTAACCTGGGATACACTTGCTCTATCTCTAACCTGGAACACTAACCTGGGACACACCCGGTCTATCGCTAACCTGGAACAGTAACCTGGGACACACCCGGTCTATCTCGAACCTGGATCACTAACATGGGCCACACCCGGTCTATCTCTAACATGGGCCACACCCAGTCTATCTGAAACCAAGGGAAAGTGACATGGGATAGATCCAACTCTATCTGTAAGTTAAGACAGAGAACATCTGGAGGGAGGTATTAAGGAGACCCTGCTGACCAGGGAACATCTGGAGGGAGATATTAAGGATAACCCGAGGGCAGGTCTGTTGTCATAACCTGAAACATGTGGGAACAAAAATGTGATTGCCCCTGAAAACACATGCGGAAATCGCGATGTGCGATCAACCCGCGCCTATTCCAAGTAATGCAGGCAGCACGCAAACTTTGCCATTTTGGACACAAAACGACATGTAGCGAAGAAAAACCGGGCACCATGGAGCCGAATTTCGTTTTAGAATACAAGAATGAAGAGAAACAGTGATGTTTGGGAAGATGAAGTGCGATGCTGTGGGGTGCGGTCACTGTATGAACAGTCTCGCTGTACACCAGGAGTGTTGGACTAACAGGGGCAGCATCTCCACTGTGCTTAACATCCTATAATGACCACTTTAAACATGGCCAGTAGGGGCCCAAAGGATGTTGGTGGTGGATTGTCTGAGATAACCTGGTCTATTCAACCATGAGGGCATCACAGCTGTGCCTGAGGTGGGTGAGACATGGATTATTCTCCCCGTGTGTTTAGAACACTTTAGTCCAGGAATGGTGAAACTTTACCTGCTCCCAATCTGTGCGAACATTAAAATGGCCCATTTTAACCACTTTCCATTTGCTACAAGCTTCTCTGCTCTCCGTGTTCCTGCATCCTGCTGTCAGGAGGCGTGTACACAACTCCCACCTCAGACTGACAGCCTGTGCTGGCTTCAGTGGTACAAAATATCAGGCAGTGTGTGTAACAGGCGGCTGATCAAATATCACCCGTTTCAAACTCTCGCTAAAAGTTCTGAATCACCCCCCAGAGAGTGAGAGTGGAGGGTTGAGTTCTTTACTTACCGGGAGAGACCCAGGAAAAGCACAGGGATGTGGAGAGAAGGATCAGCAACATTCTGGGAATCCACTGCCCCTATTCCAATCGGTGACTGGGAATAAAACTCTCCGAGTGGGACACATCGGCTGTTTATAGACTGAAAAATACACAACAGGTCTATTGGGGCCCCACTTTACTGTTTATCTTGAACTTTGATCATTTCCTTGATCTGAAAATGCAGAGCCAGAGGGTGAATGATTGGTTACTCTGGGAACAATCTCCAATGAAAGCACTTGGCAGTCCCCTGTCACCAGTTACCAGGAAGCTCAAACTGAGACCGGTTGAGAGTCAGTCTGTGAAATAGAAACTAAGGTTGAGACTGAACAAGCCTCATACACCAGCTCCAGTTTAAAGGGCAGATATACTGGGATCCTGGGCTGCCCCTCACAGTCAACACATTGACACTGGGCCCCTCCCACTGGGAACCTGTAAACTGGTTCTGATCTGGACTGTAGTTATACCACAACATGTTACAGCTATACATCATCTTTAACGTACTGTAAACCACAAGGGGCATCACAGAGCAACGCATCGGGAGTGAGGGGAGGGGTCAAACTACGAGGCAGTGAGTCATTCTAACAGGGAGTGAGGGGAGGGGTCAAACTAACGGAGTGAGGGGAGGGGTCAAACTAACGGAGTGAGGGGAGGGGTCAAACTAACTATTATGTTTAAACTGTACCTATGAATGACTCCACGAGGCAATGTGTTGTACTCAAACCGCAGTGACCTTGGTCCTTTATTCCTAACTCCAGAGCTTTTATACAGCCCCTGCCACCAGGGCAGGACAGGAAACCCCGGTCTTCACCAGTTGCACCCTCCAGTGGTGCCAGCATGTATATACATAATGTAAATCTTATAAACAGGTAAACAAATCTCCATCTTATGCAACTATACAATGACTACACAGAGAGTATATCTATAGTCTGCATATATAATATCACTCTCCCCCAAGTCCTTTGTGCCAATTACCTTTGCACTATATGCTCTGGCTTAGCTCTCCCCAGACTTCAGTGCCAATAGCCCTTGCACTTTGGCTGTGCTTTGGCTTGGCTCTCTCCCTGTTAATCCCCAAGTCCTTTTGCCATAACATTGGGTAGTGGTTACCAGTTTGGATGGTTCAATGATGCAGTGGAGATTTCAGTGGGTTCTGGGTGTGATCCATGGCTACATACATCCATTTCCACCTCCCCCCACCACACCCCCACCCCCATCGAGATCATGCAGCTGGCCCGTTACATAAGCATACAGGATCAGACACAGTGCAAGTACAAAGAAAGGGGAAAAAATATATCTTACAGTTTATGTCGTGACACCTTGGTTCAGTGACTTACATTTGTTACGTTTTACGGCCGTGGGCCAGGATTGGGTAGATTCCATAATTAGTTCAGTCATGGTCAATACTGAGGTAGCTGTATAGGTATATGAGGACGCTAGTTCCAGAGTAACCGGACGGGGTTCTAGTTGTCTGATGGCGGTGCTGTGCCCCCTGCTAGCGGGTGGGCTTGGTTCACTCATCGTGCCAGGACTCAGGGCCTTTGCCGTTGCCTAGTGGTGGACAGAGCCACAGATGTGTGTGGCCTTCCTGTCCTCCTTTGAGGGCTGCAGAATCTTCTGCCTGCTCTCTAACGGTGTTAGGAACCTGGCTGTTCCAGGTCCCGTTTGGGGAACTCATTGGTTCTGACCTTTCACTCCCAGACATGGCCGAGGTAGCGACTGAGTCTGGGGGCTGTGCCGTCTCCACCCGGGTGGTGGGCAATGGCGGCCGACTGCATATTGGCGCCGCTTTCGTTTCCAGGTGCGTGGTGAATAGTGCCGTCGGGTGCCTGCAGCCTGGGATAGACCTGGGGCAGGGTATCAGGATCAGTGCCTTCACCCTCCTGAGGTCGCTGACCTATAACTTGTGGGGACACCTGGGGCAGGGCATCTTTACCCTCCCGAATTCGCTCACTTGCTACTTTTGGGGACACTCTATTCCCGACATCTCGCAACATTTTGTTCTTTACATTCTTAATCGGTTTGTTACATTGATTTCCAATAATACAATGTCTCTTTAAGTTCAGTTAGTTGCAGGTCTCCTTTAAGAGAACCCTGCCAAGTCACGCTGCCCCTCGCTGCAGCAGGGACACCACCTTGCCTCTCTCCTCGGGGTGGACTGCCCTGATCCTACTCTTCCGCGATTCTGCCGCAAAAGCTGGAAGAGTGCCTGTGAATTCGATCTTCCTCCCCAGGCGTCCAGCCACTGAAGCCGGGAAGGTACTTTTAGGTCATTAAGGTCAGATAATTGCCACGCAGTCGTGATGGACGGTCTGTGCCTCAGGTGCTGCACTGGTCTGTTCTCTGGTGCCTGGCCCAAGCGAAGGTGAGGTTTTGCTCTGCCACTGAGCATGGGGGTCATCGATTGCTGGAGTGAAGAGGTCTTCCCATTTCCACTGGATCTTCCCCATCCACCTTCTTCTGAGTAGCATTGGACCATCACCTGCAACAATCCACAGAGGTAACTTGTGCACCACGCTATTATGGATTACACTTACATCCGCACTACCAAGGACTGGGATCAGCTCCTTGGTGTAGGTGCGCAACTTTTCCTGAACTGGAACCAGCTCAGGTCATTTTTCATTCCATAGCCTCTCAAAGGCACCCTGGCTCATCATTGACTGGCTCACTCCCGTGTCCACCTCCATGAAGACTGAAACGCCGTTTATCTCGACATCCATCTTCACTGGAGGACAATTGGCGGTGCAGGTATACACTTCAGACACTTCTTCTTGGGGCTGAGCTGCCTCTCTGGCCAAATCATCATACTCCCCGCTGGATTCAAAGTCATCTACCAACCCCTCTGCTAGATGGTGAGTCGTATTTCTTTTACACATACGCTGGAGGTGGCCCTTCATGTTACAGGCTTTGTATACGTACTCAGCAAACCGACAATGGTGAGCCCTATGATTTCCTCCGCAACGCCAGCATGGTGCTACTCAATTAGAACCCCTCGGCAGACTCTGAGTTCTGGAACCCTGAGGTCTGTGCTCTCTTCCCTGGGCAGAGCCACGTTCTACAGTCTTGCCTGTGAAAGGCACCATTCTGTGTACAGTACTTGCCGGGTTTGAGTCCACAGGATGAATGATTTGCTTGGTGCTGCAGGTCGAGGTCATGAACTCCTGACTGATGCTGATGGCCTTCTGCAGGTTGACTGTGTTGTCGGCAGATAATAGCTTGTGAAGGAGGCCCTCGTGGCCAATTCCTATAACGAAGATGTCTCGCAATGCTTCATTGAGGTCCGTGCCAAAATCTCACGGTGCCGCAAGTCTCCTGAGGTCGGCAGCATGTTTTGCAATCTCCTGGCCCTCAGGTCTGCGGTGAGTGTAGAATCTGTGCCTGGCCGTGAGGATGCTCTCTTTTGATTTAAGTTGATCGCAAATTAGTTCAGTCAGCTCGTCGTATGTCTTATCCTTGGCCTTCGTGGGTGCCAGCAAGTCTCTGAAGAGGCGGTAGACCTCAGGCCCACAACTGGTCAGCAGTATAGCCTTGCGCTTCTCTGCCAATGTGTCCATCTCCCCTGCCAGGTCGTTTGCCACGAAATATAGCTCGAGCCTTTCCGTGAAGGCATCCCAATCATCACCCTCTGCGAAGTCTTTTAGTGTGCCAGTTGTTATGTTTGTAATGTACCTATGAATGACTCCACGAGGCAATGTGTTATACTCAGACTGCAGTGACCTTGGTCCTTTATTCCCAACTCAAGAGTGAGGCAGCCGCTTGCTGGCTCCCCTTTTATACAGCCCCTGCCACCAGGGCAGGAAACCCTTGTATCGACCAGTTGCACCCTCTAGTGGTGCCAACATGTATATACACAGTGTAAACCTTATTGACAATACATCAGGTAAACAAGTCTCCATCTTATGCAAATATACAGTGACTACACAGAGAGTAGATCTATAGTCTGCATATATAACACTAACAGAGTGAGGGGAGGGGGTCAAACAAATGGAGTGAGGGGAGGGGTCAAACTAACGGGGAATGAGGTAAGGGGTTAAACTAACAGTGAGGGGAGGGAGGGTGTCAAACTAACAGAGTGAGGGGAGGGGTTAAACTAACGGCGTGAAGGGAGAGGTCAAACTAACAGAAAGTGAGGCGAGGGGTCAAACTAACGGAGTGAGGGGAGAAGGTCAAACTAATGGAGTGAGGGGAGGGGTCAAACTAATGGAGTGAGGCGAGGGGTCAAACTAACGGAGTGAGGGGAGGGGTCAAACTAACGGAGTGAGGGGAGGGGTCAAACTAACGGAGTGAGGGGAGGGGTCAAACTAACGGAGTGAGGGGAGAAGATCAAACTAATGGAGTGAGGGGAAGGGTCAAACTAATGGAGTGAGGGGAGGGGTCAAACTAATGGAGTGAGGGGAGGGGTCAAACTAACGGAGTGAGGGGAGAAGGTCAAACTAATGCAGTGAGAGGAGGGGTCAAACTAATGGAGTGAGGCGAGGGGTCAAACTAATGGAGTGAGGGGACGGGTCAAACTAACGGAGTGAGGGGAGGGGTCAAACTAATGGAGTGAGGGGATGGGTCAAACTAATGGAGTGAGGCAAGGGGTCAAACTAATGGAGTGAGGGGACGGGTCAAACTAACGGAGTGAGGAGGGGGTCAAACTAATGGAGTGAGGGGAGGGGTCAAACTAATGGAGTGAGGCGAGGGGTCAAACTAATGGAGTGAGGGGATGGGTCAAACTAACGGAGTGAGGGGAGGGGTCAAACTAACAGAGTGAGGGGAGGTGTCAAACTAATGGAGTGAGGGGACGGGTCAAACTAATGGAGTGAGGGGACGGGTCAAATTAATGGAGTGAGGGGAGGTGTCAAACTAACGGAGTGAGGGGAGGGGTCAAACTAGGAGTGAGGCGAGGGGTCAAACTAATGGAGTGAGGGGAGGGGTCAAGCTAATGGAGTGAGGGGAGGGTCAAACTAACGGAGTGAGGGGAGGAGTCAAAACGGAGTGAGGGGAGGAGTCAAAATGGAGTGAGGGGAGGGGTCAAACTAGGAGTGAATGGAGGGGTCAAACTAACAGGTAGTGATGGGAGGGGTCAAAACGGAGTGAGGGAGGGGTCAAACTAACGGAGTGAGGGAGGGATCAAACTAACGGAGTGAGGGAAGGGGTCAAATTAACGGAGTGAGGGAGGGGTCAAACTAACGGAGTGAGGGAAGGGGTCAAACTAACGGAGTGAGGGAATGGGTCAAACTAACGGGGAGTGAGGGGAGGTGGTCAAACTAACCGAGTGAGGGGAGGGGTCAAACTAACGGAATGAGGGGAGGGTTCAAATTAACAGAGTGAGGGAGGGGTCAAATGAACGGAATGAGGGGAGGGTTCAAACTAACGGAGTGAGGGGAGGAGAATGAAGGGAGGGGTTGAGTGTCTCCCCTGTGTCCCGGTGATGTGAACTGGACTCCGTGCCAGTCAGAATGCTGGATTCATAATTGATGTCTAGAAGTGAACGATGCTTTCGTTTGACCCATGAATGCCCTTAATTCTACCAGTTCACATTGAATTTGACCTGAACCGCTGCCAATTACAAGACCCACAAACCTCTGAGTGAATGAATTAAACCTTTCTTGCCCAATCGTCAAAGGAGAATTCAGACAAGTCAACAATTACCAGCGATTTGTAGACTAAATGCAGATAAATCCCCTGGACCTGATTGCAGCCTTGGGTCTTAAGAGAAGTAGCAGCAGGGATTGTGGATGCATTGGTTGTAATTTACCAAAATGCCTTGGATTCTGGGGGTCCCAGCAGATTGGAAAGCTGCAAATGTAATGCCCCTATTTCAAAAAGGAGGCAGACAAAAAGTAGGAAACTATAGACCAGTTAGCCTAACATCTGTGGTTGGGAAAATGTTGGAGTCCATTATTAAAGAACCAGTAGCAGGACATTTGGAAAAGCAAAATTTGGTCAGGCAGAGTCAGCATGGATTATGAAGGGGAAGTCATGTTTGACAACTTTGCTGGAATTCTTTGAGGATGTAACAAACAGGGTGGATAAAGGGGAATCAGTGGATGTGGTGTATTTGGACTTCCAGAAGGCATTTGACAAAGTGCCACATAAAAGGTTACTGCACAATATAAAAGTTCACGGGGTTGGAGGTAATATATTAACATGGATAGAGGATTGGCTAACTAACAGAAAACAGAGAGTCGGAATAAATGATTCATTCTCGGGTTGGCAATCATTACTAAGTGGGGTGCCGCAGGGATCAGCGCTGGGACCCCAACTATTTACAATCTATATTAACGACTTGGAAGAAAGGACTGAGTGTAACGTAGCCAAGTTTGTTGACGATACAAAGATGGAAGGAAAAGCAATGTGTGAGAAGGACACAAAAAACCTGCAAAAGGACATAGACAGGCTAAGTGAGTGGGCAGAAATTTGGCAGATGGAGTATAATGTTGGAAAGAATGAGGTCATGCACTTTGACAGAAAAAAAATCAAAGAGCAAGTTATCATTTAAATGGAGAAAGATTGCAAAGTGCTGCAGTACAGCGGGACCTGGGGGTACTTGTGCATGAAACACAAAAGGTTAGTGTGCAGGTACAGCAAGTGATCAGGAAGGCCAAAGGTATCTTGGCCTTTATTGCAAAGGGGATGGAGTATAAAAGCAGGGAAGTCTTACTACAGTTATACAGGGTATTGGTGAGGCCACACCTGGAATACTGCGTGCAGTTTTAGTTTCCATATTTACGAAAGGATATATTTGCTTTGGAGGCAGTTCAGAGAAGGTTCACTTGGTTGATTCTAGAGATGAGCGGGTTGACTTATGAGGAAAGGTTGAGGAGGTTGGGCCTCTACTCATTGGAATTCAGAAGGATGAGAGGTGATCTTATCGAAACGTGTAAGATTATGAGGGGGCTTGTCAAGATGGATGCAGAGAGGATGTTTCCACTGATGGGGGAGACTAGAACTAATGGGCATGATCTTAGAATAAGGGGCCGCCCATTTAAAACAGAGATGAGGAGAAATTTCTTCTCTCAGAGGGCTGTAAATCTGTGGAATTCGCTGCCTCAGAGAGCTATGGAAGCTGGGACATTAAATAAATTTAAGACAGAAATAGATAGTTTCTTAAACGATAAGAGGATAAGGGATTATGGGGAATGGGCGGGGAAGTGGAGCTGAGTCCATGATCGGATCAGCCATGATCTTATTGAATGGTGAGGCAGGCTCGAGGGGCCTACTCCTGTTCCTATTTCTTATGTGCTTATATGCACGACAAAAGCACCACCGCTATCAAAATCATCACAGACATCACCTTTCATGATCATCACCAAATTGTGCATTGCAATGATTCTCATGAGGCCATCATTATTTAGAGATTCTCCGACGAGGCAAATGCCTCCCTCCTGCAGTAGTTGGAGTCACGCTGGGGTGGGTGTGGGAAACCCATCCCAAAGGTTTACCAGAAGATTTGGGCTGACATAGCTGAGGTGAACTCGTCAGCAACAAACGAGGTGCGTGAGGGCAGCCAGTGCCGCAAGCGCTGGAACGACCTTGTCGGATCCACCAGAGTAAGTATTACATTTATTTACATTTACTTATATATTTATATAATTTGAATTGTAAGTGTAATGAGTGATTAAAATCAGATGTGATGTCTTGCACTTATACCAGGAATGTTTTACTCAAAGCCTGCGTTTACGGTGTATATCTTTAGGTAAATAATGATAATGATCATAATAATAATGATTACATCTGTGGGTTATGTGTTGTATCAGTCTCTGTGACAATACCTAGCAATGATCTCACGCAATGATCTCATGCCATGTCGTGCTGGTGTTACCTTTTGCAGAATAAGTTATGGAAGAATAGGGCCGAGCAGCAGTGCACGGGTGGCGGGCCAACGGTCTTCATTGAGTTCACCGACATCGAGGAGCGGGTGCTGGCACTCGTGGGGAACCACCCCCGGTCAGCCACGCAAGCAGCAACAGAACCTGATGTAATGCCACGTGAGTAAAATATACACCATTGCGTGATGTCAAGTCAATAGATGCCACACCCACTCATATCCGAACAATAATGTAGGATAGATGATTGATAAAAGTGTTATCTAAATAATAATGGCCACATGAAAATCATTGTAATGCAGAATTTGGTCATGGTCATGAAATGTGATGTCTGTGATGATTTTGATAGCGGTAGTGCTTTTGTCGTGCATATGCTGTGTGTAACGCTGGAATCACCTTGTGACCCTAGCACCCCCTTCTCCTCTAATAACCTAAGTTATGTTTTGTAGCTCATCCAGCAGCGGGCTCCATGCAACACCACTGAGCCAAGAAGCTGCGGATCCGGCGACCTCGCCCAGGGATTGTCAATCTGGTGCTGAGGAGCCCCGAATCTCGCCCGTAGAGCTGCAGGGTGCCTTCTTCACTGATGAGACTGGCGACTTTGAGGAGCTCCATTATCTATGCAACCCTGATGACATCTAGTGCTCCTGCGGCCATGTTCTCCTCCACCGTGAAGGTAGCGGGCCCAAGCATCTTGCCACAGGCACCCCGAGTGTCTCCATCATGGCGCGGACCCCGCAGAGGTTGGTTCAATGCAGCAGGACTGCTCCACGAACTGTCCAGGAAGAGTGTTGACATAGGTCAGCAGATCCTCCAGACAGTAGGGGGCATATCCCAACAGATGGCCAGCATGTCCACCACCATGGCGGAGTATGTGCCGCGTATGGCGGAGGCCCTGGCGATGATAGCCAGGAATATTGGTACCAGAGGGCTACCAGTGGTCCCGGAGCACGACACTGCACCCTAAGGTGCCACACCCCCATTGCCAACAACACATGTGAGCCAGGAGGAAGGTCTTGCTTCTGGCTCGGAGGACGTTCCCTCCTCGGGACTGTCCTCTCCAGCAATCGGCCAACCAGCGGCTATGCCGATATCCCTCCCAATGAAGCAGTGCCTGAGGAGCAGTGTGGCAAAGCGGTTTGGAGTCGGGAGGGGAAGTGGTAGAGGTGGGGAGGAGAAGTGAGGGGGGGCACGGGAGAAGGAAAGTGAGGTGCATGGCTGCAGGAGTTGCATTGGTCACAGTATTTTTATGTTGTTGTTGCTATTTTGTTGGGAGGTTTGAGGGGAGGGGGGTACCTTGTTATTTTGGATTTGTGTTCTATGTTTATGAAGTTTTGTTGGAAATGATAAAAATTTAATGAATGATATAAATTTGTGGTGGTGTGGGGTGTTTTTTACAGTTATAATTATGATTTTATACAAATGTTCTCATTAAATGTTTATTTCACATAACCTTGTTGCGCATTGTCTCAGATAGCTGCACCGTTACACACTGGTGATCCCTTAACATGAAAGGGGATAATTCAACGTCACCTGAATCAACTTAAACTTTAACTGTCACCAAGCTAATGCACACCATTCATTTATGAGCTGCAGACACAGCAGTGTTGCAGCTTTGTAAATATCACCAATGTTATTTCAAGCAAAGCGCTCATTTATGAGCTGCTGACGTAAGAGTCTTGCAGCTATGGAGCCACCACGGGCCCTTTCCTGCGGTCTAGAGGGGGGCGGGGGCATGGCTGCATTGTCAGCCTGATTGTCTGCCCTGAGATCAGTGTCCACCTCCTCGTCCTCTCTCTCCTGAGGTGGACTGTCAGACTCATCAGGCAATTCTTGTCCCCTCCTGATAGCCAAGTTGTGCAGCATGGAGCACACCACCACGAATTGAGCTACCTGCTCAGGGTGGTATTGTAACTCGCCTCCTGAGTGGTCCAGGCATCTAAAGCACTGCTTAAGCACTCCAATGGTCTTCTCGACGATATTGCGTGTGGCTCTGTGGCTCTCGTTGTATCGCTTCTCGGCTTCTGTCTGGGTGTTATGCACGGGGTCATCAGCCAGGTCATATCCTTTGTCACCAAGCATCCAGCATTGACCTGTGGCTGACTGGTAAACATGTCAGATACAGTGCTCTCACGCAGGATGTGAGCCTCATAGATGCATCCCAGAAATTTTGAATTTACTACCATTATAAGTTGTTGGTGGTCAATGAGTTGCACATTCAGGGAGTGGAAGGTTGGCACCTTGGAGAAGTTTGCAATTCTGGAGAATCCTAGAGCCCTCTCAGTCTGTGCCTCCTTGGTCATAGGGAAGCTGATAAAGTCCTTCCTGCGTGCGTAAAGGGCTTCAGTGACCTGTTGAAAGCAGCAATGTGTGGCAAGCTGAGATATCACGCAAATGTCGCCAGCTGAATAATGGAAAGTCTAGACCAACATGTAGAGCCCCTACATGTGTTATTGCACAAAGGTGAGAACTGGGTATGGGGAAAAAAAACAAGTAATTGCTTTTGAGAAAGCTAGAAACATTTTATGCTCCAACAAGATGCTTGTATTTTATAACCTGTGTAAAAGACTTGTGCTAGCATGTGACGCTTTGTCGTGCGGAGTCTGGTGCGTATTACAACAAGCTAATGTTGCGGGGAAGTTGCAACCTGTCACCTATGCCTCCAGGATCTTGTCTAAGGCCGAGAGGGCCAACAGCATGATTGAGAAAGAGGCATTAGCGTGTGTGTTCGGTGTAAAGAAAATGCATCAGTAACTGTTTGGCCTCAAATTTGAGCTGGAAACCGATCACAAGCCCCTCATATCCCTGTTCGTTGAAAACAAGGCGATAAATACTAATGCCTCAGCCCGAAACAAAGGTGGGCACTCGCGCTATCAGCATATAACTATACCATCCACCACAGGCCAGGCACCGAGAACTGTGCGGATGCTCGCAGTCATCTACCATTGCCCACCACGGGGGTGGAAATGGCGCAGCCTGCAAACTTGTTGATGGTGGCGCATCCTGCAGACTTGTTGATGGTCATGGAAGCGTTTGAAAATGATAAATCACCTGTCACGGCTCGCCAGATTAGGACTTGGACCAGCCAAGATCCTCTGCTGTCCCTAGTAAAAAACTGAGTGCATGGGAGCTGGGCCAGCATCCCCGTTGAAATGCAATCAAGCTGTTCCAGCGGCGAAAGGACGAGCTGTCCATTCAGGCAGACTGCCTGTTGTGGGGTAACCGCGTAGTGCTACCACGATGAGGAGAAACTTCTTCACCTAGAGAGTGGTGAGCCTGTGGAATTCTCTAGCACAGAAAGTTGTTGAGGCCAATTCACTAAATATATTAAAAAAGGAGTTGGATGTAGTCCTTACTACTCGGGGGATCAAGGGGTATGGCAAGAAAGCAGGAATGGTGTCCTGAAGTTGCATGTTCAGCCATAAACTCATTGAATGATGGTGCAGGCTCGAAGGGCCGACTGGCCTACTCCTGCACCTATTTTCTATATTTCTATGTTTCTATGCTACCAAAAAAGGGCAGGGAGATGTTCATCTCGGATCTCCACAGCACACACCCGGGTATAGTAATGATGAAAGCGATAGCCAGATCCCACGTGTGGTGGCCCGGTATCGACTCTGACTTAGAGTCCTGTGTACGGCAATGCAGCGTATGTGCTCAGTTGAGCAATGCGCCCACAGAGGCACCACTAAGTTTGTGGTCCTGGTCCTCCAGACCATGGTCGAGGATGCATGTTGACTATGCGGGCCCGTTTCTTGGTAAAATGTTCCTGGTGGTGGTGGATACTTTCTCAAAATGGATTGAATGTGAAATAATGTCAGGAAGCACCGCCACCACCACCATTGAAAGCCTGAGGGCCATGTTTGCCACCCATGCCCTGCCTGACATACCGGTCAGTGACAACGGGCTATGTTTCACCAGTGCCGAATTTAAACAATTCATGACCCGCAATGGGATCAAACATGTCACCTCGGCCCCATTTAAACCAGCCTCCAATGGGCAGGCAGAGCGGGCAGTACAAACCATCAAACAGAGCCTTAAATGAGTCACAGAAAGCTCACTCCAAACCCGCCTGTCCCGAGTACTGCTCAGTTACCGCACGAGACCCCACTCGCTTACAAGGGTGCCCCCGGCTGAACTAATCATGAAAAGGACACTTACAACCAGCCTCTCGCTGGTTCACCCCAACCTGCACGATCAGGTATAGTTGCAAAGACTGTCTGACAGTGGGACATCTCCAGCGCAAGTGTCCACAGATGAGCAAGTGAGCTGCGACACACCACGTGGAGGATGAGAGTCAGACTAGCGCGGATCCGGATACACAATCCGAGATGCCAGAGGAGGAAGTGTATGGACTGTACTCCTTCATAACCAAGAGTAAACCAATTTTGATTAACGTGAAGTTTAACGGTATACCGGTATCGATGGAACTGGATATTGGGGCGAGTCAATCGATCAGCAACAAGAGGGCATTTAATAAGCTGTGGGATACTAAGATTGTGAGGCCCAGGCTGAGCCCTGTTAACGCCAAGCTGCGCATGTACACCAAAGAACTGATAAAGGTGATTGGCAGTGCACAATGTAATGTGTCATATAACGGTGCGGTTCATGAGTTACCGCTGTGGATTGTTCCAGACAATGGCCCAATGCTGCTCAGCAGGAGCTGGTTGGAGGAAATCAGATGCGACTAGAACAACATAAAGACGTTGTCATCGGAGGGAGATACATGTGCCCAAGTGTTGAGCAAGTTCCCCTCGCTGTTCGAACTGGGTATCAGCAACTTCACAGGAGCCAAGGTGCAGATCCACGTGGATTCAGATGCAAGACCCGTCCACCATAAAGCTCGGGCAGTGCCGTATATGATGAGGGAGAAGGTCGAAATTGAACTTGACAGACTCCAGCATGAAGGGATCATACCACCGGTCGAATTTAATGAATGGGCCAGCCCCATTGTTCCTGTGCTGAAAAGTGATGGCACAGTCAAAATCTGTGGAGAAACAAGATCAGTACCCATTACCGAAGGCTGATGACTTGTTTGCGATGCTAGCCAGATGGAAGTTTTTCACAAAACTGGACTTGACGTCAGCCTATATGACACAGGAGTTGGTCGAGATGTCAAAGATACTTACGTGTATTAACATGCACAAAGGACTGTTTATTTACGACAGGTGCCCTTTCAGAATTCGCTCGGCTGCAGCAATAATCCAGAGGAATTATGGAAAGTCTACTGAAGTCCGTTCCCAGAACCGTCGTGTTCCAAGATGACATCCTGATCACCAGTCGTTACTCCAAGGAACATCTGAACAACCTGGAAGAGGTTTTACTGCGTTTGGACAGAGTGGGACTCAGACTGAAACGCTCGAAGTGCGTCTTCATGGCACCGGAGGTCGAATTCCTCGGGAGGAAAATCGCCGCTGATGGCATCAGACCTACTGATGTGAAAACCAAGGCCATCAGGAATGTACCCAAGCCGCAGGATGTGATGGAGCTGCATTCGTTCCTGGGTCTACTCAACTACTTTGGTACCTTCCTACCTAAATTGAGCACCTTACTAGACCCACTGCACATGCTATTGAGAAAAGGCGACAACTGGGTGTGGGGCGCATCGCAAGACAGAGCTTTCGAGAAAGCCACCAATCTGCTTTGCTCGAACAAGCTGCTGGTACATTATGACCCATGTAAATGTTTAGCTTTGGCCTGTGACGCATCGTCATATGGAATTGGTTGCGTACTCCAACAAACAAATGAGTCGGGGAAACTTCAACCTGTCGCATATGCATCCAAAAGTTTGTCTAAAGCAGAAAGAGCCTACAGCATGGTAGAAAAAGAAGCTTTAGCGTGTGTGTACAGTGTTAAAAAGATGCATCAATACCTGTTCGGTCTGAGGTTCGAAGTAGAGACTGATCACAAGCCGCTCATTTCATTGTTTGCCGAGAGCAAAGGTATCAATACTAATGCTTCATCCCGCACCTGCCTATAGACATAGACATTATCTGCCTATGATTGTCATTTGCCACAGACCTGGCACAGAGAATTGAGCCAATGCTTTGAGCCGGTTGCTGTTGCCTACACCGGAGGTGGAAACACCACAGCCGGCGGATGTAATGTTAATCATGGATGCTTTTGAGAGTGAAGGAACCCCTGTCACAGCTCAACAAGTTAAGACCTGGACCAGCCAGGACCCGATTTTATTGGTGGTAAAGGGTTGCATCCTCAAAGGGGATTGGTCTGCCATACCTAAGCAAATGTGCGAGGAGGCCAAACCGTACATTCATTGCAAGGACGAACTGTCTATTCAAGCAGATTGCATATTGTACGGCAATCGCGTTGTAATGCCCAAGAAAGGGAGAGAGAAGTTTGTGCATGAGTTACACAATACACATCCTGGTATAGTGATGATGAAGGCCATCGCTAGGTCCCATGTATGGTGGCCAGAAATTGACTCTGAGCTGGAAGCATGCGTGCATCAGTGCAACACTTACATGCAGCTCAGCAAAGCACCAGCGGAATCGCCACTGAGTCTGTGGTCATGGCCATCCAAACCTTAGTCCAGGATCCATGTAGATTTTGCAGGTCCCTTCCTGGGCAAGATGTTTTTAGTGGTGGTGGACGCTTATTCGAAGTGGATAGAATGCATAATCATGTCATCCAGCATGTCCACGGCAACCATAGAGAATCTCAATGTCATGTTCGTGACACGTGGTCTACCTGACAGTGGTGAGCGACAATGGGTCGTGCTTCACCAGTCAGGAGTTTCAGGAGTTTGTGAAACTCAATGGCATAAAACATGTAAGGTCAGCACCGTTCAAGCCTGTGTCCAACGGGCAAGCTGAACGTGCAGTACAAATTATCAAGCAAAGCATGAGGAGAATAAGCCCATTCATCCTGAATGTGGCCCCCCCCCCCATATGTTGAAGCATTAGCTTAAGAGCGTGATGGCTGTAGCACCGTTAAGTATGCAATAAAGGTTGTCCTGCATACTGCTGAGTTACAGGAGAAGACCCCACACACTCACAGCGGTCTCGCCTGCTGAACTCATGATGAAAAGAGGTCTTAAGACCAAGCTATCTCTGGTACACCCGGATTTAGGTAATCATGTTGAATACAGAAGACAAAGTCAACAAGGGTACCACGATTGCGCAACTGTCAACCCGGGAGCGCAAAGCACGGGACCATCTCAACCTGTGAAAGACTGTGACAAGATCTCAGAGGGGAGTATTGTCATGTATGTACATGCTGTTTGTAGCCACCAGATGGTGTCATTGTTGGAGGCCACTGGTGCTGCTCAGGTATAAAAGGCCAGCCATTTTGAGAGTCAGGTACTTTGGGCCTAAATAAAGCAGAGCCAAGGTTGTACTTTTATTGAATACATAACAGTGCTACAGCCATCAGGCACTTAAGCTAATGCTTCAGCATATGGGTGGGGGGGTCACGTTCAGGATGAATGGGCTTCAGGGCCAGTGGACATGGATGAGACCACGTGGCATTTCAACAGGTTCGAGGTCTACTAGAACATTATCCACTTTCAGACTGGGTGCAGGGTAAATCAGTGTATCTCCAGTGAGACAATATTACGGTATGTAAACAAACGGGTAAGACCCACTCCCGAGTCCCTCTGTCAAGATGACGTGTTGCTTCCCATTGGGTGCTTGAACCATGAGGTGATGCTCTTGGTGCCACATTTGTCAGGGCTGGACAACACAACCATCAGCTGCTCTGTAATCCACCCTGACTAGTGGATGATCCACATTGAGACTGCTCTGTAATCCACCCTGACTAGTGGGTGATCCACATTGAGACTGCTCTGTAATCCACCCTGACTAGTGGATGATCCACATTGAGACTGCTCTGTAATCCACCCTGACTAGTGGGTGATCCACATTGAGACTGCTCTGTAATCCACCCTGACTAGTGGGTGATCCACATTGAGACTGCTCTGTAATCCACCCTGACTAGTGGGTGATCCACATTGAGACTGCTCTGTAATCCACCCTGACTAGTGGGTGATCCACATTGAGACTGCTCTGTAATCCACCCTGACTAGTGGATGATCCACATTGAGGTAAGTCAGACTATCTTCAGGACTTGGGGTGGGATGGTGGAGGGAGGTGGGCGGGTGGGTGCGGTTACCAGATCGATCGACTTGCTCACATCACGGGACAATCACCAATCAGGTCGAGGACCTCAGGCAGGCAACACGGAGGCTGGACTGTGTTTTGTTTCGAGATTCTGTTGCTCAGGGTTGCCTGATCTCCAGGATTCTACAGAACACTGCAGGAGAATATGGTTCTGGTTAACCCTTTACTGGCCTCACAAACCATGTTTCTCAGACACCCCGGTGTGTAATACTGCCAGTCTGACTCCAGGAGCCCACGGAAAAACACCAAGTCATTTGAAGAGTGAAGACAACCCGACATTTTTAACGGAATCTTTATCCTTCATTTCGACATCCTCCACACACTGGACACTGTCGAACTGGTACTTGGGGTGAGAAGGACAGACCCTACAAAGTTAGGACATCTGAAGAATGCATTAAGAGGAGGTTGTGCCATCAGAGATTTTCCCAAGACAAATTGTGCCGATGCATCTCAATGATTAGGTCCACATACAGGTCCCCGCGAATTAAAGGAATGGGATCAGTTCCCAGCGAATTAAAGGAATGGGATCAGTTCCCAGCGAATTAAAGGAATGGGATCAGGTCCCAGCGAATTAAAGGAATGGGATCAGTTCCCAGCGAATTAAAGGAACGGTATCAGTTCCCAGAGAATTAAAGGAATGGTATCAGATTCCAGTGATTTAAAGTAAAGGGGTCAGCTCCCACCGAATTACAACAACAACAACTTGTATTTATATAGCACCTTTAACATAGTGAAACGTCCCAAGGCGCTTCCCAGGAGTATTAAGGCATAAAAGAATTTACAGCGAGCCGCATGAATAGAAATTAGGGCAGCTGACCAAAAGCTTGGTCAAAGAGCGAGGTTTTAAGGAGCATCTTAAGGAGGGAGGACAGGTAGTGAGCCAGAGAGGTTTAGGCAGGGAATTCCAGAGCTTAAGGCCTAGGCAACAGAAGGCACAGCTACCAATGGTTGAGCGATTAGAATCAGGGATGCTCAAGAGGGCAGAATTAGAGGAGTGCAGACATCTCGGGGGATTGTGGGGCTGCAGGAGATTAGAGATAGGGAGGGGTGAGGCTATGGAGGGATTGGAAAATAAGGATGAGAATTTTGAAATTGAGGTGATGCTTAACCAGTGCAGGTCAGTGAACATGAGGTTGATGGGTGAGCAGGCCTTGGTGCACCTTGGGTAGAATGTGGGAGGCTGGCCAGGAGTGCGTGGCAAAGTCAAGTCTAGAGGTAACAAAAGCATGGTTGAGGCCTTCAGCAGGGGATGAGCTGAGGCAAAGGCAGAGACGGGCAATGTTACGGAGGTGGAAATATCAGTCTTAGTTATTCTGTGGCTATGTAATTGAAAGCTCATTTCAGGGTCAAATATGACACCAATGTTGTGAACAGTGTGTTCAGCCTCAGACAGAGGCTGGGGAGAGGGACGGAGTCAGTGGTTGGAAAATGGAGTTTGTGGCGGGGACCGAAAACAATGGCTTCAGTATTCCCAATATTCAATTGGAGAAAATTTCAGCTCATCCAGAACTGGATGACAGACAAGCAATCTGACAATTTAGAGACCGTGGAGGGGTTGAGAGAAATGGTACTGAGGTAGAGCTGAGTGTCATCAGTGTACATGTGGAAACTGACGCCTTGTTTTTGAAAGATGTTGCCAAATTAAGTTAATCTAAGGGTTAAATCATGGCAGGAGAGCTCGGACACGTGTTATGCTCCTCCTGTGCTATGTGGGAAGTCAGGGACGCTTCCAGTGTCCCTGACGACTACATGTGCAGGAAGTGCATCCGCCTGCAGCACCTGCCAGACCATATTGCAGCACTGGAGCTGCGGGTGGATTTACTCTGGAGCATCCACAATGCTGAGGATGTCATGAATAGCACATTTAGTGAGTTGACCAGATAAAGGTTACACAGCCAGATAGGGAATGGGTGACCAACAGGAAGAGCCGTGGAAGGAAGGTAGTGCAGGGGTCCCCTGCGGTCATCCCCCTGCAAAACAGATGCACTGCTTTGGGTATTGTTGAGGAGGATGACCCATCAGGGGAGAGCAGCAGCAGCCAAATTCATGGCACTGTGGGTGGCTCTGCTGCACAGGAGGGCAGGAAAAAGAGTGGGAGAGCGATAGTGATAGGGGATTCTATTGGAATTGGAATACATAGGCGTTTCTGCCGTCACAACCGAGACTCCAGGATGGTATGTTGCCTCCCTGGTGCAAGGGTCAAGGATGTCTCGGAGCGGGTGCAGTACATTTTGAAGGAGGAGGCTGAACAGCCATTTGTCGCGATGCATATAGGTACCAACGATAGAGGTAAAAAACGGGATGAGGTCCTACGAGACGAATTTAGGGAGCTAGGAGCTAAATTTAAAAAGTAGGACTTCAAAAGTAGTAATCTCAAGATTGTTACCAGTGCCACATGCTAGTCAGAGTAGGAATCGCAGGATAGCTCAGATGAATACATGGCTTGAGGAATGGTGCACAAGGGAGGGATTCAAATTCCTGGGACATTGGAACCGGTTCTGGGGGAGGTGGGACCAGTACAAACCGGACGGTCTGCACCTGGGCAGGACCGGCACCAATGTCCTTGGGGGAGTGTTTACTAGTGCTGTTGGGGAGGGGTTAAACTAATATGGCAGGGGCCTAGGAGCCTATGCAGGGAGACAGAGGGAAGTAGAATGGGGGCAGAAGCAAAAGATAGAAAGAAGAAAAGTAAAAGTGGAGGGCAGAGAAACCTAAGGCAAAAAGCAAAAAGGGCCACATTACAGCAAAATTCTAAAGGGGCAAAGTGTGTTAAAAAGACAAGCCTGAAGGCTCTATGCCTCAATGCAAGGAGTACTTGCAATAAGGTGGACGAATTAACTGCGCAGATAGCAGTAAGCGGATATGACGTAATTGGCATCACGGAGACATGGCTCCAGGGTGACCAAGGCTGGGAACTCAACATCCAGGGGTATTCAACATTCAGGAAGGAGAGACAGAAAGGAAAAGAAGGTGGGGTGGCATTGCTGGTTAAAGAGGAAATAAATGCAATAGTAAGGAAGGACATTAGCTTGGATGGTATGGAATCGGTATGGGTGGAGTTACAGAATACCAAAGGACAGTAAATGCTAGTGAGAGTTGTGTACAGACCACCAAACAGTAGTAGTAAGGTTGGGAACAGCATCAAACAAGAAATTAGGGATGCGTGAAATAAAGGTACAGCACTTATCATGGGTGACTTTAATCTACATATTGATTGGGCTCACAAAACTGGTAGCAATGTGGTGGAGGAGGATTTCCTGGAGTGTATTAGGGAAGGTTTTCTAGACCAATATGTTGAGGAACCAACTAGAGGGCTGGCCATCCTAGACTGGGTGATGTGTAATGAGAAAGGACTAATTAGCAATCTTGTTGTGCGAGGCCCCTTGGGGAAGAGTGACCATAATATGGTAGAATTCTTTATTAAGATGGAAAGTGACACAGTTAATTCAGAGACTAGGGTCCTGAACTTAAGGAAAGGAAACTTTGATGGTATGAGGCATGAATTGGCTAGAATAAACTGGCAAATGATACTTAAAGGGTTGATGGTGGATAGGCAATGGCAAACATTTAAAGATCACATGGATGAACTTCAACAATTGTACATCCCTGTCTGGAGTAAAAATAAAAAGGGGGAGGTGGCTCAGCCGTGGCTAACATGGGAAATTAAGGATAGTGTTAAATCCAAGGAAGAGGCATATAAATTGGCCAGAAAAAGCAGCAAACCTGAGAACTGGGTGATATTTAGAATTCAGCAGAGGAGGACAAAGGGTTTAATTGGGATGGACAAAATAGAGTATGAGAGGAAGCTTGCCAGGAACATAAAAACTGACTACAAAAGCTTCTATAGCTATGTGAAGAGAAAAAGATTAGTGAAGACAAACATAAGTCCCCTGCAGTCAGATTCTGGTGAATTTATAATGGGGAACAAATAAATGGCAGACCAGTTGAACAAATACTTTGGTTCTGTCTTCATGAAGGAAGACACAAATAACCTTCCGGAAGTACTAGGGGACCGAGGGTTCAGTGAGGAGGAACTGAAGGATATCCTTATAAGGCAGGGAATTGTGTTAGGGAAATTGATGGGATTGAAGGCCGATAGTCTGCATCCCAGAGTACTTAAGGAAGTCGCCCTAGAAATAGTGGATGCATTGCTGATCAGTCTATCGACTCTGGATCAGTTCCTATGGACTGGAGGGTAGCTAATGTAACACCACTTTTTAAAAAAGGAGTGAGAGAGAAAACGGGTAATTATAGACCGGTTAGCCTGACGTCAGTAGTGGGGAAAATCTTAGAATGAGTTGTTAAAGATGAAATAACAGCGTATTTGGAAAGCAGTGACAGGATCGGTCCAAGTCAGCGTGGATTTATGAAAGGGAAATCATGCTTGACAAATCTTCTGGAATTTTTTGAGGATGTAACTAGTAGAGTGGGCAAGGGAGAACCAGTGGATGTGGTGTATTTGGACAAGGTCTCACACAAGAGATTGGTGTGCAACATCAAAGCAGATGGTCTTAGGGTAATGTACTGAAGTGGATAGAGAATTGGTTGGCAGACAGGAAGCAGAGAGTCGGGATTAATGGGTCTTTTTCAGAATGGCAGGCAGTGACTAGTGGGGTGCTGCAGGGCTCAGTGCTGGGACCCCAGCTCTTTACAATATACAGTAATGATTTGGATGAAAGAATTGAGTGTAATATCTCCAAGTTTGCAGATGACACTAAACTGGGTGACGGTGTGAGCTGTGAGGAGGACGCTAAGAGGCTGCAGGGTGACTTGGACAGATTAGGTGAGTGGGCAAATGCATGGCAGATGCAGTATAATGTGGATAAATGTGAGGTTATCGACTTTGGGGGCAAAAACAAGGCGGCAGAATATTATCCGAATGGTGGCAGATTAGGAAAAGGGGAGGTGCAACGAGACCTGGGTGTCATGGTTCATCAGTCATTGAAAGTTGGCATGCAGGTACAGCAGGCGGTGAAGGCGGCAAATGGTATGTTGGCCTTCATTGCTAGGGTATTTGAGTATATGAGCAGGGAGGTCTTACTGCAGTTGTACAGGGCCTTGGTGAGGCCTCACCTGGAATATTGTGTTGAGTTTTGGTCTCCTAACTTGAGGAAGGACGTTCTTGCTTTTGAGGGAGTACAGCGAAGGTTCACCAGACTGATTCCCGGGATGGTGGGACTGACATATGAGGAGAGACTGGATCATCTGGGCCGTTATACACTGGAGTTTAGAAGGATGAGAGGGGATCTCATAGAAACATATAAGATTCTGTCGGGACTGGACAGGTTCGATGCGGGAAGAATGTTCCCGATGTTGGGGAAGTCCAGAACCAGGGTACATAGTCTTAGGATAAGGGGTAAGCCATTTAAGACTGAGATGAGGAGAAACTTCTTCACTCAGAGAGTTGTTAACCTGTGGAATTACCTGCCGCAGAGAGTTGTTGATGCCAGTTTATTGGATATATTCAAGAGGGAGTTAGATATCGCCCTTACAGCTAAAGGGATCAAGGGGTATGGAGAGAAATCAGGAAAGGGGTACTGAAGGAATGGTCAGCCATGATCTTATTGAATGGTGGTGCAGGCTCGAAGAGCCGAATGGCCTACTCCTGCACCTACTTTCTATGTTTCTATGTTTCTAAGGGGCAACATGTAGATGAGAATAGGACGGGGCCAAGGATAGATCCTTAGGGGACACCAGAGGTATCGATGCGGGTGTGGGTAGTAAGTTGTTCTTGATGAATTTGCTTCATAGTTTATAGTCCTGTGTCAGCTGTGGCTCAGTGAGTAGCACACTCGCCTGAGTCAGAAAGTTGTGGGTTCAAAGTCCCACTCCAGGAACTTGAGCACAGAAGTCTAAGCTGACAGTCCAGTGCAGTGCTGAGGGAGTGCTGCACTGTCAGAGGTGTTGTCAGAGGTGGATGAGACGTTAAACCGAGGCCCTGTCTGCCCTCTCAGGTGGACGTAAAAGATCCCACGGCACTATTTTTAAGAGGAGCAGGGGAGTTATCCCCGGTGTCCCAGACAACATTTATCCCTAAATCAATATAACAAAAACAGATGATCCTGTCATTATCACGTTGCTGTTTGTGGGAGTTTGATGTGCGCAAATTCGCTGCCGCGTTTCCTGTTGTGTATCTGTAAAGCATGCACTCCCATGTTCCGCCACCAGGGAGCTCATCCCCTGAAGTCCCAAGGGATCCCAGAGCACTGTATATAAGCCGGCCCCTAAGGCCTGTTCCTCACTCTGGAGTGTCTTATTAAAGACTGAGGTCACTGTTACTTTAACCTCCCTGTATGCAGGCTCATCTGTGTTAGGAACACAATATTTCCCATATTACAACAGTGACTACACTCCAAAAGTATTTCATTGGTTGTAAAGCATTTTGAGATTTGCAGTGGTCATAAAAGGCACTATATAAATTGTGGAAAGTATTTTTATCTAAGCTGATACCATACGGTATTTGTGTGCCTTTTGATTAAAATGGAGTCCTGGCCCTTCCAGAACTTTCTGCATTTTAGCAGTCAGCTTGCATAAACAGCTAAACCTGCTGTTAGATGGCTGATGGCCATCAGACAGCTAGGAGACAAGTCATGCTGAGACAAGTAACCCCCATGGTGCTCTCCTATTGTCTACACTACAGGAGTTCCATGTCACCCCACCCTTATCTTCTAGCCATTATCTCTTTCCGAGACCTCATCCATTTGATGCAAACAGATAAACTGACCAGGAAATTGAAACAATCCTGACACAATACAAGACAGGTGATAGCCCATTACCTATGACTCATGGAGTAATGGCCGTTTGGCTTTCTGATAACCCTGACAAAAGGAAATATCGGGATACCATGTCAGGACCAGGATATAGTAATTAACTCTTTATCTGTATTCACTGACTGTGAGACAGAGCAATACACAGGGAGAGGCCAGAACTTTGGTTTTACTGTATAAATATCTTGTTAAACTGAACCATTTCGGAGGTGTTCACTTCGCCCTTGACTGAGTGAAACCTACCCCTTGCGAGCAAGTAAATTAAAAAGGAAACTTCTACCGGAGCTGTAAGTGTCGGAGTCATTCTTTTCGGAGGTCGAGATTTCGACAGTTATTGGAGGTTCCACCGAGATGCATACCCTCTGTCCTGTGAGTAAAACGGATACAGGCATAGTGCCTCTCCAGTGAAAGGCTTCGGTGGCCAAACAAGGTGAGCCTTTGCTCACAAGAGGTTTCTTCACTGTTGAATCGCAGATGTAATCTGTTGTCCACAGCTGAGGTACTGCATCTACAAGACTCGGCATTTAAAAGTTAAAGGTATTTTTTTTATAACCCTTTCTTTCTCAGCTCGCAGCAGAAGAGAACAGGTTCTGGAAAAAAACCTCGAGACAGCCCGGGGAAGGTTTCAGTAGGTAAGGGAGCGCTAGTCGATCGAAAAGGGTTCCAGGTTCTTATGTGATAAGATTTTTATTGTTTTTAATTCGGAAGGGGTTCTTATGTGATAAGACTATTAAAAAAAAAAGAAAAAAGAAAGTGCTAATCGATCGAAGGTTCTTATGTGATAAGATTTTTATTGTTTTTAATTCGGAAGGGGTTCTTATGTGATAAGACTATAAAAAAAAAGAGCGCAATCGATCAGAGTTTGGGTACGGAACCTTAAGTTTTATCAGTTTTATTAGGATAAGTTAAGGACTCGGTCTGTAGTGGCGTACAACGCAGACTGAGAATTTGTTTAGAGGTTATGATTTGTGTACTCACGGGAATATTGTTTGTTGTCCTTGTATTACTGTTGTGTGCAACACCTTTGTGAGAGATTGCCATTAGAGAAACGGGAAGAGTCACTAGGGAAAATTGTGATTCGAAAAAAAAACACAAGGATTGATTAGGAAAAGAAACAGTAACTGATTGATCAACTACGATTGGTTCGTGCCAACATATCTCACACACCCAGACTGAGCCCGAATTAAGAGCCTTTTCAGGCCACGTAACGGCCAGGAGAAGTGGGCGTAGAGAACTCGGTTGGCCGAAAGGATTGTGAGATCAGAAACTGTGGGAAAATCTTAATCATCCAGAATGGGTGCCGGAGCAAGTAAACCACCACCAAAAGGCACACCAGCCTATGTCATGCTCCAGAATTGTGGTCAGTCTTCAATTGACCAAAGAAACAAAAACCGGTAAAGTGGACTAAGGGTGAAAACAGGCCATTTCCACCCGATGGTTCATTTAATTTAGAGAGAACAACATGTCTAGAGGAGTGTCTTATAAACAGAGATCCAGGTTAAAAAAAAAAGGAAAGTAATAGAAAAGGCCTGGGTTCCGATTCTTCAAGTCCATGTAAAATTAACAGAGGAAGTAAATCAAATGTAAAAAAAAAGAGAACCTGATAGTGACTTATGGATTAAAAAAAAATGAAGCTAGCAAAAGAAAAAGCTTTATTGAATGGAGAGAGACTTGTGAATGCCTTGTCTTTGAATGAGAGTGCGTGAATGTCTTGTCTTTGAATGAGAGTGCTTCTGTGTTTTTTCCTTGTGTCTGGAAACCTGTTTGGAAAGGTTGTGGAGCTGCCTGTTTGTTTTAGCTCCACCCACTTTTTCAAACAAAGTGAAGTTTTTTAACCCTTCATAGTGTTGTCCTGTATGTGGGAAGTTTAAGACATTTTAAGTTAGAAGCGCAGGTGTGGATTTATTCGGATGAGAGGTTACGGAGCTAGGAAATGCACAAAGGATAGGTTTGTTGAGACATGGTCCCGGTGGTTAAAAGTTGTAATGCCTTTTTTTTAAAAAAAGCCTTTGTGGGTCTCTCGAGGTGCAGGCTGGGGGAGTACACTCATTGTCCTTGGTGTAAAATCTTGGTACAAAAGCTTCTCGCTCAGTAAGAGGATTTTTTTTGATAAAGAGTGACAGTACAATATTTGAATTGGGATTTTGAGATATTTCAGGTGATCTCCTTGATCAACATTTTGAGTGCATTGGAAAAATCTTGGGTTTGGAAGCCTTTTAATAACATTAGAAAGCAAGTACTTTACATTCTGTGATCTGTGAATCACTATAAGCATAAATGAGAAGTCCGTGTAACACACAGATTCGTCCAGTTCAGAAGCCCACACAAATGGAGGTTTGTCCATGACCTACGAGCTGTGAATGAATGTACTATATTCTCACAATGCTTAAAGAAGGATGTGGAATGAAGTATCCCGGAATGCTTTCCAGAGTCTTAAGCAGTCCCTCACTTCAGCACCTGCCTTGGGATTACCAGATTACACTAAGCTATTCAACTTATTTGTGCATCACAAGTCGGGTTTTGCACAATCTGTTTTGACTCAGTTACATGGGGACAGGCAGCGACCGGTAGCATATTTCAGTACCCAACTAGACCCAGTGGCACCGGACTACCAGGATGTCTTCCTTTGTTGGCAGCAGCTTATTATGCTATGCAACAGGCTCAGACAATAACTCTAAATCATCAGACCATTTTGTATATCCCACACTCTGTCGAGATTTTACTTACTAAATGTGCCACCCAACACCTAACCTCCGCAAGAACCACTAAATACGAGGTCGAACTGTTATCAAATCCGAACCTTATCATCAAAAGATGTACTACCTTAAATCCAGCCACTCTACTCCCCACGGAAGACGACGGCGAACCCCATTCATGTGAAATGGTAACCGAATTAGTGACTAAACCACATATCAATTTAACAGATGTAAATGTGTAACCCTGATCTAATGTACTATGTTGGCGGATCAGACTTACGAAATGATAGGGGCCAACCTAGAGCGGCTTATGCAATTGTAACTCAGTTTAATGTTGTCGAAACAGCCTCTCTTCCAGACTCCTTTTCAGCCCAACAAGCCGAATTGTTTGCGTTAACTCGAGCCTGTATTCTGGCTGAAGGACACACAGTTAATATCTACACTGACTCCAGGTATGCTTTTGGGGTATCACATGACTATGGACAAATTTGGAAGATTTGCGGGTACCTGACTTCTTCAGGAACCCCTATCAAAAATGCAGAACAAGTGGAAAATCTCCTGCGAGCCATTCAATGCCCTTTGAAACTTGCCATTATCAAATGCCAAGCACATACAGGCCAGTCGAATGAGGTGGCACTTGGGAATGCCAGAGCTGATAATGCAGCTAAGTCAGCAGCTCTGTCGAAAGGGGGGATGCAGGTGTCATTGTTCCCACTAAGGAAAAATAATTGCTCAGACCCGCCACCCACTATTAATGACGTGCTGGCCTTTCAGACACAGGCCAGTACGGAGGAGGTGGTGACCTGGACGAAGGATCAATGTTATAAAAATCCAGAAGGAATATGGGTTCACCATGACGGCCGCGTGGTGGCCTCTAGATCCTTATTTCCATGGATTGCCCGATGTGTTCATACATTCACACATGCTGGCAAAGGGGGATTGGCAGATTATATTTTGGCAACTTGGTATGCACCAGGTATTTCGGCAATTGCAAAACAAATCTGTGAAAATTGTGTTACCTGTCAGACAATGAATCCGGGTAAGACGGAAAAAGTAGAATCTGCCTCCCACCCAAATCCAGTCGGGCCTTTTGTACATTTACAAATGGATTTTATTGAATTACCTATGTGTATGGGATTCAAGTATGTATTAGTTATTGTGGATGTGTTCTCTAGATGGATTGAAGCCTTTCCATGTAAAAAGGCCGATGCCACTACTGTTGCTAAATGTTTGTTAAAAGAAATTGTACCGCGCTTCGGAATCCCTGCTAAGCTTTCTAGTGATAACGGGAACTGTTATAAGAGAAATGTGTAAAGCTTTGCAGATTAATCAACGTTTTCATTGCAGTTATCATCCACAATCAGCTGGACTTGTTGAAAGATATAATGGAATGCTTAAAAATAAGCTGGCAAAACTATGCAATGACACTGGACTGAAATGGACAGAACTGCTGCCCTTAGCTTTGATGGTAATGCGATCTGCAACCAACAGAACAACAGGCCTGTCACCGCATGAGATAGTTATGGGACTTCCCCAACGACTACCTTTTACAGCACCATTTACTGCAAAACAGATGGACATCCACAAAATGGAGGAAAATATGTTGAATTATTGTATTGCACTAACCAAATGTATTTCCAGCTTTCATTCACAGGTAAAGGAAGCCCAAGTCAAGCCAGCGGAAGGGAAGTGTCATAACCTGGAGCCAGGGGAATTCGTTTACATCAAGATTTTTCAAAGGAAAAGCAGTCTGCAGCCAAGATTCGAAGGACCATACCAGGTCTTGCTGGCGACCAATACTGCAATCAAGGTAAAGGAAAGACCAACATGGATCCACGCATCCCATTGCAAACGGGCACTAGGGGACTAATGGTGCTGGGCTTGACAGGGTTTTACTTCACATTATTGATTACACCAGGGGTACAGACCCACCACCGAAGGGAATTGCACGTAAACGTATTTATGGCACTGAGTCATAGGTATGCTCAGGAAAGAAACTTGTCGAGTTGTTGGATATGTTCCCATGTACCTGTCCACTCCAGGGGGGGTATTCCCCTGAGATCTGTCCCCTTTAACGAATCAGAAATGGTAGAATGGTTGACAGTGCAAAACAGGACAAAACTAACTAAGGGGCCAGAAACGAAGGAGCAAACAGAATGGAGGTCGGCAGAGTATAAACTTACAGCCTTCCAGGGATGGTACCAGCCCAATTATGATAATAACCATCAGCCTCCCTTCCTAAGCATTACTCCCAGAATAGGAAATCCTGAAGGTATAATATGCCTAGTGAGTAATGAGACTAAAGGACCAGAAATGGGATGCAGCAAGTGTTCCCAAATGACTAAATGGCAAGCCACAACTAATCCCACTGAGAGAAAGATAGCAACCGTTGGCTGGACAACGGTCCATAACAAAGCCCCAGGTGAAGGGTGGGAAGGTGAGACCACTCGAGTAGGGATAGTGCAAAAGGACCAGGAGCTGACGTCCTATAATTGCACCTACTTTATTTGTGGCCATAAAGCCTACCCATGGCTACCAGCCAACTGGACAGGGTCCTGTTACTTAGGATATGTGGTACCCCTTATCAGATCAGTAAGGACTCTAAGGGAGGCCTATGGAAAAACATAGAAACATAGAAAATAGGTGCAGGAGCAGGCCATTCAGCCCTTCTAGCCTGCACCGCCATTCAACGAGTTCATGGCTGAACATGAAACTTCAGTACCCACTTCCTGCTTTCACGCCATACCCCTTGATCCCCCGAGTACTAAGGACTTCATCTAACTCCCTTTTGAATATATTTAGTGAATTGGCCTCAACTACTTCCTGTGGTAGAGAATTCCACAGGTTCACCACTCTCTGGGTGAAGAAGTTTCTCCTTATCTCGGTCCTAAATGGCTTACCCCTTATCCTTAGACTGTGACCCCTGGTTCTGGACTTCCCCAACATTGGGAACATTCTTCCTGCATCCAACCTGTCCAAACCCGTCAGAATTTTAAACGTTTCTATGAGGTCCCCTCTCACTCATCTGAACTCCAGTGAATACAAGCCCAGTTGATTCAGTCTTTCTTGATAGGTCAGTCCCACCATCCCGGGAATCAGTCTGGTGAATCTTCGCTGCACTCCCTCAACAGCAAGTATGTCCTTCCTCAAGTTAGGAGACCAAAACTGTACACAATACTCCAGGTGTGGCCTCACCAAGGCCCTGTACAACTGTAGCAACACCTCCCTGCCCCTGTACTCAAATCCCCTCGCTATGAAGGCCAACATGCCATTTGCTTTCTTAACCGCCTGCTGTACCTGCATGCCAACCTTCAATGACTGATGTACCATGACACCCAGGTCTCGTTGCACCTTCCCTTTTCCTAATCTGTCACCATTCAGATAATAGTCTGTCTCTCTGTTTTTACCACCAAAGTGGATAACCTCACATTTATCCACATTATACTTCATCTGCCACGCATTTGCCCACTCACCTAACCTATCCAAGTCACTCTGTAGCCTCATAGCATCCTCCTCGCAGCTCACACTGCCACCCAACTTAGTGTCATCCGCAAATTTGGAGATACTACATTTAATCCCTTCGTCTAAATCATTAATGTATAATGTAAACAGCTGGGGCCCCAGCACAGAACCCTGCGGTACCCCACTAGTCACTGCCTGCCATTCCGAAAAGTACCCATTTACTCCTACTCTTTGCTTCCTGTCTGACAACCAGTTCTCAATCCACGTCAGCACACTACCCCCAATCCCATGTGCTTTAACTTTGCACATTAATCTCCTGTGTGGGACCTTGTCGAAAGCCTTCTGAAAGTCCAAATATACCACATCAACTGGTACTCCTTTGTCCACTTTATTGGAAACATCCTCAAAAAATTCCAGAAGATTTGTCAAGCATGATCTCCCTTTTACAAATCCATGCTGACTTGGACCTATCATGTCACCATTTTCCAAATGCGCTGCTATGACATCCTTAATAATTGATTCCATCATTTTACCCACTACTGAGGTCAGGCTGACCGGTCTATAATTCCCTGCTTTCTCTCTCCCTCCTTTTTTAAAAAGTGGGGTTACATTGGCTACCCTCCACTCGATAGGAACTGATCCAGAGTCAATGGAATGTTGGAAAATGACTGTCAATGCATCCGCTATTTCCAAGGCCACCTCCTTAAGTACTCTGGGATGCAGTCCATCAGGCCCTGGGGATTTATCGGCCTTCAATCCCATCAATTTCCCCAACACAATTTCCCGACTAATAAAGATTTCCCTCAGTTCCTCCTCTTTAATAGACCCTCTGACCACTTTTATATCCGGAAGGTTGTTTGTGTCCTCCTTAGTGAATACTGAACCAAAGTACTTGTTCAATTGGTCTGCCATTTCTTTGTTCCCCGTTATGACTTCCCCTGATTCTGACTGCAGGGGACCTACGTTTGTTTTTACTAACCTCTTTCTCTTTACATACCTATAGAAACTTTTGCAATCCGCCTTAATGTTCCCTGCAAGCTTCTTCTCGTACTCCATTTTCCCTGCCCTAATCAAACCCTTTGTCCTCCTCTGCTGAGTTCTAAATTTCTCCCAGTCCTCAGGTTCGCTGCTATTTCTGGCCAATTTGTATGCTACTTCCTTGGCTTTAATACTATCCCTGATTTCCCTAGATAGCCACGGTTGAGCCACCTTCCCTTTTTTATTTTTACGCCAGACAGGAATGTACAATTGTTGTAATTCATCCATGCGTTCTCTAAATGTCTGCCATTGCCCATCCACAGTCAACCCCTTAAGTATCATTAGCCAATCTATCTTAGCCAATTCATGCCTCATACCTTCAAAGTTACCCTTCTTTAAGTTCTGGACCATGGTCTCTGAATTAACTGTTTCATTCTCCATCCTAATGCAGAATTCCACCATATTATGGTCACTCTTCCCCAAGGGGCCTCGCACAATGAGATTGCTAATTAATCCTCTCTCATTACACAACACCCAGTCTAAGATGGCCTCCCCCCTAGTTGGTTCCTCGACATATTGGTCTAGAAAACCATCCCTTATGCATTCCAGGAAATCCTCCTCCACCGTATTGCTTCCAGTTTGGCTAGCCCAATCTATGTGCATATTAAAGTCACCCATTATAACTGCTGCACCTTTATTGCATGCACTCTTAATTTCCTGTTTGATGCCCTCCCCAACATCACTACTACTGTTTGGAGGTCTGTACACAACTCCCACTAACGATTTTTGCCCTTTAGTGTTCTGCAGCTCCACCCATATAGATTCCACATCATCCAAGCTAATGTCTTTCCTAACTATTGCATTAATCTCCTCTTTAACCAGTAATGCTACCCCACCTCCTTTTCCTTTTATTCTATCCTTCCTGAATGTTGAATACCCCTGGATGTTGAGTTCCCAGCCCTGATCATCCTGGAGCCACGTCTCCGTAATCCCAATCACATCATATTTGTTAACATCTATTTGCACAATTAATTCATCCACCTTATTGCGGATACTCCTTGCATTAAGACACAAAGCCTTCAGGCTTGTTTTTTTAACACCCTTTGTCCTTTTAGAATTTTGCTGTACAGTGGCCCTTTTTGTTCTTTGCCTTGGGTTTCTCTGCCCTCCACTTTTCCTCATCTCCTTTCTGTCTTTTGCTTTTGCTTCCTTTTTGTCTCCCTCTGTCTCCCTGTATAGGTTCCCATCCCCCTGCAATATTAGTTTAACTCCTCCCCAACAGCACTAGCAAACACTCCCCCGAGGACATTGGTTCCGGACCTGCCCAGGTGCAGACCGTCCGGTTTGTACTGGTCCCACCTCCCCCAGAACCGGTTCCAATGCCCCAAGAATTTGAATCCCTCCCTGCTGCACCACTGCTCAAGCCATGTATTCATCTGCGCTATCCTGCGATTCCTACTCTGACTAGCACGTGGCACTGGTAGCAATCCCGAGATTACTACTTTTGAGGTCCTACTTTTTAATTTAGCTCCTAGCTCCTTAAATTCTTTTCGTAGGACCTCATCCCTTTTTTTACCTATGTCGTTGGTACCAATGTGCACCACGACAACTGGCTGTTCTCCCTCCCATTTCAGAATGTCCTGCACCCGCTCCGAGACATCCTTGACCCTTGCACCAGGGAGGCAACATACCATCCTGGAGTCTCGGTTGCGTCCGCAGAAACGCCTATCTATTCCCCTCACCATCGAATCCCCTATCACTATCGCGCTCCCACTCTTTTTCCTGCCCTCCTTTGCAGCAGAGCCACCTACGGTGCCATGAACTTGGCTGCTGCTGCCCTCCCCTGATGAGTCATCCTCCCCAACAGTACTCAAAGCAGTGTATCTGTTTTGGAGGGGGATGACCACAGGGGACTCCTGCACTATCTTTCTTGCACTGCTCTTCCTGTTGGTCTTCCATTCCATATCTGGCTGTGGACCCTTCTCCTGCGGTAAGACCAACTCACTACACGTGATACTCACGTCATTCTCAGCATCGTGGATGCTCCAGAGTGAATCCACCTTCAGCTCCAATTCTGCAACGCGGACCGTCAAGAGCTCGAGGCGGATACACTTCCCACACACGTAGTCGTCAGGGACACCGGAAGTGTCCCCGAGTTCCCACATGGTACAGGAGGAGCATATCACATGACTGAGCTCTCCTGCCATGTCTTAACCTTAGATACCCTTAAATTGGTAATAACAATGTTATAGTTCACTTACTGATATAAAAAATAAAAGAAAAGCTACTCACCCAACACCAGCCAATCACTTACCCCATTGGCTGTGACGTCACTTTTTGATTACTTTCTACTTCTATTTTGCTTTCTCTCCCGCTGTAGCTGCACCAGTATGCTTTTGACAGGTCGCTCCCCTCTCACCAACTGCCGCTGGCTCTCGATCTCCCGCTGGGCTTTTGACAGGTCGCTCCCCTCTCACCAACTGCCGCTGGCTCTCGATCTCCCGCTGGGCTTTTGACAGGTCGCTCCCCTCTCACCAACTGCCGCTGGCTCTCGATCTCCCGCTGGGCTTTTGACAGGTCGCTCCCCTCTCACCAACTGCCGCTGGCTCTCGATCTCCCGCTGGGCTTTTGACAGGTCGCTCCCCTCTCACCAACTGCCGCTGGCTCTCGATCTCCCGCTGGGCTTTTGACAGGTCGCTCCCCTCTCACCAACTGCCGCTGGCTCTCGATCTCCCGCTGGGCTTTTGACAGGTCGCTCCCCTCTCACCAACTGCCGCTGGCTCGATCTCCCGCTGGGCTTTTGACAGGTCGCTCCCCTCTCACCAACTGCCGCTGGCTCGATCTCCCGCTGGGCTTTTGACAGGTCGCTCCCCTCTCACCAACTGCCGCTGGCTCTCGATCTCCCGCTGGGCTTTTGACAGGTCGCTCCCCTCTCACCAACTGCCGCTGGCTCTCGATCTCCCGCTGGGCTTTTGACAGGTCGCTCCCCTCTCACCAACTGCCGCTGGCTCTCGATCTCCCGCTGGGCTTTTGACAGGTCGCTCCCCTCTCACCAACTGCCGCTGGCTCTCGATCTCCCGCTGGGCTTTTGACAGGTCGCTCCCCTCTCACCAACTGCTGCTGGCTCTCGATCTCCCGCTGGGCTTTTGACAGGTCGCTCCCCTCTCACCAACTGCCGCTGGCTCTCGATCTCCCGCTGGGCTTTTGACAGGTCGCTCCCCTCTCACCAACTGCCGCTGGCTCTCGATCTCCCGCTGGGCTTTTGACAGGTCGCTCCCCTCTCACCAACTGCCGCTGGCTCTCGATCTCCCGCTGGGCTTTTGACAGGTCGCTCCCCTCTCACCAACTGCTGCTGGCTCTCGATCTCCCGCTGGGCTTTTGACAGGTCGCTCCCCTCTCACGAAGCCACAGATTTAAACGGGATTTGACGTGGCTAAACGGAATATTCAAGGTAATGGTGCCACCCTATGGAATAGCATCGACCGAATGGCAGTTACGGGAACTGGCTAACTTAGTAGAATCAGTAGCCAACACAACTTCCCAAGCCTTTGAAGGGATAAATGACGAAATGGTAGCTATTCGAACAGTGGCTCTCCAAAATCGTATGGCCTTAGATTATCTCCTAGCCAAGGAGGGAGGAACATGCGCATTAATAGGTGAAGAATGCTGTACGTATATCCCAGATAAATCAGAAGATATCGGCAGTCTAGCTGAAAACATCAGGAAAAAGGTAATAGAGTATAAACAGACAGTTGGCCAGGACGGTATCACCTTGTGGGGTTAGGCATCAGGATGGTTGGGAGCCCTGGGGAAATCTGTGGTACAGGGTTTGATCATATTCCTGCTGATAGTCTTCGCCCTGTATCTATTATTTGTCGTCATTAAGTGTTGCTGTGCCAGGGTGGGAGAAACTATGTTACCTACCGAGATTACGGCTAGAGTTATGGTAGCAACAACTGCTGAAGGCTCTTGTGTGGAAATGGAAATGGAGAGACTGTACAAGATCAGAATGGATTGAGTTGTCCTTGTGAAGGACAAAATGGGGGAATGTGGAAAGTATTTTTATCTAAGCTGATACCATACGGTATTTGTGTGCCTTTTGATTAAAATGGAGTCCTGGCCCTTCCAGAACTTTCTGCATTTTAGCAGTCAGCTTGCATAAACAGCTAAACCTGCTGTTAGATGGCTGATGGCCATCAGACAGCTAGGAGACAAGTCATGCTGAGACAAGTAACCCCCATGGTGCTCTCCTATTGTCTACACTACAGGAGTTCCATGTCACCCCACCCTTATCTTCTAGCCATTATCTCTTTCCGAGACCTCATCCATTTGATGCAAACAGATAAACTGACCAGGAAATTGAAACAATCCTGACACAATACAAGACAGGTGATAGCCCATTACCTATGACTCATGGAGTAATGGCCGTTTGGCTTTCTGATAACCCTGACAAAAGGAAATATCGGGATACCATGTCAGGACCAGGATATAGTAATTAACTCTTTATCTGTATTCACTGACTGTGAGACAGAGCAATACACAGGGAGAGGCCAGAACTTTGGTTTTACTGTATAAATATCTTGTTAAACTGAACCATTTCGGAGGTGTTCACTTAGCCCTTGACTGAGTGAAACCTACCCCTTGCGAGCAAGTAAATTAAAAAGGAAACTTCTACCGGAGCTGTAAGTGTCGGAGTCATTCTTTTCGGAGGTCGAGATTTCGACAAAATGCAAGTCTTTTTCCAAACTGCAGGATATATAGGATATATATTCTACCACTTTTCAAAGGCGCGGGCTTGCTGCAGCGTGCTGAAGACCATAATAAGGGGCTCTATTCAGTATTTGGGCCATGCTACATGACCAGATATTATAGATTTACACTCTGGTTTGTAGGGATTGGGGGGTCACTAATGGAGTGGTCTTTGGTACTGAACACGAGGAAAGTATCAGAGTAAAAACATATAATTTTATACTAAAATAATAATATTACTTGATGAGGTTACACACCCATCCTCCAGTCACTTGGTCTGTACACAGCTTTGTCCGGGTATTTAATAGTTATTACAGATGGCACCGAGCTAGATTAAATCATTTGTTTTATTGACATGCAGTTGTAGCTGATCAAAGTTTATACAGTTTCAAAGCAAATCACTGGATAAAGTAAAGTTGACTAATGGAATATAGAAACATTTGTTGCAACCTTATATAAAATGCAATTAAATTCAAACGCTGTGGAACAGAATTCAAGTATCTATTCACTGTGGAATTAAAATTCCAAACTATGGCAATCAGAATTTCAGAATAAAAATTTAACAGTAATGGTTTAAGTTATGACTGTAAAATTCGACAAACCGGGTAACATTGCCAGGAATCACATTGTCCAATAATTGAGCACAAGCAACATAAATTGTAATCTGTTATTTAATTATTTGAAGAAAGCTTGTGAAACAAAAAAATGACAACACATAACTCTCGGACCAGCGACTACAAATGTTCATGTAATGTTTAGCCTCTCTGTATTACAGCATTAGAAGCCTGTTCCATTTACTACATGCTTCTGAAGTCAGTTACTGATTTCCGTTTGATAAACAGTGAAAATACTGTTTCACGTTTCAGATTGAGATCCCGAGTCAAAAACAGAGGTTTACCCTATTGTTTCTATTTATAGATCCCGACGGGCCTGTTGTGTATTTACATTTTATTATTTGGGATTTTCAGCATTATTTCTTTGTATCTAAGAGCTCCTGAGCAGTTATTCCCCCTCACCGCCATACAGAACTTTCAAAAGGGAATTGGATAAACAGTTGAAGAGGAAAAAGCTGCAGGGCTATGGGGAAAGAGCAGGGGAGTGGGA
Organism: Pristiophorus japonicus; assembly: GCF_044704955.1. Taxonomy (NCBI): domain Eukaryota; kingdom Metazoa; phylum Chordata; class Chondrichthyes; family Pristiophoridae; genus Pristiophorus; species Pristiophorus japonicus. The sequence goes on from NC_091995.1 coordinate 53,962,267, forward strand.
CTAATTGGATAGATCTTTCATAGAGCCAGCACAGGCACAATGGGCTGAATGGCCTCTCTGTGCTGTATCATTCTATGATCCTATGGGAATAGGAAATGGAGGAACATCTTTATTCCCCAATTGTCTCTTGGATGATTGAGATGTTGGTGCTCTCTGGGTATGGCTGTTTGTATTAACTCCAAACAGCCCACGATCAGTATACAGCCCTTTGCTGCTATAGGGTCAATCCTTTACAGAAAGATGACATGCTAAAAGAAAATAATTCATCCAAAAAGTTAAATTATTAACCAGAAAAGCTGATAGGAAATCAAGGACTGAAAAACAAAAGTACCACCTGTGTGGATGTCTTTACTTTAATATATTTATTGGGGAGATTTTCACCTTCCCGCCCAGGTGTGAAACTGATGTCCCTCATCAAACGCCTGTTACAGAAACCACAGAGCCAAATGGTCAGGGTGAAAATTACCCCATTTGTGTCTTTCAATGTGTGAACCAGTGGGGCAAATGGACTTTCACCACCTGCTCAACAGTGGGAGCACATTCCAGCATATACGGCGCTGTTGGAGAAACTGGTTAAAATCTATTAAATTCCTCGGAGCCATTCCCACTCCATAACCTAGCGGGAAGGGCAGGTTCTCCGGCCTCTCCCACTCCCACTCCATAACCTAGCGGGAAGGGCAGGGTCTCCGGCCTCTCCCACTCCCACTCCATAACCTAGCGGGAAGGGCAGGTTCTCTGACCTCTCCCACTCGTTAACCTAGCGGGAAGGGCAGGGTCTCCGGCCTCTCCCACTCCCACTCGTTAACCTAGCGGGAAGGGCAGGGTCTCCGGCCTCTCCCACTCCCACTCCATAACCTAGCGGGAAGGGCAGGGTCTCCGGCCTCTCCCACTCCATAACCTAGCGGGAAGGGCTGGGTCTCCGGTGTCTCCCACTCCCACTCCATAACCTAACGGGAAGGGGAGGGTTTCCAGCCTCTCCCACTCCCACTCCATAATCTAGCGGGAAGGGCTGGGTCTCCGGTCTCTCCCACTCCCACTCCATAACCTAGCGGGAAGGGCTGGGTCTCCGGCCTCTCCCACTCCCACTCCATAACCTAGCGGGAAGGGCAGGGTCTCCGGCCTCTCCCACTCTCACTCCATAACCTAGCGGGAATGGCTGGGTCTCCGGTCTCTCCCACTCCCACTCCATAACCTAGCGGCAAGGGGAGGGTTTCCAGCAGCGTTATTGAACAGATCAGGAGTGGCTCCGAGGAATTTCCCGCCTGTATGGGGCCGACTTTGACTTCAGATGGTGAAGGGGCCGCTGCAATTCTGAGGCCCTGGTGGATGAGCTGTGAAAGTCAAACAGCGTCCCTGATACAGCTCAACGCTCTTCAACCTGAGGAATGGACACCAGCAGAGCCCCGTGGGTAAGTGCTCGGAGTGGGGGGAGAGAGAGCCCCGTGGGTAGGTGCTCGGAGTGGGGGGAGAGAGAGCCCCGTGGGTAGGTGCTCGGAGTGGGGGGAGAGAGAGCCCCGTGGGTAGGTGCTCGGAGTGGGGGGAGAGAGAGCCCCGTGGATAGGTGCTCAGAAGAGGGGAGTGGTAAGTTGGGGGTGGGGTGGGCTGGCAGAGTCCCGCAGTATTTTTTTGGAGGGACACTTCTCCAGAAACAAAAACCAGTTGTTAAATTTTTCTGGCCATTTACTGATTAGGCACCTGTGCTATGAGTGCTCTGCAATGTATCTCAACATTTCAATCAGGGTTTTAAATTGTCCAATTACAGAACAAAGCTAAATCTGAACATCTATTTTAGGTGCAGAGAGTTAGTCTGTGTGCCAACCACCAAGGGCTATTCATGGAGGGGAGACACAGACTCCAGGCCTTGACTCATTTCACTCGATGTGTTTGCGCTTTCTACTGGAAATTGGCCCCATTCAATCACTAAATCAATGGCTTTGATATTACTCCCAGCATGGCACGTAGGACCCTCACCAATAACAAACAGTGGCTCACTGATCAATGCTACGGGAGATCGGCCAGTGAACATCTACTCCCCATATTGGGAACAGCTGGATGGTTAGTTAAATCAGTGAAATACAATTCGGGATTAGTTTATCAACTGAGGGAAACATCTGTCCTCCATATTGGGAACAGCTGGATATTATTTGTCAGTTATTGCAGGCTGAATTAGGAAAGTTTAACGTTTGATCCAATTGCAGAAATTAGCAAACATTCCTTTAGGTTTTTCTGCGACACTCTTACTTCCCTGTCCAGGTTGATGCTTCCAGTCCTCTGGGAACAACCCCTCACCCTTGGCAACTTTTTCTATTAGCTCAGCCCGTTCCTTGATTGCATTCAGTGACTGAATTCGCTCCAGGTACCCAGGCTTAACCTCCTCTTTCTCGGTTTGAATCAGCAGGCTGATGTAATCTGGGGTCGATAATGGGTTTGGTCTGAGAGCTATTTTTTCAAGTCTTAAAATGCTCTGAGATGATTTTTCAATCAGCTCCAACACGTTGTCCCGCACGATTGCCAATTCCTGCTGGAGTTTCTCCATGATTTTCTGATGTGTCATCTGTTCACCAAATGCCTTCTCATACTGTGCTTTCAGCTCACTGTATGTCCTCTTCTCCTTTCTGATTACATACTCAAATCGGTACTGCATGTTGTAATGAATAGACCAGATACATTTATTAGGACAGACTCTGCAGTTCCCATTTCTGTCCATTGCTGAACATTGCCTTTTATCAGCATCATTAGCATACGCACAGGGATAGTGACAGCTGAAGTTACATTTCTGACAGTTGGTTATGTAATTGCCGGTCCCGCTGATATCTTCCTTTACTGCAACTGTGACTTCAAGTTCATACTCAAAGTCTTTATTTGCATCCAGCTCGACCTGGTGTTGGTTCAAAGCCTGTTGTGTCTTCCTGATCTCCTCCATTGTCAGCAGACCCGCTTTGATCTGAGGCTGCAATCCCGCTACCGCAGTCTCCAGCTGCCGACGCTCCACGAGGACCTCCTTTGTCAAGCGTAAACTCTTCGTTTCCATTTTGCTCAGAGCTGCAAAGAATTTCTTCATACTGCTTGATCCCATCTTCCAGAACATTGCATCAAAGTTATCATCCTCCTCCTCCTCCTCCTCCTCATCACCAGCATCAGCGCTCCTCTTGTTGGCAGAGTTTCCAGAAGCTGAACTTGGGGCAAATATGGCTGAATTGTTGAACTTGAAGTGAACTGGACGACCTTTTTTATCTTTGGGACATGGTACCTCAGCAACATTGATGGCCTCCAGAACGGGGGGAACTTTCCCATCCGCGAATGTCACCAGTATTCGGATGTTCTCTGCAATATCTTTGCCAAAAATGGAAAGAATCGAATCAAAGATATATTTCTGTGCATGAGTCAGCCGAGCCAAAGAGGCTTGAACAACAAAACACATGGCATCAATCTGATCAACACCATCTGGGGAAGTAAAGAACTGTTGGATCTGATCAATGATCGACTGATCTCGGGTTATCCCCCTGGTATCTCCGAATCCCGGCGTGTCTATGATAGTGAGAGAGTAATCAATCTTGAATCCTTTTTGATGGTGGAGTTCGTAGGCAGTGATTGAGGATGTCTGGCTTTCAGCCTGGGACCTTCCTGTCTCTTCATCTATTAATTTGTATCTGAAGTTGTCCTCCCATTCCACACCCAGGATATAGTTGATCATTCCATTGATGAGGGTTGTTTTTCCTGCTCCTGTTGCTCCAAGAACCATAATTGTCCTGACGCTGTGTTCTGTGGTTGGCTTTCCGAAGGAATATTTTACTCGATGCCCAGCCTCGTCAAGTTGTTTCTCCTTTAAGTAGAGTGTGTAAATGGAAGGGTTACCACTGTCTGTTAATTTACTAACTCTGCAGAGTTTCCCAGCTAGACTCTTCGGTTCACTTTTTGTTTCTATTAAAACCTCATGACTTGGTGCACTAGAACCACCTTCTCTACAGTCTGCAGACACTCGCACACTATAGGATGTCTTGGGTTTCAATCCCTCTAAAGTATAACGACATTCACTGTCTGTTGTCTTTATTTCCTCCCATAATCCATTCTCCGTGATGGAGGTAACTGCCTTTCCTTCTCTATATTCTATCCTGTACCGAACAATATCAACACCAGCTCCAATCTCAGTCGGCCTGGCCCAGGTGAGTATTGCATCAAACCAGTGGACCTGGAGTGTTGAAGGTTTACTTGGTGGACTTGTAGGAAGTGTGCTGACACTGTAACTATCACTGGCCATGCTGACCCCTGCCTTGGTCACTGCTCTATATTGGAATTGATACTCCCGGTGTGGCTGTAACCCAGGTATTGTGAAGGAGTCGGATTTATCAGTTGTATCCACCGTTGCCCATTCCTCCTGTTGGGTAGCTCGGTACTCCACCTTGTACCCAACAATCTCACCAGCACCGTATCTTGGTGGCAGTAATTGGAGTGTCACACTGTCATGTGTTGTTCCACTAACCACAGGTCTCTCCGGCCTTGACGGGGGTTCGAAGCAGTAGCTCACCACAAACCCTCCCTCATACAGATAAATCGATGCTCCTACATTACTGTCATCCTGCACAGAAGCAACAATGAACTTTGTTTTACCTTGTGCTCTGTTGGCTGTGGCAAAATCCAGGAATAAGTGAGCACACTCCCTCATCCTCTGGGATACAGACGTGGATTTAAACCACTGCTGGTTGTCATGTTCTGCTCGAACCTGGTTAGCAGGATTTGGTATCTGCATTATCTCAGCTGTGTGAGATTGTAGGTAGCTGGCTGCTTCTGACAGGTAGAAATCCTTGTGATGCAGTGATGTGAATGTGAAGCAGACCACATATTCTGTCACTGGATCCAACACTTCTCCATCCAACTCGCTGCTTGATTTCACAACCTGTATATCTTTCAATGTCATGAGGTAAGATCTCACTGTGTTCATTTCCCGCTCCTTGTCATCCAGCCATTTGATCACTGACTGGTGTTTGAATGGTGACTGTTCCTGGTTCTTCAGAATATCCACCAGTAACCCTTCCTCCTCCCCACCTCCACGGATACGTGGCAACACTCTCGCTAAAGTCTTCTGGAAAACCAGTTTGTACTCCTGACACATCTCTCGGAATTTCAGTATGCAGTCCCCAATCTCTGGCAGTTTAATGGTGATATTGTCTCTCATCATATCATTGCATCTCATCACTGTCCCATTGAGCTGCTCCAGCACAGACTGGGAGCGATTGACCAGTCCGATACTGATCTCTCGTACCAGCTGAGCAGCTTTGGAGTCCAGTTTGTTGAGGGGGTAGAGCCAGACTCTCATGGGCACTGCGTGCTCTCCATTTGGGCCCAGTAACTTTGGGAGGCTGGAGTAGATTTTGATGGTGTCTTGGAATGTGGTGGGATTGTTTTCCAGTGAGAAATCCCCATAAAAGGTGCAGCTGAATTTCTGGGCATTTGATTTTTGTTCGTCTGTCATTTTTAGGGAGGCCTGACCCTCAATAGCAATCTCAGGAATAGTTTTAATCATCACCTCCAGGTTACCCTGAATATCCTGTAGGGTCTCTGCTGAAGAGACCTCTCGATCAAACACAAAGAAAGCCTGAGCCCCATACAGCACTGCTGTAACCACGTGAGTTGCTGTCCCTTCATCAAACACATACGGGTAGGTTACATTCTGCCGCCCCAAGTGGCTCATTGCCAGCTGTTCAAACCTGGTTGTTGTTTGGTACTGAAGGGTCACTTGGGCCTGTTGCTTCGAATTCTTTGTGTCGTTGAAATATTTCGCAGACCCATCCACCTCTATCAATCCACCCAAGAAACTTGCTTTCAATGATGCGTCCACATTCAGTGCAGAGGCTTTATTCTCAATGGAGTCGGAGGCAATGATGTGAAACTCTGTGTTAGGCTGAGATCGTACAGCAAGGTCTTTTCCCAGTGTGTCTAAGTCCCACAATGTGAGCCCTACAGAGAAAAACACATCAGTAAACAGATTAACATTGATAGAGAATTCAAACAGGCTGCATTTAGACAAGTTGAGAAAACACAGACTCCCAGGTCTACGTGCGACTGAGCACATTGCATTAAGTCATCAATCAACTTGACATTTTAGGACCTTGGGTAGCGAGCCAATTAAAAGGTTAAAAGCCTATTAATTGAGCCAATAAGGTCAAAAGAGGCGAGTTATTTTCTGTAAATTGAACCAGGTTTAAGTACAGCCATTTTGGCCATGTGATATCAGAAGGACAAAGGCCTGGCTTAAAGCCAAGAGCTTGTTGCTGCTGCCAGAATAAAAGTTACATTAAAACTACAATCGGAGTTCGTATTTCATTGGAAATTAAGATATCTAATAATTTTGGCATCACGAACAGGATCGCTGAGGGAAGAAACTGAATTTTGGACATTGGACCTACATACTGAGGTAAGGACTCCTCTTTATAAAAGTCCTCGGTCAAAAGTCTAAATTCGCCTCTCCTTCTACGTGATTCCGAATGCCTCCGGTTTGTGAACCCTCCGGTTGGTAGTCGGCTCGAGGTCCCATAAACGTCTAACTTCGGCGGTGTGTTAGTTAATTAATCACCGACCGACTGATCGGCTAGAAAGCCTACGACTCGAGACCCCAGTAAAGAAATCAGTATTATGGCAGCAGGAGATAAGAGCAAAGAATTGTCTACAACTTTTAAAAGGTGGGCAGGCACCACCTGAGGTTTCGATAGATGAAATCCTCGAACAGTTGAAAGAATATATAGAGCAACAATTCAACTTATCTAAAACCTGTATTAAGATCGAACAAAAATACGATGCCTCCAAAGGACAATGGTCCTTGGACGAGATTAAAAGGGTCTGGGGACAAACGACCCGTATGAAAAATAAAGAGCGAACTAGATGGTCCCTATGGGCCAGATCCGAAAGCGGAATGAAATTATAATGCGTTCCCAACATGATCGAGAACTGACCAGTACAAAGGATCAATTGCAAGCAGTTTGTGCACAGCTGCGACAGAAAAAGCTTGAACTTGAAAAGCTGGAAGCGGAAGTTAAAGATCTTAAAGGTGAAATTAAAGAATGGAAAAAATCATTAGGTCAAGAGACAGTAATAGGAAAAGGAAAATGTATCGGTCAATTCCCAGGGTACCCATGTTTGGATAAATTAAAAGCGCAAACCCGAAGACACGACCGAGGAATAGATACGAATTCTGAATCCTCTGACGATACAGGGTCAGAGGATGAAGAATTAAGGGTGTGCTTTGCCCCGTTTAAAAAAAGACAAGTTGTAGTCAAATCAGAAGAGACTGCGGATGATGGCGGAACCAAAAAAACAAAGAGAAGGGTGTATGGAGAATACTTAGTTCATGCTCCGGCAGACCCAGAGAAAATTGATAAATGGTCCAAGGAATTGCCCAATCCAAAGAAAGGGGGAGTAAAAACATGGGACCAATTGGACCGCTTAAGAAATATATATCAACTTCATCCCTGGGACGGAGTGCAAATTTTGACCATAATGGTGCCAAAAACACAGGGAAGAAAATTGCACGACAAGGTAGAAGAAGCTTTGGGGCAGAATGAGCAAGAATTAGACGCAGGATGGGAGGCGATTAAACACTGGCTGCAAGCCTTCAGTCCAGCTAAGACAGACTGGGGAAAAATTGCAGCCTGCCAACAGAAAGGAACAGAGGAGGTCCTGGAGTATGACGAGCGGTTTAGATGCACGTGGCTAGAACATTCGGGTATGAATAATACGGATGAGGAAATGGATGAACAAGTGTTTGGACCCCTGAAAGCAGCTTTCGTGGCAGGTCTAAAGCCAGAATTGTCCAAAATGCTTAAGGTAGTGTTACTGGACTGGGAAGGTGGAGGAACTACCTTTGCAGCATTGGTGGATCGATGTAACCAATTAGATCGGGATATGGGAGCTAAAGTCCGATCTGTACAGGCTATGGGATGGAAATCCCAGGATTCCGATAAACAGTTATTCGGAAAATTACCCGGAAAATGTCATTATTGTGGGAAAGAAGGTCACTGGGCCAAGACGTGCAGGGCAAAACAGAAAGGTCGTGGCTGGGGAAGAGGACGCAGCCAGGGATACAATTCAGCCAACAAGCCAGGCTTGTCACAAGATAACGACCTCATAGAAGCATTTAAGCGACTGACAATACAACAACAGAAGGAGTTACTTGGGATAGCAAAAAACGATTAGAGCCCACCCTGGCCCCCCTCCTCGCACTAATACAACAAAGGGGAGATGGGCTATATATAACTGTGAGGGTGGGCGATAAGGATGTGGACTGTCTTTTAGACACAGGGGCAGAATTAACATACTTACCCCTACAATATGGAGACTTTTTGCCGTTGGATGGTAGCCTATGGAGTTGGGGGCCATAAAATGGAAATTAAAAGGACAACACCGGTACTTATAGGGCTGGGTCCACATGAACTAACCACGCCGGTCTGGATAGGCCCAGTAGATCAACCCCTTTTGGGAATGGACGTTCTAATCCAAGTAGATTCATCGTTGCATTTCGAGGATGGTCGGGTGACATGGTCAAATAGAACTTTGAAGAAAGAAGAATTGAAGGAACACCCGATATGGGCTAAAGATAAGAACGATTGTGGCCTACTCCAGATGGAGCCTGCGTCATTTACCGGGACCAAGCCTCCATGCACTAAACAGTATCCCATCAGTCCAACTGCCATCGCGGGAATCTTACCGGTTATTCAGCAATTGGAGAAACAAGGGGTGCTTATTAAAACGCATAGCTCCTCCAATAGCCCCGTGTGGCCGGTACAGAAATCTAATGAGACTTGGCGTTTGACTGTCGATTATAGGAAAGCTAACCAGTGTATTGATCAAAAAGCTCCTTTGGTCGCAGATCCCTCCACCATTTTTAATGCCCTCAAACCGGAACATAAATATTTCTCAGTTATAGATATGGCCAACGGATTTTGGTCGGTGCCTCTGGCACCGGAGGTTCGACAGTGGTTTGCTTTCACGGTCCAAGGACAACAGTATACTTGGACCCGGTTACCGCAGGGTTTCCACAACAGCCCTACGGTATTCCACATGGCTTTACAAAGCCATTTGCGAGAATTACCTCCCCTGTCATCTACAGTATCCAATATGTAGACGATATCCTGCTAGCTTCAAACACGGAAGAACAGCATGAACAAGATTTACGAGCTTTGCTGGATCACCTTCGGCTGAAAGGACATAAAGCCAGCATCGACAAAGCACAAATATCCCAAGAAGAGGTTGTATACCTGGGACAAAAGATTTCACAAGGAAAGAGAGAACTTACCCAGGATAGAATTGCAGCCATTCGGGCTGCTAAAAAACCCACCACTATTCAGGAACTAAGGTCTTTTTTGGGATTGTGTAACTTTAACAGAAATTGGATTGACTCCTTCACACAGCTTGCTCAGCCATTGAATGATATTTTAAAGGGGAAACGTGCCTCTAAAGAAGCCATCACCCTCACTAAAGAACAGCAAGAGGCCTTCCTGAGTTTGAAAAAGGCTTTGTGTTCGGCACCGGCTCTGGGAATCCCCGACAGTGGTAAGCCATTTACCCTGTTTGTCCATGAGAAAGAAGGATATATGACAGCTATACTGACACAAGAACATGGGGATCGGCAAAGACCTATTGGCTATTATTCAGCAAAACTGGATACGGTAGCCCTCGGATGGGGAAGTTGCGTAAGGACCATGGAAGCTACATGTCGAGCGGTAATGATCACTGCGGGTCTAGTCCTTGACCAAAAGCTGATTGTCAAGTGTCCCCACACCGTACACGCTTTGCTGTCTATGAATAGAATGTCTCAGGTGATGGCAGCTAGATGGACCCGCTGGACAGCAGTTTTGGAAGCTCCTAATCTCCATACCGTCCGGGCCAGCCCGGTTAATCCCGCAACTATGCTCCCGATGTCAGAATCGAGGGAGCAAGAGGGGGGAGAATGTGAAGAGCATGACTGCTTGGAGATTTTAAAAGAAACAGAAGAACCAGCCTTAGCAGCAGAGGAGCCTCTGCACAACCCAGACCTCATCCTGTTTACAGATGGTTCCTCCTTTGTTGACAATGGTACCAGAAAAACAGGATGGGCAGTTACAACCTTATGAGGTAGTGGCAAAAGGATGTTTACCCTCAGGAACGTCAGCACAACAGGCCGAGTTACGGGCCCTGTCAGAAGCATGTCGAATAGCAGAAGGACAGACAGCTAATGTCTACACAGATTCGCGTTATGCTTTTGGAGTCGCTCACGACTTTGGTCTGTTATGGCGGAAAAGAGGATTCCTCACTGCTGCTGGTACACCTATCCGAAATGGAAAAGAAGTCCGAGACTTACTGGAGGCCATACAATTACCTCAGGAAGTCTCCATCCTGAAGTGTAAGGCCCATACCAAGGAAAATAACACAGAAGCACAGGGAAATGCCCTAGCCAACCAGGCAGCTAAAGATGCCGCCTCACAGGGCGTTCCTCCAGAAGAACCAACACAGATGTGCAGATTGAAAGCACTCAGGACTCTGACACGAGACCTTCAAACAATGCAAGGCGAGTGCTCCCGAGGGGAAAAATGGACATGGATTGAGGCAGGAATTAAGCTATGTGAAGATGGTGTCTGGAGACAAAGAGTTACCGACAAGCTCGTCGCGCCACAAGCGCTTATGCCTTTTTTAGCCCAACAGATCCACTCGTGGGGACACTTGGCCTCACAACAGATGATGGCACGGTTCCAGAAAAGCTGGTGGGGTCGGGGATTTAAAAAACATGCCCAGCTGGTGGCATAATTCTGGACCCATCACGGTAATGCCCCAACTGAGGCCCCCTGCCCCTGTCGGACCATTCCAGCATCTGCAGGTTGATTATATATCTCTTCCTTCATGCCAAGGATACACTAACATTCTTGTCATGGTCGACAGATTCTCTAGATGGGTAGAAGCTGTCCCAACTAAAAGAGCCACAGCCAATCACACTGCAAAGGTCTTGTGTAAGGATTACATTCCCCGATGGGGAGTCCCGAGTAGCATTGACTCAGATCAGGGAACACACTTCACAGGTGCTGTCTGCCAAGAAGTCTGTAGGTTACTGAACATTACGTGGGATTTACACTGTCCTTATCATCCACAATCATCAGGACAAGTAGAGCGAATGAATCGAACTCTGAAACAACGGCTTGCCAAATATCACCAAGAAGGAACACCATGGCCCCAGGCACTACCAATAGTGCTATGTAGCATTAGGGCAACCCCGAACAGAACTACAGGTCTAAGCCCATTTGAAATTATAATAGGAAGACCCATGTCGCTGCCAGGAACTATCGATTTAAGGAAAGCTTATGTTCACTTAATGAGTGACACTTTGTTATCATACTGTCAGAACCTAACCAATGCTATTAGTTCTGTTTCCCGACAGGTATCGGCAGTTTGGGGTAATCCACCCGAAGGAGGACACGACATCATCTCGGGAGTCTGGGTGTTTGTGAAAAAGTTGCATAAAGAACCTTTGGGTGCCAAGTGGGAGGGACCTTATCAAGTGTTATTGACCACCCAGGCAGCTGTTAAAGTCCAAGGAAAGAAAGCCTGGATCCACGCCTCACATGTTAAACAAGCACCCGTAACTGAAGCTGAAATCTAATAAGGACAATTACTTTTTGCCAAAATGTATAAATTTACTGTACTACTGACTGTAGGTATTCTAGGCATAGGCCTACTTCTTACTAGCCGACCCTCTGCACCAAAGGGAAATAGTAGGGTAGCAAGGGAATTACATGTAAATACTTTTTTATATATGTCATACATTTATGCCAAACAAGGTAACATTTCTAGTTGTTGGGTGTGAGCACATATTCCTATTCACTCAAAGGGAGGGATTCCCTTGAGGCCAGTTCCCTTGAATATCTCGGAAATGGCTGAGTGGATAATTAATCAAAACAAAACAGGCAATGCGTTTCAGGATATGGAAAACTGGGCATGTAAATAGAAGTCAGCAGGTTACAATCTGACTACCTTTGAAGGGTGAAGCTTCACTCAACCTGTCTAAATGCAGCCTCTGTTTGAATTCTCTATCAATCCCCCCTTTGATTCTTTCACAAACTGAATAATAAAACATCAGGTATCACTGGTTAAACATTCTACAAAATAATTTCATACATGTTCACAGAGTTTCCTTCTAAAATTTGTTGATGTGTTTCGCCACATGTCCGGAGTGAAGCAAGAGGGGGTGCCTGTTGGCAGCCTGGCCGAACCCGGGGACATAATTATCGGGCCGGCCTGGCTGTCAGCTGACAAAAAAAATATGGCGGCCGCAGCAGTGCGCCCTCCCCGTTAATGGCGGGTGCAGCCCAATTTCAAAGACAGTGCACCTGTGGGTCGGGGCACTGAGCGGCAGCCGGAAGACTTTATCCACTGAATTCCGCTTCCAGGGTGGACCATCGACAATGCATACTCTGATAACGTACTTACGAGGGATCAGAAGCAGTGCAGCGGAAGTGAGGCGAGCGGGGCAGATATGGTCACTGCCGGGATACTGCAGGAACGCAACTTCTAACAAAAATGGTGGGCATTCACCGAAAAATCGGCGGCCATTCTTGTGGCAGGGATTAAAGGAGCAATGCCCAGGGCCCAGATCGGTGGGGATTAAATGAGCAGTGCCCGGGGCCGAGACCGGTGGGGATTAAAGGAGCAGTGCCTGGGGCCCAGACCGGTGGGGATTAAAGGAGCAGTGCCCGGGGCCCAGATCGGTGGGGATTAAAGGAGCAGTGCCCAGGTTCCAGACCGGTGGGGATTAAAGGAGCAGTGCCCGGGGCCCAGACCGGTGGGGATTAAAGGAGCAGTGCCTGGGGCCCAGACCGGTGGGGATTAAAGGAGCAGTGCCCGGGGCCCAGACCGGTGGGGATTAAAGGAGCAGTGCCTGGGGCCCAGACCGGTGGGGATTAAAGGAGCAGTCCCCAGGGACCAGACCGGTGGGGATTAAAGGAGCAGTGCCCAGGTCCCAGACCGGTGGGGATTAAAGGAGCAGTGCCTGGGGCCCAGACCAGTGGGGATTAAAGGAGCAGTGCCCGGGGCCCAGATCGGTGGGGATTAAAGGAGCAGTGCCCAGGTCCCAGACCGGTGGGGATTAAAGGAGCAGTGCCTGGGGCCCAGACCGGTGGGGATTAAAGGACCAGTGCCCGGGGCCCAGATCGGTGGGGATTAAAGGAGCAGTGCCCAGGTCCCAGACCGGTGGGGAGTAAAGGAGCAGTGCCCAGGTCCCAGACCGGTGGGGATTAAAGGAGCAGTGCCCGGGGCCCAGACCGGTGGGGATTAAAGGAGCAGTGCCTGGGGCCCAGACCGGTGGGGATTAAAGGAGCAGTGCCTGGGGCCCAGACCGGTGGGGATTAAAGGAGCAGTCGCCAGGGACCAGACCGGTGGGGATTAAAGGAGCAGTGCCTGGGGCCCAGACCGGTGGGGATTAAAGGAGCAGTCCCCAGGTCCCAGACCGGTGGGGATTAAAGGAGCAGTGCCTGGGGCCCAGATCGGTGGGGATTAAAGGAGCAGTGCCCGGGGCCCAGACTGGTGGGGATTAAAGGAGCAGTGCCCGGGGCCCAGACCGGTGGGGATTAAAGGAGCAGTGCCCGGGGCCCAGACCGGTGGGGATTAAAGGAGCAGTGCCCGGGGCCCAGACCGGTGGGGATTAAAGGAGCAGTGCCTGGGGCCCAGACCGGTGGGGATTAAAGGAGCAGTGCCTGGGGCCCAGACCGGTGGGGATTAAAGGAGCAGTGCCCAGGGCCCAGACCGGTGGGGATTAAAGGAGCAGGAAATCATGCTTGACAAATCTTCTGGAATTATTTGAGGATGTTTCCAGTAAAGTAGACAAGGGAGAACCAGTTGATGTGGTATATTTGGACTTTCAGAAGGCTTTCGACGAGGTCCCACACAAGAGATTAATGTGCAAAGTTAAAGCACATGGGATTGGGGGTAGTGTGCTGACGTGGATTGAGAACTGGTTGTCAGACAGGAAGCAAAGAGTAGGAGTAAATGGGTACTTTTCAGAATGGCAGGCAGTGACTAGTGGGGTACCGCAAGGTTCTGTGCTGGGGCCCCAGCTGTTTACATTGTACATCAATGATTTAGATGAGGGGATTAAATTTGGTATCTCCAAATTTGCAGATGACACGAAGTTGGGTGGCAGTGTGAGCTGCGAGGAGGATGCTATGAGGCTGCAGAGTGACTTGGATAGGTTAGGTGAGTGGGCAAATGCATGGCAGATGAAGTATAATGTGGATAAATGTGAGGTTATCCACTTTGGTGGTAAAAACAGAGATACAGACTATTATCTGAATGGTGACAGATTAGGAAAAGAGGAGGTGCAACGAGACCTGGGTGTCATGGTACATCAGTCATTGAAGGTTGGCATGCAGGTGCAGCAGGCGGTTAAGAAAGCAAATGGCATGTTGGCCTTCATAGCGAGGGGATTTGAGTACAGGGGCAGGGAGGTGTTGCTACAATTGTACAGGGCCTTGGTGAGGCCACACCTGAAGTATTGTGTACAGTTTTGGTCTCCTAACTTGAGGAAGGACATTCTTGCTATTGAGGGAGTGCAGCGAAGATTCACCAGACTGATTCCCGGGATGGCGGGACTGACATATCAAGAAAGACTGGATCAACTGGGCTTGTATTCACTGGAGTTCAGAAGAATGAGAGGGGACCTCATAGAAACGTTTAAAATTCTGACGGGTTTAAACAGGTTAGATGCAGGAAGAATGTTCCCAATGTTGGGGAAGTCCAGAACCAGGGGTCACAATCTAAGGATAAGGGGTAAGCCATTTAGGACCGAGATGCGGAGAAACTTCTTCACCCAGAGAGTGGTGAACCTGTGGAATTCTCTACCACAGAAAGTAGTTGAGGCCAATTCACTAAATATATTCAAAAGGGAGTTAGATGAAGTCCTTACTACTCGGGGGATCAAGTGGTGTGGCGAGAAAGCAGGAATCGGGTACTGAAGTTGCATGTTCAGCCATGAACTCATTGAATGGCGGTGCAGGCTAGAAGGGCTGAATGGCCTACTCCTGTACCTATTTTCTATGCTTCTATGTTTCTAAACTCCCTGGATTCTGGAGAGGTCCCAGCAGATTGGTAAACCGCAAATGTAACACCCCTATTTAAGAAAGGAGGGAGACAGAAAGCAGGAAACTATAGACCAGTTAGCCTAACATCTGTCATTGGGAAAATGCTAGAATTCATTATTAAAGAAGTAGTAGCAGGACATTTGGAAGATCATTATAAAGTCAAGCAGAGTCAGCATAGTTTTATGAGAGGGAAATCATGTTTGACAAATTTTCTGGAGTTCTTTGATGATGTAACGAGCAGGGTGGATAAAGTGGAACCAGCAGATGTCGTGTATTTGGATTTCCAGAAGGCATTCAATAAGGTGCCACATAAAAGATTACTGCACAAAATAAGAGCTCATGGGCTTGGGGGAGATATATTAGCATGGATCGAGGATTGGCTAACTAACAGAAAACAGAGTTGGGATAAATGGGTCATTTTCAGGTTGGCAAACTGTAACTAGTGACCTCAACTATTTACAATCTATATTAATGATTTGGATGAAGGGAGTGTAATATAGCCAAATTTGCTGATGATACAAAGATGGGTGGGAAAGCAAGTTGTGTGGAGGATACAATGAATATGCAAAGGGATATAGATAGGCTATGTGAGTGGGCAAAAAATTTAGCAAATGGAATATAATGTGGGAAAATGTGAGATTATCCACTTTGGTAGGAAAATAAAAAAGCAAATTGTTTTTTAAATGGGGAGAGATTTACAAAATGCTGAGGTACAGAGGGATCTGGGGGTCCTTGTACATGAAACACAAAAAGTTAGTATGCAGGTGCAGCAAGTGATTAGGAAGGCTAGTGGAATGTTGGCCTTCATTGCAAGGTGGATGGAGTATAAAAGTAGGGAAGTCCTGCTACAACTGTACAGGGTATTAGTGAGACCACACCTGGAGTACTGCGTACAGTTTTGGTCTCCTTAGTTAAGGAGGAATATATTTGCATTGGAGGCAGTTCAGAGAAGGTTCACTAGGTTGATTCTTGAGAAGAAGGGGTTGTCTTATGAAGAAAGGTTGACCAGGTTGGGCCTATATTCATTAGAAGAATGAGAAATGATCTTGTTGACACTTATAAGATTCTGAGGGAGCTTGATAGGATAGATGCAGAGAGGATGTTTCTCCTTGTGGGGAAATCTAGAACTAGGGGGCATAGTTTCAGAATAAGGGGTCATCCATTCAAAATGGAAATTAAGAAGAATTTCTTCTCTGAAGGTCTGAAGAATCTTTGGAATTCTCTGCCCCAAAGAGCTGTGGAGGCTGGGTTTCTTTGAATATATTTAAGGTGGAGATGGACAGATTTTTGAACGATAAGGGAATCAAGGGTTATGGGGAGCGGGCAGGGAAATGGAGTTGAGGCCAAGATCCGATCAGCCATGATCTTATTGAATGGCAGAGCAGGATCGAGGGGCCAGATGGCTTATGCCTGCTCCTATTTCTTATATCCCAAATGTGATCCCTGATCTATGCTGAGTTAACTGATCTCAGCTGGAATGGCAATACATTTGGCCTCAGCACCCCTGGATCAGACAGTGAGAAGTCGATTAGGACTCCTATTCCTGATCACAGTACAATGTTCACTTCTGCAATTGACCATGGATGGAGGATGTATTGAGTCAGCTATGAAGCCTTCTGTTTTCATATAGCCTGCAAACACTTCACTGTCGAGCATTACACGAGTGAGGTACTCAGGCAGACTGGTATCCGTGGAAAGGAGGAAAGAAAATTAGTGAGACAAAAGAAAGCAGAGCTTCCTGAAAAAGATGGCCAACAGCTGAGTCTAAGGGGTCACAGACTGGCTGATAAAGAAGGACAGATTCACGCCACATAAGTGCCAGGCAATAACTATTTCCAACAAGCGAGAGTATAACCATGTCCCCTTGACATTCAACAGGATTACCATCGCCGAATCCCATATCATGAAAAACCTGGGGTCACCATTGACCAGAAACCTAACTGGACCAGCCACATAAATACTGTGGTTACAAGAGCAGGTCAGAAGCTGGCTGTCTCACCTGCTGACTCCCCAAAGCCTTTCCACCATCTACAAGTCACAAATCAGGAGTGTGATGGAATACTCTCTAATTGCCTCAAGAAGCTCGGCACCATCCAACACAAAGCAGCCGCTTGATTGGCACCCCATCCACCACCTTCATCATTCACTCCCTCCACCACCGGCGCACCGTGGCTGCAGTGTGTACCATCTACAAGATGCACTGCAGCAACTCACCAAGGCTTCTTCGGCAGCACCTCCCAAACCCACAACCTCTACCACCTGGAAGGACAAGGGCATCAGATGCATGGGAACATCATCACCTGCAAATTCCCCTCCAAGTTACACAACATCCTGACTTGGAAATATATCGGCGTTCCTTCATCATTGCTGGGTCAAAATTCTGGAACTCCCTCCCGAACAGCACTATGGGAGTACCTGCACCTGACAGATTGAAGCAGATCAAGATGGCAGCTTCTTTCATATGGTAGCAAATCAAATGTCAAAATCTAAGTGAGATAACCAGGCCAACGCTTCTGGTGTAACAGCAGAGATACCTTGTATGCTGCCTACGAATGTCTCTGATGATGTGTTCCATGGTATAATTATGAGCTCCAGTTGTATAATGCCATCGGTGCAGTTTCAGGGGCACTACCAAATTTTTGCTCCAGAGTGAAAATATGTCGCTGCGCACGGTGATGACATCGTCATTGCCAGCGTGGGCGCTATGGTTACCGGCACCGCTAAATCCCAGCGGGATTGTTTGGGAGTCGGTAGCGGCACCGCACCTGGACGCAAAATCATTTGCACCAATTTCTCCCCCATAAAATCTTACAACTCATCACTGCTTTGCCTTCTCTCTGAAAGAGCTGTCCCCTCAGTCCCCTTTCCCCATTCCCCCATCGCCCCTCTCCCCTCAGTCCCCTTTCCCCATTCCCCCATCGCCCCTCTCCCCTCAGTCCCCTTTCCCCATTCCCCCATCGGTCCACTCCCCTCAGTCCCCTTTCCCCATTCCCCCATCACCCCTCTCCCCTCAGTCCTCTTTCCTCAGTCCCCCATCGCCCCTCTCCCCTCAGTCCCCTTTCCCCATTCCCCCATCGGCCCACTCCCCTCAGTCCCCTTTCCCCATTCCCCCATCGGCCCACTCCCCTCAGTCCCCTTTCCCCATCGGCCCACTCCCCTCAGTCCCCTTTCCCCATTCCCCCATTGCCCCTCTCCCCTCAGGCCCCTTTCCCCATTCCCCTATCGCCCCTCTCCCCTCAGTCCCCTTTCCCCATTCCCCCATCGCCCCTCTCTCCTCAGTCCCTAATCCCCAGTCCCCCATCGCCCCTCTCCCCTCAGTCCCTTTCCCCAGTCCCCCATCGCCCCTCTCCCCATTCCCCCATCGCCGCTCTCCCTCAGTCCTCTTTCCCCATTCCCCCATTGCCCCTCTCCCCTCAGTCCGTGCTCTTTCCCCAGTCCCCCATCGGCCCACTCCCCTCAGTCCCCTTTCCCCATTCCCCCATCACCCCTCAGTCCTCTTTCCCCATTCCCCCATCGCCCCTCTCCCCTCAGTCCCCTTTCCCCATTCCCCCATCGCCCCTCTCTCCTCAGTCCCTAATCCCCATTCCCCCATCGCCCCTCTCCCCTCAGTCCCCTTTCCCCATTGCCCCCTCCCCTCAATCCCATTCCCTGTCCTTTCCCCATTCCCCCTCTCCCCTCAGTCCCCTTTCCCCATTCCCCCATCACCCCTCTTCCCTCAGTCCCTAATCCCCATTCCCCCATCGCTCCTCTCCCCTCAGTCCCCTTTCCCCATTCCCCCATCGCCCCTCTTCCCTCAGTCCCTAATCCCCAGTCCCCCATCGCTCCTCTCTCCTCAGTCCCTGCCCTTTCCCCATTCCCCCATCGCCCCTCTCCCCTCAATCCCATTCCCTGCCTTTTCCCCATTCTCCCATCACCACTCTCTGATTCCCTGACCATCTCCCTCAGTCCCATTCCCAGACTGATTCCTAGAATGGGGGGATTGTCCTATGAGTAGAGATTGAGTAGATTAGGCCTATTTTCCCTCGAGTTTAGAAGAATAAGAGGTTATCCCATTGAAACATATAACATTCTTAAAGGGCTTGACGGTAGATGCAAGGAGGATGTTTCCTTTGGCTGAGGAGTCTAGAACCAGGGGTCACAGTCTCAGACTAAGGGGTTGGCCATTTAGGACTGAGATGAGCAGAAACTTCCTCACTCAGAGCAGTGAATCTCTGAAATTCTCGACTCCAGAAGCCTGTTGAGGCTCAGTCTTTGAGTATATTCAAGTCAAAGAGTGATAGATTTTTGTATATTAATGGAATCGAGATATGGGGATAGTGCAGGAAAGTGGAGTTGAGGTAGAAGATCAGCCACAATCTCATTGAATGGTGAAGCAAGCTCGAGGGGCCGAATAGCCGACTCCTGCTCCTAATTCTTATGTTCTTATGTTAACAAATCCATGCTGACTGTCCTTGATTAATCCATGACTTTCTAAATGAAGATTTATCCTGTCCTTCATAATATTTTTCAATAATTTTCCCATCACCGAGATTAGGCTTACTCGGTCTATCCTTTCTCCCTTTTTGAAACAAAGGTACAACATTAGCAGTCCTCCAGTCCTCCCGAACCACACCTGTAGCCAGAGAGGTTTGGAAAATGATGGTCAGAGCCTCTGCTATTTCCTCTCTGAACAGCCTGGGATACATTTCATCCGGGCCTGGTGACTTATCTACTTTGAAAGATGATAAACCCCTTAATATTTCCTCTCTTGCTTTGTTTGTCTCGTCTAATGTTTCTTCCTCCTCCTGCTTAGCTACAATGTCTGCATCGCCCCTCTCTTCTGTGAAGACAGATGCAAACTATTCATTAAGATTCATACCCAAGTCTGCCGCCTCCATACACAGTTTACCTTTTTGGTCTCTAATAGGTCATACCCTTTCTTTATTTATCCTCTTGCTCTTTATGTATTTATAAAACATCTTTGGGTTTTCCTTGATTTTACTTGCCAATATATTTACACGCCTCCTCTTCTTTTCCTAATTTCCTTTTAATTTCAGCCCTGCACTTCCTATACTGCTCTAGGTTTTCTGCAGTACTGAGCTCTCGGTATTTGACATAAGCCTCCCTTTTTTGTCTTATCCTACTCTGTATGTCCCTTGACATCCAGGGGCCTCGAGATTTTGGAGTTCCAACCATTTTTCTTTAGGTGAACATACTTGATCTGAACCCTCAGGATCTCCTGCTTGAATGCCTCCCTCTGCTTTGACACTAATTTACCTCCAAGTAGCTGTTTCCAGTCCACTTTTGTTAAATAGATGATTAGTAAATAATAAATGAGTAATAGACACCGTCATTGGGCATGTGATCTCTACCCATATTCACACGGCGAGTGCATGTAAATTTGAACATTGTTGTGTTTGTCGGTAAAATGAGAAGACAAAAAGCAGAGAGTGCGAGTGTTCATTGATCATTGTGATCGCTTCACGGCCTTGGTTACTGAATGGTGCGAGATGTTTGCAAAGTAAATATGTGAAATACATTGATCTCTTGTTTGAGTATGTATGGTGTTTTCTTTACTAAAATTAGGTCATGTGGTTAAAACGGTGTCAGCAATTTCTATTGGACAACACTGGTCTATAATAACCTCTGACCTCCCATCCTGCCGATTCCAGTACCAACAGACTGGTATAAAGGCATACAAGGGTCTGTAATAACCTCTGACCTCCCATCCTGCCGATTCCAGTACCAACAGACTGTTGTAAAGGCATACAAGGGTCTATAATAACCTCTGACCTCCCATCCTGCCATTCCGGCACCAACAGACGGGTGTAAAGATACATAAGGGTTTATAATAACCTCGGACCTCCCATCCTGTTAATGTTGTACCTTTGTTTAAAAAGGGAGAAAGGGATAGACTGGGTTATTATAGGCCAGTCAGCCTAACCTCAGTGGTGGGAAAATTATTGGAAAAATTCCCGAGGGACATGATTTGGAAAGACATGGATTATTCAAGGACAGTCAGCATAGATTTGTTCAGGGAAGGTCGTGTCTGATTAACGTCACTGAATTTTTCGAGGAGGTAACCAGGAGGGTCGATGAGGGCAGTGCATATGATGTCGTGTATATGGATTTTAGCAAAGCTTTTAATAAGGTCCCACATGGCAGACTGGTCACGAAAATAAAAGCTCATGGGATCCAGGGCAAAGTGGCAAGTTGGTCCAAAATTGGTTCAGACAGGAAGGAAAGGGTGATGGTTGATGGGTGTTTTTGTGAGTGGAAGGCTGTATCCAGTGGGGTTCTGCAGGGCTCAGTACTGGGACCCTTGCTTTTTATGGTATATATCAATAACTTGGACTGGGGAGTTTAATAAGAAGTTTGCAGATGACACTAACATAGACTGTGTGGTTGATAATGAAGAAGGCGGCTGCAGGAAGATATCAATCAACTGGTCAGGTGGGCAGAACAGTGGCAAACGGAATTTAATATGGAGAAGTGTGAGGTAATACATTTGGGTTGGGCTAACAAGGAAAGGGAATACACAGTAAATGGCAGGACATTGAGAAGTGTAGAAGAACAAAGGAACCTTGGAGTGCATGTCCACAGACCCCTGAAGGTAGCAGGCTAGGTAGATAAGGTGGTTAAAAAGGCATACGGAATGCTTGCCTTTATTAGCCGAGGCATAGAATACAAGAGCAGGGAGGGTTTGCTTCAACTGTGTAAAACATTGGTTAGGTCGCAGCTGGAGTACTGCATGTAGTTCTGGTCACCACATTACAGGAAGGAAGTGATTGCACTGGAGAGGGTACAGAGGAGATTTACGAGGATGTTATTGGGAGTGGAGAATCTTGGCTATGAGGACAGATTGGATAGGTTGGGTTTGTTTTTCTTGGAACAGAGGAGGTTGAGGGGGGACCTCATTGACGTGTATAAAGTTATGAGGAGCCTAGATCTAGTGGATAGAAAGGGCCTATTTCCCAGATGGCATACATTTAAAGTAATTGATAGAAGGTTTAGAGGGGATTTGAGGGGAAATTTCTTCACCCAGAGGGTGGTGGGAGTCTGGAATTCACTGCCTGAAAGGGTGGTAGAGGCAGAAACCCTCACCACATTTAAAAAGTACTTGGATGTGCTCTTGAAGTGCTGTAACCTGCAGGACTACGGACCTAGAGCTTGAAAGTGAGATTAGGCTGGATAGCCTCTTGTTGGCCGGCACGGACACGATGGGCTGAAATGGCTTCCTTCCGTGTTGTAAATTTCTATGATTCTATGAAGTCCCACACGCAAGGTACATTCTGTGCCCTTGCTACTTTCAGTGCTTCTTCCAAGTGGTGTTCAACATGGAGGAGTACTGATTCATATGGTAGCAGGACATTTAAAAAAATCATAATACAGTCAAGCAGAGTCAGCATGGTTTTATGAAAGGGAAATTATGTTTGACAAATTTGCTAGAGTTCTTTGAGGATGTAACGAGAGGGTGGATAAAGGGGAACCAGTAGATGCTGTGTATTTGGATTTCCAGAAGACATTCGATAAGGTGCCATATAAAATGTTACTGGCACAAGATAAGAGCTCACGGGGTTGGGGGTAATATATTAGCATGGAGAGAGGAATTGGCTAACTAACAGAAAACAGAGAGTCAGGATAAATGGGTTGTTTTCAGGTTGGCAAATTGTAACTAGTGGGGTGCCACAGGGATCAGTGCTGGGGCCTCAACTATTTACAATCTATATTGATGACTTGGATGAAGGGATCAAGTGTAATGTAGCTACATTTTCTGATGATACAAAGATAGGTGGGAAAACAAATTGTGTAGAGGACACAAAGAATCTGCAAAGAGATATAGATAGGCCAAGTGAGTGGGCAAAAATCTGGCAGATGGAGCATAATGTGGGAAAATGTGAGGTTATCTACTTTGGTAGAAAAAATAAAACAGCAAATTCTTATTTAAATGGGGAGCGATTAAAAAATGCTGCGGTACAGAGGTATCTCGAAGTCTTTTACATGATACACAAAAAGTTAGCATGCAGGTACGGCAAGTAATTAGGAAGGCAAATGGAATGTTGGCCTTTATTGCAAGGGGGATGGAGTATAAATGTAGGGAAGTCCTGCTACAACTGTACAGGGTATTGGTGGGCTCACACCTGGAGTACTAAGTACACTTCTGGATATACTTGCATTGGAGGCAGTTTGGAGAAGGTTCACAAGATTGATTACTGAGATGAAGGGGCTGTCTTATGAAGGAGGGTTGAGCAGGTTGGGCCTATACTCATTAGAGTTTAGAAGAATAAGAGGGAATCTTATTGAAACATATAAGATTCTGAGGGGGCTTGACAGGGTAAATGAAGAGAGGATGTTTCCCCTCATGGGGTTATCTAGATCTAGGGGGGTCTTCATTTCAAAATAAAGGGTCACCCATTTAAAGCAGAAATGAGGAGGAATATCTTCTCTGAGGCTCATGAATCTTTGGAATTCTCTGCCTCAGACAGCTGTGAAGGCTGGGTCATTGAATATATTTACGGTGGAGATGGACAAATTTTTGAATGATAAGGGAGTCAAGGGTGATGGAGAGTGGACAGGGAAGTGGAGTTGAGACCAAGGTCAGATCAGCCATGATCTTATTGAATGGCGGAGCAGGCTCGAGGGACCAATGGCTAACCCCTGCTCCTATTTCTTATGTTTATTAACTGAGGGAGGGCAGTAGGTGGTAATCAGCAGGAGGTTTCCTTGCCCATGCTCGACGTGAAGCCATGAGACCTCATGGGGTCTGGAGTCAATGTTGAAGACTCCCAGGACCACTCTCTCCCGACTATATACCACAGTGCCGCCACTCCTGGTCGATGGGTTAGGACATACCCAGGCATGATGATGGAGGAGTCTGGGACATTGGCTGAAAGGTATGATTCTGTGAGTATCACTATGTCAGGCTGTTCCTTGACTAGTCTGTGGGACAGCTCTCCCAAGTGTAGCACACGTCCCCAGATGTTAGTGAGGAGGGCTTTGCAGGGTCGACTTGACTGGGTGTGCCTTTATCGTGCCGATAGCCAGTGCCGAGGTCAATGCCGGGTGGTCTGTCTGTTTTTTTTATTCTTCTTATTGTTTTTCGTGGCGGCTGTGCACAGCTGTAAATTTGTTGGTTGATTAGATGGTAATGCTGTGAGCAAAAGCTGATTAAGCAGTTGTAACTTGTTTGACTCTCAAAGGGGACATATATTAGGCACGTGTTTACACAAGAGAGCTGGTGGATTTCAAACTGTGGAAGATGAGAATTTTGTTAATAGTAGGAATTTAGTAATTTGGTGGCGAGGTGGAAGGTGATTTCTCAGGCTCAGCTCAGAAGGAGTGGAGCTGCAGAACACAAGGATTCCACGATAAGTTAATTTTCCGTCCAACTCCCACTCTGACCTCTCTGTCCTCGGACTCCGACACTGTTCCAATGAAGCTCAATGTAAGCTCGAGGAACAGCACCTCCCCTTTAAATTAGGCACTTTACAGCCTTCTGGACTCAATATCGAGTTCAACAATTTCAGACCATAACCTCTGCCCCCACTTTTTTCATACAGCAGCTGTTGCTGATGATTCTGCTATTCCCATTTGGACTCATCTTTTGTTAACTTGTCCAATACCATCTCCTTTTGCCTTGCGCCATCATCCCCTTTGTATCTTAACCTCTCCTGCCTCCCACCCTATCACAGACCTTACCATTTGTTCTATCCTCCCGACCCCTTTCCCTGTCCCGACACTTGCTTGAACCTCTTCCATCTCGAACTTTGTCCAGTTCTGACGAAGGGTCATCGAGCTGAAACGTTAACTCTGTTTCTCTCTCCACAGATGCTGCCTGATCTGCTGAGTGTTTCCAGTATTTTCCAGTTATATTTTCGATTCTTAGCTAAATTTCTAGATATATAACATTTAGGGCCGAAATTGCTCCCCACCGAAATCGCAGCGAACATACCGGTTTCGATTATTTTCTCCACCACGATAGATGTGGTGGCCTCTTGCACTAAATTCCGCTCTTTGGCTTTTTTTTCGAGCGGCCCGGAAGTCGGTCATAATGTGGCTGGAAGTGCATCGGTGAGCGGAAGTTCGAACACTACAGGGGTGGAAGTGGGGGGTGAGCAGAAGATCGAACACGAGAGTGGTGGAAGTGAGGGATGAGAAGTTCGAACACTAGAGGGGTGGAAATGGGGGATGAGCGGAAGTTCGAACACTAGAGGGGTGGAAGTGGTGGTGAGCAGAAGTTCGAACACGAGAGGGGCGGAAGTGGGGGATGAGCGGAAGTTCGAACACGAGAGGGGCGGAAGTGAGGGATGAGAAGTTCGAACACTAGAGGGGTGGAAATGGGGGATGAGCAGAAGTTCGAACACTAGAGGGGTGGAAGTGGGGGATGAGCAGAAGTTCGAACACTGGAGGGGTGGAAGTGGGGGATGAGAGGAAGTTCGAACACTAGAGGGGTGGAAGTGGGGATGAGAGGAAGTTCGAACACTAGAGGGGTGGAAGTGGGGGATGAGAGGAAGTTCGAACACTAGAGGGGTGGAAGTGGGGGGTGAGCGGAAGTTAGAACACTAGAGGGGTGGAAGTGGGGGATGAGAGGAAGTTCGAACACTAGAGGGGTGGAAATGGGGGGTGAGCGGAAGTTCGAATACTGGAGGGGTGGAAGTGGGGGTGAGCAGAAGTTCGAACACTAGAGGGGTGGAAGTGGGGGATGAGAGGAAGTTCGAATACTGGAGGGGTAGAAGTGGGGGTGAGCGGAAGTTCGAACAGTAGAGGGGTGGAAGTGGGGGATGAGCGGAAGTTCGAACACTAGAGGGGTGGAAGTGGGGGATGAGAGGAAGTTCGAACACTAGAGGGGTGGAAGTGGGGATGAGAGGAAGTTCGAACACTAGAGGGGTGGAAGTGGGGATGAGAGGAAGTTCGAACACTAGAGGGGTGGAAGTGGGGGATGAGAGGAAGTTCGAACACTAGAGGGGTGGAAGTGGGGATGAGAGGAAGTTCGAACACTAGAGGGATGGAAGTGGGGATGAGCGGAAGTTCGAACACTAGAGGGATGGAAGTGGGGATGAGCGGAAGTTCGAACACTAGAGGGGTGGAAGTGGGGGGTGAGCGGAAGTTCGAACACTAGAGGGGTGGAAGTGGGGATGAGCGGAAGTTCGAACACTAGAGGGGTGGAAGTGGGGGATGAGAGGAAGTTCGAACACTAGAGGGATGGAAGTGGGGGGTGAGCGGAAGTTCGAACACTAGAGGGGTGGAAGTGGGGGTGAGCGGAAGTTCGAACACTAGAGGAGTGGAAGTGGGGATGAGAGGAAGTTCGAACACTAGAGGGGTGGAAGTGGGGGATGAGAGGAAGTTCGAACAGTAGAGGGGTGGAAGTGGGGGTGAGCAGAAGTTCGAACACTAGAGGGGTGGAAGTGGGGGATGAGAGGAAGTTCGAACACTCGAGGGGTGGAAGTGGGGGATGAGCGGAAGTTCGAACACTGGAGGGGTGGAAGTGGGGGATGAGAGGAAGTTCGAACACTGGAGGGGTGGAAGTGGGGATGAGCGGAAGTTCGAACACTAGAGGGGTGGAAGTGGGGGGTGAGCGGAAGTTCGAACAGTAGAGGGGTGGAAGTGGGGGATGAGAGGAAGTTCGAACACTAGAGGGGTGGAAGTGGGGGGTGAGCGGAAGTTCGAACAGTAGAGGGGTGGAAGTGGGGGATGAGAGGAAGTTCGAACACTAGAGGGGTGAAAGTGGGGGGTGAGCAGAAGTTCGAACACTGGAGGGGTGGAAGTGGGGATGAGCGGAAGTTCGAACACTAGAGGGGTGGAAGTGGGGGATGAGCAGAAGTTCGAACACTAGAGGGGTGGAAGTGGGGATGAGCGGAAGTTCGAACACTAGAGGGATGGAAGTGGGGATGAGCCGAAGTTCGAACACTAGAGGGATGGAAGTGGGGATGAGCCGAAGTTCGAACACTAGAGGGGTGGAAGTGGGGGATGAGCAGAAGTTCGAACACTAGAGGGATGGAAGTGGGGGATGAGCGGAAGTTCGAACACTAGAGGGGTGGAAGTGGGGATGAGCCGAAGTTCGAACACTAGAGGGGTGGAAGTGGGGGATGAGAGGAAGTTCGAACACTGGAGGGGTGGAAGTGGGGATGAGCGGAAGTTCGAACACTAGAGGGATGGAAGTGGGGAGGAGCAGAAGTTCGAACACTCGAGGGGTGGAAGTGGGGGATGAGCAGAAGTTCGAACACTAGAGGGGTGGAAGTGGGGATGAGAGGAAGTTCGAACACTAGAGGGATGGAAGTGGGGATGAGCGGAAGTTCGAACACTAGAGGGATGGAAGTGGGGGGTGAGCAGAAGTTCGAACACTAGAGGGATGGAAGTGGGGATGAGCGGAAGTTCGAACACTAGAGGGGTGGAAGTGGGGGATGAGCAGAAGTTCGAACACTAGAGGGGTGGAAGTGGGGGATGAGCAGAAGTTCGAACACTAGAGGGGTGGAAGTGGGGATGAGAGGAAGTTCGAACACTAGAGGGATGGAAGTGGGGGATGAGCGGAAGTTCGAACACTAGAGGGATGGAAGTGGGGTTGAGCGGAAGTTCGAACACTAGAGGGGTGGAAGTGGGGGATGAGAGGAAGTTCGAACACTAGAGGGGTGGAAGTGGGGGATGAGAGGAAGTTCGAACACTAGAGGGGTGGAAGTGGGGGTGAGCGGAAGTTCGAACACTAGAGGGGTGGAAGTGGGGATGAGAGGAAGTTCGAACACTAGAGGGGTGGAAGTGCGGATGAGAGGAAGTTCGAACCCTAGAGGGGTGGAAGTGGGGAGGAGCAGAAGTTCGAACACTCGAGGGGTGGAAGTGGGTGGTGAGCAGAAGTTCGAACACTAGAGGGGTGGAAGTGGGGATGAGCGGAAGTTCGAACACTAGAGGGATGGAAGTGGGGGGTGAGCGGAAGTTCGAACACTAGAGGGGTGGAAGTGAGATGAGCGGAAGTTCGAACACTAGAGGGGTGGAAGTGGGGGGTGAGCGGAAGTTCGAACACTAGAGGGGTGGAAGTGGGGATGAGCAGAAGTTCGAACACTAGAGGGGTGGAAGTGGGGGGGTGAGCGGAAGTTCGAACACTCGAGGGGTGGAAGTGGGGGATGAGAGGAAGTTCGAACACTAGAGGGGTGGAAGTGGGGGGTGAGCAGAAGTTCGAACACTAGAGGGGTGGAAGTGGGATGAGCGGAAGTTCGAACACTAGAGGGGTGGAAGTGGGATGAGCGGAAGTTCGAACACTAGAGGGGTGGAAGTGGGATGAGCGGAAGTTCGAACACTAGAGGGGTGGAAGTGGGGATGAGCAGAAGTTCGAACACTCGAGGGATGGAAGTGGGGGGTGAGCGGAAGTTCGAACACTAGAGGGGTGGAAGTGGGATGAGCGGAAGTTCGAACACTAGAGGGGTGGAAGTGGGGGATGAGAGGAAGTTCGAACACTAGAGGGGTGGAAGTGGGGGATGAGAGGAAGTTCGAACACTAGAGGGGTGGAAGTGGGGGGTGAGCAGAAGTTCGAACACTAGTGGGGTGGAAGTGGGGATGAGAGGAAGTTCGAACACTACAGGGCTGGAAGTGAGGATGAGGGGAAGTTTGAACACTGGAGGGGTGGAAGTGGGGGGTGAGCAGAAGTTCGAACACTAGAGGGATGGAAGTGGGGGGTGAGCAGAAGTTCGAACACTAGTGGGGTGGAAGATGGGGGGCGGGCGGAAGTTTAAACACTGGAGGGGTGGAAGTGGGGGGTGAGAGGAAGTTCGAACACTAGAGGGGTGGAAGTGGGGGATGAGAGGAAGTTCGAACACTAGAGGGGTGGAAGTGGGCTGTGAGCAGAAGTTCGAACACTAGAGGGGTGGAAGTGAGGATGAGCAGAAGTTCGAACACTAGAGGGGTGGAAGTGGGCTGTGAGCAGAAGTTCGAACACTAGAGGGGTGGAAGTGAGGATGAGCAGAAGTTCGAACACTAGAGGGGTGGAAGTGGGGGGTGAGCAGAAGTTCGAACACTAGAGGGGTGGAAGTGGGGGTTGAGCGGAAGTTCGAACACTGGAGGGGTGGAAGTGGGGGGTGAGCGGAAGTTCGAACACTAGAGGGGTGGAAGTGGGATGAGCGGAAGTTCGAACACTAGAGGGGTGGAAGTGGGATGAGCGGAAGTTCGAACACTAGAGGGGTGGAAGTGGGGGGTGAGAGGAAGTTCGAACACTGGAGGGGTGGAAGTGGGGGGTGAGAGGAAGTTCGAACACTAGAGGGATGGAAGTGGGGGGTGAGAGGAAGTTCGAACACTGGAGGGGTGGAAGTGGGGGGTGAGAGGAAGTTCGAACACTGGATGGGTGGAAGTGGGGATGAGAGGAAGTTCGAACACTAGAGGGCTGGAAGTGAGGATGAGGGGAAGTTCGAACACTGGAGGGGTGGAAGTGGGGGGTGAGAGGAAGTTCGAACACTGGAGGGGTGGAAGTGGGGATGAGAGGAAGTTCGAACACTAGAGGGCTGGAAGTGAGGATGAGGGGAAGTTCGAACACTAGAGGGGTGGAAGTGGGGATGAGAGGAAGTTCGAACACTAGAGGGCTGGAAGTGAGGATGAGGGGAAGTTCGAACACTGGAGGGGTGGAAGTGGGGGGTGAGCAGAAGTTCGAACGCTAGAGGGATGGAAGTGGGATGAGCGGAAGGTCGAACACTAGAGGGGTGGAAGTGGGGGGTGAGCAGAAGTTCAAACACTAGAGGGGTGGAAGTGGGGATGAGAGGAAGTTCGAACACTAGAGGGGTGGAAGTGGGGATGAGAGGAAGTTCGAACACTGGAGGGGTGGAAGTGGGGGGTGAGAGGAAGTTCGAACACTAGAGGGGCGGAAGTGGGGATGAGCGGAAGTTCGAACACTGGAGGGGTGGAAGTGGGGGGGCGGGCGGAAGTTCGAACACTAGAGGGGTGGAAGTGGGGATGAGAGGAAGTTCGAACACTAGAGGGGCGGAAGTGGGGGGTTAGCAGAGATTCGAACACTAGAGGGGTGGAAGTGAGGATGAGCAGAAGTTCGAACATTCGAGGGGTGGAAGTGGGGGGTGAGCAGAAGTTCGAACACTAGAGGGGTGGAAGTGAGGATGAGAGGAAGTTCGAACACTAGAGGGGTGGAAGTGGGGATGAGCGAAAGTTCGAACACTGGAGGGATGGAAGTGGGGGGTGAGCAGAAGTTCGAACACTAGAGCGGTGGAAGTGGGGATGAGTGGAAGTTCGAACACTGGAGGGGTGGAAGTGGGGGGGCGGGCGGAAGTTCGAACACTAGAGGGGTGGAAGTGGGGGGGCGGGCGGAAGTTCGAACACTAGAGGGGTGGAAGTGGGGGGTGAGCGGAAGTTCGAACACTAGAGGGGTGGAAGTGGGGGGTGAGCAGAAGTTCGAACACTCGAGGGGTGGAAGTGGGGATGAGCGGAAGTTCGAACACTAGAGGGGTGGAAGTGGGGGGGTGAGCAGAAGTTCGAACACTAGAGGGATGGAAGTGGGGGATGAGCAGAAGTTAGAACACTAGAGGGGTGGAAGTGGGGATGAGCGGAAGTTCGAACACTAGAGGGGTGGAAGTGGGGGGGCGG
Organism: Pristiophorus japonicus; assembly: GCF_044704955.1. Classification (NCBI taxonomy): domain Eukaryota; kingdom Metazoa; phylum Chordata; class Chondrichthyes; family Pristiophoridae; genus Pristiophorus; species Pristiophorus japonicus. The sequence continues at coordinate 53,992,905 of NC_091995.1, forward strand.
GCGGAAGTTCGAACACTAGAGGGGTGGAAGTGGGGGGGCGGGCGGAAGTTCGAACACTAGAGGGGTGGAAGTGGGGATGAGCGGAAGTTCGAACACTAGAGGGGTGGAAGTGGGGGGTGAGCAGAAGTTCGAACACTAGAGGGGTGGAAGTGGGGGGGCGGGCGGAAGTTCGAACACTAGAGGGGTGGAAGTGGGGGGGCGGGCGGAAGTTCGAACACTGGAGGGGTGGAAGTGGGGGGGCGGGCGGAAGTTCGAACACTAGAGGGGTGGAAGTGGGGGGTGAGCAGAAGTTCGAACACTAGAGGGGTGGAAGTGGGGGATGAGCGGAAGTTCGAACACTAGAGGGGTGGAAGTGGGGGGTGAGCAGAAGTTAGAACACTCGAGGGGTGGAAGTGGGGATGAGCGGAAGTTCGAACACTAGAGGGGTGGAAGTGGGGGGTGAGCAGAAGTTAGAACACTCGAGGGGTGGAAGTGGGGATGAGCGGAAGTTCGAACACTAGAGGGGTGGAAGTGGGGGGTGAGCAGAAGTTAGAACACTCGAGGGGTGGAAGTGGGGATGAGCGGAAGTTCGAACACTAGAGGGGTGGAAGTGGGGGGTGAGCAGAAGTTCGAACACTAGAGGGATGGAAGTGGGGATGAGCGGAAGTTAGAACACTCGAGGGGTGGAAGTGGGGGGTGAGCAGAAGTTCGAACACTCGAGGGGCGGAAGTGGGGGGGCGGGCGGAAGTTCGAACACTCGAGGGATGGAAGTGGGGGGTGAGCGGAAGTTCGAACACTAGAGGGTGGAAGTGGGGGGTGAGAGGAAGTTCGAACACTAGAGGGGTGGAAGTGAGGATGAGCAGAAGGTCGAACACTAGAGGGGTGGAAGATGGGGGGGCGGGCGGAAGTTTAAACACTGGAGGGGTGGAAGTGGGGATGAGAGGAAGTTCGAACACTAGAGGGCTGGAAGTGAGGATGAGGGGAAGTTCGAACACTGGAGGGGTGGAAGTGGGGATGAGAGGAAGTTCGAACACTAGAGGGGTGGAAGTGGGGATGAGAGGAAGTTCGAACACTAGAGGGCTGGAAGTGAGGATGAGGGGAAGTTCGAACACTGGAGGGGTGGAAGTGGGGATGAGAGGAAGTTCGAACACTAGAGGGATGGAAGTGGGGGGTGAGCAGAAGTTCGAACACTAGAGGGGTGGAAGTGGGGGATGAGAGGAAGTTCGAACACTAGAGGGCTGGAAGTGAGGATGAGGGGAAGTTCTAACACTAGAGGGGTGTAAGTGGGGGATGAGAGGAAGTTCGAACACGAGAGGGGCGGAAGTGGGGGATGAGCAGAAGTTCGAACACTAGAGGGGTGGAAGTGGGGGGTGAGCGGAAGTTCGAACACTAGAGGGGTGGAAGTGGGGGGTGAGCGGAAGTTCGAACACTGGAGGGATGGAAGTGGGGGGTGAGCAGAAGTTCGAACACGAGAGGGGCGGAAGTGGGGGATGAGCAGAAGTTCGAACACTAGAGGGGTGGAAGTGGGGGATGAGCGGAAGTTCGAACACTGGAGGGGTGGAAGTGGGGGGTGAGCAGAAGTTCGAACACTAGAGGGGTGGAAGTGGGGATGAGAGGAAGTTCGAACACTGGAGGGGTCGAAGTGGGGGGTGAGCAGAAGTTCGAACACTAGAGGGGTGGAAGTGGGGGATGAGCAGAAGTTCGAACACTGGAGGGGTGGAAGTGGGGGTGAGGGGAAGTTCGAACACTAGAGGGGTGGAAGTGGGGGGTGAGCAGAAGTTCGAACACTAGAGGGGTGGAAGTAGGGGTGAGGGGAAGTTCGAACACTAGAGGGGTGGAAGTGGGGGGTGAGCAGAAGTTCGAACACTAGAGGGATGGAAGTGAGGATGAGGGGAAGTTCGAACACTAGAGGGGTGGAAGTGGGGGGTGAGCAGAAGTTCGAACACTAGAGGGGTGGAAGTGGGGGATGAGCAGAAGTTCGAACACTAGAGGGGTGGAAGTGGGGGGTGAGCGGAAGTTCGAACACTAGAGGGGTGGAAGTGGGGATGAGCGGAAGTTCGAACACTAGAGGGGTGGAAGTGGGGGATGAGCAGAAGTTCGAACACTAGAGGGGTGGAAGTGGGGATGAGCGGAAGTTCTAACACTAGAGGGATGGAAGTGGGGGTGCGGGCGGAAGTTCGAACACTAGAGGGATGGAAGTGGGGGATGAGCGGAAGTTAGAACACTCGAGGGGTGGAAGTGGGGGGTGAGCAGAAGTTCGAACACTAGAGGGGTGGAAGTGGGGGATGAGAGGAAGTTCGAACACTAGAGGGGTGGAAGTGGGGATGAGCGGAAGTTCGAACACTAGAGGGGTGGAAGTGGGGGCGGGCGGAAGTTCGAACACTTTTGGGGTGGAAGTGGGGGATGAGCAGAAGTTAGAACACTAGAGGGGTGGAAGTGGGGGATGAGAGGAAGTTCGAACACTAGAGGGGTGGAAGTGGGGGATGAGCAGATGTTCGAACACTAGAGGGGTGGAAGTGGGGGATGAGCGGAAGTTAGAACACTAGAGGGGTGGAAGTTCGAACACTAGAGAGGTGGAAGTGGGGGATGAGCAGAAGTTAGAACACTAGAGGGGTGGAAGTTCGAACACTTGAGAGGTGGAAGTGGGGGATGAGCAGAAGTTAGAACACTCGAGGGGCGGAAGTTCGAACACTAGAGAGGTGGAAGTGGGGATGAGAGGAAGTTCGAACACTACAGGGCTGGAAGTGAGGATGAGGGGAAGTTTGAACACTGGAGGGGTGGAAGTGGGGGGTGAGCAGAAGTTCGAACACTAGAGGGATGGAAGTGGGGATGAGAGGAAGTTCGAACACTACAGGGCTGGAAGTGAGGATGAGGGGAAGTTTGAACACTGGAGGGGTGGAAGTGGGGGGTGAGCAGAAGTTCGAACACTAGAGGGATGGAAGTGGGGGGTGAGCAGAAGTTCGAACACTAGTGGGGTGGAAGATGGGGGGCGGGCGGAAGTTTAAACACTGGAGGGGTGGAAGTGGGGGGTGAGAGGAAGTTCGAACACTAGAGGGGTGGAAGTGGGGGATGAGAGGAAGTTCGAACACTAGAGGGGTGGAAGTGGGCTGTGAGCAGAAGTTCGAACACTAGAGGGGTGGAAGTGAGGATGAGCAGAAGTTCGAACACTAGAGGGGTGGAAGTGGGGGGTGAGCAGAAGTTCGAACACTAGAGGGGTGGAAGTGGGGGTTGAGCGGAAGTTCGAACACTGGAGGGGTGGAAGTGGGGGGTGAGCGGAAGTTCGAACACTAGAGGGGTGGAAGTGGGATGAGCGGAAGTTCGAACACTAGAGGGGTGGAAGTGGGATGAGCGGAAGTTCGAACACTAGAGGGGTGGAAGTGGGGGGTGAGAGGAAGTTCGAACACTGGAGGGGTGGAAGTGGGGGGTGAGAGGAAGTTCGAACACTAGAGGGATGGAAGTGGGGGGTGAGAGGAAGTTCGAACACTGGAGGGGTGGAAGTGGGGGGTGAGAGGAAGTTCGAACACTGGATGGGTGGAAGTGGGGATGAGAGGAAGTTCGAACACTAGAGGGCTGGAAGTGAGGATGAGGGGAAGTTCGAACACTGGAGGGGTGGAAGTGGGGGGTGAGAGGAAGTTCGAACACTGGAGGGGTGGAAGTGGGGATGAGAGGAAGTTCGAACACTAGAGGGCTGGAAGTGAGGATGAGGGGAAGTTCGAACACTAGAGGGGTGGAAGTGGGGATGAGAGGAAGTTCGAACACTAGAGGGCTGGAAGTGAGGATGAGGGGAAGTTCGAACACTGGAGGGGTGGAAGTGGGGGGTGAGCAGAAGTTCGAACGCTAGAGGGATGGAAGTGGGATGAGCGGAAGGTCGAACACTAGAGGGGTGGAAGTGGGGGGTGAGCAGAAGTTCAAACACTAGAGGGGTGGAAGTGGGGATGAGAGGAAGTTCGAACACTAGAGGGGTGGAAGTGGGGATGAGAGGAAGTTCGAACACTGGAGGGGTGGAAGTGGGGGGTGAGAGGAAGTTCGAACACTAGAGGGGCGGAAGTGGGGATGAGCGGAAGTTCGAACACTGGAGGGGTGGAAGTGGGGGGGCGGGCGGAAGTTCGAACACTAGAGGGGTGGAAGTGGGGATGAGAGGAAGTTCGAACACTAGAGGGGCGGAAGTGGGGGGTTAGCAGAGATTCGAACACTAGAGGGGTGGAAGTGAGGATGAGCAGAAGTTCGAACATTCGAGGGGTGGAAGTGGGGGGTGAGCAGAAGTTCGAACACTAGAGGGGTGGAAGTGAGGATGAGAGGAAGTTCGAACACTAGAGGGGTGGAAGTGGGGATGAGCGAAAGTTCGAACACTGGAGGGATGGAAGTGGGGGGTGAGCAGAAGTTCGAACACTAGAGCGGTGGAAGTGGGGATGAGTGGAAGTTCGAACACTGGAGGGGTGGAAGTGGGGGGGCGGGCGGAAGTTCGAACACTAGAGGGGTGGAAGTGGGGGGTGAGCGGAAGTTCGAACACTAGAGGGGTGGAAGTGGGGGGTGAGCAGAAGTTCGAACACTCGAGGGGTGGAAGTGGGGATGAGCGGAAGTTCGAACACTAGAGGGGTGGAAGTGGGGGGGTGAGCAGAAGTTCGAACACTAGAGGGATGGAAGTGGGGGATGAGCAGAAGTTAGAACACTAGAGGGGTGGAAGTGGGGATGAGCGGAAGTTCGAACACTAGAGGGGTGGAAGTGGGGGGTGAGCAGAAGTTCGAACACTAGAGGGGTGGAAGTGGGGGGGCGGGCGGAAGTTCGAACACTAGAGGGGTGGAAGTGGGGGGGCGGGCGGAAGTTCGAACACTAGAGGGGTGGAAGTGGGGGGGCGGGCGGAAGTTCGAACACTAGAGGGGTGGAAGTGGGGATGAGCGGAAGTTCGAACACTAGAGGGGTGGAAGTGGGGGGGCGGGCGGAAGTTCGAACACTAGAGGGGTGGAAGTGGGGGGGCGGGCGGAAGTTCGAACACTAGAGGGGTGGAAGTGGGGGGTGAGCAGAAGTTCGAACACTAGAGGGGTGGAAGTGGGGGATGAGCGGAAGTTCGAACACTAGAGGGGTGGAAGTGGGGGGTGAGCAGAAGTTAGAACACTCGAGGGGTGGAAGTGGGGATGAGCGGAAGTTCGAACACTAGAGGGGTGGAAGTGGGGGGTGAGCAGAAGTTAGAACACTCGAGGGGTGGAAGTGGGGATGAGCGGAAGTTCGAACACTAGAGGGGTGGAAGTGGGGGGTGAGCAGAAGTTAGAACACTCGAGGGGTGGAAGTGGGGATGAGCGGAAGTTCGAACACTAGAGGGGTGGAAGTGGGGGGTGAGCAGAAGTTCGAACACTAGAGGGATGGAAGTGGGGATGAGCGGAAGTTAGAACACTCGAGGGGTGGAAGTGGGGGGTGAGCAGAAGTTCGAACACTCGAGGGGCGGAAGTGGGGTGGCGGGCGGAAGTTCGAACACTCGAGGGATGGAAGTGGGGGGTGAGCGGAAGTTCGAACACTAGAGGGTGGAAGTGGGGGGTGAGAGGAAGTTCGAACACTAGAGGGGTGGAAGTGAGGATGAGCAGAAGGTCGAACACTAGAGGGGTGGAAGATGGGGGGGCGGGCGGAAGTTTAAACACTGGAGGGGTGGAAGTGGGGATGAGAGGAAGTTCGAACACTAGAGGGCTGGAAGTGAGGATGAGGGGAAGTTCGAACACTGGAGGGGTGGAAGTGGGGATGAGAGGAAGTTCGAACACTAGAGGGGTGGAAGTGGGGATGAGAGGAAGTTCGAACACTAGAGGGCTGGAAGTGAGGATGAGGGGAAGTTCGAACACTGGAGGGGTGGAAGTGGGGATGAGAGGAAGTTCGAACACTAGAGGGATGGAAGTGGGGGGTGAGCAGAAGTTCGAACACTAGAGGGGTGGAAGTGGGGGATGAGAGGAAGTTCGAACACTAGAGGGCTGGAAGTGAGGATGAGGGGAAGTTCTAACACTAGAGGGGTGTAAGTGGGGGATGAGAGGAAGTTCGAACACGAGAGGGGCGGAAGTGGGGGATGAGCAGAAGTTCGAACACTAGAGGGGTGGAAGTGGGGGGTGAGCGGAAGTTCGAACACTAGAGGGGTGGAAGTGGGGGGTGAGCGGAAGTTCGAACACTGGAGGGATGGAAGTGGGGGGTGAGCAGAAGTTCGAACACGAGAGGGGCGGAAGTGGGGGATGAGCAGAAGTTCGAACACTAGAGGGGTGGAAGTGGGGGATGAGCGGAAGTTCGAACACTGGAGGGGTGGAAGTGGGGGGTGAGCAGAAGTTCGAACACTAGAGGGGTGGAAGTGGGGATGAGAGGAAGTTCGAACACTGGAGGGGTCGAAGTGGGGGGTGAGCAGAAGTTCGAACACTAGAGGGGTGGAAGTGGGGGATGAGCAGAAGTTCGAACACTGGAGGGGTGGAAGTGGGGGTGAGGGGAAGTTCGAACACTAGAGGGGTGGAAGTGGGGGGTGAGCAGAAGTTCGAACACTAGAGGGGTGGAAGTAGGGGTGAGGGGAAGTTCGAACACTAGAGGGGTGGAAGTGGGGGGTGAGCAGAAGTTCGAACACTAGAGGGATGGAAGTGAGGATGAGGGGAAGTTCGAACACTAGAGGGGTGGAAGTGGGGGGTGAGCAGAAGTTCGAACACTAGAGGGGTGGAAGTGGGGGATGAGCAGAAGTTCGAACACTAGAGGGGTGGAAGTGGGGGGTGAGCGGAAGTTCGAACACTAGAGGGGTGGAAGTGGGGATGAGCGGAAGTTCGAACACTAGAGGGGTGGAAGTGGGGGATGAGCAGAAGTTCGAACACTAGAGGGGTGGAAGTGGGGATGAGCGGAAGTTCTAACACTAGAGGGATGGAAGTGGGGGTGCGGGCGGAAGTTCGAACACTAGAGGGATGGAAGTGGGGGATGAGCGGAAGTTAGAACACTCGAGGGGTGGAAGTGGGGGGTGAGCAGAAGTTCGAACACTAGAGGGGTGGAAGTGGGGGATGAGAGGAAGTTCGAACACTAGAGGGGTGGAAGTGGGGATGAGCGGAAGTTCGAACACTAGAGGGGTGGAAGTGGGGGCGGGCGGAAGTTCGAACACTTTTGGGGTGGAAGTGGGGGATGAGCAGAAGTTAGAACACTAGAGGGGTGGAAGTGGGGGATGAGAGGAAGTTCGAACACTAGAGGGGTGGAAGTGGGGGATGAGCAGATGTTCGAACACTAGAGGGGTGGAAGTGGGGGATGAGCGGAAGTTAGAACACTAGAGGGGTGGAAGTTCGAACACTAGAGAGGTGGAAGTGGGGGATGAGCAGAAGTTAGAACACTAGAGGGGTGGAAGTTCGAACACTTGAGAGGTGGAAGTGGGGGATGAGCAGAAGTTAGAACACTCGAGGGGCGGAAGTTCGAACACTAGAGAGGTGGAAGTGGGGGATGAGCAGAAGTTAGAACACTCGAGGGGCGGAAGTTCGAACACTAGAGAGGTGGAAGTGGGGGATGAGCAGAAGTTCGAACACTAGAGGGGTGGAAGTGGGGGATGAGCAGAAGTTAGAACACTCGAGGGGCGGAAGTTCGAACACTAGAGAGGTGGAAGTGGGGGCGGGCGGAAGTTCGAACACTAGAGGGGTGGAAGTGGGGGGTGAGCAGAAGTTCGAACACTAGAGGGGTGGAAGTGGGGATGAGCGGACATTCTAACACTGGAGGGGTGGAAGTGGGGATGAGAGGAAGTTCGAACACTAGAGGGGTGGAAGTGGGGATGAGAGGAAGTTCGAACACTAGAGGGGTGGAAGTGAGGATGAGGGGAAGTTCGAACACTGGAGGGGTGGAAGTGGGGGGTGAGCAGAAGTTCGAACACTAGAGGGCTGGAAGTGAGGGGTGAGCAGAAGTTCGAACACTGGAGGGGTGGAAGTGGGGGGTGAGCAGAAGTTCGAACACTAGAGGGGTGGAAGTGGGGGGTGAGCAGAAGTTCGAACACTAGAGGGATGGAAGTGGGATGAGCGGAAGTTCGAACACTAGAGGGGTGGAAGTGAGATGAGAGGAAGTTCGAACACTAGAGGGGTGGAAGTGGGATGAGCAGAAGTTCGAACACTAGAGGGGTGGAAGTGGGGGGTGAGCAGAAGTTCGAACACTAGAGGGGTGGAAGTGGGGGGTGAGCGGAAGTTCGAACACTAGAGGGGTGGAAGTGGGGGCGGGCGGAAGTTCGAACACTGGAGGGGTGTAAGTGGGGGATGAGAGGAAGTTCTAACACTAGAGGGGCGGAAGTGGGATGAGCGGAAGTTCGAACACTAGAGGGGTGGAAGTGGGATGAGCGGAAGTTCGAACACTAGAGGGGTGGAAGTGGGGGATGAGAGGAAGTTCGAACACGAGAGGGGCGGAAGTGGGATGAGCGGAAGTTCGAACACTAGAGGGGTGGAAGTGGGGGATGAGAGGAAGTTCGAACACGAGAGGGGCGGAAGTGGGATGAGCGGAAGTTCGAACACTAGAGGGGCGGAAGTGGGATGAGCGGAAGTTCGAACACTAGAGGGGTGGAAGTGGGGGATGAGCAGAAGTTCTAACACTCGAGGGGTGGAAGTGGGGGGCGGGCGGAAGTTCGAACACTAGAGGGGTGGAAGTGGGGGTGCGGGCGGAAGTTCGAACACTGGAGGGGTGGAAGTGGGGGATGAGCAGAAGTTAGAACACTAGAGGGGTGGAAGTGGGGGTGCGGGCGGAAGTTCGAACACTGGAGGGGTGGAAGAGGGATGAGCGGAAGTTCTAACACTAGAGGGGTGGAAGTGAGGATGAGCGGAAGTTCGAACACTAGTGGGGTGGAAGTGGGGTGTGAGCAGAAGTTCGAACACTAGAGGGGTGGAAGTGGGGGGTGAGCGGAAGTTCGAACACTAGAGGGGTGGAAGTGGGGGATGAGCGGAAGTTAGAACACTAGAGGGGTGGAAGTGAGGATGAGCAGAAGGTCGAACACTAGTGGGGTGGAAGTGGGGGGTGAGCAGAAGTTCGAACACTAGAGGGGTGGAAGTGGGGGGTGAGCGGAAGTTCGAACACTAGAGGGGTGGAAGTGGGGGATGAGCGGAAGTTAGAACACTAGAGGGGTGGAAGTGGGGGTGCGGGCGGAAGTTCGAACACTGGAGGGGTGGAAGTGGGGGGTGAGAGGAAGTTCGAACACTAGAGGGGTGGAAGTGGGGGGTGAGCAGAAGGTCGAACACTAGAGGGGTGGAAGTGGGGGATGAGAGGAAGTTCGAACACTAGAGGGGTGGAAGTGGGGGATGAGAGGAAGTTCGAACACTAGAGGGGTGGAAGTGAGGATGAGCAGAAGGTCGAACACTAGTGGGGTGGAAGTGGGGGATGAGAGGAAGTTCGAACACTAGAGGGGTGGAAGTGGGGGATGAGCAGAAGGTCGAACACTAGAGGGGTGGAAGTGGGATGAGCGGATGTTCGAACACTAGAGGGGTGGAAGTGGGGGATGAGCAGAAGGTCGAACACTAGAGGGGTGGAAGTGGGGATGAGAGGAAGTTCGAACACTAGAGGGGTGGAAGTGGGGGGTGAGCAGAAGTTCGAACACTAGAGGGGTGGAAGTGGGGGGTGAGCAGAAGTTCGAACACTAGAGGGCTGGAAGTGAGGATGAGGGGAAGTTCGAACACTAGAGGGATGGAAGTGGGGGGTGAGCAGAAGTTCGAACACTAGAGGGGCGGAAGTGGGGGGTGAGCAGAAGTTCGAACACTAGTGGGGTGGAAGTGGGGGGTGAGCGGAAGTTCGAACACTAGATGAGTGGAAGTGGGGATGAGCAGAAGTTCGAACACTAGAGGGGTGGAAGTGGGGGGTGAGCAGAAGTTCGAACACTAGAGGGATGGAAGTGGGGGTGAGCAGAAGTTCGAACACTGGAGGGGTGGAAGTGGGGGGTGAGCGGAAGTTCGAACACTGGAGGGGTGGAAGTGGGATGAGCGGAAGTTCGAACACTAGAGGGATGGAAGTGGGGGTGAGCAGAAGTTCGAACACTGGAGGGGTGGAAGTGGGATGAGCGGAAGTTCGAACACTAGAGGGGTGGAAGTGGGGGATGAGAGGAAGTTCGAACACTAGAGGGGTGGAAGTGAGGATGAGCAGAAGGTCGAACACTAGTGGGGTGGAAGTGGGGGATGAGAGGAAGTTCGAACACTAGAGGGGTGGAAGTGGGGGATGAGCAGAAGGTCGAACACTAGAGGGGTGGAAGTGGGATGAGCGGATGTTCGAACACTAGAGGGGTGGAAGTGGGGGATGAGCAGAAGGTCGAACACTAGAGGGGTGGAAGTGGGGATGAGAGGAAGTTCGAACACTAGAGGGGTGGAAGTGGGGGGTGAGCAGAAGTTCGAACACTAGAGGGGTGGAAGTGGGGGGTGAGCAGAAGTTCGAACACTAGAGGGCTGGAAGTGAGGATGAGGGGAAGTTCGAACACTAGAGGGGTGGAAGTGGGGGGTGAGCAGAAGTTCGAACACTAGAGGGATGGAAGTGGGGGTGAGCAGAAGTTCGAACACTAGAGGGATGGAAGTGGGGGATGAGCGGAAGTTCGAACACTAGAGGGGTGGAAGTGGGGGATGAGCAGAAGTTCGAACACTAGAGGGGTGGAAGTGGGGGGTGAGCAGAAGTTCGAACACTAGAGGGATGGAAGTGGGGGTGAGCAGAAGTTCGAACACTGGAGGGGTGGAAGTGGGGGGTGAGCGGAAGTTCGAACACTGGAGGGGTGGAAGTGGGATGAGCGGAAGTTCGAACACTAGAGGGATGGAAGTGGGGGTGAGCAGAAGTTCGAACACTGGAGGGGTGGAAGTGGGATGAGCGGAAGTTCGAACACTAGAGGGGTGGAAGTGGGGATGAGAGGAAGTTCGAACACTAGAGGGGTGGAAGTGGGGGGTGAGCGGAAGTTCGAACACTAGAGGGGTGGAAGTGGGGGATGAGCAGAAGTTCGAACACTAGAGGGGTGGAAGTGGGGATGAGAGGAAGTTAGAACACTAGAGGGGTGGAAGTGGGGGTGCGGGCGGAAGTTCGAACACTGGAGGGGTGGAAGTGGGGGGTGAGAGGAAGTTCGAACACTAGAGGGGTGGAAGTGGGGGGTGAGCAGAAGGTCGAACACTAGAGGGGTGGAAGTGGGGGATGAGAGGAAGTTCGAACACTAGAGGGGTGGAAGTGGGGGGTGAGCAGAAGTTCGAACACTAGAGGGGTGGAAGTGGGGGTGCGGGCGGAAGTTCGAACACTAGAGGGGTGGAAGTGGGGGCGGGCGGAAGTTCGAACACTTTTGGGGTGGAAGTGGGGGTGCGGGCGGAAGTTCGAACACTGGAGGGGTGGAAGAGGGATGAGCGGAAGTTCGAACACTAGAGGGGTGGAAGTGAGGAATGAGCAGAAGTTCTAACACTAGTGGGGTGGAAGTGGGGGGTGAGCAGAAGTTCGAACACTAGAGTGGTGGAAGTGGGATGAGCGGATGTTCGAACACTAGAGGGGTGGAAGTGGGGGGTGAGCGGAAGTTCGAACACTAGAGGGGTGGAAGTGGGGGGTGAGCGGAAGTTCGAACACTCGAGGGGCGGAAGTTCGAACACTAGAGAGGTGGAAGTGGGGGCGGGCGGAAGTTCGAACACTAGAGGGGTGGAAGTGGGGGGTGAGCAGAAGTTCGAACACTAGAGGGGTGGAAGTGAGGATGAGGGGAAGTTCGAACACTAGAGGGGTGGAAGTGAGGATGAGGGGAAGTTCGAACACTGGAGGGGTGGAAGTGGGGGGTGAGCAGAAGTTCGAACACTAGAGGGGTGGAAGTGGGGGGTGAGCAGAAGTTAGAACACTAGAGGGGTGGAAGTGGGATGAGCAGAAGTTCGAACACTAGAGGGGTGGAAGTGGGGGGTGAGCAGAAGTTCGAACACTAGAGGGGTGGAAGTGGGGGGTGAGCGGAAGTTCGAACACTAGAGGGGTGGAAGTGGGGGGTGAGCGGAAGTTCGAACACTAGAGGGGTGGAAGTGGGGGGTGAGCAGAAGTTTAAACACTAGAGGGGTGGAAGTGGGGGGTGAGCAGAAGTTCGAACACTAGAGGGGTGGAAGTGGGGGGTGAGCGGAAGTTCGAACACTAGAGGGGTGGAAGTGGGGGGTGAGAGGAAGTTCGAACACTAGAGGGATGGAAGTGGGGGCGGGCGGAAGTTCGAACACTGGAGGGGTGTAAGTGGGGGATGAGAGGAGGTTCTAACACTAGAGGGGCGGAAGTGGGATGAGCGGAAGTTCGAACACTAGAGGGGTGGAAGTGGGATGAGCGGAAGTTCGAACACTAGAGGGGTGGAAGTGGGGGATGAGAGGAAGTTCGAACACGAGAGGGGCGGAAGTGGGATGAGCGGAAGTTCGAACACTAGAGGGGTGGAAGTGGGGGATGAGAGGAAGTTCGAACACGAGAGGGGCGGAAGTGGGATGAGCGGAAGTTCGAACACTAGAGGGGTGGAAGTGGGGGATGAGAGGAAGTTCGAACACGAGAGGGGCGGAAGTGGGATGAGCGGAAGTTCGAACACTAGAGGGGCGGAAGTGGGATGAGCGGAAGTTCGAACACTAGAGGGGTGGAAGTGGGGGATGAGCGGAAGTTCGAACACTAGAGGGGTGGAAGTGGGGGGTGAGCGGAAGTTCGAACACTAGAGGGGTGGAAGTGGGGTGAGCAGAAGTTCGAACACTAGAGGGGTGGAAGTGGGGGTGCGGGCGGAAGTTCGAACACTAGAGGGGTGGAAGTGGGGGGTGAGCGGAAGTTCGAACACTAGAGGGGTGGAAGTGGGGGTGCGGGCGGAAGTTCGAACACTAGAGGGGTGGAAGTGGGGGGTGAGCGGAAGTTCGAACACTGGAGGGGTGGAAGTGGGGGATGAGCAGAAGTTAGAACACTAGAGGGGTGGAAGTGGGGGTGCGGGCGGAAGTTCGAACACTGGAGGGGTGGAAGAGGGATGAGCGGAAGTTCTAACACTAGAGGGGTGGAAGTGAGGATGAGCAGAAGGTCGAACACTAGTGGGGTGGAAGTGGGGGGTGAGCAGAAGTTCGAACACTAGAGGGGTGGAAGTGGGGGGTGAGCGGAAGTTCGAACACTAGAGGGGTGGAAGTGGGGGATGAGCGGAAGTTAGAACACTAGAGGGGTGGAAGTGGGGGTGCGGGCGGAAGTTCGAACACTGGAGGGGTGGAAGAGGGATGAGCGGAAGTTCTAACACTGGAGGGGTGGAAGTGGGGGATGAGAGGAAGTTCGAACACTAGAGGGGTGGAAGTGGGGGATGAGAGGAAGTTCGAACACTAGAGGGGTGGAAGTGGGGGATGAGCAGAAGGTCGAACACTAGAGGGGTGGAAGTGGGATGAGCGGATGTTCGAACACTAGAGGGGTGGAAGTGGGGGATGAGCAGAAGGTCGAACACTAGAGGGGTGGAAGTGGGGATGAGAGGAAGTTCGAACACTAGAGGGGTGGAAGTGGGGGGTGAGCAGAAGTTCGAACACTAGAGGGGTGGAAGTGGGGGGTGAGCAGAAGTTCGAACACTAGAGGGCTGGAAGTGAGGATGAGGGGAAGTTCGAACACTAGAGGGATGGAAGTGGGGGGTGAGCAGAAGTTCGAACACTAGAGGGGTGGAAGTGGGGGGTGAGCAGAAGTTCGAACACTAGAGGGGTGGAAGTGGGGGGTGAGCAGAAGTTCGAACACTAGAGGGGTGGAAGTGGGGGGTGAGCAGAAGTTCGAACACTAGAGGGCTGGAAGTGAGGATGAGGGGAAGTTCGAACACTAGAGGGATGGAAGTGGGGGGTGAGCAGAAGTTCGAACACTAGAGGGGCGGAAGTGGGGGGTGAGCAGAAGTTCGAACACTAGTGGGGTGGAAGTGGGGGGTGAGCGGAAGTTCGAACACTAGATGAGTGGAAGTGGGGATGAGCAGAAGTTCGAACACTGGAGGGATGGAAGTGGGGGATGAGCGGAAGTTCGAACACTAGAGGGGTGGAAGTGGGGGATGAGCAGAAGTTCGAACACTAGAGGGGTGGAAGTGGGGGGTGAGCAGAAGTTCGAACACTAGAGGGATGGAAGTGGGGGTGAGCAGAAGTTCGAACACTGGAGGGGTGGAAGTGGGGGGTGAGCGGAAGTTCGAACACTGGAGGGGTGGAAGTGGGATGAGCGGAAGTTCGAACACTAGAGGGATGGAAGTGGGGGTGAGCAGAAGTTCGAACACTGGAGGGGTGGAAGTGGGATGAGCGGAAGTTCGAACACTAGAGGGGTGGAAGTGGGATGAGCGGAAGTTCGAACACTGGAGGGGTGGAAGTGGGGGTGAGCGGAAGTTCGAACACTAGAGGGGTGGAAGTGGGGGATGAGCAGAAGTTCGAACACTAGAGGGGTGGAAGTGGGGATGAGAGGAAGTTCGAACACTAGAGGGGTGGAAGTGGGGGGTGAGCGGAAGTTCGAACACTAGAGGGGTGGAAGTGGGGGATGAGCAGAAGTTCGAACACTAGAGGGGTGGAAGTGGGGATGAGAGGAAGTTCGAACACTAGAGGGGTGGAAGTGGGGGGTGAGCGGAAGTTCGAACACTAGAGGGGTGGAAGTGGGTGATGAGCAGAAGTTCGAACACTAGAGGGGTGGAAGTGGGGATGAGAGGAAGTTCGAACACTAGAGGGGTGGAAGTGGGGGGTGAGCGGAAGTTCGAACACTAGAGGGATGGAAGTGGGGGGTGAGCAGAAGTTCGAACACTAGAGGGGTGGAAGTGGGGGTGCGGGCGGAAGTTCGAACACTAGAGGGGTGGAAGTGGGGGCGGGCGGAAGTTCGAACACTTTTGGGGTGGAAGTGGGGGTGCGGGCGGAAGTTCGAACACTGGAGGGGTGGAAGAGGGATGAGCGGAAGTTCGAACACTAGAGGGGTGGAAGTGAGGAATGAGCAGAAGTTCTAACACTGGAGGGGTGGAAGTGGGGGGTGAGCAGAAGTTCGAACACTAGAGTGGTGGAAGTGGGATGAGCGGAAGTTCGAACACTAGAGGGGTGGAAGTGAGGATGAGCGGAAGTTCGAACACTAGAGGGGTGGAAGTGGGGGGTGAGCGGAAGTTCGAACACTCGAGGGGCGGAAGTTCGAACACTAGAGCGGTGGAAGTGGGGGCGGGCGGAAGTTCGAACACTAGAGGGGTGGAAGTGGGGGGTGAGCAGAAGTTCGAACACTAGAGGGGTGGAAGTGGGGATGAGCGGAAGTTCTAACACTGGAGGGGTGGAAGTGGGGATGAGAGGAAGTTCGAACACTAGAGGGGTGGAAGTGGGGATGAGAGGAAGTTCGAACACTAGAGGGGTGGAAGTGAGGATGAGGGGAAGTTCGAACACTGGAGGGGTGGAAGTGGGGGGTGAGCAGAAGTTCGAACACTAGAGGGCTGGAAGTGAGGGGTGAGCAGAAGTTCGAACACTGGAGGGGTGGAAGTGGGGGGTGAGCGGAAGTTCGAACACTAGAGGGATGGAAGTGGGATGAGCGGAAGTTCGAACACTAGAGGGGTGGAAGTGGGATGAGAGGAAGTTCGAACACTAGAGGGGTGGAAGTGGGATGAGCAGAAGTTCGAACACTAGAGGGGTGGAAGTGGGGGGTGAGCAGAAGTTCGAACACTAGAGGGGTGGAAGTGGGGGGTGAGCGGAAGTTCGAACACTAGAGGGGTGGAAGTGGGGATGAGCGGAAGTTCTAACACTGGAGGGGTGGAAGTGGGGATGAGAGGAAGTTCGAACACTAGAGGGGTGGAAGTGGGGGCGGGCGGAAGTTCGAACACTGGAGGGGTGTAAGTGGGGGATGAGAGGAAGTTCTAACACTAGAGGGGCGGAAGTGGGATGAGCGGAAGTTCGAACACTAGAGGGGTGGAAGTGGGATGAGCGGAAGTTCGAACACTAGAGGGGTGGAAGTGGGGGATGAGAGGAAGTTCGAACACGAGAGGGGCGGAAGTGGGATGAGCGGAAGTTCGAACACTAGAGGGGTGGAAGTGGGGGATGAGAGGAAGTTCGAACACGAGAGGGATGGAAGTGGGGGGTGAGCGGAAGTTCGAACACTAGAGGGGTGGAAGTGGGGGTGCGGGCGGAAGTTCGAACACTAGAGGGGTGGAAGTGGGGGGTGAGCGGAAGTTCGAACACTGGAGGGGTGGAAGTGGGGGATGAGCAGAAGTTAGAACACTAGAGGGGTGGAAGTGGGGGTGCGGGCGGAAGTTCGAACACTGGAGGGGTGGAAGAGGGATGAGCGGAAGTTCTAACACTACAGGGGTGGAAGTGAGGATGAGCGGAAGTTCGAACACTAGTGGGGTGGAAGTGGGGGGTGAGCAGAAGTTCGAACACTAGAGGGGTGGAAGTGGGGGGTGAGCGGAAGTTCGAACACTAGAGGGGTGGAAGTGGGGGATGAGCGGAAGTTAGAACACTAGAGGGGTGGAAGTGAGGATGAGCAGAAGGTCGAACACTAGTGGGGTGGAAGTGGGGGTGAGCAGAAGTTCGAACACTAGAGGGGTGGAAGTGGGGGGTGAGCGGAAGTTCGAACACTAGAGGGGTGGAAGTGGGGGATGAGCGGAAGTTAGAACACTAGAGGGGTGGAAGTGGGGGTGCGGGCGGAAGTTCGAACACTGGAGGGGTGGAAGAGGGATGAGCGGAAGTTCTAACACTGGAGGGGTGGAAGTGGGGGATGAGAGGAAGTTCGAACACTAGAGGGGTGGAAGTGGGGGGTGAGCAGAAGGTCGAACACTAGAGGGGTGGAAGTGGGGGGTGAGCAGAAGGTCGAACACTAGAGGGGTGGAAGTGGGGGATGAGAGGAAGTTCGAACACTAGAGGGGTGGAAGTGGGGGATGAGAGGAAGTTCGAACACTAGAGGGGTGGAAGTGAGGATGAGCAGAAGGTCGAACACTAGTGGGGTGGAAGTGGGGGGTGAGCAGAAGTTCGAACACTAGAGGGGTGGAAGTGGGGGGTGAGCGGAAGTTCGAACACTAGAGGGGTGGAAGTGGGGGATGAGAGGAAGTTCGAACACTAGAGGGGTGGAAGTGGGGGATGAGCAGAAGGTCGAACACTAGAGGGGTGGAAGTGGGATGAGCGGATGTTCGAACACTAGAGGGGTGGAAGTGGGGGGTGAGCAGAAGTTCGAACACTAGTGGGGTGGAAGTGGGGGGTGAGCGGAAGTTCGAACACTAGAGAGGTGGAAGTGGGGGGTGAGCAGAAGTTCGAACACTAGAGGGATGGAAGTGGGGGTGAGCAGAAGTTCGAACACTGGAGGGGTGGAAGTGGGGGGTGAGCGGAAGTTCGAACACTGGAGGGGTGGAAGTGGGGGGTGAGCGGAAGTTCGAACACTGGAGGGATGGAAGTGGGGGATGAGCGGAAGTTCGAACACTAGAGGGGTGGAAGTGGGGGATGAGCAGAAGTTCGAACACTAGAGGGGTGGAAGTGGGGGGTGAGCAGAAGTTCGAACACTAGAGGGATGGAAGTGGGGGTGAGCGGAAGTTCGAACACTAGAGGGATGGAAGTGGGGGGTGAGCAGAAGTTCGAACACTGGAGGGGTGGAAGTGGGATGAGCGGAAGTTCGAACACTAGAGGGGTGGAAGTGGGATGAGCGGAAGTTCGAACACTGGAGGGGTGGAAGTGGGGGTGAGCGGAAGTTCGAACACTAGAGGGGTGCAAGTGGGATGAGCGGAAGTTCGAACACTGGAGGGGTGGAAGTGGGGGTGAGCGGAAGTTCGAACACTAGAGGGGTGGAAGTGGGGGATGAGCAGAAATTCGAACACTAGAGGGGTGGAAGTGGGGGGTGAGCGGAAGTTCGAACACTAGAGGGGTGGAAGTGGGGGATGAGCAGAAGTTCGAACACTAGAGGGGTGGAAGTGGGGATGAGAGGAAGTTCGAACACTAGAGGGGTGGAAGTGGGGGGTGAGCGGAAGTTCGAACACTAGAGGGGTGGAAGTGGGGGATGAGCAGAAGTTCGAACACTAGAGGGGTGGAAGTGGGGATGAGAGGAAGTTCGAACACTAGAGGGGTGGAAGTGGGGGGTGAGCGGAAGTTCGAACACTAGAGGGGTGGAAGTGGGGGTGCGGGCGGAAGTTCGAACACTAGAGTGGTGGAAGTGGGATGAGCGGAAGTTCGAACACTAGAGGGGTGGAAGTGAGGATGAGCGGAAGTTCGAACACTAGAGGGGTGGAAGTGGGGGGTGAGCGGAAGTTCGAACACTGGAGGGCTGGAAGTGAGGATGAGGGGAAGTTCGAACACAGGAGGGGTGGAAGTGGGGGGTGAGCAGAAGTTCGAACACTAGAGGGCTGGAAGTGAGGATGAGGGGAAGTTCGAACACTGGAGGGATGGAAGTGGGGGATGAGCAGAAGTTCGAACACTGGAGGGGTGGAAGTGGGGGTGCGGGCGGAAGTTCGAACACTAGAGGGGTGGAAGTGGGGGCGGGCGGAAGTTCGAACACTAGAGGGGTGGAAGTGGGGGATGAGCGGAAGTTCGAACACTAGAGGGATGGAAGTGGGGGATGAGCGGAAGTTCGAACACTAGAGGGGTGGAAGTGGGGGATGAGCAGAAGTTCGAACACTAGAGGGGTGGAAGTGGGGGGGCGGGCGGAAGTTCGAACACTAGAGGGGTGGAAGTGGGATGAGCGGAAGTTCGAACACTAGAGGGGTGGAAGTGGGGATGAGAGGAAGTTCGAACACTAGAGGGGTGGAAGTGGGGATGAGCGAAAGTTCGAACACTGGAGGGGTGGAAGTGGGGGGTGAGCGGAAGTTCGAACACTAGAGGGGTGGAAGTGGGGGATGAGCGGAAGTTCGAACACTAGAGGGGTGGAAGTGGGGGATGAGCAGAAGTTCGAACACTAGAGGGGTGGAAGTGGGGGATGAGCAGAAGTTCGAACACTAGAGGGGTGGAAGTGGGGGATGAGCGGAAGTTCGAACACTAGAGGGGTGGAAGTGGGGGATGAGCAGAAGTTCGAACACTAGAGGGGTGGAAGTGGGGGGTGAGCGGAAGTTCGAACACTTGAGGGGTGGAAGTGGGGTGAGCAGAAGTTCGAACACTAGAGGGGTGGAAGTGGGGGATGAGCAGAAGTCCGAACACTAGAGGGGTGGAAGTGGGGGGTGAGCGGAAGTTCGAACACTAGAGGGGTGGAAGTGGGGGATGAGCGGAAGTTCGAACACTAGAGGGATGGAAGTGGGGGGTGAGCGGAAGTTCGAACACTGGAGGGGTGGAAGTGGGGGTGAGCACAAGTTCGAACACTAGAGGGGTGGAAGTGGGGATGAGAGGAAGTTCGAACACTAGAGGGGTGGAAGTGGGGATGAGAGGAAGTTCGAACACTAGAGGGGTGGAAGTGGGGGGTGAGAGGAAGTTCGAACACTAGAGGGGTGGAAGTGGGGATGAGAGGAAGTTCGAACACTAGAGGGGTGGAAGTGGGGATGAGAGGAAGTTCGAACACTAGAGGGGTGGAAGTGGGGATGAGAGGAAGTTCGAACACTAGAGGGGTGGAAGTGGGGGGTGAGAGGAAGTTCGAACACTAGAGGGGTGGAAGTGGGGATGAGAGGAAGTTCGAACACTAGAGGGGTGGAAGTGGGGATGAGAGGAAGTTCGAACACTAGAGGGGTGGAAGTGGGGGGTGAGAGGAAGTTCGAACACTAGAGGGGTGGAAGTGGGGGATGAGCGGAAGTTCGAACACTAGAGGGGTGGAAGTGGGGGATGAGCGGAAGTTCGAACACTAGAGGGGTGGAAGTGGGGGGTGAGCGGAAGTTCGAACACTAGAGGGGTGGAAGTGGGATGAGCGGAAGTTCGAACACTCGAGGGGTGGAAGTGGGGGCCGAATGGGCGGAGTGTCTGCCACTGTCACCGTAGCGCTGATGACATCATCGCGCTGGCACGTCACCACGTCTCTCGCCTTTACTTGAAGGGGAGAGCTGCTGCGCACTCTGCGATTCTTTTAGTTCGGTCCCCGGGGCCAGCAGGGAGGGTTTTGACCGGACCAATGGCCCAGCACCCAAGATAACAAGAGAGCACAGATTTAAGGTGCTTGGTAAAAGAACAGGCAGTGATGTAAGGAAAAACATTTTTATGCAATGAATGGTTCGGATTTGGAATGCACTACCTGACAGATTCAGTCATTGCCTGCAAATGGGAATTGAAGAAGCACCTGAAGGGGAAAAAATTGTAGGGATATGGGGATAGAGTGGGAAAGTGGGACTGACTGGATTGGTCTTCGAAAGAGCTGGCACAGATTCGATCGGCCGAATGGCCAGCTTCTGTTCTGTACTATTCTGATTCTATGGAAGCTACCAGATTGTGATTCACTAATGTACATTGCAGAAAGTGAACCTGGTACCCTGCCTCGTCCATGTGGCCGCAGTCCCACACTACTTGGTTGTCTCGGGGTAACAAGGGATCGGCAATAAATGCTGCCTTGCCGGTGTCGGAGATAGCTCAATAACAAACTTTTAAATTGCTGTGAAAATTTACCGCGATGTACATGGATCTGTGCTGATGCTTGCACCTGGCGGAGTACATGAGGGTTACAGTGGCACATGGGCTGAGGCAAGGGTGGAGGTGAGCAATGTTACGGAGGTGGCAGTAGCAATCTTGGTGATGGAGAGGATATGAGTTCAGTCAGGCTGAAACAGGACACCAGGAGTCTGGTACAGCCTGTTCCAGTGGCTGGGGAGTGAATGAAGGTGGTGGCCTGAGTTTGTGGTCAGCACTGAAGACGGTGGCTTCACTCTCTTCAGTGTTTAGCTGGAGAAAGTTAAGGCTCATCTGGTCGTCTGACACACGGAGACAGTGGAGGGGCCGAGTGAGGTAGTGGAGAGGTAGAGTTGGATGTTATTAGCACAGAAGTGGAAGCTGATGCCACGGCTTCAGATGATACAAAGAGCAGCATATGATTAAGAAGTGGAAGATCCGAGGATGGATCTTGGGTTACTCTGGAGGTCACTGTGAAGGACGGGGAGGTGAAGCCATCACTAGAGATGCCGGGCTATGATTGGAAAAGTAAGAATGGAAGCAAACTAGAACAGTCACACAGGGCTAGACAATGGAGCAGAGGCATTGGAGGGTGGTCTGGATGACCATGTCGGCTAGCATGGGGACCAGGAAGGGAATTTGGGTGGTAATTGGGTAAAGGGGGCAGGAGAGAGCAGAGAGGAGATGGAGCAGAAACTAGAGGGAGAGACAGAGGTTCAGGGCTAGGTTGGGAGGGAGGTTTGGCTTGATGGACAAGGGGCAGTGGGATGCAGCAAAGTAGCTGAACAAATAGTCTATCTTGATGATGTAATCCATACGACTTTCACACTTATTGTTCAAGGTGAGAATGGGGTGAGGTTTAAGGCGGTGGTTGGTCGTGGAGAGAAGGGGCCTGGGGTTATGTTTGTTCTGCAGGATGATCCTGGAGTAGTTCAAAATCTGAATCTGCTTCCAAGTGTTAGAATGTCTTCAACCAGAACAGTCTGTTCCCTATGCGAGATTGAGAAAGCAAATTGGAAGTATAATTTCTTCACTATTTGTTGACTATTGACCCAGAGTTTATACGTATGAAATGACAGGAAAAGACCAACTGGTCTATTGGGCTCATCCCATTCCGACACAGTACACGCCATCAACCCAGCCCACCCACCCACCCAGTCCTGGCCCGCAGGTCCCTTTCCAGGTCTGTAACCTTAATGGCACAACATTGCAGGTTACATACATGCTTGGAGTTACACAGACCAAATCCATCACACTGCATTGATCTAGATTGAAGAACATGACATTATTTCATTACCTGGGATCAGAGCGTCCGATCGGCAGTCGTACAGCATTCCCAGCTGGAAAGGTCGGCCCAGAGCTGCTGCTTCTATAATCACTGCTTCTCCACAGGTCTTTGAACCATGAGATTGAGGTCCATGCAACGCCGAGTTATCTGAAACTGAAGATTTAGTAAAATATATAAAGCTGAATTCAGGTGGCAGACATCAGCAAATAAGTCACAGACGTTCCAATTTAGCAATGAAATACCTGAGAGCAACATTGTGATCGAGTAAATATCCTGATGACTGAAAATTGTGATGAACATGGTAAACTGGTTGATTCCAGATTTACAGAAATCTGAGCTGATTAGAGAGAGCCAACATATATTTGTAATGGGGAGGTCATGTCCAATAAACCTAATTGACATTTTTGAGGAAGTAACTAAAGTTATTCATTCATAGGCAGTCCCTCGAAATGAGGATGACTTGCTTCCACGCCAAAAAAGGATGAGTTCACAGGTGTTTCAATGAAGGACCTAATATTCCAGATCCCGAACTACATCCTGAAGGGTGGAAGATGCCTGTGTGTGGATTTTTTGAACGTGGGGTGGCCGTTGCTCACCAGCCACCACACGGGCTTGACAGAGCTAGGTCTTGGTCCAGTGGCAAGGGTTATCCAAGACCACTGGAGACCTGCTCTGCTGTAACTAAAATAGTGGATCGGGGAATGTCAATGGATATACTGTGTATGGACTTCTTAAGGCATTCAATATAGAGACTGTGAGCTAAATTTGAAGCTCATGGAATTGAAGCCGAGGTGTTGACCTGGTTAGGAGATTGGTTAGGCAGATGACGACAGAAAGTAGGGATAATGGGAATGTACTGGAATCGGAAGGAAGTGACTAGTGGTGTCCCATAGCGAACCAGTGCTGGGGCCTCAACGGTCAACCTTGGTGAGGGGGAAACTGGTAGCAGTGAGTTGGCTGCCTGTTTTACACCCATCTAATGTTCCTTTCCATTCAATAGAAAGTAAACTCAGGCAGGATGTGTGACAAGTGGTTGATCCACTTCCGCCCAATTCCACCTCTGCCGAAGTTCAAAGTTGCCCCAGGATTTCCATTGCCCCATTATAATGCATAGAGAAGAGCAAGATATAAGGGGCCCAAGTTTCCACAGGATAAAAAACGGGCGCCCCTCCGAGCTGGGCGCCCGTTTTTCGCGCCTAAAACGGCGCCAGAAAAAAAACGCGCTATTCTCGAGCGCTTTGCAGCTCCTTGTCTGTTTGGCGCGGCGCCCAGGTGGGCGGAGCCTACACTCGCGCCGATTTTGTAAGTGGGCGGGGGCGGGTACTATTTAAATTAGTTTTTTTCCTGCCGGCAACGCTGCGCGTGCGCGTTGGAGCGTTCGCGCATGCTCAGTGTGAAGGAAACATTGGCACTCGGCCATTTCTGTAGTTCTTTGTAGCTGTTTAATTTTTGAACATTTTTTAATAAAAGCACATTGCCATCAGCACATCAGCACTGAGGCTACTCTTCTCACTGTCTCCTTCCCCTCCCCACCCTCCGCGGCAACAAACCGCTGTCTCCTTCCCCTCCCGCCCCTCTCTCCGCGGCAACAAACGGCAGTTTCCTTCCCCCCCCCCCGCAGGCATGAACGATGGCTGAAGCACTTTCACACAGGTAGGAAGATGGTTTATTTAATCTTTTCTTTGCTTATAAATGTTTATTCAGGTTGGATTTATTTGTATAATATTTGTAGAAGTATAAATAAGGATTTATTGTAGAATTTAATGACTTCCCCCCCCCCCCACCTCGTTCTGGACGCCTAATTTGTAACCTGCGCCTGATTTTTTAATGTGTAGAACAGGTTTTTTCAGTTCTACAAAAATCTTCACTTGCTCCATTCTACTTTAGTTTGGAGTACGTTTTCACTGTGGAAACTTTGAAATCAGGCGTCAATGGCCAGACACACCCCTTTTTGAAGAAAAAATTCTGTTCCAAAGTAGAACTGTTCTACCTGACTAGAACTGCAGAAAAAAAAAATGTGGAGAATTGCGATTTCTAAGATAGTCCGTTCTCCACCAGTTGCTCCTAAAAATCAGGCGCAAATCATGTGGAAACTTGGGCCCAAGGAGTCAGCCACCCCATGTTGAGAGGACTGGAGACTGTATGTAATCTGTAGGAGGCTGTACAGAGGAATCTATCCCGCAGGCGGGGGGATGGGAGGAGATAATAAATAGAAAGCGGTCACTGGGTGGGGGGAGAGAGCAGAGCCCAGGGAACCCTAAACTGATAGAGAGTGAGCGCAGTTAATTTCGTAAATAAAATTATTCCATACCATGAGATTGAAGATATACCCAGAAAAAAATCAGCACAGCACCAATTGCAATAGAAAGAATCACTGGAAGACCGATTGTCGAAGATGTAACCCAAGAGCGCGATTCCTCTGCAAATAACAGGAAACAATTCACAGCAGTTATAGAAACATTGTAATGAGAAAACATTTTCACACATTGATTGAAGCAAATTGACACACACACACACACACACACACACAAGACACACACACACACACACACACACAAGACACACACACACACAGACCAGAGGGAGTCTTCCCGTTGTGTTTATAATGTCTCTGCCACCAAGCTCATGGTCTACAGGGCTGCAGTGATACTCACCCTCATGTATGGACCATATATAGTAGACACCTCAAATCGCTGGAGAAATACCACCAACGATGTCTCCGCAAGATCCTGCAAATCCCCTGGGAGGACAGGCGCACCAACGTTAGTGTTCTCGATCAGGCCAACATCCCCAGCATTGAAGCACTGACCACACTCGATCAGCTCCGCTGGGCAGGCCACATTGTCCGCATGCCAGACACGAGATTCCCAAAGCAAGTTCTCTACTCGGAACTCCTTCATGGCAAACAAGCCCCAGGTGGGCAGAGAAATCGTTACAAGGACACCCTCAAAGCCTCCCTGATAAAGTGCGACATCCCCACCGATATCTGGGAGTCCCTGGCCAAAGACCGCCCTAAGTAGAGGAAGTGCATCGGGGAGGGCGCTGAGCACTTTGAGTTTCATCGCCGACAGTGTTATGTATGTAACCCTTGGCAACCTGTATCACACCATTACCACGCCTGTTGGAGTCCCAAGGGATCCCAGCATCCCTTGGGAGCACTGTATATAAGCAGGCCTCCCACGCTGTACCAGCACTCTGGAGTTTAATTAAAGGAGCTAAGGTCACACTTACTCATTGCATATAGTACTCAGTTGTTTCCTTTATTATGAGCATAACAATTGGCAACGAGATAACGAACAACCATGCAAAAATGTATAGAACTGTTGGTATCTGTAAAGTCCTGTCCCTGCAGGACAGACTCATACGAGGCACATGTTGAAGTCAAGGTCACTCAGGACCTGCACCTTTATTACACAGCTCTCGAATGCCACACTTGCCTGAGACCTGTCCTTATATACCTGTCTGTGACAGGTATCCAGTGTCTCCTGCAAGCGCACCCCTGGTGGTAAGGTAAGCTTGTGGTTACAGGTCATCTCTGGTTGTAGTCATGTATAGCATGGTAAGATACAGTTATGTACAGTAGTGTGAGATACATGACATCACCCTCCCCCAAGGTCTTATTGTCTTTATAGATTCAGTCTCTCAGGTGGTCTACGCTCTCGCGTGGAGCGCCTTAGTTGTGGTTCAGTTGTTTGCCTTGGTGCCTGTTTTTCTTTCCGGTGTGATTGCTGGTATCTCGCCTGGGCTGTCTGTTTCGTTCAGTATGATTGTTGGTGTCTCGCCTGGGCTGTCTGTTGGGATTGCCCTTTCCTCAGGTTGTTCCCTCTGTCTGTCCACCAGGTGTGGTGTGAGTTCCATATTGTAGTCTGCTTCTGGTTCAGCAGTGTTGTTGGTAAATCTACTTTTGACTTGGTCTACATGCCTCCGGCAGGTTTGGCCATTGTCCATTTGTACTACCAGTAGCCTATTTCCTTCCTTGCCTGTTACTGTCCCTGCAAGCCATTTGGGACCCCTGCCATGGTTTAGCACAAACACTTTGTCCCCTTTCTCATTCCACTTCCCCCTCGCATTTCGGTCATGGTACTCAGTTAGCTTACGGCGCTTTGCCTCAACGATTTCATGCATGTCTGGAGGATTAATGAGAGCCTTGTCTTTAAGGACCGTTTCATCAATAATTGCGCGGGGGGGAACTCCAGTCAATGAATGCGGACGAGATCTGTATGCCAGCAGCAGTCGCGACAGGCGGCCCTGCAGTGTGGGACATTGGATTTTGAGCATGCCTTGTTTAATGATCTGCACTGCTCGCTCCGCCTGGCCGTTAGAGGCCGGCTTGAACGGTACCGTCCTAACGTGATTTATGCCGTGGTCACTCATGAAATCTTGGAATTCTGCGCTGGTGAAGCACGGACCATTATCACTGACCAATATGTCAGGAATGCCGTGCATTGCGAACATGGTTCCAAGGCTCTCCACAGTGGTGGAGGTGGTGCTCGAGTTTAAAATGGTGCATTCGATCCACTTTGAAAATGCATCTACAACTACGAGGAACATTTTGCCCATGAATGGGCCCGCATAGTCTACGTGCACCCGCGACCACGGTTTGGTGGGCCAGGGGCTCAGGGGGGCCTCCCTGGGGGCATTACTGAGTTGGGCACAAATGGTTCACCGTCGGACGCAGAGCTCCAAGTCCGCGTCAATGCCAGGCCCCCAGATGTGGGATCTGGCTATGGCCTTCAGGAGAACGATCCCCGGGTGCTCACGGTGGAGCTCCCGGACAAAAGCCTCTCTGCCTCGCAGAGGCTTAACTACTCGGCTGCTCCACATTAGGCAGTCTGTTTGTAGTGATAGCTCATGCATGCACCTATGGAAAGGTTTGATCTCCTCGGGGCAGGCATCGTGAGCCTCTGCCCAGTCACCGGTTAAGACACATCTTTTTACTAGGGATAACGTGGGGTCGCTGGTCGTCCAGGCTCTGATTTGGCAAGCCGTCATGGGTGAACCTGTGGACTCAAAGGCATTGATTGCCATGACCATCTCACAGTCCTGTTCGTCAGACCCTTCCGTGGTCGCCAGGGTAGCCTGCTAAGTGCATCGGCACAGTTGTCTGTGCCTTATGGTGTAATCGTAAGAGGCCAGCATGAGTGCCCACCGTTGAATGCGCGCCGAGGCGTTGGCGTTTATTGCCTTGCTCTCGGATAGTAGGGATGTGAGGGGCTTGTGGTCGGTTTCTAACGCGAACTTGGCCCCAAAAAGGTATTGGTGCATCTTTTTGACAATGTACACGCACGCGAGCGCCTCCTTCTCCACCGTTCTGTACCCGCGCTCCGCCCGCGAAAGTGACCTGGAGGCAAAAGCTATGGGTTGTAATTTACCCGCACTATTGACATGTTGTAAAACGCACCCGACCCCGTACGCTGACGCATCACATGTAAGAACTAGCTTTTTACTTGGATCAAAGAAAGCCAAAACACAGTTGGAACACAGAAGGTTGCATACCTTATTGAAGGTGCGTTCTTGGGCATCCCCCCAAAACCAATCGCACCACTTCCTGAGTAGCACCTGGAGAGGCTCCAGCAGCGTGCTCAAGTTCTGCATAAAGTTCCCAAAGTAATTGAGTAGCCCGAGAAAGGCGTGCAGTTCTGAGACATTCCGGGGCCTGGGTGCCAGGCGAATTGCTTCTGTTTTGGACTCTGTTGGGCGGATTTCATCAGCGGCAATCCTTCTGCCCAAAAATTCAACCTCGGGCGTGAGAAACAGGCACTTGGATTTCTTAACTCTTAGGCCTACCCGATCCAACCGCTTTAGTACTTCCTCCAAATTATGGAGATGGGAGTCGGTGTCCCTGCCTGTGATAAGTATGTCGTCTTCAAATACAACCGTCCCCGGGATGGACTTGAGCAGACTCCCCATGTTGCGCTGGAATATAGCAGCTGCCGACCTGATGCCGAATGGGCATCAATTGTACATGAAAAGGCCTCGATGTGTGTTGATGGTGGTGAGTAGCTTGGACTCAGCGGTCAGTTCTTGCGTCATATACGCAGATGTGAGATCTAGTTTTGAGAAAAGTTTTCCTCCAGCCAATGTGGCTAATAAGTCCTCCGCTCTGGGCAGCGGGTATTGGTCCAGTAGGGAGACTCTGTTTATGGTAGATTTGTAGTCCCACAGATTCGTACGGATCCATCAGGCTTCATGACTGGGACGATGGGACTTGCCCAGTCGCTGAATTCCACGGGTGAGATAATGCTTTCCCGCTGAAGCCTGTCTAGTTCGTGTTCAATCTTTTCCCTCATCACAGAGGGCACAGCTCTAGCCTTGTGATGGACCGGTCTAGCATCCTGTGAGATGTAGATTTTGACTTTAGCCCCTTTGAAGGTGCCCACACCTGGCTGAAAGAGATGTTCAAATCGACTTAGAACTGTCGAGCAGGAGGTCCGTTCCTCTGACGACATGGTGTGAACATCATCCCATTTCCAATTTAGTTTTGCCAGCCAGCTTCTCCCCAGCAGTGCTGGGAGATCTCCGAGGACAATCCACAGGGGAAGTCGGTTCACTGTCCCTTTGTGTGTGACTGAGAGCATGGCGCTGCCGAGGACTGGTACGATTTCTTTGGTATAGGTTCTTAATTTGGTGTCGACCCTTGTGAGCTTTGGTCTCTCTTTTGTGCGGCCACAGCTGTTCAAATTGTTGAGCGCTCATGAGAGATTGACTCGCTCCCGTATCCAGCTCCATGTTGACGGGTATCCCGGGGTGAGTAGGACCCTCTTCATTATTAGAGACGTCTTGTTGTAAGAGCAGTGGCCATTGATCGTGTTGACCCGCGTACCTCGGTGTCCTGGGTACTGTCCCCACCGTCTTCTGGTCCGCTTTCCGACCCTTCTGATTCGTATACCAGCCAAGCTGCCGTTTTTCTGCACATGCGGGCCAGATGCCCTGTATAGTCGCAGTTTCTGCAAAGAGCATGCTGAAATCGACACCCCCTTGATGAGTGCCTTCCCCCACATCTCCAGCACAGACCGCTTCCATTGTTTCCAAAAGATGAGCTGCATCTGGCTGATCTCTCTTGAGCTTCTCTCAGTTTGTAGTTGATTGCTCGCATTGTGGGTTGATGAGGTGTGAACGGCCGTTCATGTGGCCCTTGATGGCTTCTGGTGCCATTGCCTGCTGTTGAGGGCCTGCTCTCCTGCCTTTGTCTGTGTGTGGGGGTAGTGGCTTATTTCACGCTGTGAACCCCTTGTTCCGATGTTGCGTTAGTTGTCGTACCCGCAGTGTAGATCAACCTCGTTTCTTCTTCTCCTGCCAAGAATATCTGTGCAACCAGTGCTGCTGCCTCTAGGGTCAAGTTCTTGGTCTCTATGAGCTTTCAGAATAAGCCTGCATGGCCTATTCCCTCAATAAAAAAGTCTCTCAATACTTCTCTCCTCAGTTCATCGGAGAACTCACATAAACTAGCCAACCTCCGAAGTTCCGCCACGAAGTCGGGTATGCTCTGGCCCACACAGCGTCTGTAGTTGTAGAACCTGTGTCTGGTCATGTGTAGGCTGCTCGCTGGCTTCAGGTGGTCTCTTACCAGTGTGCTCAACTCTTCAAACGACTTGCTTGCTGGTTTCTCTGGTGCCAGCAGGTCCTTCATTAAGCTGTATGTTTTCGAGCCACAGCTGGTCAAGAGATGGGCTCTTCTCTTGTCTGCCGTGTCGTCGCCCAACCAGTCTTTGGTTACGAAGCTTTGCTGGAGCCTTTCTATAAAGTCCTCCCAATTATCTCCAACATTGTATTTTTCAACTGAGCCGTTGGTCACCATTCTGTGGATTCTGTAATCCCGTAACTCGTCGCCACTGTAAAGTCCTGTCCCTGCAGTACAGACTCACACGAGGCACATGTTGAAGTCAAGGTCACTCAGGACCTGCACCTTTATTACACAGCTCTCGAATGCCACACTTGCCTGAGACCTGTCCTTATATAGCTGTCTGGAACAGGTATCCAGTGTCTCCTGCAAGTGCACCCCTGGTGGTAAGGTAAGCTTGTGGTTACAGGTCATCTCTGGTTATAGTCATGTATAGTATGGTAAGATACAGTTATGTACAGTAGTGTGAGATACATGACAGTATCCTGGAGAAATTCTCAGAAGGGGACGATTGGGAGGCCTTCGTGGAGAGACTCGACCAATACTTTGTGGCCAACGAGCTGGAAGGGGACGAGAAGGCTGTCAAACGAAGGGCGATCCTCCTTACCGTCTGTGGGACAACAACCTATGGCCTCATGAAGAATCTTCTAGCTCCGGTAAAACCAACAACCTATGGCCTCCTATGAAGAACTGTGTATGCTGGTCCGGGAGCACCTAAATCCAAAGGAAAGCATTTTGATGGTGAGGTTTCGGTTCTACACGTTTCAACGGTCGGAAGGCCAGGAAGTGCCGGGCTACATCGCCGAACTAAGGTGCCTTGCAGGACATTGCGAATTCGATGGATTCCTTGAACAAATGCAAAGAGACTTTTTTGTGCTTGGCATTGGCCATGAGGTTATCCTTCGCAAATTATTGACTGTTGAAACATTGAATCTGAGCAGAGCCATAACTATAGCCCAGGCATTTATGTCCACCAGCGATAACACCAAACAAATTTCGCAGCATAAAGAGGTTTTGGCAATACTGTACACAAAGTAACATCATTTTCAAGCAGGAATGCATACGGCAGAACACGCCGGCAGCTGCACGACCTCAGATGACCCAGAGTCCACCACCAATCGTTAATGTGAGGCAGTTAACACCTTGTTGGCACTGCGGAGGTGATCATCGAGCCCATCAATACCACTTCAAACACTATGTGTGCAAAGGCTGTAGAACAATGGGACACCTCCAGCGAATGTTTAGACGAGCTGCAAATCCTGCAAACCACCATGTTGCAGAGGAAGACCGATCCATGGTGGATCAGGCTGAATTAGAGATTCGAACCGAGGAGGCAGAAGTGTACAGGGTACACACCTTCACCACGAAATGTCCACCGATCATGTTAAAAGTTGAATTGAACGGAATTCCAGTATCCATGGAACTGGACACGGGTGCGATTCAGTCTGTAATGAGTAAAAAGGCTTTCGACAGGCTGTGGAGCAACAAGGCACACAGACCCAAGCTTAGCCCCATTCACACCAAGCTAAGAACTTACACCAAAGAGCTGATCCATGTTATTGGCAGCGCAGAAGTAAAAGTCTCCACTGATGGAGCAGTGCATGAACTACCACTATGGATTGTACCAGGAGATGGCCCCACACTGTTCGGCAGAAGCTGGCTGGGAAAAATCCGCTGGAACTGGGACGGCATCCGAGCGCTTTCATCCGTCGATGACGCCTCATGTGCCCAGGTTCTGAGCAGATTCCCATTGTTGTTTGAGCTAGGCACTGGAAGTTTCTCGGGGGTGAAGGTGCAGATCCACTTGGTTCCCGGTACGTGACCCATCCACCACATGGCACGGGCGGTATCATATATGATGTGAGAGAAAGTGGAAATTGAGCTGGACAGGCTGCAGCGAGAAGGCATCATCGCGCCGGTGGAGTTCAACAAGTGGACCAGTCTGATTGTTCCAGTTCTCAAAGGCGACAGCACAGTCAGAATTTGTGGGGACTATAAAGTAACAATTAACCGTTTTTTGCTTCAGGACCAGTACCCGCTACCCAAGGCAGACGACCTATTTGCGATCCTGGCTGGAGGGAAGACATTCACCAAGCTGGACCTGACCTCAGCCTACATGACACAGGAGCTGGAGGAATCTTCGAAAGGCCTCACCTGCATCAACACGCACAAAGGTCTATTCATCTACAACAGGTGCCCATTTGGGATTAGTTTGGCTGTGGCAATTTTCCAACGGAACATGGAGAGCATGCTAAAGTCGGTTCCATGCACCATGGTTTTCCAGGACGACATACTGGTCACAGGTCGGGACACCATCGAACACTTGAAGAATCTGGAAGAGGTTCTAAGTCGGCTGGATCGCGTGAGGCTCAGGTTGAAATGCTCAGTGTGTTTTCCTGGTGCCAGAGGTCGAGTTCTTAGGAAGAAGAATCGCGGCAGACGGCATCAGACCCACTGACGCCAAGACGGAAGCCATCAAGAACGCGCCGAGACCACAGAACATGACAGAGATGCGGTCGTTCCTGGGACTCCTTCAACTATTTCGGTAATTTCTTACCCGGGTTAACCTTGCTAGAACCCTTACATGTGCTACTGCGCAAGGGAGACAACTGGGTATGGGGGAATTCACAAGAGGCTGCTTTTGAGAAAGCCAGAAATCTGTTATGTTCCAACAAACTGCTTATTCTGAAAAGCCCATGTAAACGATTAGTGCTAGCTTGCGATGCATCGTCATACGGGGTCGGGTGTGTGTTACAACAGGCTAACGAATTGGGGACATTGCAACCAGTCGCCTATGTGTCGAGGAGTTTGTCCAAGGCCGAAAGGGCTTACAGCATGATTGAAAAAGAAGCTCTGGCAGCATTTACGGGGTGAAAAAAAATGCACCAGTATCTCTTTGGTCTCAAGTTTGAGCTAGAAACTGACCATAAGTCGCTGATATTGCTGTTCTCAGAGAGCAAAGGGATTAACACCAATGCCTCTGCCCGCATCTAAAGATGGGCGCTCACACTGTCTGCATACAACTATGTAATCCGCCACAGACCAGGCACAGAGAACTGCGCTGATGCTCTCTCGGCTACCATTGTAAAAAACTGTGTCCTCCATGGGAGCTGGTCCAGCGTCCCAGCGGAGATGCAGGAAGAGATCAAGCCGTTCCAGAGGCGCAAAGACGAAATGTCCTTACAGACGGACTGTCTTTTGTGGGGTAATCGCATTATTTTGCCTAAGAAAGGCAGGGAAACGTTCATACGCGACCAACACAGTACCCACCCAGGCATAGTAATGATGAAGTAATTGCCAGATTCCATGTGGTGGCCCGGCATCAACTCAGACTTAGAGTCATGCGTGCGCCAATGCAACACTTGCACTCAATTGAGCAATGCACCAAGAGAGCCACCGCTAAGTTTGTGGTCGTGGCCCTCCAAACCGTGGTCTAGGATCCACGTTGACTTTGCGGACCCATTTCTAGGCAAAATCTTCTTGGTTGTTGTGGATGCTTATTCAAAATAGATTGAATGTGTAATAATGTCTGTAAGCATGTCCATCACCACCACCACCACCATCGAAAGCCTACAAACCATGTTTGTCACACACGGCCTGCCGGATGTCCTTGTCAGCGATAATGGGCCGTGTTTCACCAGTGCTGAATTCAAGAAATTCATGACCCGCACGTCATGGGATCAAGCACGTCACATCTGCCCCATTCAAGCCCGCATCCAATGGCCAGGCAGAACGGGTAGTTCAAACCATCAAGCAAAGCATGAAACGTGTGTCGGAAGGCTCCCTGCAGACCCGACTGTCCCGAGTCCTGCTCAGCTACCACACCAGACCCCACTCGCTCAACGGGGTTCCCCCAGCCGAGCTGCTCATGAAAAGGGCGATCAAAACAAGGGACCCTCTTGTTCACCCTCATCTCCATGATCACGTTGAAGGCAGGCGGCATCAACAAAGCATGTACCATAATCGCGCAACATTGCTCTCAACTGAGCAATGCACCCAGAGAGGCCCTCCAAACTGCGATATTGAAGTCAATGACCCTGTATTTGTACTCCACTATGGACATGGTCCCAAATGGCTTGCTGGTACGGTCATAGCCAAAGAAGAGAATAGGGTGTTTCAGGTCAAATTGGCTTATGGACTAACGTGTAGAAAGCATTTGGACCAAATCAAATTGCGGTTCACAAACAGCCACAAGCAATTCGAAGAGGACACCGTCAACTTTGATCCTCCAACACACACAAGTGGCAACCGACATCACGGTTGACCACGGAGCCGAACTCACCAGGATCCCAGCATCCCTTGGGAGCACGGTATAAAAGCAGGCCTCCCACGCTGTACCAGCACTCTGAAGTTTAATTAAAGGAGCTAAGGTCACACTTACTCATTGCATACAGTACTCAGTTGTATCCTTTATTATGAGCATAAGAGAGAGCATGCAGAAATTAAACGTAGGCAACGGAAGGAGCGTGCGGTAAACCAATCCCACCCAACCTTTCCTTCAACCACTGTCTGTCCCACGTTCAGTCACCTAAGAACTCACTTTTAGAGTGGAAGCAAGTCTTCCTCGATTCCGAGGGACTGCCTATGATGATTGACTGACACACACACACACACACAGACACACACACACACACACTGACACATACACACACACACACTGACACACACACACACTGACACACACACACACACACACACATACTGACACACACACACAAACTGACACACACACACACACACACACACACTGACACACACACACACACACACTGACACACACTGACACACACACACACACACACACACACACTTCCCCCTGTGTTTATCATGTCACTGACACTGTTCTCAGGTACTGTCCCCCTCTCCCTCCAATTTGCTCTATTCACCCCTTTTCTCAGAAAACCAACCGTTCACACCTCCATCCTTGCAAACTGCTGCCCCATCTCCTACCTCCCTTTCCCGTCCAAATTCCTTGAACGTGCTGTCGCCTCCCAAATCCATGCCCGTCTTTCCCGCAATTCCACGTTTGAATCCCAATAGTCTGGTTTCCATGCCTGCCACAGTATCGATACAGCTCTCAAATTCATAAATGACATCCTTTTTGACTGTGGCAAAGGTAAACTATCCCTCCTCATCCTTCTCGACCTGTCTGCAGCCTTTGACACGGTTGACCACTCCATCCTTCTCCATTGCCTCTCGTCCAGCTGGGTGGGACTGCACTTGCCTGGTTCCATTCTTATCGACCGAATCATAGCCAGAGAATCATTGGAATGGCTTCTCTTCCCACCCTGCATCGTTACCTCTGGTGTCCCCCTAAGGACCTATCCTTGGCCCCCTCCTATTTCTCATCTACATCATCCGAAAACACAGCGTCAGTTTCCACATGTATGCTGATGACACCCAGCTCTACCTCACTACTACTTCTCTCGACCCATCCACGGTCTCTAAATTGTCAGACTGCTTGTCCGATTTCCAATTCTGGATGAGCAGGATTTTTCTGCAATTAAATATTGTGAAGACTGAAGCCATTGTTTTCGGTTCCTGCTACAAACTCCGTTCCCTAGCCACTGACTCTGTCCCTCTTCCTAACTTCTTTCTGAAGTTGAACCAGAAGATGCCTGTGCTTGGATTCTTTTAACGTGTGGTGGCCGTTGCACACCAGCCACCACACGGGCTTGACAGAGCGAGGTCTTGGTCCAGTGGCAAGGATTAACCAGGAGACTGGAGACCTGCTCTGCTGCACAGACCGAGCGCGCTCACATATCGCAGTGTGGGCTGGCCCGTGCTGCCCCTGGGCCCTCGCCTCTTCTGGGCCTCGAACTCTCTCCTCTCCTGGGCCCCGATCACATTTCTCTACAATCTCTTGCCACTCCTTTGCCACCCCTGCCGTACCTGCCTGCAATGCAGTCAGTCGTCGCCCTCCTGCAGCAGCACGCACTGCTCCCTGAAGTGGCCCCAGTCTGCTGATGGTCTTATAATGTCACTGACACACACACACACACACACACACACACACACACACACACACAGACCAGAGGGAATCTTCCCGCTGTGTATATAATGTCACTGACACACACACACACACACACGCAGACCAGAGGGAATCTTCCCGCTGTGTATATAATGTCACTGACACACACGGACAGACCAGAGGGAATCTCCCTGCTGTGTATATAATGTCACTGACACACACACACACACACACACACACACACACAGAATCTCCCTGCTGTGTATATAATGTCACTGACACACACACACACACACACACACAGACCAGAGGGAATCTCCCTGCTGTGTATATAATGTCACTGACACACACACACACACACACACAGACCAGAGGGAATTTCCCTGCTGTGTATATAATGTCACTGACACACACACACAGACAGACCAGAGGGAATCTTCCCGCTGTGTATATAATGACAATGACAATCACACACACACACACACACACACACGCGCGGGTTTAGAGAATTCCACAGATTTCCAACCCTCTGAGAGGAAATTCCTCCTCATCTCTGTTTTAAATGGGTAACCCATTATTCTGAAACTATGCCCCTTTAGTTCTAGATTCTCCCACTAGGGGAAACATCCTTTCTGCATCTACCCTGTCAATTTCCCCCTGAATCTTATATGTTTCAATAAGATTACCTCTCATTCTAGGGAACAGAGGGTCGAGGGAGAAGGAGGAACGGAAATAAATCCTTATTAGTCAGGAAATTGTGTTAGGGAAATTGATGGGATTGAAGGCCGATAAATCCCCAGGGCCTGATAGTCTGCATCTCAGAGTACTTAAGGAAGTGGCCCTAGAAATAGTGGATGCATTGGTGATCATTTTCCAGCAGTCTATTGACTCTGAATCATTTCCTATGGACTGGAGAATAGCTAATGTAACACCACTTTTTAAGGAGGGAGAGAGAAAATGTGGAATTATAGACCGGTTAGCTTGACATCATTGGTGGGGAAAATGTTGGAATCAATTATTAAAGATGAAATAACAGCGCATTTGGAAAGCCGAAAGCAGTGACAGGATCG
This sequence comes from Pristiophorus japonicus, assembly GCF_044704955.1. Taxonomy (NCBI): domain Eukaryota; kingdom Metazoa; phylum Chordata; class Chondrichthyes; family Pristiophoridae; genus Pristiophorus; species Pristiophorus japonicus. Next base: position 54,029,212 of record NC_091995.1, read on the forward strand.
GTCCAAGTCAGCATGGATTTATGAAAGGAAAATCATGCTTGACAAATCTTCTAGAATTTTTTGAGGATGTAACTAGTAGAGTGGACAAGGGAGAACCAGTGGATGTGGTATATTTGGACTTTCAAAAGGCTTTTGACAAGGTCCCACACAAGAGATTGGTGTGCAAAATTAAAGCACATGGTATTGGGGGTAATGTACTGACATGGATAGAGAACTGGTTGGCAGACAGGAAGCAGAGAGTCGGGATAAATGGGTCCTTTTCAGAATGGCAGGCAGTGACTAGTGGGGTGCCGCAGGGCTCAGTGCTGGAACCCCAGCTATTTGCAATATACATCAATGATTTAGATGAAGGAATTGAGTATAGTATCTCCAAGTTTGCAGATGACACTAAGCTGGGTGGCGGTGTGAGCTGCGAGGAGAATGCTAAGAGGCTGCAGGGGGACTTGGAAAGGTTAGGTGAATGGGAAAATGCATGGCAGATGCACAGTATAATGTGGATAAATGTGAGGTTATCCACTTTGGTGGCAAAAACACGAAGGCAGAATATTATTTGAATGGCGGCAAATTAGGAAAGGGGGAGGTGCAAAGAGACCTGGGTGTCATGGTACATCAGTCATTGAAAGTTGATACGCAGGTACAGCAGGCGGTGAAGAAGGCAAATGGCATGTTAGCCTTCATAGCTAGGGGATTTGAATATAGGAGCAGGGAGGTCTTACTGCAGTTGTACAGGGCCTTAGTGAGGCCTCACCTGGAATATTGTGTTCAGTTTTGGTCTCCTAATCTGAGGAAGGACGTTCTTGCAATCGAGGGAGTGCAGCGAAGGTTCACCAAACTGATTCCCGGACTGACATATGAGGAGAGACTGGATTGACTGGGGCTGTATTCACTGGAGTTTAGAAGAATGAGAGGGGATCTCATAGAAACATATAAGATTCTGACGGGACTGGACAGGTTAGATACAGGAAGAATGTTCCTGATGTTGGAGAAGTCCAGAACCAGGGGACACAGTCTAAGGATAAAGGGCAGGCCATTTAGGACTGAGTTGAGGAGAAACTTCTTCACTCAGAGAGTTGTTAACCTGTGGAATTCCCTGCCGCAGAGAGTTGTTGATGCCAGTTCATTGGATATATTCAAGAGGGAGTTGGAGTTGGATATGGCCCTTACGGCTAAAGGGATCAAGGGGTATGGAGAGAAAGCAGGGAAGGGGTGCTGAGTGTCATTGATATAGATTATAAATATTGAGGACCCAGCACTGATCCCTGTAGCATCCTACTTGTTACAGTTTGCCAACCTGAAAATGACCCATTTATCCCAACTCTCTGCTTTCTGTTAGTCAGTCAATCCTCCACCCACGCTAATATATTATCCCAACTCCCTGAGCTCTTAACTTGTGCAGTAACCTTTTATGTGGCACCTTATCGAATGCCTCTGGAAATCCAAATACACTACATCTACTGGTTCCCCTTTATCCACCCTGCTCGTTGCATCCTCAAAAGAGCTCCAGCACATTTGTCAAACACGATTTCTCTTTCATAAAACCATGCTGACTCTGCTTGATTGAATCATGATTTTCATAAATGTCCTGCTACTGCTTCCTTAATAATGGACTCCAGCATTTTCCCAAAGACAGATGTTAGGCTAACTGGTCTATAGTTTACAGTTGCGGTTTTCCAATCCGCTGGGACCGTCCCAGAATCCAGGGAATTTTGGTAGATTACAACCAATGCATCCACTATCTCTGCAGCTACTTTTAAGAACCTAGGATGCAGACCATCGGGTCCAGGGACTTGTCCTCCTTTAGCCCCATTAGTTTGCCTAGTACTTTTTCTTTAGTGAAAGTGATTGTTTTAAGTTCCTCCCTCCCTATAGCCCCTTGATTATCAATTATTGAGATGCTTTTAGTGACTTTTACCGTGAAGACCGATACAAAATATTTGTTCTAAGTCTCTGCCATTTCCTGTTTCCCACTATTTATTCCCCAGTCTCATCCACTAAGTGACCAACATTTATTTTAGCCACACGCTTCCATTTCATATACACCTGTAGAAACTCTTGCTGTCTGTTTTTATATTTCTTGCTAGTTTGCTCTCATAATCTATCTTCTCCCTCTTTATTATTTTTTTTAATCGTCCTTTGCTGGTTATTAAAATTGTCTCAATCCTCTGGTCTCTATATTTCACTGATGGTGATATATCTTACACAGCCCCCTCCCCACTCTCTCGCCCAATTCATTTTGACCCATTCACTGCACGAAGAGCTCCACTGATCCCACATGCAACTATTGATGTCATTGTGACAGTTCCATCTATTCCCCAATGGAGGGGTGCAGGGATGGTCAGTTGGAGGAGTCACATGGGGAATCTGGGAAAAGCATTGATCACCCAGACCCCTGACACTTTTCGATCTCTGATTGGTAGTGAACCAAATACTAACAAGTTATTACAACATCTATAGTCGTGGGATTACCCGATGCCCGCAGACATGCTACATCGCTTTATCAATCAAACTTTGCTGCGTCATCAAACAGAAATTAGACATTGTATTAAAACTCTCCTCACCACAGGCCACAACCGGACACAGCAGGAAGCTGCAGAAAATGTTCCATTCCATTCTTCAAGCTCCAGAAGTAAGTTTCTAAACACAAAGCATAAAAACATGGCTCGACTCCAAACTGGGAATTCTGCTGAAAAATCTCTTTCACATTGGCACACTGAGACCACAGTGGGGAGTACTCCCACCTCGGAGTCAGTAGGTTGCAGGTTCAAATCCCACACCAGAGACTGGAGCACACACACAGACAGACGTTGTCACACACTCACAAACATTGTGTCACACAAACACTAACTCACACACACCGCTGGAGTCTCACAATCACTCACACACAAACATTGGCCCTGATATTAAAGGCAGAGCGCCACACTTAATGGAAGTACCAAATCATTTTATATTCCCATTCCACGGGGAGAGATTGATGGTCCTGGACAAACTGACTTCGGGATCGAGGGTTAGAGGGTTAGAGGGGCCCGAATCAAGGGTTGGAGGGTGAGGGGGGAATCAGAACTGTCACCGCCACACCCCACCGACCCTGTCCCCCCGACACACCCCACCGACCCTGTCCCCCCGACACACCCCACCGACCCTGTCCCCCCCGACACACCCCACCGACCCTGTCACCCCGACACACCCCACCGACCCTGTCCCCCCGACACACCCCACCGACCCTGTCCCCCCCGACACACCCCACCGACCCTGTCCCCCCGACACACCCCACCGACCCTGCCCCCCCCCCGACACACCCCACCGACCCTGTCCCCCCCCCCGACACACCCCACCGACCCTGTCCCCCCCCCCCAACCCCACCAACCCTGTCCCCCCGACACACCCCACCGACCCTGTCCCCCCCCGACACACCCCACCGACCCTGTTCCCCCGACACACCCCACCGACCCTGTCCCCCCCCACCGACCCTGTCCCCCCCGACACACCCCACCGACCCTGTCCCCCCCCGACACACCCCAGCGACCCTGTCCCCCCCGACACACCCCACCGACCCTGTTCCCCCGACACACCCCACCGACCCTGCCCCCCCCCGACACACCCCACCGACCCTGTCCCCCCCCGACACACCCCACCGACCCTGTTCCCCCGACACACCCCACCGACCCTGTTCCCCCGACACACCCCACCGACCCTGCCCCCCCCCGACACACCCCACCGACCCTGTCCCCCCCCGACACACCCCACCGACCCTGTTCCCCCGACACACCCCACCGACCCTGTCCCCCCGACACACCCCACCGACCCTGTCCCCCCCGACACACCCCACCGACCCTGTTCCCCCGACACACCCCACCGACCCTGTCCCCCCCCGACACACCCCACCGACCCTGTCCCCCCCCCCGACACACCCCACCGACCCTGTTCCCCCCGACACACCCCACCGACCCTGTCCCCCCGACACACCCCACCGACCCTGTCCCCCCCCGACACACCCCACCGACCCTGTCCCCCCCCGACACACCCCACCGACCCTGCCCCCCCCCGACACACCCCACCGACCCTGTCCCCCCCCGACACACCCCACCGACCCTGTTCCCCCGACACACCCCACCGACCCTGCCCCCCCCCGACACACCCCACCGACCCTGTTCCCCCGACACACCCCACCGACCCTGTCCCCCCGACACACCCCACCGACCCTGTCCCCCCCGACACACCCCACCGACCCTGTTCCCCCGACACACCCCACCGACCCTGTCCCCCCCCGACACACCCCACCGACCCTGTCCCCCCCCCGACACACCCCACCGACCCTGTCCCCCCGACACACCCCACCGACCCTGTCCCCCCGACACACCCCACCGACCCTGTCCCCCCCCCGACACACCCCACCGACCCTGTTCCCCCGACACACCCCACCGACCCTGTCCCCCCGACACACCCCACCGACCCTGTCCCCCCCACCCCGACACACCCCACCGACCCTGTCCCCCCCGACACACCCCACCGACCCTGTCCCCCCACCCCGACACACCCCACTGACCCTGTCCCCCCCGACACACCCCACCGACCCTGTCCCCCCGACACACCCCACCGACCCTGTCCCCCCGACACACCCCACCGACCCTGTCCCCCCCGACACACCCCACCGACCCTGTCCCCCCCCGACACACCCCACCGACCCTGCCCCCCCCCGACACACCCCACCGACCCTGTCCCCCCCGACACACCCCACCGACCCTGTTCCCCCGACACACCCCACCGACCCTGTCCCCCCGACACACCCCACCGACCCTGTCCCCCCGACACACCCCACCGACCCTGTCCCCCCGACACACCCCACCGACGCTGTCCCCCCGACACACTCCACCGACCCTGTCCCCCCCGACACACCCCACCGACCCTGCGCCCCCCCTCGACACACCCCACCGACCCTGTCCCCCCCGACACACCCCACCGACCCTGTCCCCCCGACACACCCCACCGACCCTGTCCCCCCGACACACCCCACCGACCCTGTCCCCCCGACACACCCCACCGACCCTGTCCCCCCGACACACCCCACCGACCCTGTCCCCCCGACACACCCCACCGACCCTGTCCCCCCGACACACCCCACCGACGCTGTTCCCCCCGCAACACACCCCACCGACCCTGTCCCCCCGACACACCCCACCGACCCTGTCCCCCCGACACACCCCACCGACCCTGTCCCCCCGACACACCCCACCGACCCTGTCCCCCCGACACACCCCACCGACCCTGTCCCCCCGACACACCCCACCGAACCTGTCCCCGCCCCCGACACACCCCACCGACCCTGTCCCCCCGACACACCCCACCGACCCTGTCCCCCCGACACACCCCACCGACCCTGTCCCCCCCCGACACACCCCACCGACCCTGCCCCCCCCCCCGACACACCCCACCGACCCTGTCCCCCCGACACACCCCACCGACCCTGTCCCCCCGACACACCCCACCGACCCTGTCCCCCCCCGACACACCCCACCGACCCTGTCCCCCCCCCCCGACACACCCCACCGACCCTGTCCCCCCGACACACCCCACCGACCCTGTTCCCCCCCCGACACACCCCACCGACTCTGCCCCCCCCCGACACACCCCACCGACCCTGTCCCCCCGACACACCCCACCGACCCTGTTCCCCCCCCGACACACCCCACCGACCCTGGCCCCCCCGACACACCCCACCGACCCTGTCCCCCCGACACACCCCACCGACCCTGTCCCCCCGACACACCCCACCGACCCTGTCCCCCCGACACACCCCACCGACCCTGGCCCCCCCCCCCGACACACCCCACCGACCCTGTCCCCCCGACACACCCCACCGACCCTGTTCCCCCCCCGACACACCCCACCGACCCTGCCCCCCCCGACACACCCCACCGACCCTGTCCCCCCGACACACCCCACCGACCCTGTCCCCCCCCCCGACACACCCCACCGACCCTGTCCCCCCGACACACCCCACCGGCCCTGTCCCCCCGACACACCCCACCGACCCTGTCCCCCCGACACACCCCACCGACCATGTCCCCCCGACACACCCCACCGACCCTGGCCCCCCCCGACACACCCCACCGACCCTGTCCCCCTGACACACCACACCGACCCTGTCACCCCCGACACACCCCACCGACCCTGTTCCCCCCCGACACACCCCACCGACCCTGTTCCCCCCCCGACACACCCCACCGACCCTGTCCCCCCCGACACACCCACCGACCCTGTCCCCCCCCCCGACACACCCCACCGACCCTGTCCCCCCGACACACCCCACCGACCCTGTCCCCCCCCCGACACACCCCACCGACCCTGTCCCCCCCCCGACACACCCCACCGACCCTGTCCCCCCCCCCGACACACCCCACCGACCCTGTCCCCCCGACACACCCCACCGACCCTGTCCCCCCGACACACCCCACCGACCCTGACCCCCCCCGACACACCCCACAGACCCTGTCCCCCCGACACACCCCACCGACCCTGTCCCACCCCCCGACACACCCCACCGACCCTGTCCCACCCCCCGACACACCCCACCGACCCTGTCCCCCCCCGACACACCCCATCGACCCTGTCGCCCCCCCCCCGACACACCCCACCGACCCTGTCCCCCCGACACACCCCACCGACCCTGTCCCCCCGACACACCCCACCGACCCTGTCCCCCCCCGACACACCCCACCGACGCTGACCCCCCGACACACCCCACCGACCCTGTCCCCCGACACACCCCAACGACCCTGTCCCCCCCCCGACACACCCCACCGACGCTGACCCCCCGACACACCCCACCGACCATGTCCCCCCCCCCCGACACACCCCACCGACCCTGTCCCCCCGACACACCCCACCGACCCTATCCCCCCGACACACCCCACCGACCCTGGCCCCCCCGACACACCCCACCGACCCTGTCCCCCCCCGACACACCCCACCGACCATGTCCCCCCGACACACCCCACCGACCCTGTCCCCCACCGACACACCCCACCGACCCTGTCCCACCCCCCGACACACCCCACCGACCCTGTCCCACCCCCCGACACACCCCACCGACCCTGCCCCCCCGACACACCCCACCGACCCTGTCCCCCTGACACACCCCACCGACCCTGTCCCCCCGACACACCCCACCGACCCTGTCCCCCCGACACACCCCACCGACCCTGTCTCCCCGACACACCCCACCGACCCTGCCCCCCCGACACACCCCACCGATCCTGTCCCCCCGACACACCCCACCGACCCTGTCTCCCCGACACACCCCACCGACCCTGCCCCCCCGACACACCCCACCGACCCTGTCTCCCCGACACACCCCACCGACCCTGCCCCCCCGACACACCCCACCGACCCTGTCCCCCCGACACACCCCACCGACCCTGTCCCTCTCCCGACACACCCCACCGACCCTGTCCCCCCGACACACCCCACTGACCCTATCCCCCCGACACACCCCACCGACCCTGTCCCCCCCCGAAACACCCCAACGACCCTGTCCCCCCCCGACACACCCCGCCGACCCTGACCCCCCCCCCGACACACCCCACCGACCCTGTCCCCCCCGACACACCCCACCGACCCTGTCCCCCCCCCCCGACACACCCCGCCGACCCTGTCCCACCAACACACCCCACCGACCCTGTCCCCCCCGACACACCCCACCGACCCTGTCCCCCCCGACACACCCCACCAACCCTGTCCCCCCCCCGACACACCCCACCGACCCTGTCCCCCCCGACACACCCCACCGACCCTGTCACCCCCCCCAACCCCCACCGATTCTATTCCCCCCTCCGACACACCCCACCGACCCTGTCCCCCCGACACACCCCACCGACCCTGTCCCCCCGACACACCCCACTGACCCTGTCCCCCCCGACACACCCCACCGACCCTGTCCCCCCGACACACTCCACCGACACTGTCCCCCCCACCCCGACACACCCCACCGACCCTGTCCCCCCGACACACCCCACCGACCCTGTCCCCCCGACACACTCCACCGACCCTGTCCCCCCCCCGACACACCCCACCGACCCTGTCCCCCCCGACACACCCCACCGACCCTGTCCCCCCCCCGACACACCCCACCGACCCTGTCCCCCCCCGACACACCCCACCGACCCTGTCCCCCCCCCCGACACACCCCACCGACCCTGTCCCCCCGACACACCCCACCGACCCTGTCCCCCCCGACACACCCCACCGACCCTGTCCCCCTGACACACCCCACCGACCCTGCCCCCCCCCGACACACCCCATCGGCCCTGTCCCCCCGACACACCCCACCGACCCTGTCCTCCACCGACACACCCCACCGACCCTGTCCCCCCTGACACACCCCACCGACCCTGTCCCCCCCGACACACCCCACCGACCCTGTCCCCCCGACACACCCCACCGACCCTGTCCCCCCAACACACCCCACCGACCCTGTCCCCCCGACACACCCCACCGACCCTGTCCCCCCGACACACCCCACCGACCCTGTCCCCCCGACACACCCCACCGACCCTGTCCCCCCGACACACCCCCCACCGACCCTGTCCCCCCGACACACCCCACCGACCCTGTCCCCCCGACACACCCCACCGACCCTGTCCCCCCGACACACCCCACCGACCCTGACCCCGCCCCCGACACACCCCACCGACCCTGACCCCCCCCCGACACACCCCACCGACCCTGTCCCCCCGACACACCCCACCGACCCTGACGCCCCCCCGACACACCCCACCGACCCTGTCTCCCCGACACACCCCACCGACCCTGTCCCCCACCCGACACACCCCATCGACCCTGTCCCCCCTCTCCGACACACCCCATCGACCCTGTCCCCCCCCCGACACACCCCACCGACCCTGTCCCACCCCCCGACACACCCCACCGACCCTGTCCCCCCGACACACCCCACCGACCCTGTCCCACCGACACACCCCACCGACCCTGTCCCCCCGACACACCCCACCGACCCTGTCCCCCCCGACACACCCCACCGACCCTGTCCCCCCGACACACCCCACCGACCCTGTCCCTCCCCCGACACACCCCACCGACCCTGCCCCCCCGACACACCCCACCGACCCTGCCCCCCCGACACACCCCACCGACCCTGTCCCTCCCCCGACACACCCCACCGACCCTGTCCCCCCGACACACCCCACCGACCCTGTCCCCCCGACACACCCCACCGACCCTGTCCCCCCGACACACCCCACCGACCCTGTCCCCCCGACACACCCCACCGACCCCGTCCCCCCCCCCGACACACCCCACCGACCCTGTCCCCCCCCCGACACACCCCACCGACCCTGTCCCCCCGACACACCCCACCGACCCTGTCCCCACCCCTGACACACCCCACCGACCCTGTCCCCCCGACATACCCCACTGACCCTGTCCCCCCCCGACACACCCCACCGACGCTGACCCCCCCGACACACCCCACCGACCCTGTCCCCCCGACGCACCCCACCGACCCTGTCCCCCCCCCCCGACACACCCCACCGACCCTGTCCCCCCCCGACACACCCCACCGACCCTGTCCCCCCCCCCCGACACACCCCACCGACCCTGTCCCCCCGACGCACCCCACTGACCCTGTCCCCCCCCCGACACACCCCACCGACCCTGTCCCCCCCCCCCGACACACCCCACCGACCCTGTCCCCCCGACACACCCCACCGACCCTGTCCCCCCCCGACACACCCCCCCGACCCTGTCCCCCCGACACACCCCATCGACCCTGTCCCCTCGACACACCCCACCGACCCTGTCCCCCCCCCCGACACACCCCACCGACCCTGTCCCCCCGACACACCCCACCGACCCTGTCCCCCCCCGACACACCCCCCCGACCCTGTCCCCCCGACACACCCCACCGACCCTGTCCCCCCGACACACCCCACCGACCCTGTCCCCCCCCCCGACACACCCCACCGACCCTGTCCCCCCGACACACACCACCGACCCCATCCCCCCGACACACCCCACCGACCCTGTCCCCCCCCCCCCCCGACACACCCCACCGACCCTGTGCCCCCGACACACCCCACCGACCCTGTCCCCCCCCGACACACCCCACCGACCCTGTCCCCCCCCGACACACCCCACCGACCCTGTCCCCCCCCGACACACCCCACCGACCCTGTCCCCCCCCGACACACCCCACCGACCCTGTCCCCCCGACACACCCCACCGACCCTGTCCCCCCGACACACCCCACCGACCCCGTCCCCGTCCCCCCGACACACCCCACCGACCCTGTCCCCACCCCCGACACACCCCACCGACCCTGTCCCCTTGACACACCCCACCGACCCTGTCCCCCCCCCCGACACACCCCACCGACCCTGTCCCCCCCCCCGACACACCCCACCGACCCTGTCCCCTTGACACACCCCACCGACCCTGTCCCCACCCCCGACACACCCCACCGACCCTGTCCCCCCGACACACCCCACCGACCCTGTCCCCCCGACACACCCCACCGACCCTGTCCCCCCGACACACCCCACCGACCCTGTCCCCCCGACACACCCCACCGACCCTGTCCCCCCGACACACCCCACCGACCCTGTCCCCCCGACACACCCCACCGACCCCGTCCCCCCCCCCGACACACCCCACCGACCCTGTCCCCCCCCCGACACACCGCACCGACCCTGTCCCCCCGACACACCCCACCGACCCTGTCCCCACCCCCGACACACCCCACCGACCCTATCCCCCCGACACACCCCACTGACCCTGTCCCCCCCCCGACACACCCCACCGACCCTGTCCCCCCCCGACACACCCCACCGACGCTGACCCCCCCGACACACCCCACCGACCCTGTCCCCCCGACGCACCCCACCGACCCTGTCCCCCCGACACACCCCACCGACCCTGTCCCCCCCGACACACCCCACTGACCCTGTCCCCCGACACACCCCACCGACCCTGTCCCCCCGACACACCCCACCGACACTGTCCCCCCCACCCCGACACACCCCACCGACCCTGTCCCCGCGAGACACCCCACCGACCCCATCCCCCCCCCCCCGACACACCCCACCGACCCTGTCCCCCCGACACACCCCACCGACCCTGCCCCCCGACACACCCCACCGACCCTGCCCCCCGACACACCCCACCGACCCTGTTAGCCCCCCCGACACACCCCACCGACCCTGTCCCCCCGACACACCCCACCGACCCTGTCCCCCCGACACACCCCACCGACCCTGTCCCCCCGACACACCCCACCGACCCTGTCCCCCCCGACACACCCCACCGACCCTGTCCCCCCGACACACCCCACCGACCCTGTCCCCCCCGACACACCCCATCGGCCCTGTCCCCCCCGACACACCCCAGCGACCCTGACGCCCCCCCGACACACCCCACCGACCCTGTCCCCCCCCCCGACACACCGCACCGACCCTGTCCCCCCCCCGACACACCCCACCGACCCTGTCCCCCCGACACACCCCACCGACCCTGATCCCCCCCCCCGGCACACCCCACCGACCCTGTCCCCACCGACACACCCCACCGACCCTGACCCCCCCCCCCGGCACACCCCACCGACCCTGTCCCCCCGACACACACCACCGACCCTGTCCCCCCGACACACCCCACCGACCCTGTCCCCCCGACACACCCCACCGACCCTGTCCCCCCCAACACACCCCACTGACCCTGTCCCCCCCAACACACCCCACCGACCCTGTCGCCCCCGACAAACCCCACCGACACTGTCCCCCCCGACACACCCCACCGACCCTGTTCCCCCCGACACACCCCACCGACCCTGTCCCCCCGACACACCCCACCGACCCTGTCCCCCCGACACACCCCACCGACCCTGTCCCCCCGACACACCCCACCGACCCTGCCCCCCCGACACACCCCACCGGCCCTTTCCCCCCCGACACACCCCACCGACCCTGTTCCCCCCCCGACACACCCCACCGACCCTGTCCCCCCGACACACCCCACCGGCCCTGTCCCCCCGACACACCCCACCGACCCTGTCCCCCCGACACACCCCACCGACCCTGTCCCCCCCACCCCGACACACCCCACCGACCCTGTCCCCCCGACACACCCCACCGACCCTGTCCCCCCGACACACCCCACCGGCCCTGTCCCCCCCGACACACCCCACCGACCCTGTTCCCCCCCCGACACACCCCACCGACCCTGTCCCCCCGACACACCCCACCGACCCAGTCCCCCCGACACAACCCACCGACCCTGTCCCCCCGACACAGCCCACCGACCCAGCCCGCCCGACACACCCCATCGGCCCTGTCCCCCCCGACACACCCCACCGACCCTGTCCCCCCGACACACCACACCGACCCTGTCCCCCCCCCGACACACCCAACCGACCCTGTCCCCCCCACCCCGACACACCCCACCGACCCTGTCCCACCCGACACACCCCACCGACCCTGTCCCCTCGACACACCCCACCGACCCTGTCCCCCCCACCCCGACACACCCCACCGACCCTGTCCCCCCCCCCCCGACACACCCCACCGACCCTGTCCCCTCGACACACCCCACCGACCCTGTCCCCTCGACACACCCCACCGACCCTGTCCCCCCCACCCCGACACACCCCACCGACCCTGTCCCCCCCACCCCGACACACCCCACCGACCCTGTCCCCCCCCCCCCCCCGACACACCCCACCGACCCTGTCCCCCCGACACACCCCACCGACCCTGTCCCCCCCGACACACCCCACCGACCCTGTCCACCCGACACACCCCACCGACCCTGTTCCCCCCGACACACCCCACCGACCCTGTCCCCCCCGACACACCCCACCGACCCTGTCCCCCCGACACACCCCACCGACCCTGTCCCCCCCGACACACCCCACCGACCCTGTCCCGACACACCCCACCGACCCTGTCCCCCCCGACACACCCCACCGACCCTGTCCCCCCCGACACACCCCAGCGACCCAGTCCCCCCGACACACCCCACCGACCCTGTCCCCCCCCGACACACCTCACCGACCCTGTCCACCCCCCCCGACACACCCCACCGACCCTGTCCCCCCCGCCACACCCCACCGACCCTGTCCCCCCCGACACACCCCAGCGACCCAGTCCCCCCGACACACCCCACCGACCCTGTCCCCCCCGACACACCCCACCGACCCTGTCCCCCCCGACACACCCCACCGACCCTGTCCCCCCGACACACCCCACCGACTCTGTTACCCCCCACGACACACCCCACCGACCCTGTCCCCCCGACACACCCCACCGACCCTGTCCCCCCCGCCACACCCCACCGACCCTGTCCCCCCCGCCACACCCCACCGACCCTGTCCCCCCCGCCACACCCCAGCGACCCTGACCCCCCCCCCGACACACCCCACCGACCCTGTCCCCCCCGCCACACCCCAGCGACCCTGACCCCCCCCCCCGACACACCCCACTGACCCTGTCCCCACCGACACACCCCACCGACCCTGACCCCCCCCCCGGCACACCCCACCGACACTGTCCCCCCCGACACACTCCACCGACCCTGTCCCCCCGACACACCCCACCGACCCTGACCCCCCCCCCGGCACACCCCACCGACCCTGTCCCCCCGACACACCCCCACCGACCCTGCCCCCCAGACACACCCCATCGGCCCTGTCCCCCCGACACACCCCACCGACCCTGTCCCCCCGACACACCCCACCGACCCTGTCCCCCCCGACACACTCCACCGACCCTGTCCCCCCGACACACCCCACCGACCCTGTCCCCCCGACACACCCCACCGACCCTGTCCCCCCCGACACACCCCACCGACCCTGTCCCCCCCGACACACCCCACCTACCCTGTTCCCCCGACACAGCCCACCGACCCAGCCCCCCCGACACACCCCACCGACCCTGTCCCCCCGACACAGCCCACCGACCCTGTCCCCCCGACACAGCCCACCGACCCAGCCCCCCCGACACACCCCACCGACCCTGTCCCCCCCCCGACACACCCCACCGGCCCTGTCCGCCCCGACACACCCCACCGACCCTGTTCCCCCCCGACACACCCCACCGACCCTGTTCCCCCGACACAGCCCACCGACCCTGTTCCCCCGACACACCCCACCGACCCTGTCCTCCCCGACACACCCCACCGACCCTGTCCCCTCGACACACCCCATCGGCCCTGTCCCCCCCGACACACCCCACCGACCCTGTCCCCTCGACACACCCCACCGACCCTGTCCCCTCCCCCCGACACACCCCACCGACCCTGTCCCCCCCCCCCGACACACCCCACCGACCCTGTTCCCCCCGACACACCCCACCGACCCTGTCCCCCCCGACACACCCCAGCGACCCTTTCCCCCGACACACCCCACCGACCTTGTCCCCCCGACACACCCCACTGACCCTGTCCCCCCCCCGACACACCCCACCGACGCTGACCCCCCCGACACACCCCACCGACCCTGTCCCCCCGACACACCCCACCGACCCTGTCCCCCCCCCCCGACACACCCAACCGACCCTGTCCCCCCCACCCCGACACACCCCACCGACCTTGTCCCCCCCGACACACCCCACCGACCCTGTCCCCCCCACCCCGACAGACCCCACCGACCCTGTCCCCCCCGACACACCCCACCGACCCTGTCCCCCCCACCCCGACACACCCCACCGACCCTGTCACCCCACCCCGACACACCCCACCGACCTTGTCCCCCCCGACACACCCCACCGAACCCGTCCCCCCCCCCGACACACCCCACCGACCCTGTCCCCCCCCCCACCCCGACACACCCCACCGACCCTGTCCCCCCCCCCCCCCCCGACACACCCCACCGACCCTGTCCCCCCGACACACCCCACCGACCCTGTCCCCCCCGACACACCCCACCGACCCTGTCCCCCCCGACACACCCCACCGACCCTGACCCCCGCGACACACCCCACCGACCCTGTCCCCCCGACACACCCCACCGACACTGTCCCCCCCGACACACCCCACCGACCCTGACCCCCCCCCCCGACACACCCAACCGACCCTGTCCCCCCCACCCCGACACACCCCACCGACCCCCCCCCCCCCCCCGACACACCCCACTGACCCTGTCCCCCCCCCCCCCCCCTGACACACCCCACCGACCCTGTCCCCCCGACACACCCCACCGACCCTGTCCCCCCCCCGACACACCCCACCGACCCTGTCCCCCCGACACACCCCACCGACCCTGTCCCCCCGACACACCCCACCGACCCTGTCCCCCCCGACACACCCCACCGACCCTGTCCCCCCCACCCCGACACACCCCACCGACCCTGTCCCCCCGACACACCCCACCGACCCCGTCCCCCCCCCCGACACACCCCACCGACCCTGTCCCCCCGACACACCCCACCGACCCTGTCCCCCCGACACACCCCACCGACCCTGTCCCCCCGACACACGCCACCGACCCTGTCCCCCCCCCCGACACACCCCACCGACCCCGTCCCCCCCCCGACACACCCCACCGACCCTGTCCCCCCGACACACCCCACCGACCCTGTCCCCCCCCGACACACCCCACCGACCCTGTCCCCCCGACACACCCCACCGACCCTGTCCCCCCCCGACACACCCGACCGACCCTGTCCCCCCCCCCGACACACCCCACCGACCCTGTCCCCCCCCGACACACCCCACCGACCCTGTCCCCCCCCCCGACACACCCCACCGACCCTGTCCCCCCGACACACCCCACCGACCCTGTCCCCCCCCGACACACCCGACCGACCCTGTCCCCCCCCCCCGACACACCCCACCGACCCTGTCCCCCCCGACACACCCCACCGACCCTTTCCCCCGACACACCCCACCGACCCTGTCCCCCCCCCCCGACACACCCCACCGACCCTGTCCCCCCGACACACCCCACCGACCCTGTTCCCCCCCCGACACACCCCACCGACCCTGCCCCCCCCGACACACCCCACCGACCCTGTCCCCCCCGACACACCCCACCGACCCTGTCCCCCCCCCCGACACACCCCACCGACCCTGTCCCCCCGACACACCCCACCGACCCTGTCCCCCCCCCCGACACACCCCACCGACCCTGTCCCCCCGACACACCCCACCGACCCTGTCCCCCCGACACACCCCACCGACCCTGTCCCCCCGACACACGCCACCGACCCTGTCCCCCCCCCCGACACACCCCACCGACCCTGTCCCCCGACACACCCCACCGACCCTGTCCCCCCCCCCGACACACCCCACCGACCCTGTCCCCCGACACACCCCACCGAACACGTCCCCCCCCCCGACACACCCCACCGACCCTGTCCCCCCCCCCCGACACACCCCACCGACGCTGTCCCCCCCCCCGACACACCCCACCGACCCCGTCCCCCCCCCCCCCCGACACACCCCACCGACCCTGTCCCCCCGACACACCCCACCGATCCTTTCCCCCCCCCCGACACACCCCACCGACCCCGTCCCCCCCCCCCCCCGACACACCCCACCGACCCTGTCCCCCCGACACACCCCACCGATCCTTTCCCCCCCCCCCGACACACCCCACCGACCCTGTCACCCCCATCCCCGACACACCCCATCGACCCTGTCCCCCCAACACACCCCATCGACCCTGTCCCCCCGACACACCCCACCGACCCTGACCCCCCCCGACACACCCCACTGACCCTGTCCCCGCCCCCGACACACCCCACCGACCCTGACCCTCCCCCCGACACACCCCACCGACCCTGACCCTCCCCCCGACACACCCCACCGACCCTGACCCTCCCCCCGACACACCCCACCGACCCTGTCCCCCCCAACACACCCCACCGACCCTGTCCCCCCCGACACACCCCACCGACCCTGTCCCCCCCGACACACCCCACCGACCCTGTCCCCCCCGACACACCCCACCGACCCTGTCCCCCCCAACACACCCCACCGACCCTGTCCCCCCGACACACCCCACCGACCCTGTCCCCCCCAACACACCCCACCGACCCTGTCCCCCCCAACACACCCCACCGACCCTGTCCCCCCGACACACCCCACCGACCCTGTCCCCCCCAACACACCCCACCGACCCTGTCCCCCCCAACACACCCCACCGACCCTGTCCCCCCCGACACACCCCGCCGACCCTGTCCCCCCGACACACCCCACCGACCCTGTCCCCCCAACACACCCCACCGACCCTGTCCCCCCCCGACACACCCCACCGACCCTGTCCCCCCCGACACACCCCGCCGACCCTGTCCCCCCGACACACCCCACCGACCCTGTCCCCCCGACACACCCCACCGACCCTGTCCCCCCGACACACCCCACCGACCCTGTCCCCCCCGACACACCCCACCGACCCTGTCCCCCCGACACACTCCACCGACCCTGTCCCCCCCACCCCGACACACTCCACCGACCCTGTCCCCCCCACCCCGACACACCCCACCGACCCTGTCCCCCCCGACACACCCCACCGACCCTGTCCCCCCCCGACACACCCCACCGACCCTGTCCCCCCCACCCCGACACACCCCACCGAACTTGTCCCCTCGACACACCCCACCGACCCTGTGCCCCCCACCCCGACACACCCCACCGACCCTGTCCCCCCCCCGACACACCCCACCGACCCTGTCCCCTCGACACACCCCACCGACCCTGTGCCCCCCACCCCGACACACCCCACCGACCCTGTCCCCTCGACACACCCCACCGACCCTGTGCCCCCCACCCCGACACACCCCACCGACCCTGTTCCCCCCCCCCCGACACACCCCACCGACCCTGTCCCCTCGACACAACCCAACGACCCTGTGCCCCCCACCCCGACACACCCCACCGACCCTGTCCCCCCCGACACACCCCAGCGACCCAGTCCCCCCGACACACCCCACCGACCATGTCCCCCCCGACACACCCCACCGACCCTGTCCCCCCCGACACACCCCACCGACCCTATCCCCCCGACACACCCCACCGACCCTGTCCCCCCGACACACCCCACCGACCCCTGTCCCCCCGACACACCCCACCGACCCTGTCCCCCCCGCCACACCCCACCGACCCTGTCCCCCCCGCCACACCCCAGCGACCCTGACCCCCCCCCCGACACACCCCACTGACCCTGTCCCCACCGACACACCCCACCGACCCTGACCCCCCCCCCCGGCACACCCCACCGACACTGTCCCCCCCGACACACCCCACCGACCCCTGTTCCTTCCGACACACCCCACCGACCCTGTCCCCCCGACACACCCCACTGACCCTGTCCCCCCCAACACACCCCACCGACACTGTCCCCCCCGACACACCCCACCGACCCTGTCCCCCCCCGACACAGCCCACCGACCCAGCCCCCCCGACACACCCCACCGACCCTGTCCCCCCCCCGACACACCCCACCGGCCCTGTCCCCCCCGACACACCCCACCGACCCTGTTCCCCCCCGACACACCCCACCGACCCTGTTCCCCCCCGACACACCCCACCGACCCTGTCCCCCCGACACAGCCCACCGACCCAGCCCCCCCGACACACCCCATCGGCCCTGTCCTCCCCGACACACCCCAGCGACCCTGTCCCCCCGACACACCCCACCGACCCTGTCCCCTCGACACACCCCACCGACCCTGTCCCCCCCGACACACCCCACCGACCCTGTCCCCCCCGACACACCCCACCGACCCTGTCCCCTCGACACACCCCACCGACCCTGTCCCCCCGACACACCCCACCGACCCTGTCCCCCCGACACACCCCACCGACCCTGTCCCCCCCCGACACACCCCACCGACCCTGTTCCCCCCGACACACCCCACCGACCCTGTCCCCCCCGACACACCCCAGCGACCCTTTCCCCCGACACACCCCACCGACCTTGTCCCCCCGACACACCCCACTGACCCTGTCCCCCCCCCGACACACCCCACCGACGCTGACCCCCCCGACACACCCCACCGACCCTGTCCCCCCCCCCCGACACACCCAACCGACCCTGTCCCCCCACCCCGACACACCCCACCGACCTTGTCCCCCCCGACACACCCCACCGACCCTGTCCCCCCCACCCCGACACACCCCACCGACCCTGTCCCCCCCGACACACCCCACCGACCCTGTCCCCCCGACACACCCCACCGAACCCCCCCCCCCCCGACACACCCCACCGACCCTGTCCCCCCCCCCACCCCGACACACCCCACCGAACCCCCCCCCCCCCCGACACACCCCACCGACCCTGTCCCCCCCACCCCGACACACCCCACCGACCCTGTCCCCCCGACACACCCCACCGACCCTGTCCCCCCGACACACCCCACCGACCCTGTCCCCCCGACACACCCCACCGACCCTGTCCGCCCCCCCCCGACACACCCCACCGACCCTGTCCCCCCGACACACCCCACCGACCCTGTCCCCCCCCCCGACACACCCCACCGACCCTGTCCCCCGACACACCCCACCGAACACGTCACCCCGACACACCCCACCGACCCTGTCCCCCCCCCCGACACACCCCACCGACGCTGTCCCCCCCCCCGACACACCCCACCGACCCCGTCCCCCCCCCCCCCCGACACACCCCATCGGCCCTGTCCCCCCCGACACACCCCACCGACCCTGACCCCCCCCGACACACCCCACTGACCCTGTCCCCCCCCCCCGACACACCCCACCGACCCTGACCCTCCCCCCGACACACCCCACCGACCCTGACCCTCCCCCCGACACACCCCACCGACCCTGACCCTCCCCCCGACACACCCCACCGACCCTGTCCCCCCCGACACACCCCACCGACCCTGTCCCCCCCAACACACCCCACCGACCCTGTCCCCCCCAACACACCCCACCGACCCTGTCCCCCCGACACACTCCACCGACCCTGTCCCCCCCACCCCGACACACTCCACCGACCCTGTCCCCCCCACCCCGACACACCCCACCGACCCTGTCCCCCCCGACACACCCCACCGACCCTGTCCCCCCCCGACACACCCCACCGACCCTGTCCCCCCCCGACACACCCCACCGACCCTGTCCCCCCCCGACACACCCCACCGACCCTGTCCCCTCGACACACCCCACCGACCCTGTGCCCCCCACCCCGACACACCCCACCGACCCTGTCCCCCCGACACACCCCACCGACCCCTATCCCCCCGCCACACCCCACCGACCCTGTGCCCCCCACCCCGACACACCCCACCGACCCTGTCCCCTCGACACACCCCACCGACCCTGTCCCCCCGACACACCCCACCGACCCTGTCCCCCCGACACACCCCACCGACCCTGTCCCCCCGACACACCCCACCGACCCTGTGCCCCCCACCCCGACACACCCCACCGACCCTGTCCCCCCCAACACACCCCACCGACCCTGTCCCCCCCGCCACACCCCAGCGACCCTGACCCCCCCCCCCGACACACCCCACTGACCCTGTCCCCACCGACACACCCCACCGACCCTGACCCCCCCCCCGGCACACCCCACCGACACTGTCCCCCCCGACACACTCCACCGACCCTGTTCCTTCCGACACACCCCACCGACCCTGTCCCCCCGACACACCCCACTGACCCTGTCCCCCCCAACACACCCCACCGACCCTGTTGCCCCCGACACACCCCACCGACACTGTCCCCCCCGACACACCCCACCGACCCTGTTCCCCCCCGACACACCCCACCGACCCTGTCCCCCCGACACAGCCCACCGACCCTGTCCCCCCGACACAGCCCACCGACCCAGCCCCCCCGACACACCCCACCGACCCTGTCCCCCCCCCGACACACCCCACCGGCCCTGTCCCCCCCGACACACCCCACCGACCCTGTTCCCCCCCGACACACCCCACCGACCCTGTTCCCCCCCGACACACCCCACCGACCCTGTCCCCCCGACACAGCCCACCGACCCAGCCCCCCCGACACACCCCATCGGCCCTGTCCCCCCCGACACACCCCACCGACCCTGTCCCCTCGACACACCCCACCGACCCTGTCCCCCCCGACACACCCCACCGACCCTGTCCCCCCCGACACACCCCACCGACCCTGTCCCCTCGACACACCCCACCGACCCTGTCCCCCCGACACACCCCACCGACCCTGTCCCCCCGACACACCCCACCGACCCTGTCCCCTCGACACACCCCACCGACCCTGTCCCCCCGACACACCCCACCGACCCTGTCCCCCCGACACACCCCACCGACCCTGTCCCCCCGACACACCCCACCGACCCTGTCCCCCCGACACACCCCACCGACCCTGTCCCCCCGACACACCCCACCGACCCTGTCCCCCCGACACACCCCACCGACCCTGTCCCCCCCACCCGACACACCCGACCGACCCTGTTCCCCCCGACACACCCCACCGACCCTGTCCCCCCCGACACACCCCACCGACCCTGTCCCCCTCGACACACCCCACCGACCCTGTTCCCCCCGACACACCCCACTGACCCTGTCCCCCCCCCCCGACACACCCCACCGACGCTGACCCCCCCACCCCGACACACCCCACCGACCCTGTCCCCTCGACACACCCCACCGACCCTGTCCCCCCCGACACACCCCACCGACCCTGTCCCCTCGACACACCCCACCGACCCTGTGCCCCCCACCCCGACACACCCCACCGACCCTGTCCCCCCCCCCGACACACCCCACCGACCCTGTCCCCTCGACACAACCCACCGACCCTGTGCCCCCCACCCCGACACACCCCACCGACCCTGTCCCCCCGACACACCCCACCGACCCCGTCCCCCCCCCCCGACACACCCCACCGACCCTGTCCCCCCCCCCCGACACACCCCACCGACCCTGTCCCCCTGACACACCCCACCGACCCTGTCCCCCCGACACACCCCACCGACCCTGTCCCCCCGACACACCCCACAGAACCTGTCCCCCCCCCGACACACCCCACCGACGCTGACCCCCCCGACACACCCCACCGACCCTGTCCCCACCGACACACCCCACCGACCCTGACCCCCCCCCCGGCACACCCCACCGACACTGTCCCCCCCGACACACTCCACCGACCCTGTTCCTTCCGACACACCCCACCGACCCTGTCCCCCCGACACACCCCACTGACCCTGTCCCCCCCAACACACCCCACCGACACTGTCCCCCCCGACACACCCCACCGACCCTGTTCCCCCCCGACACACCCCACCGACCCTGTCCCCCCGACACAGCCCACCGACCCTGTCCCCCCGACACAGCCCACCGACCCAGCCCCCCCGACACACCCCACCGACCCTGTCCCCCCCCGACACACCCCACCGACCCTGTTCCCCCCCGACACACCCCACCGACCCTGTTCCCCCGACACACCCCACCGACCCTGTCCCCTCGACACACCCCACCGACCCTGTCCCCCCGACACACCCCACCGACCCTGTCCCCCCGACACACCCCACCGACCCTGTCCCCCCCACCCGACACACCCGACCGACCCTGTTCCCCCCGACACACCCCACCGACCCTGTCCCCCCCGACACACCCCACCGACCCTGTCCCCCTCGACACACCCCACCGACCCTGTTCCCCCCGACACACCCCACTGACCCTGTCCCCCCCCCCGACACACCCCACCGACGCTGACCCCCCCACCCCGACACACCCCACCGACCCTGTCCCCTCGACACACCCCACCGACCCTGTCCCCCCCGACACACCCCACCGACCCTGTCCCCTCGACACACCCCACCGACCCTGTGCCCCCCACCCCGACACACCCCACCGACCCTGTCCCCCCCCCCGACACACCCCACCGACCCTGTCCCCTCGACACAACCCACCGACCCTGTGCCCCCCACCCCGACACACCCCACCGACCCTGTCCCCCCGACACACCCCACCGACCCCGTCCCCCCCCCCCGACACACCCCACCGACCCTGTCCCCCCCCCCCGACACACCCCACCGACCCTGTCCCCCTGACACACCCCACCGACCCTGTCCCCCCGACACACCCCACCGACCCTGTCCCCCCCGACACACCCCACAGAACCTGTCCCCCCCCCGACACACCCCACCGACGCTGACCCCCCCGACACACCCCACCGACCCTGTCCCCCCGACACACCCCACTGACCCTGTACCCCCCGACACACCCCACCGACCCTGTCCCCCCCCCGACACACCCCACCGACCCTGTCCCCCCCGACACACCCCACCGACCCTGTCCCCCCCGACACACCCCACCGACCCTGTCCCCCCCCGACACACCCCACCGACCCTGTCCCCCCCCCCGACACACCCCACCGACCCTGTCCCCCTCGACACACCCCACCGACCCTGTCCCCCCCGACACACCCCACCGACCTTGTTACCCCCCCTGACACACCCCACCGACCCTGTCCCCCCCGACACACCCCACCGACCCTGTTACCCCCCCCGACACACCCCACCGACCCTGTCCCCCCCCCCGACACACCCCACCGACCCTGTCCCCCTCGACACACCCCACCGACCCTGTTCCCCCCCCGACACACCCCACCGACCCTGTCCCCTCCCCGACACAACCCACCGACCCTGTCCCCCCGACACACCCCACCGACCCTGTCCCCCTCGACACACCCCAGCGACCCTGTTCCCCCCGACACACCCCACCGACCCTGTCCCCCCCGACACACCCCACCGACCCTGTCCCCCCCGACACACCCCACTGACCCTGCCCCCCCCGACACACCCCACCGACCCTGTCCCCCCGACACACCCCACCGACCCTGTCCCCCCGACACACCCCACCGACCCTGTGCTGAGTACGGGAGCCCGAGGTTTCACACTCGAGTGCCGTTACCTGGAGTCCGTGTGCAGTCCGGATTTCACTCCCGTGTCTGAGGCAGCGATGACAATCCCCTGCTGTCGGACTGTGGGTTAACGAGAGAGCAAAGACGGAGCGGCCCTAAAATTCCTCACAGACAAGTTGAGACTAAAAACTCGCTGCAGGTTGTAAGTAAACAGTCTTCCAATCGTTTCGATTGTGTCAACTCTGAGTCTTGCCACCAAAGGCGTTATTTGAGATATTTAAAGTATTGAAGTTATCCTGTATGTATCTGGAACATTTACACAGATTGATGGAAAATGAACCCACAAACCGTGAGTAACTCACCTTCACGTTGCAGACACAGCAGATACTGAGGCTTCGGGGCTGAATGACCTGATTTACAGAAACTGCGCTAAGTTTCTATTTCCCCGAAATGGTTTCTGTCTGTTTCAGTTATCACTTTCGAATCTCACACCAGACATTTCAAAGTCCGGAGCTGCTGATACAGCTGTAAACAACAGGAGGCGTCCTACACCACACATTGTTGATCAATGGATGCATTTCTCCAAACTTGACAGGGGAAGTTGTAGCAATGACACAGGCACCGGAGGGACTGGAGTGCATCATCACCCTCGGCAACCAAATTTTAATTTGATTTAAGTTTACTGTCCAAAGTTTAATTTGTTTAATGTGTCGGTTTTCATGCCCCCCTTTAATCAGGGGGCACTTGATCTACAGATCAACAACAAAATAGTTGTAGCAATGACACATTGATCCAGTGAACTGCAGATTACTTTTGCCCGCCCCTGTTTTTGGTGCTGCCTCAGAGACAATGACCCCCTCCTGTCGTTATGTGGGGCCGGGGTTCGAAGCTCGAAGACTTGATGGGACAGATAGAATACAACAGGCCAGGTCTATCTCTACAGGTGCAGCTCTGCCAGTTTTAGTTCTCTTCACTGTCACTAATACAACAACAACTCATTTATATAGTGTCTTTAATGTAATAAAATGCCATAGGCACTTCACAGGAGCTTTATCAAAAAATCGAATTGACATCGAGCCATATCAGGAGATGTTAGGGCAGAGCTTGAATTTAGGAACGCCTTAAAGAAGGATAGAGAGGCAGAGATATTTAGGGAGGGAATTCCAGAGCTTAGTACCTTGGAAGCTGAAGACACGGCTGCCAATGGTGGAGTTATTAAAATCGGGGATGTTCAAAAGGCCAGAATTGGAGAAGCGCAGCGATCCAGACAGAGTATAGGGCTGGAGGAGATTACAGAGATAGGGAGCGGGGGAGACCATGGAGGTTTTTGAAAACAAGGATGAGAATTTTAAAATCGTTGCTTAACCGGGAGCCAATGTAGATCAGCGAGCACAGGGATGATGGGTGAGCGGGACATGGTGCGAGTTAGGACACGGGGCAGCGAGCACAGGGGTGATGGGTAAGCGGGACTTGGTGCGAGTTAGGACACGGGGCAGCGAGCACAGGGGTAATGGGTAAGCGGGACTTGGTGCGAGTTAAGACATGGGGCAGCGAGCACAGGGGTGATGGGTAAGCGAGACTTGGTGCAAGTTAGGACATAGGGCAGCAAGCACAGGGG
Source organism: Pristiophorus japonicus (assembly GCF_044704955.1). Lineage (NCBI taxonomy): Eukaryota > Metazoa > Chordata > Chondrichthyes > Pristiophoridae > Pristiophorus > Pristiophorus japonicus. Next base: position 54,054,650 of record NC_091995.1, read on the forward strand.
TGAATGGGTGAGCGGGACATGGTGCGAGTTATAACATGGGGCAGCGAGCACAGGGGTGATGGGTAAGCGAGACTTGGTGCGAATTAGGACACGGGGCAGCGAGCACAGGGGTGATGGGTGAGCGGGACATGGTGCGAGTTAGGACACGGGGCAGCGAGCACAGGGGTGATGGGTAAGCGGGACATGGTGCGAGTTTGGACACGGGGCAGCGAGCACAGGGGTGAATGGGTGAGCGGGACATGGTGCGAGTTAGGACACGGGGCAGCGAGCACAGGGGTGATGGGTAAGCGAGACTTGGTACGAGTTAGGACACGGGGCAGCGAGCACAGGGGTGATGGGTAAGCGAGACTTGGTGCGAGTTTGGACACGGGGCAGCGAGCACAGGGGTGATGGGTAAGCGGGACTTGTTGTGAGTTAGGACACGGGCTGTTGTATATGCAGACTATGGATATACTCTCTGTGTAGTCACTGTATGGTTGCATAAGATGGACTTATTGACCTGATGTACTAGCAATAAGGTTTACACTGTACATACATGCTGGCACCACTGGTGGAGACTGGGGGTTTCCTGCCCCGGTGGCAGGGACCACTATAAAAGGCTGCCCACCATGCTTGTGCCTCACTCTGGAGTTTGGAATAAAAGACCAAGGTCATTACAGTTTGAGTACAACACATTGCCTTGTGGAGTCATTCCTAAGTACATTACAGACATAACACGGGCGGCAGAGTTTTGGATGACCTCAAGTTTCTGAAGGGTAGAACTGGGGAGGTTGGAATAGTCAAGTCTAGAGGTGATAAAGGCATGGATGAGGGTTCCAGCAGCAGATGAGCTGAGTTAAGGGCGGAGGCGGACGATATTACGAAGGTGAAATGGGAGGTCTAAGTGATGCAACAGATCTGAGGTAGGAAGCTCAATTAACTATGAAAATCAGGTTGTGAACAGGCTTGGTCAGCCTTGGACAGTTGCCAGGGAGAGAGATCGAAGAAATTTCTACTCATCTCGAACTGGATGTCGGACAAGCAGTCTGATAGTATAGAGAAGGTGGAGGGTTTAATAAAGGTGGAAGAAATGTAGAGCTGGGTATCATCAGCGTACATGTGAAAACTCACCATACACACACGCTAACAAACAAAGGACCGAGGTCCATCAGCCCACGCACACCACAGCGCGATTGGGCAGACTTGTCCGCCTGACATTAACAAACAAAGGACCGAGGTCCATCAGCCCACGCGCACCCCAGCGCGATTGGGCAGACTTGTCCGCCTGACATTAACAAACAAAGGACCGAGGTCGACGTTTTGTCGATGGATGATGTCACCGAGTTTCAGCATGAAGATGAGAAATAGGAGAGGGCCAGGGATAGATCCTTGGGGAACAGCAGAGGTGACTATGGGAGCGGGAATAGATGCCATTGCAGGTGATTCTATGGCTACAGCTGGAAAGATAGAATGCAACCAGGCGAGTGCAGTCCCACCCAACTGGATGACATTGGAGCAGTATTTTGTGGTCAACCATGTCAAAGGTTGCAGACTGATCGAGAAGGACGAGAAGGGATTGTTAATCTTTGTCGCAATCAATTACGATGTCATCTGTGACCTTGGTAAGAGCCATTTATGTACTGTGACGGGGGCGGATGCCTAGTGGAGGGATTCAAACAAGGAGTTCTGGGAATGAAGGGCATGGATTTGAGAGGCGACGACACATTCAAGAACTTTGGAGATGAAAGGGAGGTTGGAGATGGAGTGATACTTTGCAAGGACGGAGGGGTCAAGGGTTAGGATTTTTGAGGAGAGCGGTGATGAGGCCAAATTTGAAGGAAAGGGGGAAAATACCTGAGGAAAGGGAACCGTTAACAATAGCCGTTAACTTGGGAGCCAGGAAGGGAAGTTGGGTAGTCAACAATTTAGTAGGAATAGGGTCGAGAGAGCAGGAAGTCAGTCACTTTAGAAAGATGAGCTTAGAAAGGACAAGAGGGGAGATCGGAGAGAAATATGTCGATTTAGTTTTAGGGTGGGGAGGGGAAATGCAGAGGTAATAAGACCAGGTGGGCTAGTGGGAGGGAGGGAAGTAGCAGAGGCAGTTGCACAATGTTCTCGATCTTGTTAACAAAGTAGTCCATGAGCTCCTCACATTTATTGTTGGAGGTGAAGAAGGAGGAGGCAGAAGAGGTGATTTGAGCAGTGGAGAAGAGAATCCTGGTGTTATTATTTTTGCTGTCCTGGATGATCTTACAATAGTGAGTGGTTTTAGTGATGGAGGCCAGGACCTGGTAATGCTTTATATGATCCAAGAGATGTAGATGTGAACTCTGCATCTCTTGGATCATATCTGGTGATGGCTGGTTAGACCAGGTGTCCACCAAAGATGTTCACGTCTGCATCTCTTGGATTTAAGAGAGCAGAGATGAGGAGAATACCAGGGAGAATGACGAGTGTGAGAAAGTGTCGTCATTTTAGTGGGGATAATGGCATCAAAGGTGGTGGAGAGGGTGTGATTTAGCAAGTCAGGAGCTGCAGAAATGTCATGAAGAATTGTAATCCAAGGCTAAATAGTTGGGAATTTGAAAGTACAGTGGTAAGGGACTTGAGGGAGAGGTATTTCTAGGGGCCCATACAAATAGAAGTGTGGTTAGGAGGGGGAAGGGGAATATGGGTAGAGAGTGATATAAGGAAATGTTCAGAAATTGTATTATTGGTGATGGTTACGGTGGGGATAGTGAGGCCACATGAGATCAAGGGTGTTATGTATGAAGAAAGAGTCTGACTGGATACTGTGAGCTCAAAGTAAAGTGTGACCTTAGTCTTTTATTACAGGTCTCCAGAGTGCCTCTCCAACCTGTGAGGCCTCCTTAAGTACCTGTGCTCCCAAGGGATTGTGGGATCCCTTGGGACTCCAGGGGATGAGCCTTCTGGTGGCTGTACAGGATATATACAAGTTTAAATATAAAACAACACTCACCGCCAACGGTGTAACTATTTACAAGGTGTCGATCTGGGGCCCTTCTTGCCCTGGTTGATCGTCTTGGTGCAAATGCTGGTATTGGTGAATCATCTGTTGTGCTCGCGCTGGGCTGCTGTGCAGCTGGCCTTGCTGGGTTGCCTGGTGTGGTGAGTCCTGCTGGGCTGCTGTGGATGATGGGTTTTGCTTCGTGGTCAATCGCGGTGTCGGTTGCCACTGGTGTGTGTGTTGGGGTCAAAGAAGGTAGGGTCCAAAGTGGGTTGCTCTGGATAGTCCGTGAATCTGAGTTTGGTTTGGTCCAAGTGTTTCCGGTGAATTGGTCCACTTGAAAGTTTGACCCGAAACATCCTGCTCCCCTCTTTGGCCACGACAGTATCAGGAAGCCACTTGGGACCTTGTTCATAATTCAATACAAATACAGGATCATTGATTTCAATCTCACGTGACACATTTGTGCTATCATGATATGTACTTTGTTGAAACCACCTGCTCTCTACCTGCCCATGTAGATCAGGGTGAACTAACGAGAGCCTTGTTTTAAGTGCCCTTTTCATGAGCAGTTCAGCAGGTGGAATCCCAGTGAGCGAGTGGGGTCTCGTGCGGTTGCTAAGCAGGACTCGAGATAGGCGAGTCTGCAGTGAGCCTTCAGTTACCCTCTTCAAGCCCTGCTTGATAGCTTGCACTGCTTCTCTGCCTGACCATTGGATGCTCGTTTAAACGGGGCTGATGTAATATGTTTGATCCCATTACGGGTCATGAATTCTTTGAACTCAGCACTGATTAAAAATGGCCTGTTGTCACTCACAAGGACATCGGGCAGGCCGTGCGTGGCAAACATGGCCCACAGGCTTTCAGTGGTGGCAGCGGACGGCTTGCCAACATTATCTCACATTCAATCCATTTGGAGGAAGCATCTACAACCACAAGGAACATTTTGCCCAAGAACGGGCCTGCATAGTCGACATGGACCCTAGACCATGGTTTGGAGGGCCAAGACCATAAACTTAGTGGCGCCTCCCTGGGTGCATTGCTTAACTGCGAGCATGTGTTACATTTGTGCATGCAGGACTCTAAGTCCGCATCGATACCGGGCCACCACATGTGGGATCTGGGTGGGGACTGTGAAGGTCACTGATGAAGGTGTCTCTGTCCTTCTTGGGGACCACTATCCGATTGCCCCACAGAAGGCAGTCTGCCTGTACAGACATTTCATCTTTGCACCGCTGGTACAGCTTTATCTCTTCCTGCATTTCTACTGGGACACTGGACCAGCTCCCGTGAAGCACACAGTTTTTAACCAGCGACAGTAAGGGGTCCTGGCTCATCCAGGTTCTAATCTGTCGGGCTGTGACAGGTGATTGCTCACTCTCGAATGCTTCTATAACCATGACTAAATCTGCGGGCTGCGCCATTTCCACCCCCATGGTGGGCAATGGCAGCTTACTGAAAGCATCGGCACAGTTTTCTGTGCCTGGCCTGTGGCGGATGGCATAGTTGTATGCGGACAACGTGAGCGCCCATCTCTGGATGCAGGCCGATGCATTAGTATTTATCCTTTACTCTCGGAAAACAGGGATATAAGTGGCTTACAGTCAGTTTCCAATTCAAATTTTGGCTCAAACAGGTATTGATGCATTTTCTTTACTCCATAGGCACATGCTAACGCTTCTTTTTCAATCATGCTGTAGGCTCTCTCAGCCTTGGACAGACTTCTCGATGAATAAGCAACCCGTTGTAATTTCCCAAAATCATTAGCTTGTTGCAATACACACCCGACGCCGTACAACAACGCATCACATGCTAGTACCAAACGCTTACATGGATCATATTGTGCTCCTAACACAGATGAGACTGCACACAGGGAGGTTAAAGTAACAGTGACCTCAGTCTTTAATAAGACACTCCAGAGTGAGGAACAGGCCTTAGGGGCCAGCTTATATACAGTGCTCCCAAGGGATGCTGGGATCCCTTGTGACTTCAGGGGATGAGCTCCCTGGTGGCGGGACATGGGAGTGCATGTTTTACAGATACACAACATCACTCCCCCCCCCAAAGTCAAAGTGAAAACTATTTACAAGGTGAGGTGGTCGGGAGCCTTTCTTTCCCTGATGGACAGCCTCGGTCCAAGTGTCTGTTCTGGTGTGGTGGCTGTGCCCTCGCTGGGCTGGTGTGTTGTTGGCCCTGCAGGGCTGCTGGGTGAGCCTGGCCTTGCTGGGCTGTTGGGCGTGATGGGTTCGACTTCCTGGTCCGGCGTGGTGTCGTTGATCCTTTGGGTATGTGTTGTGCGCTCGAAAAAGGTGGTGTCTGCTGTGGGTTGTTCAGGGCAGTCTGTGAACCGCAGCCTCGTTTGGTCCAGGTGCTTTCTGCAAATTTGTCCATTGTCTAGTTTGACTACAAACACCCTACTCCCTTCTTTAGCTATCACCGTGCCCGCGATCCACTTGGGACCATGTCCATAGTTTAGAACATACACAGGGTCATTCAGATCAATTTCCCGTGACATAGTGGCACGACCATCATTTACATTTTGTTGCTGCTGCCTGCTCTCTACCTGATCATGCAGGTTGGGGTGAACCAGCAAGAGTCCGATTTTAAGTGTCCTTTTCATGAGTTCATGCATGCACCTATGGAAGGGTTTGACCTCCTCGGGGCAGGCATCGCGAGCCTCTGCCTAGTCACCGGTTAAAACGCATCTTTTAACTAGAGATAACGTGGGGGCGCTGGTCGTCCAGGCTCTGATTTGGCGAGCCGTCATGGGCGAACCTGTGGATTCAAAGGCATTGATTGCCATGACCATCTCACAGTCCTGTTCATTGGACCCTTCTGTGGTCACCAGGGGTAGCCTGTTAAGCGCATCAGCACAGTTGTCTATGCCTGGTCTATGCCTTATCGTGTCGTCGTAAGCCGCCAGCATGAGTGCCCACCGCTGAATGCGCACCGAGGCGTTGCTGTTGATTGCCTTGCACTCGGATAGTAGGGACGTGAGGTGTTTGTGGTCGGTTTCTAACACAAACTTGGCCCCGAAAAGATATTGATGCATCTTTTTGACACCGTACACGCACGCGAGTGCCTCCTTCTCCACCATACCGTACCCGCGCTCCGCCCGCGAAAGTGACCTGGAGGCATAAGCAATGGGTTGTAATTTACCCGCATCATTGACGTGCTGTAAAATGCACCCGACCCCGTACGCTGACGCATCACACGTAACGACTAACTTTTTACCTGGGTCAAAAAAGGCTAAAACACTCTTGGAACATAGAAGGTTGCGTGCCTTATTGAAGGCGGGTTCTTGGGTGTGCCCCCCAAAACCAATCACACCCCTTTCTGAGTAGCACGTGAAGAGGCTCCAGGAGCGTGCTCAAGTTCTGCATAAAGTTCCCAATGTAATTGAGTAGCCCGAGAAAGGCACGCAGTTCCGAGACATTCTGGGGCCTGGGTGCCAGGCGAATCGCTTCGGTTTTGGATTCGGTTGGGCGGATTCCATCAGCGGCAATCCTTCTGCCCAAAAATTCAACCACCAGGCGCGAGAAACAGACACTTGGATTTCTTAACTCTTAGGCCTACCCGATCCAATCGACTTAGTACTTCCTCAAGATTGCGGAAATGAGAGTTGGTGTTCCTACCTGTTGTAGGCATTAGGCATCTGCTGAATATATCAAAACACTAGGCATTAGGCACCTGCTGAATATATCTAAACTCATATAGGTTTAAAGTGGCCACATATAAAATGGCTGCCCAAGCATGATGGGAACTCAGTTAGTCAAGCAATGAACTGTTGACTGAGGCTGACCGAGCAATGACCAAGTGAGGCCCACTACCGGGAATACCTTGGATCATCCGCTTGAGACAAGATAACTATAACGAACCATTATAGTACCTGGTATGGAATGTCCTTAATCAAGGACTTCACACAGCAGAGCCCCGAGGAACAGAGATAAGGGGCGCCTACCTCACATAACGAGGTAATTAATCAGCCCGAGCTGACAAGAACCGAACATACAGCCCCTGAGGTATCAGGGGAATTCTATTGGGTAAAAGAAACCTGTATGTAATCTATAATCGTTATGATTGGATTGTGTCCAGCCGAAGTGGGCTGAGTAACTGTAATGAACTATTGTAAAACATATAAAAATCGATGGATTTCTTTGTTCGGTGGCCTGGAGTTGGACCAGAGGCTCTCTCCCCGCCGGAGTAATAAAAGCCATTTTGGCGTTGGAACCGACCCAGAGTGTCGAGTGATTCTTGCAGGAAAACATTTGCGCTAACAGTGGCGCCACGAACCGGATTTCCCGGAGTCGCTGGATGCCCTTGGAAAAATCAGGGTGAGTATAAAAAATTTTTAATTATAAAGGGTGTGGGAGGTGGAAGCCGGTTGATTGACACGAGGAGACGGTCTAATATCTCAAACGCCTAGCCTGAGCCTGAATTAAGAGGACTTTTGTCCCACATGACGGCCAGGAACTAAGTAGGCGTAGGGAACACACTTAGACTGTGGGATCGTGATACCGAGCGACACTTCCCGGACCCAGTAGTGTGATTTGAAAATATACCCCGGGGACCAGGCGGTGCACAGCGACCAATGGAAACCAAACCTGTGAACAGGGTCGGACCGACAGACAAAACAGTGGTAGGTAGTCGTTAAGGAGGCGTGGGGCACTGCGGGAATTGCTTAAACGTGTTTTAAGAATTGTATAAGTTTGTGTAACAGCAGAACGTGTGACCTGACAGTAGCCAGGAGACAGTCTACTACAAGTTACGCTCGGTAGAAAGCAGATCTCTGAGAGTAGATTCCTAACGGTTCTAGTCCTACCCAGGAATGGCCAATAAAGCAGATAACCTCGAATGGGGGCCGGACAGCTCCATTACCCGCCACCTGGCGGAAAAACAAAATAAATTAATCGAGAAAATGATTAAAGCAAGATGGGGTTCTCAGGACCTGCCAGCAGACCAGCGGGAATGGTGGGAGAAGGAAAAGAAAGATAAAAATGAAAAGGCTGTGGTCTTGATACTGCAAGCCCACGTAAAATTAACAGAGGAAGTAAATCAATATGTAAGAAATTAAAAAAAACCTGATAGTGATTATCTTAAGTGAAGTATGGATCCAAGAATAGAGCCAGCCAAAAAATTAATAAGCTTTGTTGAATGAAGAGAGACTTTTGTGAATGGCTGTCGTTGAGTGAGAGTCCTTGTGTGATTTTTTGACTGCGGAATGAATTTATGTTTTCATGTTTCCGAAAGCCTGTTTGGAAGAGTAGTGCAGCTGTCTGTTTATTTTAGCTCCACCCACTTTTCCAAACAGAGTGAAAGTTTGTTTCAACCCTTTGTAGTGTTGTCCTGTATGTGGGAAGTTTTAAGACATTTTAAGTTAGAAACGCAGGTATGGATTTATTCGGATGATAAGTTACAGAGCTAGGAAATGCACAAAGGATTGATTACATTGGGTTGAAAGACATAAATTTAGTCTAGGAATGAGATAAAGAATGCCTTTAAAAAAAAAGCTTCTAGCTCAAAAAAAAGAGTTTTAAATAAAGATTGAAATTACAAAATGTGAATTGGGATTTTGAGATATTAAGAGAAGGCACAGCAAAATACTGAGATGGATTCAAACTAAAAAAAAAAGTTATTAAATTAAATCTGATCTCTTAAAGAAAAAAGGAGGAAATAAAACTAAAAGGTTTGGAAACAATCTAGAAATACCTACAGGGATCAGGTCAAACTCCCGAGCAAGTGGTGAGCTATCTGCGAAGGTGTAAAAGGGACTTTTGAAAATGTTAAAACAGCAAGCTTTAGCAGTTTAGAAGAAGACATTTTAACGACCTTGAAACTGGAACATTTTGAGATAATGAAAAGCAGCCCTCAAAGCCTACGTGCTAGACTCCGTTCTAGTTATGGAGAAAAGAAAAAGATAAAGACGCAACTTTGAAAGTAAACAAATTGAATGAATTTGAAAGGAAAAGTGTCTTCGATTGTCTGATGATTTTAAATTAACAAATTTACAGAGACACGAGCCCTCCATGTAAAATACAAAACCTAATTTGAAGAAAGGTGATCTGAAAAAAAAGACGTAATGCACTAATTAGGTATTGGAAAAAAAAGGGGGTGTTTGCGATGGAAAAAGACATAACTTACTAAATACTAGTTGATATCGGCTGTGAAAAAGATATTGTTTTAATTGGGAAAAAAAAGAATTTGAAGAGGTAAAAGACACTCTCCATTGATAATGATTTTAAATTATGAGAAAGTTTCACTACAGTTTGAAAATATTTCCAGAATAGACGGTGTTTATCAAGAAAAGTCCCGAACAGTCTAAACAAGCAGGAGGGTTTTGAAAATAACCGAGGAGAAAAGATCTAAGCTATGCAAACTCAGCAGAGAGAGAAATAAAACACAAGATTTGTCCAGTGAACGGAACCGTTAAAAAAAAACGAAATGTTGGAATGTATACAGCTTGCATGAAAATTGGATTTCAGTCTCTCATTTAAAAAAAAAAATCCTTGGCAAGTACTTGAATTAGAAGTTTAGAAAATTTGGAGTTTAATCTAAAATGCTGTCTTTCCCGATGAGAAGATTTTTATTATGACCACTTTACTAATGATTTCTGCTGTTTTAATGGATTCCTAATTTCTAAGCAAGTTTTGAAGGCACAAAGATTTGGATGATTATGCAAAGTCACATAATGACATCAGGCATTCTTACAAACCTGTAAAGGAGTTAACCCTAAAAGTTAAGATAAACAGGCTGGAAGAGATTTTTAAAAACGGGACCAGACGGATAGTGCAGTGTGCAGCCATAGCACCATCACCTATGGCAATCGAGCCAATGTACCCCACAGGGGGTAGGTGTAGTCCACAAACCCAACCTAACAGTAAAGCAGACTGGGATGTTTGGAGGAATAGTGGTGGCATTGGTGTTGATTGGAGTTTGGATAATATTTAGATGAGTCATCGTGCAGGCTCGAGCACAGCAGGCTCAAATACAAAACCGACGGCAGCCCAGACAGGGACATGAAGTGATAGAGATGGTACAACTATAAAGAATATGGATAACCTAATCCTTACCTCCGATTCCACAGAGTGACCACGACACAAGTAGACCAGAACCTAACACCTGGTGACGACCAGGCTGTCTGTTTAAAATTGCAGATAAAACTCACCGAGATGGGACAGCGACGACTGATTCAACTCATAATATTGGGAACCTTAAGACCCACGCAAACACTGGATGATACCAACGGATTGCAGTGCACTCAGGAAATAAACAACTACATGAACTATGGAGTCTTGTTTAATTTAACGGATGGAATGTGCATCCCAGCAGCCAAGGACTGGAGCAAGGACAGGACTTATTTTAATGCATGGCTGCAAGTGAAGCTGAATAAGGACAAAGTATGCGTGCAATGCTCCACGGGTACAAGGAGCAGTTGCATTGGGCGAAGGGAGGCCGGGGGCTCAATAAATGTATTTGGGATAATTTGTGCGCCCCCAACCGTTAGTCACCCACAAAAAGGGGGTGGGGCTGTGTGGATACTACGAGGAGGTAGAGGCTGCCTCCGATACCGCGCCCCATAAGAACCACCACACAGCCTGAGGAATTGCCATGCCCCATAACTACTAAGGGACCAGAAAATGGGATCGTACAGTTCAACGAAGGGAAATTGTTGTATGATAATGTTGAGCATGAAATTGTGCCTGTCCTGATCAATATTTCAGGCATCCAGATGCCGGAATATTGTACAGAACAGTCAAGGAAAATGTATAATGTATTAAGTAAAGTCGTAATGCTGCAGGCTGCCGATGCAATGGGTGCTAGTAGATTCCAAGAACAGGGGCAACTCTGTCACACTTATGGCCTGTGGATGGTGGGACAGATCCGCCACAATCTCGATCAGATCTAATGCGGGGAGGTACCCGATTGGATAGACAGTTCACATCTGGCTCAGTTGGCCAACCAGAGGGGGACACTGGATAATTGTACTCTGAAGGGACTGACCTGAGTATACCCAGCGATTCCTGATTGCCAGATGGGTAGTAATACTGGGATAGGGATAGTCCTGATAATCCCTATAGCCACGCCGGACTCAGGGCCGTTCCCCCTGTACCAACTAGAGAATATCGGGGTAATACGGGGCAATGTCTCCATCCGTTACCATCTGACCACCACCTCCGCCGTTCACCGAAATGACATACTTACCGGGATTTCCCTAACAGGATGCAAGCAAAGGGGGGAGATCACAGTATGCCCTCACCCGGTGGGCCGAGGTGAGCTAGCCGAGTGCGGGTTTAACCGAACCGACGGATGTGTACTAGAAATAGTGCCCGCACACATGCACTTTGCGAGGGCAGGCTACGGAGGGAGGGGAAGATACTGTGTCTCTACTACTGAGTGTTCATACCAGTATAATGACCTGCAGTGCCCGATACCGCAGCCGAACTTTTGCTTTGCGCCGCTACGAACTGTCACGATCGGGCAAGTGCATATCACCCAGGTTAGGTGCCGGAAGCCCGAAGTTATTAATGTAACTGATCAGCTCCACGATCATTTGCAGGATTATGACGAGCCAGACCAGGTCCCCATCCCACATCTAACCGAAGTATTACGTGAATTGAGGCTCAGGGTGGGTCAATCCGTAAAGCTCTACCACCAACTGCAAACTAAAATCAAAGTACTGGAAGGAGACATCGATGTAGACTTACAAAGTCAGAATTGGTGGAGAAAGGTCTGGGACTGGGGAATAAATGTGAACATCCATCCTTGGATTTGAATAATTTCACACATACTGGTCGGGATACAATTGATCTGAGCAATAACATGGGGCATAATGGCCTGCCAGGCATGCAGGCACCACGCACAACGAAGAGGGACCCATGCCCAGTCCCCGGATACTAAACAAGTCTGTCTAATAGAGGGGCAGGAGGATTTGGCCTTTGTCAATTTGATCTAAGCAACCGGGACTCCTGAAACCGCGTGACTGGCCAACACGTTGAGGCAGGGAGTACTGGGCTGTGCACAATATCTAATAAAGGTAGGGCGGTCGGTTAAAGGGGGACTAGGACTAGTCCCTTTACCAAAAGGGGGGAATTGTTGTTGGCATTAGGCACCTGCTGAATATATCAAAACACTAGGCATTAGGCACCTGCTGAATGTAATTTAAACTCATATAGGTTTAAAGTGGCCACATATAAAATGGCTGCCCAAGCATGATGGGAACTCAGTTAGTCAAGCAATGAACTGTTGACTGAGGCTGACCTAGTGAGGCCCATTACCGGGAATGCCTTGGATCATCCGCTTGAGACAAGATAACTATAACGAACCATTATAGTACCTGGTATGGAATGTCCTTAATCAAGGACTTCGCACAGGAGAGCCCCGAGGAACAGAGATAAGGGGGGGCCTACCTCACATAACGAGGTCATTAATCAGCCCGAGCTGACAAGAACCGAATATACAGCCCATGAGGTATCAGGGGAATTCTATTTGGTAAAAGAAACCTATATGTAATCTATAATCGTTATGATTGGATTGTGTCCAGCCGAAGTGGGCTGAGTAACTGTAATGAACTATTGTTCGGTGGAGTGGAGTGCCTGGAGTTGGACCAGAGGCTCTCTCCCCACCGGCGTAATAAAAGCCGTTTTGGCGTTGGAACTGACCCAGAGTGTCGAGTGATTCTTGCAGGAAAACATTCGCGCTAACACTGCCCGTGATGAGTATGTCATCTTGAAACACAACCGTCCCCGGGATGGACTTGAGCAGACTCTCCATGTTGCGCTGGAATATAGCAGCTGCCGACCTGATGCTGAATGGGCATCGATTGTACACAAAAAAGGCCTCGATGTGTGTTGATGGTGGTGAGTAGCTTAGACTCTTCGGTCAGTTCTCGCAGATGTGAGGTCAAGTTTCGAGAAAAGTTTTCCTCCAGCTAACGTGGCAAATAGGTCCTCCACTCTGGGCAGTGGGTATTGGTCCTGTAGGGAGACTCTGTTTATGGTAGACTTGTAATCCCCACAGATTCGCACGGATCCATCAGGCTTCATGACGGGGACGATGGGGTTTGCCCAGTCGCTGAATTCCACGGGAGAAATGATGTCTTCCCGCAGAAGTCGGTCCAGTTTGTTTTCAATCTTTTCCCTCATCACATAAGGCACAGCCTTGTGATGGACCGGTCTGGCATTCTGTGTGATGTAGATTCTAACTTTAGCCCCTTTGAAGGTGCTCACACCTGGCTGAAAGAGATGTTCAAAACGGCTTAGAACTGTTGAGCAGGAGGTCCGTTCCTCTGATGACATGGTGTGAACATCATCCCATTTCCAATTAAGTTCTGCTAGCCAGCTTCTCCCCAAAAGGGCTGGGAGATCCCCGGGGACAATCCACAGGGAAAGTTGATTCACCATCCCTTTGTGTGTGACTGAGAGCATGGCGCTGCCAAGGACTGGGATGATTTCTTTAGTATAGGTTCTTAGTTTGGTGTCGATCTTTGTGAGTTTTGGTCTGTAGCTTTTGTATGGCCACAGCTGTTCAAATTGTTGAACGCTCATGAGGGATTGACTGGCCCCCGTGTCCAGTTCCATGTTGACGGGTATCCTGTTGAGTAGAACCCTCATCATAATTGGAGGCGTCTGGGTGTAAGAACAGTGGACATTGATCGTGTTAACCCGCTGTACCTCGGCGTCCCGTGCACTGTTCCAACCATCTTCTGGTCCACTTTCCGACCCTTCTGATTTGTATACCAGCCGAGCTGCTGTTTTTCTGCACATGCGAGCCAGATGCCCTGTGTAGTTGCAGTTTCTGCAAACGGCATGCTGAAATCGACACACCGACACACCCCCACATCTCCAACACAGAACGTTTCCATTGTTTCCGAAGGATGAGCTGCATCTGGCTGATCTCCCTTGAGCTTCTCTCAATCTGTTGTTGATTGCTCGCATTGTGGGTTGATGAGGTGTGATCGGCCGTTCATGTGGCCCTTGATTTTGATGGCTTCTGGTGCCACTGTCTGTTGTTGAAGGCCTGCTCTCCTGCCTTTGTCTGTGTGTGGGGTTAGCGGTTTGTTTCACAATGTGAACCCCTTGTTCCGATGCCTCGTTGGTTGTCATACCCGAAGTATAGATCAGTCTCGTTTCTTCTTCGCCTGCCAAGAACGTCTGTGCGACCAGTGCTGCTGCCTCTAGAGTCAAGTACTTAGTCCCTATAAGCTTTCGGAATATGCCTGCATGGCCTATTCCTTCAATAAAAAAGTCTCTCAGTACTTCTCTCTTTAGTTCATCGGGGAACTCACATGAACCAGATAGCCTCCGAAGTTCGGCCACGAAGTCGGGTATGCTTTGGCCCACACAGCGTCTGTAGTTGTAGAACCTGTGTCTGGCCATGTGTAGGCTGCTCGCTGGCTTCAGGTGGTCTCTCACCAGTGTGCTCAACTCCTCAAACGACTTGCTTGCTGGTTTCTCGGGTGCCAGCAGGTTTTTCATTAAAGCTTATGTTTTCGAGCCACAGCTGGTCAAGAGATGGGCTTTTCTCTTGTCTGCCTTATCATCGCCCAACCAGTCTTTGGTCACAAAGCTTTGCTGGAGCCTTTCTATAAAGTCATCCCAATTGTCTTCAGCATTGTATTTCTCATCTGAGCTGTTGGTAGCCATTCTGTGGATTCTGTGATCCCGTAACTCATGGCCACTGTTAAGTCCTGACTCTAATGTACTGACTTACACGAGACACATGCTGAAGTCAAGGTCACTCAGGACCTGCACCTTTAATTCACAGCTCTCCAGTGCCGCACTTGCCCGAGACATCCCTTTATATACCTCAGTGGGACAGGTATGGAGTGTCTCCTGCAAGTGCACCCCTGGTGGTAAGGTATGCTTATTGTTACAGGTCATATCCAGTTACAGTCATGTATAGCATGGTAAGATACAGTTATATACAGTAATGTGAGATACATGACAAATCTGTGTTGACTCGGCCTAATCCTATTATTCTTTTCCAAGTGTCCTGTTACCATGTCCTTAATAATATATTCTAGCATCTTCCCTACTACTGATATCAGGCTAACTGGTCTGTGGTTCCATTTTCTCTCTCTCTCCATTCTTAAATAGCAAGGTTACATTTGCTACTTTCTAATCTGTGGGAACCGTTCTAGAATGTATGGAATTTTTGAAGATAACAACCAATACATCCACTATCTCTATAGCCACCTCTTTCAAACCCCTAGGATGTAGGCCATCAGGTCCAGGGATTTATCGACTTCCAGTCCCATTAATTTCTCCAGTACTATTTCTTTACTCATACTAATTTCTTTCAATTCCTCATTCTCGCTAGACCCTTGATTCTCCACTATTTCCAGGAGGTTTTGTAGTGTATGCATCCACCTTTAGCAATGACTCCACGAGGCAGGGTATGGTGCTTAAACTCTGCAGACTTGCAGTCCTTTATTAGCAGCTCCTGAGTGCCGACATCAAGCTGTGTGTTCCTTTTTATACTGGGTTACCTGCTGTGTGCAGGCCACTCCTGGGTCTCCAGGAACAGCACCCTCTAGTGTACCGGTAAGGTGTGTACAGTACAAGGGTACATTCAATGTTGCATACAATGTTACAGACATCACACAGTAAACAGGCATGCATACACAACAATACTCCCCCCTGAGCATTTTTCATACCCTAGTAGTCATGACCAGGGGAGGTGATGAGTGGTGGGCTATGGGAGGTTGTGGTGAGGGTTGTATGGTTGCCAGATGTGACCTCTGTGCTTGAGGCTGGCCTCGTATGTTTCCCCTCCCTCATACACAGACCATGTGAGTGTCACTGTTGTGCGATCCCTCGGAGAGGTAGCCACGGCAGCAGTGGGTGGTGTGTATACACTGTGATGTGGGTAGTTGTGGGGTGGTGGGCAGGGCCACAAGCCTGGGTGGGCTCCTTGTCCACCAATGGGGATGAAGGTCAGGTCATCCCAGGGTTTGCCAGGGAAGCTGGAGGGTATTGGCCTCATGCTTCTGGTGTCGGCCCTGGTGGCCAGGGGCTGTAGGGCTGGTCTGGTGCAGGTTGCCATTGGTGGTGGCTGGGCTGCCCATTGACCGCTTCCCACTGCCAGGGGCATCACATTCATTCCAAAGATCCAGGCTACATGGTCAGGTAGCCTGCTGGACCTGGGGGCCTCCCACAGGGGGATTCCATTGGCATTAGCATGGTCCCTGTAGGACCCAATGTCCTTTGGCAGTGTCCTGCCAGTATACATGACACCTTGGCTCTGATCACACATCGTCGAGCCTGCATTATACATTCCAGCACTTGCATCACTTTCGGGTGTCCTGGTTTCAACAGACATGGTCACATTAGGCATTTCACAATCTCTATCATTATTGTTAAGCATAATAAACTTGTTCATAACCTTACTGACACCTGCAGTCATCTCATTAGTCACATTAGTTAAACCAGCATCACAATTCATGGTTACATTGCATACATTTTCATACTTGCACTCTTTAATTGTATCTTTAGCTTTAAAGTCCGTATACTCAAATAGTTGGAACTTCCCCTTTAAATTGCTTTGGTTACCGGTCTCCTTTGAGGGAGCTTTCAAATCTGATTGGCCGCTCACATGATGCTCCTCCATGTTGACTCGTGGCATGGAGGAGGTCATTTTGAATGCAGGTCTGCTGCAGCTATTTTGTGGTGTTGTTGCAGGCAGGCTGTGGTGCACTTTTCTTCCACATTCTTGTGGTGCTGCAGTCTTTCTGTGGTCTTGCTGCAGGCAGGCTGTGGTGCTCTTTTCTTCCACAGCACCACTTCGCCTGATTTGGACCCAGTTCATCCAATTCCTGCCCAGCAGCGTGGACCGTCGCCGGCTACAATCCACAGGGGGACATTGTGCAACATGCCGCCCTGGGAGACCTGGACACTGCCAATGATTTGGATTTTACCTTTGGTATAGGTGAGCAGCTTTGCCTGGACAAGAGACAGTTTTGATCGAGTGGCAGGATTCCTCCAAATTTTTTCAAAGGTCTTTCGGCTCATCACAGACTGGCTCGCCTCTGTGTCGATCTCCATGGAGACTGGGACCCCGTCGATGTCCACTTCCATCATCCACGGAGAACTTCCGGTGGAACAGGTAAAGATTCCATATTCCTCTCCCAAGGTTAGAGCAGCTACATCTTCATTTGTGTCGGAGCCCCGGTGATTAGCCAACTCATCAGAGACACAGTGAGTACAGGCTTTTTTGCACATTCTCTGAAGGTGCTCTTTTTCTTTGCAGCCTTTGCATGCATAGTCTTTGTAGCGGCACTGGTGGGCCCTGTGGTTTCCTCCACAACGCCAACATGGGGCCATCCAGTTTGCCCCATGTGGCGGACTCAGGGTTGCGGGACTCGGGACAGCATTTCTGCCTTTAGAAGTGTCCATGCGGTGCACTGCGCACGCCGGTTTAGAGTCCTGGGTCAGTATTCGCCTGGAGTCGCTGGCCGAAACCATGTAGGCCTGGCTCACTTGAATTGCTTTCTGCAGGGTGACCGTAATGTCAGCCGAGAGCAATTTGTGCAGGAGGCCTTCGTGGCCAATTCCGATGACAAATATGTCCCTTAGTGCTTCATTAAGGTGGTCGCCAAACTCACACGGTGCAGCTAGTCTTCTTAAGTGTGCAGCATACTTGGCAATTTCTTGGCCCTCAGGTCGCCGGTAAGTGTAGAACCGGTGCCTGGCTGTGAGGATGCTTTCTTTCGGTTTTAGTTGTTCTTGTATGATTGTTACAAGTTCCTCATAGCGGTTGTCTTCTCCGGGGCTAGTAAGTCCCTGACGAGACCGTAGATGGTGGGCCCACAACTGCTAAGCAGGATGGCCCTGCGTTTGTTTGGTAGTGTGGCCGGTGTGTCCCCGTCCAGGTCGTTGCCCATGAAAAAGCGTTCCAACCTTTCCACAAAGGCATCCCAATCTTCCCCCTCCGTAAATTGCTGAAAGTTGCTGAGATTAGACATGTTGAGCGTGTAGTTTGTGATCCCATATTCCCGTCGCCAGTTGTACAGGTTTTTTGCATCTTCTTCCATGAAGACAGTCACAAAATATTTGTTTAATTTCTCTGCCATTTCCTTATTCCCCATTATAATTTCTCCTGTCTCAGCCTGTAAGAGACCCACATTTACTTTCGCTAATCTTTTCCTTTTTACATACCGATAGAAGCTTTTACAGTCTGTTTTTATGCCTCTCACTAGTTTACTCTCATATTCCATTTTCCCTTTATCATTTTTTTGGTCCTCCTTTGCTGAATTCTAAAATCCACCCAATCCTCAGGCTTTTTGGAAACATTATCCTTTCTTTGATCTAATACTATCTTTAACTTCTCTTGTTAGCCATGGTTGTATCACTTTTCTTGTGGGGTTTTTGTGCCTTAAAGGAATGTATCTTTGATGTAAATTATGTATTGATTTTTTAATGCCAGCCATTGCTTGTCTACTGTCATACCTTTTAGTATAGTTTCCTAATCTACCTTCACACAAAAACATAGAAACATAGAAAATAGGGTGCAGGAGTAGGCCATTCAGTCCTTCGAGCCTGCACCACCATTCAATATGATCATGGCTGATCATTCACCTCAGTACCCCTTTCCTGCTTTCTCTCCATACCCCTTGATCTCTTTAGCTGTAAGGGCCATATCTAACTCCCCCTTGAATATATCCAATGAACTGCCATCAACAACTCTCTGCGGAAGAGAATTCCACAAGTTAATAACTCTCTGAGTGAAGAAGTTTCTCCTCATCTCAGTCCTAAATGGCTTACCCTTATCCATATACTGTGTCTCCCCCAGTTCTGGACTCCCCCAACATCGGGAACATTCTTCCTACATCTAACCTGTCCAGTCCTGTCAGAATTTTGTATGTTTCTATGAGATCCCCTCTCATTCTTCTAAACTCCAGTGAATACAGGCCCAGTCTATCCAGTCTCTCCTCATGTATCAGTCCTGCCATCCCGGGAATCAGTCTGGTGAACCTTCGCTGCACTCGCTCAATAGCAAGAACATCCTTCCTCAGATTAGGAGACCAAAACTGAGCACAATATTCCAGGTGAGGTCTCATTAAAGCCCTGTACAACTGCAGTAAGACCTCCCTGCTCCTATACTCAAATCCCCTCGCTATGAAGGCCAACATACCATTTGACTTCTTCACCGCCTGCTGTACCTGCATGCCAATTTTCAATGACTGATGTACCATGACAACCAGGTCTCAATGCACCTCCCCTTTTCCTAATCAAAGCCATTCAGATAATAATCTGCCTTCATGTTTTTGTCACCAAAGTGGATAACCTCACATTTATCCACATTATATTGCATCTACCATGCATTTGCCCACTCACCTAACCTGTCCAAGTCACACCTCATACCGCCACCCAGCTTCGTGTCATCTGCAAACTTGGAGATATTACTCTCAATTCCTTCATCTAAATCATTGATGTATATTGTAAATAGCTGGGGTCCCAACACTGAGCCCTGCGGCACCCCACTAGTCACTGCCTGCCATTCTGAAAAGGACCCGTTTATCCCGACTCTCTGCTTCCTGTCTGCCAACCAGTTCTCTATCCACGTCAATACATTACCCCCAATGCCATGTGCTTTAATTTTGCACACCAATCTCTTGTGTGGGACCTTGTCAAAAGCCTTTTGAAAGTCCAAATACACCACATCCACTGGTTCTCCCTTGTCCACTCTACTCGTTACATCCTCAAAAAATGTAAGAAGATTAGTCAAGCATGATTTCCCTTTCATGCTGACTTGGACTGACCCTGTCACTGCTTTCCAAATATGCATCTATTTCATCTTTAATAATTGATTCCAACATTTTCCCCACTACTGATGTCAGGCTAATCGGTCTATAATTCCCCGTTTTCCCTCTCCTTCCTTTCTTAAAAAGTGGTGTTACATTAGCTACCCTCCAGTCCATAGGAACTGATCCAGAGTTGATAGAATGTTAGAAAATGATCACCAATGCATCCACTATTTCTAGGGCCACTTCCTTAAGTACTCTGGGATGTAGACTATCAAGCCCTGGGGATTTATCGGCCTTCAACCCATTAATTTCCCGAACACAATTTCCTGACTAATAAGGATTTCCTTCAGTTCCTCCTTCTCGCTAGACCCTCGGTCCCCTATTATTTCCTGAAGGTTATTTGTGTCATCATGAGTGAAGACAGAACAAAAGTATTTGTTCAGTTGGTCTGCCATTTCTTTGTTCCCCATTATAAAGTCACCTGATTCTGACTGCAAGGGACCTACGTTTGTCTTCACTAATCTTTTTCTCTTCACATATCTATAGAAGCTTTTGCAGTCAGTTTTTATGTTCCCGGCAAGCTTCCTTTCATACTCTATTTTCCCCCTCCTAATTAAATGCTTTGTCCTCCTCTGCTGAATTCTAAATTTCTCCCAGTCCTCAGGTTTGCTGCTTTTTCTGGCCAATTTATATGCCTCTTACTTGGATTTAACACTATCCTTAATTTCTCTTGCTAGCCACGGTTGAGCCACCTTCCCCGTTTTATTTTTACTCCAGACAGGGATGTACAATTGTTGAAGTTCATCCATGATGTCATGTATTTAACTGTCATTGTAACCCATGTATAAACTGACTAGTTGTTAACTGTGAGAACATTTGACCACTAGGTGGTGAACTTGTGGGAGACACTCCTAACCTGGTCTTTCAGGTATAAAAGAGGAAGCTCTACGCACCTTCATCACTTGAGTGCTAGCGAATAAAGGTTACTGGTCACAGAGTGACTTCTCTCTAGCATGGGCCTTGTGTGCATTTATACTGTATAGTAAGGACTTATCACGTGATCTTTAAATGTTTGCCATTGCCTATCCACCGTCAACTCTTTAAGTATCATTCACCAGTCTATTCTAACTAATTCACATCTCATACCATTGAAGTTCAGGACCCTAGTCTCTGAATTAACTGTGTCACTCTCCATCTTAGTAAAGAATTCTAACATAGTATGGTCACTCTTCCCTCATACCTATGTAGATTGCTTTGTTTAGATATAAGACCCTAGTTTCAGATTGAAATAAATCACTTTCAAATTAATATAAAATTCTATCATATTATGGTCACTCTTCCCTAAAGGCCCCTTTACTACAAGGTTATTAATGAATCCTTCCTCATAAGGCTTCTCCCTCATCAGTTGAAGAAACAGCTGACACTCCCTGACTGGGATAACACACTGAAGATTATTGACCATTTGGATAAAGTACCAGAGGGCAGCCGATCGGCCTTTTTCTTCCCGCTCCTCCCTTCAATTCCATCCCACTGACCAAGCAGTGCTCCAGCACCTTGCCAACACAGCCACTAAAGTCGGATCTCGGGTGGGCGTGAAGACGCTTCCTGAAATGATATTGTTTAAATCAGCCCTCGGCATCGAGCAGCTTTAATCATGCAGTCATTTTATTTGAAAAGAGATGGTAATGTTTTGGATAAGTATCAGAATGTTAAAAACCAGAGTAGGCTATTCAGGAGATGGTGGGGAAGACAGATCGGATCATGGGGCAGGGACCGTGGGGAAGAGAGATCAGATCACGGGGCAGGGACCGTGGGGAAGAGAGATCAGATCACGGGGCAGATCTCAAGCCTGCTCCACCATTCAATTAGATCATTGTTGATCTGTATCTTAACTCCATTTACCCGCCTTGTTCCATAGTAATTGATACATTTGCCCAGCAAAAATCAATTTCAGTCTTGAAAGCTCCAATTGTGCCAGCATCCACAGCCTATAACGGGAGAGAATCCCACATTAATAATACCTTTTGCAAAATTCCTGATTTTGCTCCTAAATGGCTTAGCTCTGATTTTAAGATGATGTCCTCTTATTCTTGATTCCACCACCAGAGGAAGTAGTTTCTCCATATCTACACTATCAAATCCTTTTAACATTTTAAACACCGCGATCATATCACCCTTCAATCTTCTATACTTGGGGGAATACAAAACAAGTTTATACAACCTGTCCTCATAATTCATCCTCTAAGCCCTGCTTTCATTCCGGTAAATTTGTGCTGTACCCTAAGGACAATATATCCTCCCTGAATTGAATGCAGAGCTCCAGGTGGGATCTGACCAAGACTTTCTACAATTGAAGCATAACATTCATCCCCTTGTATTCCAGCCTCCTTGAATTAAAGGCCAACAATCCATTCGCCATTTTGATTGCTTTTCATACCTTTCTATGATTTGTGAACTTGGACTCCCAAATTTCTTTGTTCCTCTACAGTAAATATTTTCTCACCATTTAGAAAATAATCCAATTTATCTTTGTTGGATCCAATATGGATGACCTCACACTTACCCACACTGAACTCCATTTACCATAATTTTGCCCACTCACTTAATCTGTCTATGTCCCTTTGCAACTTTCTGTTCACATCTACATTACTTACTGCCCCATCTTACTTAGTGTCAGCTGCAAACTTGGATATACAGCTCTCTATTCGTTCACCCATGTCATTAATCGCGGAGGGAAAGGTCACTGTAAAGAGAGATCAGAACACGGGGCAGAGATCGTGGGGAAGATAGATCAGATCATGGGGCAGAGATCGCAGCGGGGGAAGAGATGGTGGGGAAGAGAGATCGGATCATGGGGTAGAGATCGTAGGGGGGAGAGATGGTGGGGAAGAGAGATTGGATCATAGGGCAGCGATCGCAGGGGTGGGGGGAAGATGGTAGGGAAGAGAGATTGGATTGCGAGGGGGAAGAGATCACAGCGAGACATTAGATCATGGGAGTGTGGGGAGGTGGACACATCATGGTAGGTTTGCTTGGGTGGATGGGGGGGGCGGGGTTGGGGGGGGGGAAACACTCCTGCTCCTCCTGGCCCACAAGCAGTGCTAGAAAAGCACTTACCTGCTGGATCGGGTAGTTCTTGTCTCCCTTCAGCTGCCGAGTTTCCCAAACCCTGGGAAACCTGTGCTGGAGGGGTTCAATCCAAATCCGTGACAAAGTCTGAGGCACATAGCCACGTTTAAATATTTTAATTATCGACTTGCCTCTCAAGACTGGGTTACTGGCCCGACCCCAAACCCACCTTGGTTAAACTGGAAGCAGGTGTGTTTGCGGTGGCCATTCAGTCATTCTATATTAAAGCAGTAGAGAGAGAGACCTTCAGCATGTACTTACCTTGACAAACTTCTCCCAGATGCTAAAGATTCTTGCGCATCTGGGTGCAGTTCCACTGTGCAATGACACAGCCTTTAACAGCTCTGTTATCTCTTCACATATAGCCCATATTTCTGACTTCTGAAGAGGGTGCCCCTTCAACCCAAACAGTGGCTTGCTTCACTTCCTTCCCTGTGATCTTGCAGAATATTTCAGGAAAAGGGAGCAAAAGGAAAGACGGTCTTGAAAGATTTGCATTGATTCGGCACTTTTCAGAACCTCAGGAATTCCCAAAGCACCTTACAACCAATGAAGTACTTTTGAAGTGTAGTTACTATTGTAGTGTATGAAATGCAGCAGTCAATTTGCACACAGCAAGGTCCCACAAACAGCATTGTGATAATGACCAGATAATCTGTCTTTTCAGTGATGTTGGTTGAGGGATAAATATTGGCCAGGACACCTTCCCAGCTCCCCTTCAAATTGTGCCATGGGAATCTTTTACAACCACCTGAGGGGGCAGACGGGGCCTCAGTTTAATGTCTCATCCAAGTGTCAGCACTGAGTCTGTGCTCAAGTCTCCGGAGTGGGACTTGAACCCACAACCTTCTGACTGAAAGGCCAGACTGTTACCACTGAGCCTTGGCTGATACCTGTTAACCAGCTGACAGGATGTTATTCAAGGCTAGACTTTGTGTTGTGATCCCACACTGCTGACTGCGTCTTTCTGAATGCCTTCCCTGGAGCCTTTGAGACTCCAATGACATTTGGAAAAGGGAGCTGACCTACGACCCATTGGGTGCCTTACAGACTTCACAGACAATCGGAAAGACCACAGTCAGCAGTGTTTCCCACACTCAGCATGGGATCATAACACAAAGTTCTGCCTTGAGTAACATCCTGCCCCAGATTCATGGCCAATTCCCCCAGCCTCCATGTCCTCAGCACAGGGCCCAATGCATACAGAAGGTACTGGATGATTATTTAAATTAATTAGAGAACTGTAGAAAATACTGGGAAGTTCACTTTCTGTGCATGTGATGTGGAATGTGCCAATGTATTTCTTCTTCCGCCACTGGTGTGCCCCTTAAAAATATCTCCCTTTTGGTTTGGATGCCTTTGTGAGGACCTGTCAGGGATCTGAATTGAAATTAAGCCAAATCTAATTTTGTCATGTATTCAACTGTCATTGTAACCCATGTATAAACTGACCTAAGTTGTACACCGTGCGAACATTGACCACTAGGTGGTGAACTTGTGGGAGACACTCCTAACCTGGACATTCAGGTATAAAAGGGGAAGCTCCACCCACCTTCATCACTTCAGTGCTGGCTAATAAAGGTTACTGGTCACAGAGTGACCTTCTCTCAAGTATGGGCCTTGTGTGCATTTATAATGTATAGTAAGGACATATCATTGGTGACGAGAAACTGGGATTTAAACCAGGCGACATGGCCACTAGCAGCACAGACGAGAGGTACTGTGTTGGGGATGATTGGGACGATTTTACTGAGAGACTACAGCAAAGTTTCGTCACTAAGGAATGGTTGGGACAGGATTCGGCCGACAAATGCAGGGCTCATCTCCTGACTGTTTGTGGATCCAGGACGTACTCCCTGATGAAGGACCTTCTAGCGCCTGAGAAGCCGGCGGACAAGACTTTTGAAGAGCTCAGTAAGTTGATCGGGGAACACTTTAAACCGGCGAGCAGCATGCACCGTTTTACACACACCGGCGGCAAGAAGGGCAAAGCGTTCCAGACTTCGTGGCAGACCTCAGGTGACTGGCGAGCCAATGCAAGTTCCCAGATGCATGCAGAGTGGAGATGCTGCGAGACTTTTTTATTGAAAGCATCGGGCATGCTGGGGTTTTCATGAAACTGATTGAGACCAAAGACTTGACCCTGGAAAAGGCGGCTTTGATGGCCCAGACATTTATCTCAGGGGAGGAAGAGACCAGAATGATGTTTGACAAAAATCTTGGCTTAAATGCTCCACCCACCGACATCACTTCAGTGCTGGCGAATAAAGGTTACTGGTCACAGAGTGACCTTCTCTCAAGTATGGGCCTCGTGTGCATTTTTACTGTGTAGTAAGGACATATCAAATTTGACTAAGCTTTGTTTATTGATGGAATTTTTAATTGAATATTGATTTTGTTCTTGGTTTGTGGTTGGAACTATTTCATAGTGGAGTAGTTTTAATTAATTGGGAATTACCTATATAATTATTTTGCCAATTTGGACTTCAAAGTAAAGAGAAACAAATATAGAGACTATCTGTCCTAACTCGCTGCACAGAAGGGAGACTTAGTACAAATAGTTACTCCGAAATAAATAACAAAGTGATTCACCCATGTTCTTCAGTTCCATAAGTTGCTTTGCCAATATATCAATTGGGATTTAAGATATCCATGATGCTCCTGTCTCATCTACAACTTTTCATCACAATTTATTTATTACGGGTAAAAGTGTGAGATTCACAGATAGTACAATACCGGGATGGGACTCGGTCCCTGTAACACTGACCAGGGTCCCATGGGGTGAGGTTATGAGATTCACAGATAGTACAATATCGGGATTGGACTCAGTTCCTGTAACACTGATCAGGGTCCCATGGGGTGAGGTTATGAGATTCACAGATAGTACAATACCGGGATTGGACTCAGTTCCTGTAACACTGATCGGGGTCCCATGGGGTGAGAGTACCACATTCACAGATAGTCATCATCATCATAGGCAGTCCCTCAAAATCGAGGAAGATTTGCTTCCACTCTAACATTGAGTTTTTAGGTGACTGAACAGTCCAATGCGGGAATTACAGTCTGTCACAGGTTGAACAGTGTTTGAAGGAAAGAGTGGGTGGGACTGGTTTGCCTGCACTTGTTTTGTGCATGCTCTCGGCGACGAGACTCGAGGTGCTCAGCACCCTCCCGGATGCTCTTCCTCTACTTAGGGCGGTCTTGGGCCAGGGACTCCCAGGTGTCGGTGGGGATGTTGCACCAAGGGGTATGGAGAGAAAGCAGGAATGGGATACTAAAGTTGCCTGATCAGCCATGATCATATTGAATGGTGGTGCAGGCTCGAAGGGCCGAATAGCCTACTCCTGCATCTGTTTTCTATGTTTCTATGTTTATCAAGGAGGCTTTGAGGGTGTCCTTGAAACATTTCCTCTGCCCACCTGGGGCTTGCTTGCCGTGTAGGAGTTCCAACTGGGGGTCAGTGCTGTGTGGCGGGGTCAGGTTGGTGGAGGACCTTTGTCTTACAGATGTTTAGTGTAAGGCCCATGCTTTCGCATGCCTCAGTGAAGACGTTGACGATGGCTTGGAGTTCAGCCTCTGAATGTGCGCAGGCGCAAGCGTCATCCGCGTACTGTAGCTCGACGACAAAGGATGGGACGGTCTTGGATCTGACCTGGAGACGACGAAGGTTGAACAGGTTCCCACTGGTTCTGTACTTTAGTTCCACTCCAGCAGGAAGCTTGTTGAGTGTGAGATGGAGCATTGCAGCGAGGAAGATCGAGAAGAGGGTTGGCGCGATGACGCAGCCCTGCTTGACCCCGGTCCGAACATGGATTGGGTCTGTGATGGATCCGTCGGTCAGGATCATGGCTTGCATGTCATCGTGGAGCAGGCGGAGGATGGTGACAACCTTTTGGGAGCAGCTGAAACAGAGGAGGATGCTCCATAGTCCCTCGCGGTTGACAGTATCAAAGGCCTTGCTAAGGGCAAAGGCGGCCATTTACAAGGGTTGGTGCTGTTCCCTGCATTTCTCTTGAAGGTGTCGCACCGTAAAGATCATGTCCGTTGTACCCCGTAGCGGACAAAAACTGCACTGTGACACCAGGAGGAGCTGCTCATCCACAGGGCTGTCATATAGCTGATTATTCAGAAATGATAGATGCTTGCAACAGGGCTCATACAATCAAAAGAGAGCCACAGATGAGAAAGGACATTTGACCCATCTTAGCTCATCTGTCCAGAAAGACCTTCACAGTTCCGTCATCAGAGCATTTAAATGTTTCTTAAATAATTCCAGAGTTTTTGTCTCGGACACGCTATCTTTAGTGCAAAATGAATCATAAATTTGCTGTTTACTAGTTTGAACCTGTGCACCTTTCCCCATAGGAACAGGAGTGGGCCATTTAGCCGCTGGAGCCTGTTCCGCCATTCAATGAGATCATGGCTGACCCCTTATTCCTTAATACCTTTGGTTACAGAAATCTGTCGATCTCCAATTTTAAAATAAACAATGGACCTAGCATCAACTAGAGAGTTCCAAACTTCTACCACACTTTGCTTATAGAAGTATTTCCTAACCTCAATCCTGAAAGGCCTGGCTCTAATTATTAGACTATGTCCCTCGTCCTCGACTCCCCAACCAGCCAAAATAGTTTCTCTCTATCTACCCTATCGGTTCGGCTTCATATCTTCTTGCTACCCTCTACTTTAATGAAATCACCCCTTAACCTAAATTCCAGACAGTACAACCCTCGTTTGTGTAATCTCTCCTCATAATTTAACCCTTGGAGTCCAAGTATCATTTAGGTAAATGTACTCTGCTCTCCCTACAAGGCCAATATATCCTTCCTAATATGTGGTGCCCAGAACTGAACACAGTGCTCCAGGTATGGTCTTATGAGAGCTTTGTATAACTGCAGCATAACTTCTACCCCCTTGTATTCTAATCCTCTAGCTATGAAGCCATCATTCCATTAGCCTTTTTGATTCTTTTCTGTCCATGACATTTTAATGATTATGTACATGGACCCCTACGTTTCTTTGGACCTCCATTGTGTCTAGCTTTTCACCATTTAGAAAGAACGCTGTTCTATCCTTTTTAGGTCCAAAGTGGATGACCTTACACTTGCTTGTATTGAAATTCATTTACCACAGTTTTGCCCATTCATTTAATCCATAATATCTTTATAATTTTATGCTTCCATCTACACTGCTTAGACTGCTGCCTACTTTTGTGTCATCGGTAAACTTGGATATGTGGCTCTCTAGCCCATTATCTTAATCATTAATAAATACAGTGAATAGTTGAGACCCCAACACAGATCCCTGTGGGACACCACTAATCGCATCCTGCCAATTAGAGTACCTGCCCATTATCCCTACTTAATTATAGATGCTAATCATTTCCAGACAATAGTAGTGAGGCTAACTGGTTTACAATTCCCTGGTTTTCCTTTCTCAGCGTTCTTAAATAGCGGAATGACATGCAATTTTTCAATCGAAAGGAATGGTTCCTAAATCGAGAGAACTTTGGAAGGTAGGGCATCTGCAATGTTCTCACCTACTTCTTCGAAACCCCTGGGATGGAAACCATTTGGTCTTGGGGATTTGTCAGTCTTTAATGTCATTATTTTCTTCATTACTATTATTTTGTTTACGTTAATTTTGGTGATTTCTCCGTCCCTGATTCAGTGTTGGTTTCCTTGGGATATCTAGCATGCTATCTGTAATGTACTTGCTTCATGGGTTCTTTGCTTAAGAATTCATAGCAAAACATTAAGAAATATTAAGAACTAGTTGGTTTATTAACAAAGGTTTAACAAACACACTACACAATACAAATTCATCCACTAGGCTCACAACTGCATACCTCATCGTGGATGACCTGGACTCAACAAACTGGGATTTTATTGAGTCTTGTGAGCATCACATGACTGGCTAAGCCATTCATAATGCAACAGCTCTACAACTATTTTGGTAGAACCTTAAACAAGTGCCTCTTTTGGCACTAGAATCCACAAATTAACAATTTAAAACTAACGAAAAACATTTAATCAAATTAAAATTTGGTTGTCAGGGGTGATGATGCACTCCAGTCCCTCCAGTGCCCACCTCTCACAGAAGGCCGCAAACGTGTACTGGTAGACACCGCGTTCTCCATTTCCAGGGACATCCTGGCTCGAATATACCCGCGGAAGACAGGCAGGCAGTCAGGCTGAACGACCCCCTCGACCGCCCGCTGCCTGGACAGGTTGATGGCCCCCTTGGCCATGCCCAGGAGCAGTCCTACAAGGAGGCCTTCCGACCTGCCCATCCCCTCCGCACAAAGTGCCCAAAGATCAGGAGCGTGGGACTGAAGTGCAACTAGAATTTGAGGAGCAGCCCCTTCAGACATTGGAACAGGGGCTGTAACCTCTTACATTTAACACAGACATGGAACATGGACTCCTCCAGACCGCAGAAATTGCAGGCGGCCTGGGAGTCCGAGAACCGACTTAAAAATTTATTACACGGGAGAAAGGACTAATTAGCAATCTTGTTGTGCGAGGCCACTTGGGAAAGAGTGACCATAATATGGTAGAATTCTTTATTAAAGATGGAGAGTGACACAGTTAATTCAGAGACTAGGGTCCTGAACTTAGGCAAAGGTAACTTCAATGGTATGAGACATGAACTGGCTAGAATAGACTGGCAAATGAAACTTAAAGGGGTGACAGTGGATAGGTAATGGCAAACATTTAAAGATCACATGGATGAGCTTCAACAATTGTACATCCCTGTCGAGAGTAAAAATAAAACAGGGAAGGTGGCTCAACCGAGGCTAACAAGGGAAATTAAGGATAGTGTTAAATCCAAGGAAGAGGCATATAATTTGATCAGAAAAAGCAGCAAAGCTGAGGACTGGGAGAAATTTAAAATTCAGCAGAGGAGGAAAAAGCATTTAATGAGGAGGGGGAAAATAGAGTATGAGAGGAAGCTTGCCAGGAACATAAAAACTGACTGCAAAAGCTTCTATAGATATGTGAAGAGAAAAAGATTAGTGAAGACAAACGTAGGTCCCTTGCAGTCAGAATCAGGTGAATTTATAATGGGGAACAAAGAAATGTCAGACCAATTGAACAAATACTTTGGTTCTGTCTTCACAAAGGAAGACACAAATAACTTTCCGGAAATACAAGGGGACAGAGGGTCTAGTGAGAAGGAGGAATGGAAGAAAATCCTTATTAGTCAGGAAATTGTGTTCAGGAAATTGATGGGTTGAAGGCCGATAAATCCCCAGGGCCTGATAGTCTGCATCACAGAGTACTTAAGGAAGTGGCCCTTGAAATAGTGGATGCATTGGTGCTCATTTTCCAGCAGTCTATCGACTCTGGATCAGTTCCTATGGACTGGAGGGTAGCTAATGTAACACCACTTTTTAAGAAAGGAGGGAGAGAGAAAACGGGGAATTATAGACCAGTTAGCCTGACATCAGTGATGGGGAAAATGTTGGAATCAATTATTAAAGATGAAATAGCAGCGCATTTGGAAAGCAGTGACAGGATCGGTCCAAGTCAGCATGGATTTATGAAAGGGAAATTATGCTTGACAAATCTGCTAGAATTTTTTGAGGATGTAACTAGTAGAGTGGACAAGGGAGATCCAGTGGATGTGGTGTATTTGGATTTTCAAAAGACTTTTGACAAGGTCCCACACAAGAGATTGGTGTGCAAAATTAAAGCACATGGTATTGGGGGTAATGTATTGACGATTGATGTGAATAGAGAACTGGTTGGCAGACAGGAAGCAGAGAGTCGGGATAAACGGGTCCTTTTCAGAATGGCAGGCAGTGACTAGTGGAGTGCCGCAGGGCTCAGTGCTGGGACCCCAGCTCTTTACAATATATATTAATGATTTAGATGAAGGAATTGAGTGTAATATCTCCAAGTTTGCAGATGACACTAAGCTGGGTGGCGGTGTGAGCTGCAAGGAGGATACTAAGAGGCTGCAGGGTGACTTGGACAGGTTAGGTGAATGGGAGAATGCATGGCAGATGCAGTATAATGTGGATAAATGTGAGGTTATCCACTTTAGTGGCAAAAACACGAGGACAGAATATTATCTGAATGGCGGCAGATTCAGAAAAGGGGAGGTGCAATGAGACCTGGGTGTCATGGTACATGAGTCATTGAAAGTTGGCATGCAGGTAAAGCAGGTGGTGAAGAAGGCAAATGGCATGTTGGCCTTCTTAGCTAGAGGATTTGAGTATAGGGGCAGGGAGGTCTTACTGCAGTTGTACAGGGCCTTGGTGAGGCCTTACCTGGAATATTGTGTTCAGTTTTGGTCTCCTAATCTGAGGAAGGAAATTCTTGCTATTGAGGGGGTGCAGCGAAGGTTCACCAGATTGATTCCCGGGATGGCAGGACTGACATATGAGGAGAGACTAGATCGACTGGGTCTGTATTCACTGGAGTTTAGAAGAATGAGAGGGGATCTCATAGAAACATTTCAAATACTGACGGGATTGGACAGGTTGGATGCATGAAGAATGTTTCCGATGTTGGGGAAGTTCAGAACCAGGGAACACAGTCTAAGGATAAAGGGTAAACCATTTAGGACCGAGATGAGGAGAAACTTCTTCACTCAGAGAGTTGTTAACCTATGGAATTCTCTACCGCAGAGAATTGTTGATGCCAGTTCATTGGATATATTCAAGAGGGAGTTATGTGTGGCAGTTATTGCTAAAGGGATCAAGGGGTATGGAGAGAAAGCAGGAAAGGGGTACTGAGGTGAATGATCAGCCATGATCTTATTGAATAGTGGTGCAGGCTCGAAGTGCCGAATGGCCTACTCCTGCGCCTATTTTCTATGTCTCTATGTTTCTAAGACGGTTGAGGAGGAGATTGCTTCTGAAGATGGTGGATGAGGTAGCAGCTCCCAAGGGAGTTCTCCCCAAACAAGCCTTCATCTGACCATCTGATGCCAACTTCCACCTCTCTATCCCTCAAACCTCACCCCCCCCCCCCCGATCCTAACTTCGACCCTCAAAGTATTCTCCCTACCCCTTAAACTGTGCTGCAAGGGCCCACTCCCCATCCCCCACCTCCCAATTGCGGCCTACCTTCCAGGCCAACCTCCTCGCTGCCAAATCCCTCCAGTTGGACCCTTGCTTCTCGCTCCCGGATGATTCAGCTGCTCCACGCGACCCCCGGCGATCTCAAAAGTGGTGAGCCTTCGAGCAGCTTCAAACACAGGTTTGGGCCTACCTCACACACGAGCCTTCCCTCCGCGCCTCCATCCATCAACGACGTCCTGGCCCTCCTTCCTTCAGCATGGCCAGGATTGGACTCTGTCCCTGTAACACTGATCAGGGTCCCATGGGGTGAGGTTATGAGATTCACAGATAGTACAATACCGGGATTGGACTTGTCATGTATCTCACACTACTGTACATAACTGTATCTTACCATGCTATACATGACTGTAACTGGAGATGACCTGTAACCA
Organism: Pristiophorus japonicus; assembly: GCF_044704955.1. Lineage (NCBI taxonomy): Eukaryota > Metazoa > Chordata > Chondrichthyes > Pristiophoridae > Pristiophorus > Pristiophorus japonicus. The sequence continues at coordinate 54,086,935 of NC_091995.1, forward strand.
CAAGCTTACCTTACCACCAGGGGTGCACTTGCAGGAGACACTGCATACCTGTTCCACACAGGGAGATAATGACAGGTGTGGCATTCGAGAGCTGTGTAATAAAGTTGCAGGTCCTGAGTGACCTTGACTTCAGCAAGTGCCTCGTGTGAGTCTGTACTGCAGGGTCAGGACTTTACAGGACTCGGTCCCTGTAACACTGATCAGGGTCCCTACCTTGGGCAGTTTCTAAATTATTAGAGTTTGAGATTTTCCCTGTAATGCAATGGCTATTTTTCAGTTTTAAAGTTGCAATACTGTGACTGTGAAGCGGAAGTCCCGCTCCCAACGCTGTCTGATTGGCAGAGAAGTGTGATTCTGTGAAATGTGTTAGTTTCTGGCCAGATGCAGGCCCTGATTGGTTAGCGCCTGTGATCAAAGATTCACAAAGCGCTGCGGCCGCACGGAGTGCAGGCTCTGCTTGGCTGTTTCGCGTGGCAATCGGGAAAGTGCGCACAGCCGAGCCCAGCCCAGCCCAGCCGAGCCGTGGCTTTCTTCTCTCCTTTCATTGCCGCAGCTTCAGTTCCTGCCTGGGTCTGCAATCAAAGTGAGAGCCGTGGAGTCGGTGATCGGGGAATGAGGTCTGTACTGACTTTATACAGTGAAACACCCATTAATGTTCAGAGCAGTCTGATTATCCTGTGGGGGAACAGGAAGGGGACAGAAATGCCCCTTGTGCTGTGTGAGAGGATCCAGCTGACTGGCCTGTTTACTCCCTGCTTTGTGCTGCACTGACAGGCTGGGACTGAATGTTGGATATTGAAGGTGTTTACTGGAAGCTGGGATTTGTACACAGCATTTCTCTCCTGATTTACAGGCTGGGTTTTGTTCAGGAGTCAATGCTGAAAATGGGAAGGTGAGGTGTGATTATCTGGGAGGTACACAGGGTCTGAGGATTCTTGCAGTGTCCTGCCTGTGAGGGGAATCCATTTTCAGTGAGGCATTTCTCTGTGAGGAGTCCTGCTGTGCAGGGAAGTCTGATACTGTCTAGTTTACTGTAAATACATCTGTTTATAACCAGGGCGAGCCTAGCCCTATGGTCCCTTTAATTCTGGCATGATCCATTCGAGTTAAAACCAGCTTCATTCTCTGAAAAATGTTTAGTTTAATCTAGTATATTTGAACTAAAATTAGAAATAGCTGAGCTGGCACAAACTGTGGGACAACCATAACACTAAGACCTGAGACAGCTGGATCAGCCTGAGAGTAATGTTGCTTCCGGTGAGGTGAGAGAAGCTCCAGGCTCACTGGGAAGGTCCAAATACTAAGGTGGAGAAATGCAGTGATATAAATTACTACAAAGAAAGAAAGACTTACATTTATTTAGTGCCTTTCACGACCATCCGGACGTCTCGAAGCACTTTACAGCCAATGAGCTTTGAGAGTGTAGTCACTGTTGTAATGTGGGAAATAAGAACATAACATAGAAACATAAAAAATAGGTGCAGGAGTAGGGTATTCGGTCCTTCGAGCCTGCATCACCATTCAATAAGATCATGGCTGATCATTCAACCTCAGTACCCCTTTCCTGCTTTCTCTCCATACCCTTAATCCCTTTGGCCGTAAGGGGCATATCTAACTCCCTTTTGAATATATCTAACGAACTGTCCTCAACAACTTTCTGTGGTAGAGAATTCCAAAGGTTAATCACTCTCTGAGTGAAGAAGTTTCTCCTCATCTTGGTCCTAAATGCCTTACCCCTTATTCTTAGACTGTGACCCCTGGTTTTGGAACTCCCCAGCAATGGGAACATTCTTCCTGTCTCTAACCTGTCCAATCCCGTCAGAATTTTATATGTTTCTCTCATTCTTCTAAACTCCAGTGGATACAAGCCCAGTTGATCCAGTCTCTCCTCATATGTCAGTCCTGTCATCCCGGGAATCAATCTGGTGAACCTTCGCTGCACTCGCTCAATAGCAAGAACATCCTTCCTCAGATTAGGAGACCAAAACTGAACACAATATTCCAATTGTGGCCTCACCAAGGCCCTGTACAACTGCAGTAAGACCTCCCTGCTCCTATACTCAAATCCTCTAGCTATGAAGGGCAACATGTCATTTGCCGCCTTCACCGCCTGCTGTACCTGCATGCCAAACTTCAATGACTGATGTACCATGACACCCAGGTCTTGTTGCATCTCCCCTTTTCCTAATCTGTCACCATTCAGATAATATTCTGTCTTTCTGTTTTTGCCACCAAAGTGGATAACCTCACATTTATCCACATTATACTGCATCTGCCATGCATTTGCCCACTCACCTAACCTGTCCAAGTCACCCTGCAGTCTCTTAGCATCCTCCTCACAGCTCACAGGACATAAGAAATAGGAGCAGGAGTAGGCCATACGGCCCCTCGAGCCTGCTCCGCCATTTAATACGATCATAGCTGATCCAATCATGGACTCAGGTCCACTTCTCTGCCTGCTCTCCATAAACCCCTTATTCTCTTATCGTTTAAGAAACTGTCTGTCTATTTCTGTCTTAAATTTATTCAATGTCCCAGCTTCTACAGCTCTCTGAGGCAGCGAATTCCACAGATCCACAACTCTCTGAGAGAAGGAGTTTCTCTCATCTCAGTTTTAAATGGGTGGCCCCATATTCTAAGATTATACCCTCTAGTTCCAGTCTCCCCTATCAGTGGAAACATCCTCTCTGCAGCCACCTTGTCAAACCCTCGTAATCTTATACGTTTTGATAAGATCATCTCTCGCTCTTCTGAATTCCAATGAGTAGAGGCCCAACCTACTCAACTTTTCTTCTTAAGTCAACCCCCTAATCTCCAGAATCAACCGAGTGAACCTTCTCTGAACTGCTTCCAAAGCAAGTATGTCCTTTTGTAAATATGGAAACCAAAACTGCACACAGTATTCCAGCTGTGGCCTCACCAGTACAACTGTAGCAAGACTTCCCTGCTTTTATACTCCATCGCCTTTGCAATAAAGGCCAAGATACCATTGGTCTTCCTGATCACTTGCTGTCCCTGTATACCAACCTTTTGTGTTTCATGCACAAGTACCCCTAGGTCCTGCTGTACTGCAGCACTTTGCAATCTTTCTCCATTTAAATAATAACTTGCTCTTTGATTTTTTTTCTGCCAAAGTGCATGACCTCACACTTTCCAACATTATACTCCATCTGCCAATTTTTTGCCCACTCACTTAGCCTGTCTGTGTCCTTTTACAGATATTTTATGACCTCCTCACACTGTGCTTTTCCTCCCATCTTTGTATTATCAGCAAACTTGGCTACGTTACACTCGGGCCCTTCTTCCAAGTCGTTAATACAGATTATAAATAGTTGGGGTCCCAGCACTGATCCCTGTGGCACCCCACTGGTTACTGATTGCCAATCCGAGAATGAACTATTATCCCGACTCTCTGTTTTCTGTTAGCCAATCCTCTATCCATGCTAATATTTTACCCCCAACCCCGTGAACTTTTATCTTGTGCAGTACCCTTTTAGTGGCTCCTTGTCAAATGCCTTCTGGAAGTCCAAATACACAAAATCCACTGGTTCCCCTTTATCTACCCTGTTCGTTACATCCTCAAAGAATTCCAGCAAATTTGTCCAGTGCTGGATGTCGGACAAGCAGCCTGAGAGTATAGCGATGGTGGAGGGTTCGAGAGAGGTGGAGGAGAGGTAGAGCTGGATATCATCAGCGTACATGTGAAAACTCATGCAATGCTGCCAGATGGTGTCACTGAGGGGCAGCATGTAGATGAGAAATAGGAGGGGGCCAAGGATAGATCCCTGGGGACACCAGAGGTGACGGTGCTGGAGCGGGAAGAGAAGCCATTGCAGGTGATTCAAAGGTTATGGCTGGAAAGATGGTAGTGGAACCAGACGAGTGCAGGCCCATCCAGCTGTACAACGATGGAGAGGCGTTGGAGCAGAATTTTGTCGTCAACTGTTTCAAAAGCTGCAGACAGATTGAGAAGGACAAAACGGGATAGTTAATCTTTGTCGCAGTCAATTCCGATGTCATTTCTGATCTACGTAAGAGCCGTCTCGGTACTGTGACAGGGCGGAAGCCTGATTGGAGGGATTCAAACAAGGAGTTCTGGGAATGATGGGCATGGATTTGGGAGGCGAAAACCCGTTCAAGGACTTTGGAGAGGAAGGGGAGGTTGGAGATAGGGCAGTAGTTTGCAAGGACGGAGGGGTTAAGGAGTTTTTGAGGATGGGGGTGATGAAGGCAGATTTGAAGGGGAGAGGAACCATTAACAATATCCGCTAACATGGGAGCCAGGAAGGGAAGCTGGGTGGTCAGCAGTTTAGGAGGAATAGGGTGGAGGGAACAGGAAGTTGGTCTCGTTCACAAGATGAGCTTTGAAATGGCAAGAGTGGAGCTAGGAGAGAAGCTAGAAAAATATCATCATCATAGGCAGTCCCTCGAAATCGAGGAAGACTTGCTTGCACTCTTAAAATGAGTTCTCCAGTGACTGAACAGTCCAATACGGGAATTACAGTCTCTGTCACAGGTGGGACAGACAGTGGTTGAAGGAAAGGGTGGGTGGGGTGTCTGGTTTGCCGCACGCTCCTTCCGCTACCTGCGCTTGGTTTCTGCATGCTCTTGGCGACAAGACTCGAGGTGCACAGCGCCCTCCCGGATGCACTTCCTCCACTTAGGGCGGACTTTGGCAAGGGACTCCCAGGTGGCGGTGGGGATGTTGCATTTTATCAAGGAGGCTTTGAGCAAGGGCAGACATCGAGAAAAATATGAACATTTCGGGTTAGGGCAGGAGGAAAACGGAGAGGAAGGAAGGAACCGGTGGATTAGGTGAAGGGAGGGAAGTAGCAGAGGCAGTTGAACGATGTTCTCGATCTTTTCCACAAAAAAAGTCCATGACCTCCTCACATTTATTATTGGAGGAGGAGGCAGGGGAGGATGGTTTGAGGAAAGGGTTACTGGTGGAGAAGAAAAGCCTGGTGTTGCCCTTGTCTTCCTGGATGATCTTTTGAATAGTGGACAGTTTTAGTGATGGCGAGCAAGATCCGACATATGATCTAGCCATATCTGGTGATGGATGGTTAAACCAGTTGTCCGCCATAGATGTTCAAGTCTGCATCACTTGAACTTATGGTAGCGGAGATGAGGGGTGTAGCAGGGGCAATGACGAGGATGAGAGAGTGTAATGATTTTAGTGGGGACAAGGGCATCAAAGGTGGTGGAGAGGATGTGATTTAGCAAATCAGTAGCTGCAGAAATAACAACTTGTATTTATATAGCATCTTTAAGGTAGTGAAACAGCCTAAAGTGCTTCACAGAAGAATTATGAGACAAACAAATTTGATACTGAGCCACATGAGCAGAAATTACGGCAGGTGGCCAAAAGCTTGGTCATAGAGGTAGGTTTTAAGGAGCACCTTGAAGGAAGAAAGAGAGGCAGAGAGCGAATCCTAGAGTTTGGGACCTCGGCAACAGAAGGCTCAATGGCTGAGCGATTATAATTAGGGATGCTCGAGGGCAGAATTAGAGGAGCACAGACATCTCGGGAAGCGGGGGCAGTTGCGTACGAACATGTGAACAATGACGGACAGGTAAAGACCATCTGGTCCATCGAGCCTGTCCCACACAATTGTGATACCTTGTGTATCACAACATATACACTCCACCCTACCCAAAACTATATGATCTCCAGGGAGAGGCAAAAAAAAGATGATAAACCCAGGCCAATTTGGGGAAAAGAAATCTGGGAAATTCCTCTCCGACCCATCTAGGCGATTGAAACTAGTCCAGGAGATCACTCTGGCCTTGAATTCCCTGCAGTACCTACCTTCTATAAGAGGTGATCTCCGTCCCAGCCAGAAACAAATCCAGCTTTCGCTTGAAGGAATTCAGCGAGTCTGCATCCACCACATGAAACAGCAGCTTGTTCCAGAGGTCTACTATTCTCTGGGAAAAGAACCACCTCCTGATGTCTAACCTAGATCTAGCCCCATACAACTTAAATTTGTGCCCCCTGGTCCTGCCTAACCTATTTAATTGAAACACATTGTCAGCTGGAACACCGTCTATTCCCTTCATTATCTTATAAACCTCAATCAAATCCCCCTAAGTCTACGCTGCTCTAAGCTATGAAAATCCAACTCTTTTAGCCCATCTTGATAACTAAGATGCTTTAGACTTGGAATTAGTCTAGTGGCCCTCTTCTGCACCCTTTCCAGAGCCTCAATATCACCCACCATGTGAGGAGACCAAAACTGGACTCACTATTCCAAGTGTGGCCTGACTAAGGTGTTGTACAAGGACAAAACAGTACGCCTCATCTTCCACTCAATTGTCCTATGGATACACCCCAACACCCTATTTGCTCTCGCTATCGCTGCACGGCATTGCTCATGTACCTTTAAGGATATATGCACTAGAATGCCCAAATCTCTTTCTATCTCCACCATCTTTAATACCTTTTCCCTGGAGGGTGTATGAATGTTGAGCATTTGCCCTGCCCACATGCATAACACTGCACTAATCGAAGTGATACATCACATTCCAGTCTTGAGCCCAATCTCCCAACACATTAAGATCTGCCCGAAGCAGACGAGCATCTTCTACAGTTGTAACACTCGCACAGATCTTGGCTTCATCTGCAAATTTGCAAATTGTGCCACCAACCCCAAAATCCAGATCATTAATAAAAATAGTAAAAAGCAACGGTCCCAACACTGATCCCTGCAGGAGACCACTGGTGACCGGTCTCAAAACAGATCCAAATTCATCTATAACTACTTTTTGCCTGCGTCCTGCCAGCCAGTTCTGAATCCAACTCAATATATTTCCACTAATACCAGAGGCTCCGATCTTATAGAGAAGCCTCTCATCAAAAGCTTTTTGGAAATCTAAGTAAACAATGTCTACTGGGCTTCTCTCATCCAGAAACTTTGTAACTTTTTCAAAAAATACAATGAGATTTGTGAGACAGGATCTCTTTTTATTAAGCCATGTTAAGTGTCCCTAATATGTCCCTCCCTATCCAAGTATTCATATATTGCATCCCTTGATTCCTTCAAGCATCTTGCCTATTACTGATATTAAACTGATGGGCCTATAGTTACCTGGGTCTGTCTTGTTGCCTTTTTTAAAAATGGGGACAACATTCGCCTCCTTCCAATCTGTAGCAACCAATCCAGAATGCAGTGAGTTATTAAACATACAGGCCAGGGGCTCGCACAGCACGTCCCATCATCCAGACAACCCTCAGGTGGATATCATCCGGCCCGGCTGCTCTACCTATTTTCAAGTTCTTAATTATTTCCAAAACAATATGTTTATCTATGTTACTGTTACTAACAAAACTAGTATTATTAAATTCCAATGTTCGAGCATCATCTTCAAGGGTGAAGACTGATGCAAAGTACTCATTTAATAATTCTGGCATACCTAGTGAGTCCTTTGTCACCTGTCCTTGAACACCTTTCAGTGGCCCAGTACAGTCTTTGATAGTTCTCGAACTCTTCACATGACTAAAAAACTCTTCCCAGTACTGCCACCATTGTCTACAATCCTTTTTTCCATTAGCCATTTTGCTGATCTTGTAGTAGCCTCCGTTTTCTTTAGTTGTTACTTATGTTCAACCCTGTTTATTTGAGTATTAAATGTTTATAATTTATAGAACCATTTCTGTTTACATCTTATTTATCTTTGTACATAACCAGTCAGCCACCTTGGCTTTCTCTTACCACATTTCCTCCTTTTGATTTTGGGTTCATGTTTGTTTTCCTCATTTTTAATCTTGTTCTTAAAAACTTTCAATTTATATGCAACATCGGTCTCATCATCACCAAGGAGGGTTAGCCAATTTACCCATTTCAAGTCATCTGCCATTATAGAGAAGTTTGTTCTTCTGAAACCTGGTACGAGTTGCAGGTTCTCAGTAACTTTACTTCTCCCAGCCAATTGGAACCGTATAATGTTGTGGTTACTGTTGCCCAGATGTTCCCCCACATGGAGGCCTGATACCTCCTAAAGTACTAAACACCAGATCTAATATATAATTATCCCTAGTTACTTCATTAACATGTTGAGTCAGGAAACAGTCTTGTATATTTTCAGTAAATCTTTCAGCTGTACTTCCCACCACAACAGCAGGTAAACCATCATGTCACTGAATGCCAGGAAAATTAAAATCACCCACCAGACAAAGGTGGCATTTTATATTAAAAGCATTAGTGATCTGTTTCCATAATAACTCATCGTGTTCAAGTATCTGACCCGGGAGCCTATAACAATTACCGATAATGAATCCCTGCCCGTGAGCTGGGTCCACTTGAACCCAGATAGCCTCAGCTGAACCTGATGAGGTAACATCAAGTCTCTCTCTAGCTGTTAGAGTCTCACTGATAAAAAGCAGCAACCACACCTCCCCTTTGGCCTACTCTATCCTTTCTGAAACCCTTGTAGCCCTTTAGGTGAATTTCTGCCGTATCATTTCCATCGAGCCATGTCTCAGAAATATACCGTGTCTAAATTCTCCAACACAGCACAGGATTTCAATCCTAACAATTTGCTTTTAACACTCCTTGCATTTATATAAAAGCAATTTAAAGGCCCCATCTAATTTCTTAGTTATTAATTTTTGTTTGCTTGCTACCTGGCTTAAATTCATGCTTAGCATCTATGTAATTGTCATGTGCAGTAAGGCTAACTTTGAACTTGCCTACACTATTGTCTTGCTGATTTAGTTTAAATGCTTTCTGAAAGCATGCACAACAACCTCTGCCAGCCTTTTAGCTCCCAAGAAGTTAAGATGGAAACTGTCCCTCCTAAACAACTTGCCTTGTCCAGCAAACACTCCCAATTATCGATGAATTGAAGCTTCTTTTTGCAGAGATCCCAAAGACAGCTGTTAAATCCCACGATTCGGCTATTCCTCTCCATCGATCTGGACATGACTGGTAATAAATAGCCCAGACACTGCTACCCTTGTACCCCTTTGCTGAAGGACATCTATGAGGCTTTTGTAGGAATCCTGCAAAACAAATGGACTTCTATCCATGATATCGTTAGTTCCAATATGTAAACCTCCTACAGTATATTTACACTGACCTTTCATCAGTTCATCCACACGATCCCGGAGATCAGCTACCTTGGCCCCTGGAAAACAGAAGACTGCTCTTGACAGAGGCTTACCTCCACACAGGATGCTGTCTGTGTGCCTGATGATTGAGTCCCCTATGAGGATTGCCCGCTGCCTCCTGCTCTTCCGTGGCTGTCAAACGATGTTCTCTTGGACTTTGCAGCCTTCCCCTACCTTTTCCAAGATGCTGATACAAGCATCATACGAAAACACAGCATCAGTTTCCACATGTACACTGACACCCAACTCTACCTCACTACCACTTCTCTCGACCCCTCCACGGTCTCTAAATTGTCAGACTGCTTGTTCGACATTCAGTTCTGGATGAGCAGAAATTTTCCCCAATTAAATATTGAGAACATAAGAAATGGGAGCAGAAGTAGGCCACCTGGCCCCTCGAGCCTGCTCCACCATTTAATAAGATCATGGTTGATCTGATCATGGACTCCGCTCCACTTTCCTGCCCGCTCCCCATAACCCCTTATTTCCTTATCGTTCAAAAATCTGTCTATCTCCGCCTTAAATATATTCAATGACCCATTCTCCACAGCTCTCTGGGGCAGAGAATTCCATAGATTTACAACCCTCTGAGAAGAAATTCCTCCTCATCTCAGTTTTAAATGGGCGGTCCCTTATTCTGAGACTATGTCCCCTAGTTTTAGTTTCCCCTATAAGTGGAAATATCCTCTCTGCATCCACCTTGTCAAGCCCCCTCAGTATCTTATATGTTTCGATAAGATCTCCTCTCATTCTTCTGAACTCCAATGAGTATAGGCCCAACCTACACAACCTATCTTCATAAGTTAAACCCCTCACCTCCAGAATCAATCCAGTGAATCTTCTCTGAACAGCCTCCAATGCAAGTATATCCTTCCTTAAATACGGAGACCAAAACTGTATGCAGTACTCCAGGTGTAGCCTCACCAATACCCTGTACAGTTGTAGCAGGACTTCTCTGCTTTTATACTCCATGACCCTTGCAATAAAGGCCAACATTCCATTTGCCTTCCTGATCAATTGCTGTACCTGCATACTAACTTTTTGTGTTTCATGCACAAGGACCCCCAGGTCCCTCTGTACTGCAGCACTTTGCAATTTTTCTCCATTTAAATTATAATTTGCTTTTCTATTTTTTCTACCAAAGTGGATAACCTCATATATTCCCACGTTATACTCCATCTGCCAAATTTTTACCCACACACTTAGGCTTCAGAAGACTGAAGCCATTGTTTTTGGTCCCGCCACAAACTCCGTTCCCTAACCACCAACTCAAGTCCTCTCCCCAACTTCTGTCTGAGGCTGAGCCACACTGTCTGCAACTTTGGTGTCACATTTGACCCTGTAATTAGCATTCAATTACATATCCGCAGCATAACTAAGACCGCCTTTTTCCACCTCTGTAACATCACTCGTCTCTGCCCTTACAACAGTGACTACACTGCAAAAGTATTTCATTGGCTGTAAAGTGCTTTGAGACGTCCGATGGTCATAAAGGGCGCGATATAAATGCAAGTCTTTCTTTGTAGTAATTTATATCACTGCATTTCTCCACCATAGTATTTGGACCTTCCCAGTGAGCCTTGAGCTTGTTTCACCTCACCGGAAGCAACACAATCACTTTCTTTGCCTCAGCTTCTCCACTACTGAAACCCTCATCTATGCCTTTGTTATCTCTGGACTTGACTATTCCAATGCTCCCCTGGCTGTCCTCCCACATTCTACCCTGCCTAAACTGGAGGTGATCCAAAACTCGGCAGCCTGTGTCCTAACTTGCACCAAGTCCCGCTCACCCATCACCCCTGTGCTCACTGACCTACATTGGTTCCTGGTTAAGCAATGCCTTGATTTCAAAATTCTCATCCTTGTTAACAAATCCCTCCTTGGCCTCGTCCCTCCCTATCTCTGTAATCTCCTTCAGCCTCACAACCCCCCAAGCTATCTGCACTCCTCAAATTCTGCTCTTTTGAGCATCCCTGATTATAACTGCTCAACCATCAGTGACCATGCCTTCAGCTGCCTGGGCCCTAAGCTCTGGAACTCCCTCCCTAAACATCTCCGCCTCTCTACCTCTCGTTCCTCCTTCAAGACACTCCTTAAAACCTACCTCTATGACCAAGCTTTTGGTTATCTGCCGTAATTTCTTCTTATCTGGCTCGGTGTCAATTTTGTTTTCTTATAACACTCCTGTAAAGTGACTTGGGACATAATACTATGCTAAAGGTGCTAAATACAAGTCATTGTTGTTGAGCGGGGCAAGTGAGGGAAAGTATAGCCTTGCGGGGAGGCTTCATTTCTTAGACGGTCCCTCGTATCGACGATGACTTGCTTCCACGCCAAAAAGGGATGAGTTCACAGGTGTTACAATGAGGGACCTGATATTCCGGATTCCGATCTACATGTTGAAGGGTGGAAGATGCCTGTGTGTGGATTTTTTAACGTGTGGTGGCTGTTGTACATCAGCCACCACACGGGCTTGACAGAGCTAGGCCTTGATCCAGTGGCAAGGATTAACCAAGACTAACTGGAGACCAGCTCTGCTGCACGGGTCTAGTGCGCGCACACATATTGCAGTGTGGGCTGGCCCGTGCTGCCCCTGGGCATTCGCCTCTTCTGGATCCCGAACTCTTGCCTCTCCTGGGCCTCGATCACGTCGCTCTACCATCTCTCACCGCTCCTTCGCCCCGACCTCGCCGCTCCTGCTGTACCTGCCCATGCTCCAATCACCGACCTGGATTATGATGACGTCCAATCCAGTTGCCCTCTTCGCTGCCATCACCCTCTCTAACTGGCTCATGCTGTACCTTGTAGTGGCATGCTCCTGTTATAGCCCTGGCCTGCCGGTGATGGTCTCTCGCAGGTCGGGGCCACCACGCTGTCCAGGGGCCGCTGCACGCCGCTCCTGTTATGGCCCCGACCTGCCGCTTCAATTAAGGGTTAGGTGTCATCACCCCTCAACCAAGTTTTCGTTGGGGCCATGATGTCGATGCCATCGTCCACGATAAGCTCATGGATGGCAAGGGCCTTGTTCGCAAGCGAACGGACATCTTGGAGGGAGATGCGAAGTGGGTCGATGATGGCTGATCCACTGCCAGCGTCCACAGGGTCGGCAGTGGCGGGGTGAGTTGGAAGGGGAAGAGATTGGCAAGATTATCCCCCAGTGGGCATTCTGGGCGGGAAGGTCAGCGAGAGAGCAGGTTGGGACAGTTGGGGTTGCTGCTCGTAAGCAAGCAGCGATGAGTCCCTCAATGGGCCCTTCGTAGGATGCCAAAAGAGGCACAGAGGGAAGCTGTAGGCTTATCTAGGAGGGAGTCACGCCTGGGACGGGAAGGAGAGTAGGAAGGTCGAAGAATAATGAAGGATTGGGGTAGAGATTTCCGAGAGAGGAGAGATGAAAGTCTGCATGGCGACAGGAGAGAACAGTCAGGGTGGGGTAGAGAGAAAAGGAAAGAGGAGGAAAGTGGAAAGTATTGAATGTCTGGGGTCCAAAGCGGCAGCCAAAATGCGCACGTGAATGGACACGGGAAAAGCTTGGGTTACATCGGCCTGGTTAAATGTAGTAGTTAATGGGATACAATAATAGAGAGACCAGGGTCAAAGTCAGAGGTCCCATGGAAGGACAAAGCCAACATGAGCAGGATGGGGCTGGAATGGAGCATTGACGAACCGCTGTCCAAAGCAGGCGAGTGACGTCCAGACGCTATTTGAAGTGTAGGGAGTTCGAGGTTGTTGCCATAGGAAGGAGAGTCGGTAGCAAGTGCAGGAAAGTGATGACAACGTTAGCGCAAGTTTGTCGATCGCCGTTGATCAAAGCAGCGGAGAAAAAGTAAAAACCACAGCCAGCGACCAGCTAAGTTGAAAACCGACAGAACGCGTGAAGCAGTAGCTGCTGCCTAGAACCAGCAGAGCGTAAAAAACAGTTCAACAGTGACACAAATACAGCTAAAAGGAATAATAAAACCTTATCAGCAGAGATGGAGAAACAGCAGGTGTAGTCCAGTGCAGAGACGCAGTGGTGTAATCCAGTGCAGAGACGCAGTGGTGTAATCCAGTGCAGAGATGCAGTGGTGTAATCCAGTGCAGAGATGCAGTGGTGTAATCCAGTGCAGAGGCGCAGTGGTGTAATCCAGTGTAGTCCAGTGCAGAGACATAGTCTAGATGTTCTGAGAAGTCCAAGAGATCGGAAACCAATTTGACCAAAGACTGGAAATGGCTGAAAGCAGAGCAAAGCCACAACAGTGTAGACCGAAGAGCAATAAAGTCCTGTTCGCGAGTGATGGGGAATCATGCCTATAGCAGAGGCAGCACACTGGCAAGTAGTTTGACTTTTCATCCCATGATTTTGGACAACCTGGCTGCATAGAGGAAGTGGTGGACATCATGGACCGGGTCAGTGAAATGTCATCTGCCAATGTACGTATAGATTCCCAAATACCCTCAGGAACACACCAAGGGAGAAGTGCAGGAGATGTTAGGAGTTCGGGGTCATTGATCCTTTAGAGTCCTTGGGCTTCACTCTTGGTACTCATTGCAAGAAAAGTTTTTTTTTAAAAAAACACAGGGTTTTGCCTGGAAAATATCTTGAGTCACACAAGCAGATCCTTGCAACGCTGGGGAGCTCAAGTACTTGGCAACTGTCAACCTGACCAAAGCTCATTGACAGGTTCTGCTGAGTAAGGAAGCAGTAGCATGTTCCAATTTTCCATGAGTTTGTAATTACACCTTTTGGCATGGAAAAATACATCAGCCACATTCCAGTGACTGCTCAATACGGTGCCTAGTTCAGGGTCGTAGAACGCAGATGCTTTTGCTGTATTGAAATAGATTTGGTATGATCTCTGTCATTGATGAACTGCCAAGCTTGCAAAAAATTAGGCTAACAGTGAAGGTAGAAATATTCCTGCTGTGCACATCCAAAGTGCTTTTGGGTGGGGAAACCTGGTGATCTGATTGGGTTAAGGATGATGCCCATCACTGCATAACATCGTACTAAAACAGGATCAGGCCGGTGCATTCCTGGGAGCATGAGGCTATATTACCGTGGCTTATTTCCAAATTCTTGCCGTGTAGCTGCACCCTAAACAAATCTAAGCTGAACATAGAATTTAGCTGAAAACTATAGACCAGTTAGCCCAACATCTGTCGTTGGGAAAATGCTGGAATCCATTATTAAGGAAGCAGTAGCGGGACATTTGGAAAAGCATGATTCAATCAAGCAGTGTCAACATGGTTTTATGAAAGGGAAATCATGTTTGACAAATTTGCTGGAGTTCTTTGATGTAACGAGCAGGGTGGATAAGGGGGAACCAGTGGATGTGGTGTATTTGGATTTCCAGAAGGCATTCGATAAGGTGCCTTCTGAACAAGAGGTTACTGCACAAGATAAAAGCTCACGGGGTTGGCGGTAATATATTAGCATGGATAGAGGATTGGCTAACTAACAGAAATCAGAGAGTCGTGATAAATGGGTCATTTTCCGGCTGGCAAATAGTAACTAGTGGGGTGCTACAGGGATCGGTGCTGGGGCCTCAACTATTTATAATCTATATTAATGACCTGGATGAAGGGACCGAGTGTTATGTAGCCAAGTTTGCTGATGAAATCAAATTGTGAGGAGGACACAAAAAATCTACAAAGGGATATAGACAGGCTAAGTGGAGGATGGGTCATTGAATATATTTAAGGTGGAGATCGATAGGTTTTTGAGCGATAAGGGAATAAAGGGTTATGGGGAGCGGGCAGGGAAGTGGAGCTGAGTCCATGATCAGATCAACCATGATCTTATTGAATGACGGAGCGGGCTCGTGGGGCCAAATGGCCTACTCCTGTTCCTATTTCTTATGTTCTTATGTTCTTGTGTTCCTAGACCAGGTTGGCCAAGCCAGCAACCTGTGAGAATTGCTTTTATTGAGCTCTGCACAGACCCTGCCCGGCCAGTTAAAGTTGTTCTGAAGAGCTCATGGCTCTGATGCATCTGACGGGCACAAGTGACTCTGTTCAATTGTGTGAAGGAAGTCATCTATTGGAAAGTGACAAAAGTGAATCACTTTTGACTTGAGTTTCAGCTCCTTCATATTGACTCTGTTCATTCAGAGTAGATCAAGGAGCTGAACTTCAGGTGCAGCAGAAAGCTGGTGCGGCTATGAGTTTTGGAGTGGTACTTATCAATGGAACTCTTGGTACAGTAAGTAGATCCATTTTCAGGACTTTGACAATTTTTCCAAATCCTACAGGAAATGGATCATAATGGGAGTGGGCCTTAGATTCAAAGCCAGGCTGGAGTGTCTGAAAATAGATTGATCGAGGCCTCCGCCGCGGTCAATCAGTGGTGGAGTGGTGGTGATGTCACAGCGCGTTAAAGGGGAGGAAATCTATCATTTTTTTTTGCTTTGGCCTCTGGGCCACCAGGGAGGGTTTTGGCCAGGCCAGCAACCTGGCACCCAAGAGGGAGGTGCCAGGCTGCCCGGCCAAACCGGGGGGGGGGGGGGGGGGGCGGGGGGGAGGCAGTATTTTGCCGGCCGATCGGCAAGTCAGCTGGCAAAAATGTTTCCATTGCAGCCGCGGCAGTTGGGCCCTCCCCTTTAAGGGCAGCCGCGCTGCCGGGCCGCATTCAGTGCGGAGATGGTGCACCGACTGGGACTGGGGCTTGAACCCACAACCTTCTGACTCAGAGGCAAATGTGCTCCCACTATTGGCAACAACTCGGCTACCGTACTCTTAAATTCAAAGTTTGTAAATAACTGGCCATTTGTACACTACCCGAGGCTACTTTGTCCTGTTGCCTTCAGTCAACTGCTCTCGGCTGGTCACTCCAAGCCTGGGAGCTGGAGGTACATAAAGAGCAAGAGATGGAGACGGGAAGACAGCATCCAGGTGCAGTGTGAAGGTGGAAAAGGCAAGGATTAGGGGAGTACAGGTACTGCATGGTTACTGAGCTCTGCAGGACGGTATGATTCAGCGTCACTCCACAGTCTGTACAGAGTGAGTTGATCCATACAGGTGAGGCACCGCAGTGGATCTCGGGGCTCTCGAGTTAGGGAGGGGGTGAAAGAAAGTAGTCCGAGTATCCACGACCTGATCGTTATCCAGTGATTTGTGCTGGAAAGAGTGCATGTGTGTGTGGGTGGCAAGTGAGGGCGGTATGGGACTTGGTTGAATAATTTAGACACCTAGGCCGCGATTTCTCCACACGCGGCGGGATCAATGCGGCCGGGATAGGTGGCGTGTTGAAAACCCGCTCCCAACTCGAGCCTGCTCTCTTTCCGGAATCTTCCCAGGATCGGGCTTGTTAAGCCCCGCCCTGCGGGCTTCCCGGCCAATTGAGAGGAAACCGGACTGATGATGTCATTTGATGAGGGGCCAGCCGGTTTCCTTAAAGGGACCATGCCCACAATGGGCATTGAGGTGCTGAAAACACCGAGAAGCACTGTACAGAGGTGCATGGCTGCACCCTGGCTCTCCCACGACTCCCTCCAGATGCTTATGGAGGGAGTCACTCCACGCAGGGAGGTCCTCTACCCTTCCCATGGGCGGAAGGGACCTCCCCAGGACACCAACGCAGCCTGGTTGTTCATTGCCCAGGAGGGCACGAGCAGGGATGTCGTCAGGAGGACCAGGCTGCAATGGCACAAACCTTTCAATGACCTCAGCAGATCACGAAACGTTACTGCAAAACCACACTCCACATCATCCTGCTGTGCCTCTCATCATATCCCCATCACTCTGCCTTCTCTACCCTACCCTACCCCTGCACATCCTTTCTCACACCACCTTACCTTGCACATCCACCCATCCCTCTCTCTCTATATCTACATTATCAGTTCCCCATTTCACGAGCCGTCCTCACCCTCACCCAATCATACCGACTAACAACACAAGGATAGGCACTTGGGTCCTTTAGCCAATGTTCATGTATAGTTAATGTTGATCTGTTGTCAAACATTGAAATCTTTATTTTCAGGACTTTGCATTCTTGGACAGATTTGTGTTCACCTTTGGAAGTGTAGTGAATGGTCAGACATAAGGGTGCCCCCCACAATGGTGATGAGTGTGAAAGGAATGGGTTGGACATTGCAGGGGTGCTTTATGGAGCTGGAGTGGGCTGGTGCCAACCTGGTGCATCATATGGTAGTCAGGGTGTACAGCGCAAAGTGACGTAAGTGTGGCCTCCTGGGCAGCAATGCGGTCGGGTGCTGATGTCCTGTGTACTGTAAAGCATCAGATGATTGTGGAGAAGGTTCGTGTCGATGGTAGTGATTCTGGTGTTGGGGCTGATCGTGGTGGGATTCAAGGACCAAGGTGAGATTTTTTTCAAGTGCACCAATAGTAAGAGTTTCTACAGTTATATAAAAAGGAAGTGAGTGGCTAAAGTAAATGTTGGTCCCTTAGAGAATGAGACTGGGGTAGTAATAATGGGGAATAGGAAAATGGCAGAGACTTTGAACAAATATTTTGTATCGGTCTACACAATTGAAGGCACTAAAAACATCCCAATAATGGATAATCAAGGGGTTATGGGAAGGGACGAACTTAAAACAATCACTATCACCTAAGAAGAAGTACCCGGTAAAATAATGGGACAAAAGGTGGACAAGTCCCCTGGACCTGATGGCTTACATCCTAGGGTCTTAAAAGAAGTGGCTGCAGAGATAGTGGATGCAATGGTTGTAATCTACCAAAATTCCTTGGATTCTGGGGAGGTCCCAGCAGATTGGAAAATCGCAAATGTAACGCCCCTATTTAAAAAAAAAAAAGGAGGCAGACAGAAAGCAGGAAACTATAGACCAGTTAGCCTAACATCTGTCGTTGGTGAAATGCTGGAGTCCATTATTAAGGAAACAGTAGCGGGACATTTAGAAAATCATAATTCAGTCAAGCAGAGTCAGCATGGTTTTATGAAAGGGAAATCATGTTTGACAAATTTGCTGGAGTTCTTTGAGGATGTAATGAGCAGGGTGGATAAGGGGAAACCAGTGGATGTGGTGTGTTTGGATTTCCAGAAGGCATTCGATAAGGTGCCACATAAAAGGTTACTGCACGAGATAAAAGTTCATGAGGTTAGCATGGATAGAGGATTGGCTAACTAACAGAAAAGAGATTCGGGATAAATGGGTCATTGTCCGGTTGGCAAACAGTAACTACAGGTGCCACTGGGATCGGTGCTGGGTCCTCAACTATTTACAATCTATATTAATGATTTGGATGAAGGGGCTGAGTGTAATCAATGCAAGTTTGTTGATGGTACAAAGATGGGTGGGAAAGCAAATTGTGAGGAAGACACAAAAAAATCTGCAAAGGGATATAGACAGGCTAAGTGAGTGGGCAAAAATTTTGTAGATGGAGTATAATTATCGAAACGTATAAGATTATGAGGGGGCTTGACAAGGTGGATGCAGAGAGGATGTTTCCACTGATGGGGGAGACTAGAACTAGAGGGCATGATCTTAGAATAAGAGGTCGCCCATTTAAAACAGAGATGAGGAGAAATTTCTTCTCTGAGGGTTGTAAATCTGTGGAATTTGCTGCCTCAGAGAACTGTGAAAGATGGGACATTATATAAATTTTAAGACAGAAATAGACAGTTTCTTAAACGATAAGGGGATAAGGGGAACCGAGTCCATGATCAGATCAGCCATGATCTTATTGAATGGCGGAGCAGGCTCGAGGAGCCGTATGGCTTACTCCTGTTCCTATTTCTTATATTCTTATCCACTCTGGCAGAAAAAATAAAAAAGCAAATTATAATTTAAATGGAGAAAATTGCCTGGGAGTCCTCGTGCATGAAACACAAAAAGTTAGTATGCAGGTACAGCAAGTAATCAGGAGGGCAAATGAATGTTGGCCTTCATTGCAAGGGGTATAGCGTATAAAAGCAGAGAAGTCCTGCTACAACTGTACAGGGTATTGGTGAGGCCACACCTGGAGTACTGCATACAATTTTGGTCTCTATAATTAAGGAGGGATATACTTGCTTTGGTGGCAGTTCAGAGAAGGTTCACTGGGTTGATTCTGGAGATATGGGGTTTGACTTATGAAGATAGGTTGAGTAGTTTGGACCTGTACTCATTGGAGTTTTGAAGAATGAGAGGTGATATTATTGAAACATACAAGATAATGAGGGGGCTCGACAAGGTGGATGCAAAGAGGATATTTCCACTCTTAGGGGAAACTAAAACTAGGAGACATAGTCTCAGAATAAGGGGCCGCCCATTTAAAACTGAGATGAGGAGAAATTTCTTCTCTCAGTGGGTTGTAAATCTGTGGAATTCTCTGCCCCAGAGAGCTGTGGAGGCTGGGTCATTGAATATATTTAAGGCGGAGATAGAGACAGATTTTTGAGCGATAAGGGAATAAAGGGTTATGGGGAGCGGGCAGGGAAGTGGAGCTGAGTCTATGATCAGATCAGCCATGATCTTATTAAATGGCGGAGCAGGCTCGAGGGGCCAAATGGCCTACTCCTACTTCGATTTCTTATGATGCTTCTGGAATAGATGGCAGGTGAACTTGCGATGACAGAAGCAATCTGTCAATGGTGAGAGAGGTTGCTCCAAAGAGGTGACAGTGAATGGAGAGATCACTGCAAACACTTCCAAAGTGCATACAGCTCACAGATCTTTTCCAAATCCTGAAGGCTTCAGCTTCTGACATTGGAAAGTGAACAGCTGTGTAATGGTAGCTTTTATACCACTTCTGCAGCTGTCAGCTAGCCAAAGTAACGGAGAGTCACTGAGAACCTGACTCCACTTACCTGGCATGAAACCCGAATCAAAAGGTTGGTATAATTGTAAGTGCCTGCTTTTAAGCATCTTAACTAGCATTTAAGTACTTTTTAATGGTGCTAATTACCTGCCCGCCGTTGCTGTCGGGTCTGATATCCGAAGCGACCTGACAATTGAGAAACTTATACTGAGTCGGGATACTGACCCACTGTCAATCATCATCATCATCATAGGCGGTCCCTCGAAACGAGGATGACTTGCTTCCATGTCAAAAAAGGATGAGTTCACAAGTGTTTCAATGAAGGATCTGAACTACATCCTGAGGGGTGGAAGATGCCTGTGCATGGATTTTTTTAACGTGTGGTGGCCGTTGCACACCAGCCACCACACGGGCTTGACAGAGCGAGGTCTTGGTCCAGTGGCAAGGGTTAACCAAGACGTCTGGAGACCAGCTCTGCTGCATGGACCTAGTGTGCACACATATCGCAGTGTGGGCTGGGCCCGTGCTGCCCCTGGCCCCGACCTCACGCCTCCCCTGGGCCCCGATCATGTCCCTCTACAGTCTCTCTCCGCTCCTGCTGTGTCTGCCCACAATCAGGGCCATGTTGACAGCGGGCCCTCCTCCAAACCCGCACTCACAGGGCTGGGAAGATTCCGGCCAGTATGGAAGGCTATCTCCAGAAAGTGTCAGCACCTTCATCAGAAAAATTGGGAACTGGAGGAAAAACATGAATTTGTTTTTCTTGTTTTACAGAAAGATGCACTGCATTAAACCTTACCTTGCACAGAGAATACTTGGAGAATAGACAACATTGCTCGATCCTGGCCATCACTCAAGTGACAGCTCCACAGTAAAACCATTCAGTCAGGAGAACTTTGATACACCAGAACTGATGATGATCAACAGTATCAAACATCCCTCAAAGCCAAAGTTTCAGAGTTCCGGCCCTGACAGATTGCCTATTCCAGCAGGTGCAGAAACGTTTAGCAGTTACTCGGGTTCTAAAAGCAGGGACTTTTACAGTTGGTACGTCCACATCGGAGGGAGAAGCCATTGTGGTGAATTTTGTGCGAAAGGCTTCAATCTTTCATCAAGTCTCGTAACACTGGCACATCCACACAGGGGAGGGGCCGTTAAACACTGAAGCGCGTGAGAAGGGTCTCAAACCGTTGTACGACCTCCTGATTCGTTGGTGCAGCTATTCAGGCAAGAGGAATTTCAGCTGGGAGGTTTTGGACAAAGCCTTAGTGCAGTTGTTGTGCCTGCTGTAACAGCGGGGCAGCGACATGGGGGAGAAGCCGTTCAAGTGTCATGTGTGTGGCTGGGCCTTTTCACAGGCATCGGGCCTGGTGAACCACCTGCGCATCCACACGGGTGAAAAGCCGTTCAGGTGTGAAGTGTGCGAGAAGTCCTTTACACAATCGTCGACTCTCCTGCAACACCAGCGCATCCACACGGGCGAGAAGCCGTTCCGGTGTGAGCTTTGTGAGAGAGCCTTCACACGATCATCCTGCCTTGTGGAGCACCGGCGCGCCCACACGGGCGAGAAGCCGTTCCGGTGTGAGGTGTGCGCGAAGGCTTTTGCAAAGTCCTCCACCCTCCTGGTGCACCAACGCACCCACACCGGGGAGAAACCGTTCGGGTGTGAGGTTTGTGGCAAAGCCTTCGCAGAGGCGGTGTTGCTCTTGAAACACCAGCGCATTCACCAGCGCAGCCACCAGCACGCCCAGGGGCGCCCGCAGATGGGGGAGAAAGCGTTGCGGTGCGAGGTTTGTGGCAAAGCCTTTGTGAGCCCGTCGAGCCTGCGGGTGCACCAGCGCACCCACACGGGGGAGAAACCGTTCCGGTGTGAAGCGTGCGACAAAGCCTTTGCGCAGTCGTCGAGCCTGAGGGTGCACCAGCGCATTCACACGGGGGAGAAACCGTTCGCGTGTCATGTGTGCGACAAAGCTTACACCCAGTTGGTGCACCTCCAGCAACACCAGCTCGCCCACTCTGGGGAGAAGCCGTTCAAGTGTGAGGTTTGCAGCAGAGCTTTCTTCAACTCCTCCTACCTCCTGGTGCACCAGCGCACCCACACAGGGGAGAAACCGTTCCGATGTGAAACGTGCCAGAAAGCGTTCCTGAACGCTTCCAGCCTGCGGGTGCACCGGCGCGCACACACCGGGGAGAAACCGTTCGGCTGTGAGGTTTGCGACAAGGCCTTCATGAATTCCTCGAGTCTCAGGGTGCACCAGCGTACGCACACGGGGGAGAAACCGTTCAGGTGTGAGGTCTGCGACAAAGCCTTTACTCAGTCCTCGAATCTCCGGGCACACCGCCGTACTCACGCACCTTTTTGTGTTTGAAGTTCGTGACACAACTTTCACTCCGTCAGCACCTTCTGCCGCTCCAGCTCAGCCACCCAGAGCCAAGGCTGTTCAGGTGTGAGATTTGCAACAGTGGCTTATGCTCTCCGTACCTCTTAAGCGCACCCACACAATCTCAAAACCTCTCTGTGACTCTGGTAGAACGGCTTCATCAATTGCTTCCATCGCAATACACTGGCGAATCTACCAGACCAGAAACAAAGAAACATAGAAATTTACAGCGCAGAAGGTGGCCATTTCGTCCCATTGTGTCCGCGCCGGCCGACAAAGAGCCACGCGGCCCTTGGTCAGCAGCCCTGAAGGTTACATATAAACCAATGAACAGTGACGGAAAGACAAAGAGCACCCAGCCCAACCAGTCCTCCTCACACAACTGCGACACCCCTTATACTGAAACATGCTACACTCCACCTCAACCGGAGCCATGTGATCTCCTGGGAAACATTCTAGTCCTGCGACTGTCAGTATTGACCCCTTCTTTCACCATCCACATTGGGCCAGGCACCAAAGGAAGTGCTTCAACTGCACAGAGCGTCAGAGAGTTGTCTATAATTATTATTCCCCCCCCCCCCCCCCTGCCCCTGCACACAGGCGGTTCTTGTGAGAAATTTCAGAGAGTGTCTCCAACCTCTCCCACCTTCAGTGCCTCCACATGGGTGAGAAACTGTGGAGGTGCAACATTTACAACACGTGAACATGATACACCAGTACATCCACAAAGCGAAGCAACTATTCCAGACTCTCATCCCTCCTGCAGGAGCATTGTGTCCGCACAGACTGAGAACCCTTCCTGTGCAGCATCTGTACAAGTGATTCACACACTCTGAGTTTGGGCAAGAAACTGATCAAATCTTCCACGGGTCGGAAAGGCTTCAAATGCTGATCCACCAATCGGATGGAGTATAAAAGCAGGGAAGTCTTGCTACAGTTATACAGGGTATTGGTGAGGCCACACCTGGAATACTGCGTACAGTTTTGGTTTCCATATTTAAGAAAGGATATACTGTTTGGAGGCAGTTCAGAGAAGGTTCACTCGGTTGATTCCAGGGATGAGGGGGTTGACTTATGAGGAAAGGTTGAGTAGGTTTGGCCTCTACTCATTGGAATTCAGAAGAATGAGAGGTGATCTTATCAAAACGCATAAGATTATGAGGGGGCTTGACAAGGTGATGCAGAGAGGATGTTTCCACTGATAAGGGGAGACTAGAACTAGGGGGCATGATCTTAGAATAAGGGGCCTCCCATTTACAACTGCGATGAGGAGGAATTTCTTCTCTGAGGGTTGTAAATCTGTGTAATTCACTGTCTCAGAGATCTGTGGAAGCTGAGACATTGAATAAATTTAAGACAGAGCTGGGGAGCGGGCAGGGAAGTGAACCTGAATCCATGATCAGATCAGCCATGATCGTATTAAATGGTGGAGCAGGCTCGCGGGGCCGTATGGCCTACTCCTCCTATTTCTTATGTGTCGGAAAGGCTTCAACTATTTTAGTTGTATCAGTAATCAAGTGCCCCCTGATTAAAGGGGGGTCACACTCCAAAATCTTTTCAAGTGCCCCTCTGGCTTGTTTTTTTTGAGGTCACTAAAAACACAAATTATACAAGTGCCCCCTGGCTAAAAGGGGGGAGGGGGCACTAAAACCGACAACTTAAACAAATTAAACTTTAGACTTTAAGATCAAATTAAAATTGGTTGCCGGGGGTGATGATGCACTCCAGTCCCTCCGGCGCCCACTTCTCGCGGAAGGCCGCAAGCGTGCCGGTGGACACCGCGTGCTCCATCTCCAGGGACACCCTGGCTTGGATGTAACCATGGAAGAGAGGCAGGCAGTCGGGCTGAACGACTCCCTTGATCACCCGCTGCCTGGACCGGCTGATGGCCCCCTTGGCCATGCCCAGGAGCAGTCCTACGAGGAGGCTTTCCGACCTGCCCGCTCCCCTCCGCACAGGGTGCCCAAAGATCAGGAGTATGGGACTGAAGTCGGAAAGGCTTCAACTGCTGATCCACCAGCACACGCATGTGGGGGAGAGTCTATTCCAGTGACAGTAGTAGGGGTACATCAATTGGTCTTTGCACCTCTGGCCAGGGAGTGGGCGTGGGAAGTAGCCGGGATTCCAGTTCCTAATCGCTGTCCAGTGACCCCCTCTGGAAAATGAGCTTGTATAGGCGGGGAAGGACAAGATCTGGCTCAGCTAGATCCCCTGCCCCCACCTCCTTCTCCCTCATCAGTCAAAGAAACAGCTGACAATCCCGGACTGGGTTCACACACTGAAGATTATTGACCATTTGAGCAAAGTACCAGAGGGCAGCCTGTGTCCACAGCCAATACCTTCAGGATAGGAGGGAATGGGAGATGAGGGCTCGAACCCTTTGAGGCCATGTGTATCCAGGGGAAGCTTTCAGAGTGCTGGGCTCCCATCACTCACTGCAGCTCAGCAAAGCCAAGAGGGAGCAATGATCAGAGACAAGGTACTGGGAGGGAAGGAAGATCAGAGGTCTTTGCTCCCATAGAGTGCAGTCCTGTGTGCAGGACATCCATCCAGAGGTATATGAAGGGGGATGAGATCATTTAGGATTAAACTCCCCAGGTAGTTTCCCATCTATCATCTGCAGTTGTGCAGCATATGCCTGAATTTCCAACATATGTTGCTGGAAGGTGGGATCCCTCAGCACGAACTAGTAGAATTCTACATGTACTGTGTTGAATCAAGGTTTTGTGGTGGGGAATTACAGTCAGACCACCTATGTAAAGAAATGTTTTTGAATTACCCTTTTTATAAGGTTTATGGTCCAGCCTATAGATCTATTTCCACCTGGGTGACATTGTGTGGTAACACTTCAGACAGTGTTTGGAAGTTTGCAGACAGAACCGTTGTCTGTACAGGCTGAGTCACCATGGATTATCCTTTGACAAAAGGTGTACTTTAATGGAGGTGAAGAATGCTCCTTGAAGAACCTATCCTTTACCACAAAGGAAATGAAGTCTATCTCCTGGGCGCAAACCCCCGTTTCCTGAGTGCCAGAGTTGGCTCAGTCGGGTACACTCTCGCTACAAAGTCAGGTTGTGGGTTCAAGCCCCACTCCAGAGACTTCAGCACAATCCAGGATGACACTTCTGTGCTGTGCTGAGGGAGTGCTGTACTGTCAAGTGCCGTTTTTCAGATGAGACATTAACTCGAAGTATTATCTGCCCTCTTCAGGCACTATTCAAAGAAGAGTAGGGAACTTCTCCCCGGTGTCCTGGCCAATATTTATCCCTCAACCAACATTAATAAAAACCGATTATCTCATCATTATCTCATTGCTGTTTGTGGGACCTTGCTGCTCGCAAATCAGCTGCTGCGTTTCCCACATTTCATCAGTGACTACGCTTCAAAAGTACTTCATTGGCTGTAAAGCACTTTTGAATGTCTTGAGGTCATGAAAGGCACTGTATAAATGCGAGTTTTTGTTACTGTGCGATTTAGTATCCAATACATAACAATGCTCCAAGTCATTGCTTAACTGAATATTGGGCAGTAAAGGCGCTCCCCAGATCAGGGGGAACACGAGGTCTTATGGGATTGTCTGATAGCACTAAACTTAAGAAAATGTCTACTATAGTCCTGTGAAATTTGTAACCGTCCAGTTAGCCACGTGAGTTCCACTGACGACACCTTGCACTTTTGGGAGTCAGCCACTCGGGTGGTGGGGAGAGGGAGGAAATGAACAGCCGCCTTTTGTTGCTGATCATTGTCCTTGGCAACAGTCATAGGGGCCGAAATTGCCCCGGATAATTTGAATTGAGTGACGGATTACCGCCGCTGGTGATGGGACGGGGAATAGAGACAAATTGCCCACTTTTTGTCTTTCGAAACCAATGGCGCAGTGTTGGGGTGGCAGCGAGTCGGGGCAGAAGGTGGACCACTGATGATGTCAGCGCGACGCGGGCGTGCCTCCCGTTCATGTAAGGGCAAGGGCGCTGCGAGGGGAGGGCTCCGGCCGGGCCAGCGGCACGGCATCCAACAGGCGGTGCCGGGCTGCCTGTTGCCGGCCCGGCTGAACCGGTGGCTGCCATTGTTGCGCCGACTGCAGAGTCGGCCGACAATGAAATTAAAATTTACGGGCGGACGTGCCGTCCAGCCATCGGCAGCTTCTGCCACAGTCTGTGCTGTACATTCAGTGTAATTCTTTGAGTATAATACACTAATGGTTGACCGCATTGAGGGGCAATTTCCGTCACGGGGTGGAAAGGGCTCGCCGCCGGTCGGTAAGGAGTCGGTGTGTGCCCGACAACGGGTTGTAGTGCCGACGGAGCCGAAACACGTTTCCGCTGCCCCCGACCTGGGGGTAATTCCGCATGGGTCGGACAATCCGATTGCCCCCAGTCGGAAAGGCCTTACCGCCCTGTTACCGCCCCTAGGAGGCGGTAACGGGCATAAAAGAAGGGGGCATTTCCCCCCTGCCCCCCCCCCCCAAACTCCTTGGCCTTGACAAACATTGTAACATTGGCCTGACACATAAATAGCAGTGCACTTCAAATTGGCTGATCTAAGAGAGATCCCCTGAGACAACCTGAAAGGAGCCAGTACAACGTTCACTGCTGCAGTCGTGGAGTCGGTTTGGAACTCGGCCTGCAAGCTATGGCTAAACTCTGTGACTGCCTCTATGGTGAAGCGTAAGCTCTTCCGCCATGTTCCATGTTACTGCAGCATGGCCGACACACACACACACACACACACATCCTTGGACACCACAAGTGCGCTGAGCCCTGAAAATACTGGGCGGCTCAATTTGGGCACATGGTCTCTGCTGGCCATTTTGCACCTCTCCCTGCATTCAACCAGTGTGGCACAGGAACAGAAAACACTGAGATCTGTGCACAGTCACACTTCACCTTCAAAACTAATATGGCATCGAGGCTTTCAAACAGCTTCTTGGTTTATTTCAGATTTGAAACTGTCCCTTCTTGTGAGATTTTCCAACAGCCGCTGCCCTCCCCCTCCTGTCGACTGCCATTCAATTGGATCACAGCAGATCTGTAAGTTAACTCCATCTACCCGCCTTGGTTTCATAGCCCTAATAACCTTGCCCAATGGGATTGGACATTTTCAACTGACTCCCCGTTTCAACAGCTTTCTGTGGAGAGAGTTCCAATTTACTACTAACTTTTGTATGAAGAAGCGCTCCCAGACATCACCTGTGAACAGCCTAGCTCTAATCTGAAGGCTCTGGACTCCCCCATCAGAAGAAATAGTTTAACTCTAACTACCCTATCAACTCCTTTTAATCATCTTAAACACCTCAATTAGGTCAACCATTAATCGACTATACTCAGAATTACAGTGAATTTACAGAACAGAAACAGGCCATTCGACCCAACTGGTCTTTGCGGTGTTTATGCTCCACACGAGCTTCCTCCAACCAGTCTTCATCTAACCATATCTGCATATCCTTCTATTCCTTTCTCCCACATGCGCTTATCTAGCTGCCCCTTTAAGGTATCTTTGCTATTTGCCTCAACTACTCCATGTGGTAGCGAGTTCCACATTCTCACCACTCTCTGGGTAAAGTATCTCCTGAATTCCCTATTAGATTTATAAGTGACTATCTGATATTTATGACCCCTAATTTTGGACTCCCCCACAAGTGGAAACACCTTCACTGTTACTAGAGAAAAAGTACGAGGCAAACTAATGGGACTTAAGGTGGACAAGTCTCCTGGACCTGATGGCCTGCATCCTAGGGTCTTAAAAGAAGTGGCTGCAGAGATAGAGGTTATAATCTACCAAAATTCCCTGGATTCGGGAGAGCTCCCAGCGGATTGGAAAACCGCAAATGTAACGCCCCTATTCAAGAAAGGAGGGAGACAGAAAGCAGGAAACTATGGACCAATTAGCCTGACACCTGTCATTGGGAAAATGCTGGAGTCCATTATTAAGGAAGTAGTAGCAGGACATTTAGAAAATCATATTGCAGTCAAGTAGAGTCAACATGGTTTTATGAAAGGGAAATCATGTTCAACAAATTTGCTGGAGTTCTGTGAGGATGTAACAAACAGGCTGGATAAAGGGGAACCAGTGGATGTGGTGTATTTGGATTTCCAGAAGGCATTCTATAAGGTGCCATATAAAAGGTTCCGCAGTAGGTCTAGCTCATCGTTCCACATCGTAGCCTGCTGTGCCCTGCACAATTTCACCATACAAATAAGAATTGGACATTCTTAGGAAGGTGGCCCTAGCTACTTTGAAAGAGAACTATATGGCGTAGGGCTTCAGAATGACCCATCACTCGGAGAACTCCTCAGTAACTGCTGCAAGGGCATCAGCACATCTGGTCACTGCAAAATTATTTTGTGTTTAATATAGTCTAGATTTAACACCACTGCCTTAACTCCTTCTCCCCCACCTTCAAATAAAAAATCAATCCTTCAATCCAGTACCCATCCAACAATATGACAACATGTCAGATCTCTCTGGCCCAAATGACCATGCTGATAATCATCACCTGATTGAATAAATCAGGCCAAATAATTGCACCCTTCCCTGTATGACTCTAATCTCAATGAATAACAAAGTGCACACAAGTGCAATTCTTTTTTAAAGAACAAATTCCAATGTGAGCACAAGCCAACCTATTCTTTCCTAACATGCTTCCTCTGGGTTGCTAAACGTGCCTTTCTTTCTCCGATTCTAGTGCTTTTCCTAAATGCAACCTGAGACCTAGTATTGCGAGGTGATTGGCTCCTCTTGTGCTGCAAAAGGGAGAGAGAGGACTGAGGTCCCCATCCTCGGGGCAGATTGTCCCTGGCAGGGAGCAGCTGCTGGCTGTCCCGCTGGAACTTGTGCATGGGCAGATTGATGGTACCTACTATGTCCCACTGGCATGGTGCTCTGAGGAGGAAGGTTGGAGGCCTAGCTACTATCCTGAGAGACAGTAGTGTCCAGCCATTGGCACTCCACTGGGCCCTGGATCTGTATCCCCACTAATTAGCAGAATAGCTGGTGTAATGGCAGCTATAAGTCCTGAAAGCCTGGTCAGACAGTAGCATGCAGAGTGAGCGCCATGGTTCGCAAGCTATTATGCAAGGTACTGTCTATTTTGTCCCCATTTGCCACAAGGGCAGCATTTGATGCTTCTGTGACGGCATCGACTGGTCCCTGGCTACTACTGAGTGTTAGTTAAGTGTCAGCTGTGGCTCAGTGGGTAGCACACTCACCTCTGAGTCAGAAAGTTGTGGGTTCAAGTCCCAGTCCCGGGACTTGAGCACATAAATCTAAGCTGACACTCCAGTGCAGTGCTGAAGGAGTGCTGCACTGTCGGAGGTGCCGTCTTTCAGATGAGTTGTTGCACTGAGGCCCCCTTCTGCCCTCTCAAGTGGATCCCATGGCACTATTTAAAACAAAAACAGGGGAGTTACCCCAAGTGTCCTGGTCAATATCTATCCCTCAACCAATATAACAAAAACAGATTATCACATTGCTGTTTGTGGGAGCTTGCTGTGCACAAATTGACGGCCGTGTTTCCCACATTACAACAGAGATTATACTCAAAGTACTTCATTGGCTGTAAAGCGCTTTGAGAGGGCCGGTGATCATGAAAGGCGCTATAGAAATGCAAGTCTATTTTTCTTTTACTGAGCAGAGGAGGATGGATGCTGCAGGTTCTAATGATTCCAATTTAGCCAGACAACAACAGTTCAGGAGCTGGGCCAGCATGGAATTAGTAGGAAAGTGGAAGTAATGTTGGGCAGAGAGAGCAAGAACAGTATGGGTGCAGTAGAAAAGTCGGGTAGCGGTGGGCCAAAGAGAAAGAAAGAAAGATGGAGAGAAGAAATATTAGTTTTTGCAGCATCTCAAAGAAAATGGGAAACAAAAGTGCAAGGCAAGCATAGACGATGGCCCTGCAGTGGAGAAGCTGAGACTAATGGGTCCGACTGGTGTTAAGGTTACCCTATATCATCCTCCGCCTGCTCCACGACGACATGCAGGCCGTGATCCTTGCTAACGGATCCATCACAGACCCAATCCACATCCGGACCGGGGTCAAACAGGGCTGTGTCATCGCCCCAACCCTCTTCTCAATCTCCCTCGCTGCCATGCTCCACCTCACACTCAACAAATTCCCCGTTGGAGTGGAACTAAACGACAGAACCAGTGGGAACCTGTTCAACCTTCGTCGTCTCCAGGCCAGATCCAAGACCACCCCAACCTCTGTCGTCGAGCTACAGTACGCGGACGACGCCTGCGTCTGTGCACACAGAGGCTGAACTCCAGGATATAGTCAATGTATTTAACGAGGCGTATGAAAGCATAGGCCTTACGCTAAACATCAGTAAGACAAAGGTCCTCCATCAGCCTGTTCTCGCCGCACAGCATTGCCCCCTCAGACATCAAGATCCACTGCGCGGCCCTGGACAACGTGGACCACTTCCCTTATCTCGGAAGTCTCCTATCAACAAGAGCAGGCATTGATGATGAGATCCAACACCGCCTCCAGTGTGCCAGTGCAGCCTTCGGCCGTCTGAGGAAAAGAGTTTGAGGACCAGGCCCTCAAAACTGTCACCAAGCTCATGGTCTACAGGGCCATCGTAATACCCACCCTCCTGTATGGCTCAAAGACGTGGACCATGGACAGTAGACACCTCAAGTCACTGGAGAAATACCACCAACGATGTCTCTGCAAGATCCTACAAATCCCCTGGGAGGACAGACACACCAACATTAGCATCCTCGTCCAGGCCAACATCCCCAGCATTGAAGCAACTGACCATACTCGATCAGCTCCGCTGGGCAGGCCAGACAAGAGACACCCAAAGCAAGCGCTCTACTCGGAACTCATCCACGGCAAACGAGCCAAAGGTGGGCAGAGGAAACATTACAAGGACACCCTTAAAGCCTCCCTGATAAAGTGCGACATCCCCACTGATACCTGGGATTCCCTGGCCAAAGACTGCCCTAAGTGGAGGAAGTGCATCCGGGATGGCGCTGAGCTCCTCGAGTATCGTCGCTGAGAGCATGCAGAAAACAAGCGCAGGCAGCGGAAGGAGCGTGCGGCAAATCAGGCTCCCCGCCCAACCTTCCCTTCAATCACTGTCTGTCCCACCTGTGACAGAGACTGTGGTTCTCGTATTGGACTGTACAGCCACCTAAGAACTCGTGCTAAGAGTGGAAACAAGTCTTCCTCGATTCCGAGGGACTGCCTATGATGATGATATCACTCAGGTTCTTTCAAATCATGAAATGTCCCACAAAGAACAGCTCCTCAGGCAACAATGACTCAGTGGCAGGCTATCTCTCCTGGGGTACCAATGATCTCATGGCAGACTATCTCCCCTGGGATTAACCCAGTGATAAGTGGCCTTACCAAGTGTAGTGAAGACCAATTGACAGTCTGCATCTCCTACTGGTATCAAAAGCCCAATGCCTGTTGGGCTCTCCATGGGAACCAGTGACCCACTGTTCGATGGAATTTCCTGGGATACCATTGGCCATTGTGGTTCATGACATCAATACTCAGTCAATACCAATGAACTTGGAAACAGCCAGTCTGAATGCAGCAATTTTGCTTCCAATCAATGACATCTAGCATGTGAATAGGGCAGGAACTTTAAAGCAAAGAGCTGGGGGAAAATGAGGGAGAGAGAAAACACACAACTATAGACCAGTTAGCTTGACATTAATAGTAGGAAAAATGTTAGAATCTATTATTAGGGACATACTAACAACTCACATAGAAAATCATAATATGATTTGGCAGAGTCAACAAGGAGTTATGAAAGGGAAATCTAGGAAGAGTTTTTTGAGGTTGTAACTAGCAGGGTAGATAAGGGGGAACCAGTTGATGTAGTGTTTTGGGATTTTCAGAAAGCATTCGATAAGGTGCCACACAAGAGGTTATTACACAAAACTATGAGTTCATGGGATTGGGAATAATATATTAGTATGGGAACCTGCTGATCTTCACTGCACACGCCTTTCCCAATGGTGCGCCTGTGATCTCGGATCAGACCCGACCCACAGAGGCGGGTGACCCAACTAAAGCAATTATTGGCTTGTTGATAGACCTATAATAATGGTTTTAACCTTACCTTTTAACTTTAACTGCTTACCCATGTGGTCCATGCTGCTTGTGGACCACATCTGTTAACCTGAGGTGGGAGTTGAATGGCCATTGAATCAACTGATTAGTTGACAGCTTGAAATGTACTATAAATCTCACATTTCACAGCTGTTCACTTTCCAAGCGGAGAAGCTGCTGCTTACTCCATTTGGAAGACAGATTGAGCTTTATGCAGGCTGCAAGTATTTGGAACAATCTCCATCCAGTGTCACCTCATTGGAACAACCTCTCACCATTGACAGATCACCTCTGTCATCTCAAGTTCACCTGCCATCTATGCCATCAGCATGGATACAATTTATACTGTTTCACCTTGGTCCTCGGCATCTGACCACGATCATCCCCAACACCAGCAGCACCAGGCACACCAGCAGCACCAACAACAACCAACCTTCTCTGCAATCTCCTGATGCTGCACAGGACAAAGAGCATCCGCACCCAAGCACATTGCTGCTCGGGAGACCAGGGATGGCCTCACCATAGCCAGATTTACTTCACTTGACACTACACCCTACTGCCACATGATGCACCAGGTTGGCATCACCCCACACCAACACCATAAAGCATCCTTACAATGTCCAAGCCATTCCTGTCACACTCATCGCTATTTCGAGGGGTACCGTTATGTCTCACCATTCACTGCAACTCACTTCCAAAGGTAAACACACATCTGTCCAAGAATGCAGTGTTGAAAATAAAGATTTCAATGTTTGACAGAACATTACCAGAAACTTTACATGAACATTGGATAAAACACTCAAGGGCTACCCTTGTGTGTTGTTAGTTGCTAAGCTTGCACTAGGGTGAGTTTAAGGGAGGGCTAGTGAGATGGGGTTGGGACAATATAGATAGAGGGGGATGGGTGGAGGTACACGGTAAGTTGGTTTGAGTAAGGATGTGCAGGAGTAGGGTAGGGAAGGCAGGGTGATGAGAGGCACAGCAGGATGAAGGTGAGTGTGACTTTGTACTCGCGTTTCCTGATCTAGTGAGATCATTGAAAGGTTTGCGCCACTGCACCCAGGTCCTCCTGATGACATCCCTGCTTGTGACCTCCTCTGCAATGTGCAACTAGGTTGTCCTGGTCTCCTGAGGAGGTCTCTTCCACCATCAGAAGGCAAGAGGACCTCCCTGCATCTATGGGAGAACATGGGTGCAGCCCTGCATTGCTTTGCTGTGATTGTCAGTATTTGCAGCTCTTCAATGCTGTGGAACACTGACAGCACAAACATCAAAAGTGAGGTGGCCAGGGTCCCTGTAAGGAAGCCGGCTCAAGACGCATCGTGAATGATGTCACCAGACTGTTCAAGGCGACGGCTCACCACCACCTTCCCAAGGGCAATTAGGGATGGGCAATAAATGCCGGCCATGACAGCAACATCCACATCCCGGAACGAATTTTAAAAAAGACACGCTCCGTCTAATTGGGCAGGGAAAGGCACTGGCCAGGCTTAACAAGCCCCATTGAGGTCAATTCATTTTAGGCAACGGAAGGGAGCCAGCAGCACCGGAGCCACTGAGCTGAACAAAATCTAGGCCGACTGGCCGAACGTCCTTCTGTGCTGTAAATTTCTATCAATCTATGAAATGTGCTGGAAGGGAGGAAACTTGATGCGGCAGGGTTTAACAGCCTGCAGTAACTTAAAGTGGCAGCAGCTTCCGGGAAGGAAAGCAGGTAAGTGAATTCTCTTGCAGCTTTCAGCAGCGTATAAACCTCCACTGGATACTTAACAGACTTGTTTTGCCTTCCGCAAGAGATTCAGAAGCATTTCAGGTGCCCAGGGACTTCATAGCAGTTGCTTCACCACCAGCTCTGGCCAATCTCCGGATGGGAAAAAGACCAGACAAAGCATCGAGCTCATAACTTCAGATACTGACTGGAGCTGCGAATGGGACAGATGAGAATATGCAGGGAACACTTGCCAGTTGGGAGGCGTTGCGACGAGAGCCATGTTGAGAGATGTGCCACCTCCCTCCCATCCAGCACTGCAGTGCCAGAAAAAGATCAGCATTTGATCAGGGCAAGCTAATACTTCCTTTATTTGATTTGGCATCATGATTTTCCGTTCACTACTCAGCTCATCAATGGAACGCTAAACTAGTGTGCACAGCATAGAGATCCACGGTGTCCTGGCCAACATTTATCGCCCAACCAACACCACCATAAACATTATCTGAACATTTATCCCATTGTTGTTTGTCATCATCATCATAGGCAGTCCCTTGAAATTGAGGAAGACTTGCTTCCACTCTAAAACTGAGTTCTCGGGTGACTGAATAGTGCAATACGGGAATTACAGTATCTGTCACAGGTGGGACAGACAGTCGTTGAAGGAAAGGATGGGTGGGACAGGTTTGCCGCACGCTCCTTCCGCTGTCTGCGCTTGTTCTCTGCGACGAGACTCGAGATGCTCAGTGCCCTCCCATAAGCTCTTCCTCCACTTAGGGCGGTCTTCGACCAGGGACTCCCTGGTGTCAGTGGGGATGTTGAACTTTGTCAAGGAGGCTTTGAGGGTGTCCTTGAAACATTTCCTCTGCCCACCTGGGGCTCACTTGCCATGTAGGAATTCAGAGTTGAGTGCTTGCTTTGGGAGTTTTGTGTCGGGCATGCGGACAATGTGGCCCGCCCAACGGAGCTGGTCGAGTGTGGTCAGTGCTTCAATGCTGGGGATGTTGGCCTGGTTGAGGACACTGACGTTGGTGCATCTATCCTCCCAATAGATTTGCAGGATCTTGCGGGGCAGTTAAAGTTGTTCTGAAGAGCTCATGGCTCTGATGCATCTGACGGGCACAAGTGACTCTGTTCAATTGTGTGAAGGAAGTCATCTATTGGAAAGTGACAAAAGTGAATCACTTTTGACTTGAGTTTCAGCTCCTTCATATTGACTCTGTTCATTCAGAGTAGATCAAGGAGCTGAACTTCAGGTGCAGCAGAAAGCTGGTGCGGCTATGAGTTTTGGAGTGGTACTTATCAATGGAACTCTTGGTACAGTAAGTAAATCCATTTTCAGGACTTTTGACAATTTTTCCAAATCCTACAGGAAATGGATCATAATGGGAGTGGGCCTTAGATTCAAAGCCAGGCTGGAGTGTCTGAAAATAGATTGATCGAGGCCTCCGCCGCGGTCAATCAGTGGTGGAGTGGTGGTGATGTCACAGCGCGTTAAAGGGGAGGAAATCTATCATTTTTTTTGCTTTGGCCTCTGGGCCACCAGGGAGGGTTTTGGCCAGGCCAGCAACCTGGCACCCAAGAGGGAGGTGCCAGGCTGCCCGTTGGCGGCCCGGCCAAACCGGGGGGCGGGGGGGAGGCAGTATTTTGCCGGCCGATCGGCAAGTCAGCTGGCAAAAATGTTTCCATTGCAGCCGCGGCAGTTGGGCCCTCCCCTTTAAGGGCAGCCGCGCTGCCGGGCCGCATTCAGTGCGGAGATGGTGCACCGACTGGGACTGGGGCTTGAACCCACAACCTTCTGACTCAGAGGCAAATGTGCTCCCACTATTGGCAACAACTCGGCTACCGTACTCTTAAATTCAAAGTTTGTAAATAACTGGCCATTTGTACACTACCCGAGGCTACTTTGTCCTGTTGCCTTCAGTCAACTGCTCTCGGCTGGTCACTCCAAGCCTGGGAGCTGGAGGTACATAAAGAGCAAGAGATGGAGACGGGAAGACAGCATCCAGGTGCAGTGTGAAGGTGGAAAAGGCAAGGATTAGGGGAGTACAGGTACTGCATGGTTACTGAGCTCTGCAGGACGGTATGATTCAGCGTCACTCCACAGTCTGTACAGAGTGAGTTGATCCATACAGGTGAGGCACCGCAGTGGATCTCGGGGCTCTCGAGTTAGGGAGGGGGTGAAAGAAAGTAGTCCGAGTATCCACGACCTGATCGTTATCCAGTGATTTGTGCTGGAAAGAGTGCATGTGTGTGTGGGTGGCAAGTGAGGGCGGTATGGGACTTGGTTGAATAATTTAGACACCTAGGCCGCGATTTCTCCACACGCGGCGGGATCAATGCGGCCGGGATAGGTGGCGTGTTGAAAACCCGCTCCCAACTCGAGCCTGCTCTCTTTCCGGAATCTTCCCAGGATCGGGCTTGTTAAGCCCCGCCCTGCGGGCTTCCCGGCCAATTGAGAGGAAACCGGACTGATGATGTCATTTGATGAGGGGCCAGCCGGTTTCCTTAAAGGGACCATGCCCACAATGGGCATTGAGGTGCTGAAAACACCGAGAAGCACTGTACAGAGGTGCATGGCTGCACCCTGGCTCTCCCACGACTCCCTCCAGATGCTTATGGAGGGAGTCACTGCACGCAGGGAGGTCCTCTACCCTTCCCATGGGCGGAAGGGACCTCCCCAGGACACCAACGCAGCCTGGTTGTTCATTGCCCAGGAGGGCACGAGCAGGGATGTCGTCAGGAGGACCAGGCTGCAATGGCACAAACCTTTCAATGACCTCAGCAGATCACGAAACGTTACTGCAAAACCACACTCCACATCATCCTGCTGTGCCTCTCATCATATCCCCATCACTCTGCCTTCTCTACCCTACCCTACCCCTGCACATCCTTTCTCACACCACCTTACCTTGCACATCCACCCATCCCTCTCTCTCTATATCTACATTATCAGTTCCCCATTTCACAAGCCGTCCTCACCCTCACCCAATCATACCGACTAACAACACAAGGATAGGCACTTGGGTCCTTTAGCCAATGTTCATGTATAGTTAATGTTGATCTGTTGTCAAACATTGAAATCTTTATTTTCAGGACTTTGCGTTCTTGGACAGATTTGTGTTCACCTTTGGAAGTGTAGTGAATGGTCAGACATAAGGGTGCCCCCCACAATGGTGATGAGTGTGAAAGGAATGGGTTGGACATTGCAGGGGTGCTTTATGGAGCTGGAGTGGGCTGGTGCCAACCTGGTGCATCATATGGTAGTCAGGGTGTACAGCGCGAAGTGACGTAAGTGTGGCCTCCTGGGCAGCAATGCGGTCGGGTGCTGATGTCCTGTGTACTGTAAAGCATCAGGTGATTGTGGAGAAGGTTCGTGTCGATGGTAGTGATTCTGGTGTTGGGGCTGATCGTGGTGGGATTCAAGGACCAAGGTGAGATTTTTTCAAGTGCACCAATAGTAAGAGTTTCTACAGTTATATAAAAAGGAAGTGAGTGGCTAAAGTAAATGTTGGTCCCTTAGAGAATGAGACTGGGGTAGTAATAATGGGGAATAGGAAAATGGCAGAGACTTTGAACAAATATTTTGTATTGGTCTACACAATTTAAGGCACTAAAAACATCCCAATAATGGATAATCAAGGGGCTATGGGAAGGGACGAACTTAAAACAATCACTATCACCTAAGAAGAAGTACCCGGTAAAATAATGTGACTAAAGGTGGACAAGTCCCCTGGACCTGATGGCTTACATCCTAGGGTCTTAAAAGAAGTGGCTGCAGAGATAGTGGATGCAATGGTTGTAATCTACCAAAATTCCTTGGATTCTGGGGAGGTCCCAGCAGATTGGAAAATCGCAAATGTAACGCCCCTATTTAAAAAAAAAAAAGGAGGCAGACAGAAAGCAGGAAACTATAGACTGGTTAGCCTAACATCTGTCATTGGTGAAATGCTGGAGTCCATTATTAAGGAAACAGTAGCGGGACATTTAGAAAATCATAATTCAGTCAAGCAGAGTCAGCATGGTTTTATGAAAGGGAAATCATGTTTGACAAATTTGCTGGAGTTCTTTGAGGATGTAATGAGCAGGGTGGATAAGGGGAAACCAGTGGATGTGGTGTGTTTGGATTTCCAGAAGGCATTCGATAAGGTGCCACATAAAAGGTTACTGCACGAGATAAAAGTTCATGAGGTTAGCATGGATAGAGGATTGGCTAACTAACAGAAAAGAGATTCGGGATAAATGGGTCATTGTCCGGTTGGCAAACAGTAACTACAGGTGCCACTGGGATCGGTGCTGGGTCCTCAACTATTTACAATCTATATTAATGATTTGGATGAAGGGGCTGAGTGTAATCAATGCAAGTTTGTTGATGGTACAAAGATGGGTGGGAAAGCAAATTGTGAGGAAGACACAAAAAATCTGCAAAGGGATATAGACAGGCTAAGTGAGTGGGCAAAAATTTTGTAGATGGAGTATAATTATCGAAACGTATAAGATTATGAGGGGGCTTGACAAGGTGGATGCAGAGAGGATGTTTCCACTGATGGGGGAGACTAGAACTAGAGGGCATGATCTTAGAATAAGAGGTCGCCCATTTAAAACAGAGATGAGGAGAAATTTCTTCTCTGAGGGTTGTAAATCTGTGGAATTTGCTGCCTCAGAGAACTGTGAAAGCTGGGATATTAAATAAATTTTAAGACAGAAATAGACAGTTTCTTAAACGATAAGGGGATAAGGGGAACCGAGTCCATGATCAGATCAGCCATGATCTTATTGAATGGCGGAGCAGGCTCGAGGAGCCGTATGGCTTACTCCTGTTCCTATTTCTTGTATTCTTATCCACTCTAGCAGAAAAAATAAAAAAGCAAATTATAATTTAAATGGAGAAAAATTGCCTGGGAGTCCTCGTGCATGAAACACAAAAAGTTAGTATGCAGGTACTGCAAGTAATCAGGAGGGCAAATGAATGTTGGCCTTCATTGCAAGGGGTATAGCGTATAAAAGCAGAGAAGTCCTGCTACAACTGTACAGGGTATTGGTGAGGCCACACCTGGAGTACTGCATACAATTTTGGTCTCTATAATTAAGGAGGGATATACTTGCTTTGGTGGCAGTTCAGAGAAGGTTCACTGGGTTGATTCTGGAGATATGGGGTTTGACTTATGAAGATAGGTTGAGTAGTTTGGACCTGTACTCATTGGAGT